>NC_045597.1:94039610-94664610 GCF_009762305.2 Zalophus californianus
AACAAACAAGTCTCTGACTATGTTAGTCAGCTCGGGCTGCCCTAACAAAGCACCACAGATCGGTGGCTTAAACAACAGAAATTCATTTTCTCGGGGCTCTAGAGGCTGGATGTCCAAGACCAAAGCGTCAGCAGGGTTGGTTTCTCCTGAGGCCCCTCTCCTTGGCTGGCAGATGGCCCCCTTCTCTCTCTGTCCTCACATGGTCTTTCCTCTGTGCAGCTTTTCAATTAGTGAAGGAGGCTGCTGTCAGGAAAAAAAAGGCCTAGTCATATTTCAGATGCCGGGAGAGAAAATCTGAGCCTTGTTCAAGAGCGTCAGTATCCCCAGGATGTGCGTGTTTCTGTCCAGAAGAGCTGCTTGCTTTGTGAAAGCTGCCGTTCCGTTCCACACATTTTATGGATTGCCCGTGCGTCAGGTGCTTTAGGAATATTAGCCCATTGAACATTTGCAAACGCCCAGCATGAAGGCATCATTACCCTCAAAACAGAGACTCAGATAAAGCAACCGAGTTCACAGTTGCAACTCCATGGGGCACAAACATGAAATGAATTTTTTTTCTTCCTCCAAATCTTTTAAAGATGTATATCACATCTCCTTTCCTAATCTTCAGTAAAATCCTGGGCTGATCCCATACTCATAGCTTTTGGGTTGCTTTCAGGTATTAAAAATATCTTCCTGGGGCGCCTGGGTGGCTTAGTCGTTAAGCCTCTGCCTTCGGCTCAGGTCGTGATGCCAGGGTCCTGGGATCAAGCCCCACATCGAGCTCCCTGCTCTGCGGGAAGGCCGCTTCTCCCTCTCCCACTCCCCCTGCTTGTGTTCCCTCTCTCGCTGAGTCTCTCTCTGTCAAATAAATAAAATCTTTAAAAATAAATTAAATAAATAAAATAAATAAAAATATCCTCCTGTCCCATCTGGTTCCTTTTTAAAAATCTTAAATTGTGGATCTGATGTAATGCTCCCTGCCTGCCCCTTTCCCAGCACCAGCCTGCCCGTAGTGGGAGCCTGGGAGTGCAGGGGTGGGGATGGGGGGCTGCTCTTCATACCTCTCCCCACCCCCCACCCCCCACCTCAGGGACTTGGAGAAGGGGTGGGGCAAGGGTAAGAGTCTTTTTGCTTCACTGGGCCTCCGAGTGCAACCTCCTCTTCTGTGGGTTTTGTGGCTTCTCGATTGCTGTTCTCAGGATGGCAGGTGTCCAAAAGCCATCTCTCAAGAGGAAAACTGTGTGCCCCTCCCTCTGCCTCTCCTCAGCTCTCTGACAGCTGGAGTCCCTTGGCCTGAGGTTGACTTTCTCAGCGGGTGCTGGTAGGACAGCCCAAGGAACCCAGCACCCCAACGAAACTCATGGACCCCTCTTGGGCACACGAGCCACTGCAGTGTGGCCTCTCCATCTTGCCCCCAAGCCTCTCTCCAACCGAGGAGTCTGCTTCTTGCAGGTACCCCCCATCTCAAAGGGCAATTCTCTTGCAGAGCCTCCCTTGACTAAGGAGTGGAGAGCAAAATATTCCCCAGCATAGTGCTGCCTGCAACTCGAATCTTGTCTTCACTTCCATAGTCTGAGATTGTGGGAAGGCTTAGGTGAGCCTGGGTCTGGCAGGGCTGAGTTGTGACGTTTAATCCCATTAAGTGTTGTGTATTTATTTTTATTGTGGTGAAATCCACAGAACATTGACCATCTTAAAAGTGAACAATTCAGTGGCATTTAGGACATTCACAATGTTGTGCAACCACCATATCGATCTAGTTTCCAAACATTTACATCACCCCAAAATAAAACCCCATGCCCACTAACGGGTCCCTCCCTGTTCCTCCTTCTCCCAGCCCCTGGCAACCACCAATCTGCCTTCTGTCTCTATGGTTTTACTGGTACAGTGTAATTTTTTAAAAAGATTTTATTTATTTATTTTTGTGTGTGTGTGAGAGAGAGAGAGAGAGAACATGAGTGGGGGGAGAAGCAGAGGGAGAAGCAGACTCCCCGCTAAGCAGGGAGCCCGATGCGGGGCTGGATCCTAGGACCCTGGGATCATGACCCAAGCCAAAGGCAGACGCTTAACTGACAGAGCCACCCAGGGGCCCAGGTATAGTGTATTTTGACATTTTCTTCTGAGGACTGCTTTCCCTAAGATTAGCTGGCTGACTCCAGTAGCCACCGCTGCTAGAAGGCTCCTGGCATGCAATGGATCAAAGACTCCCTGAAAATTCAAAGGGATGGTGGTATGAGGTGGGATTTTTACCCAATCGTTTGCTTTCAACAACCATCTCTAAGGGGTCACAACTGCACTCACCTCAAGTAGTTAAAAATCAGATCCATAGCTGTAAAGATCTGTTCAGCAACAGCCATTTGGCGAGCATTTTCTGTGTTTTACACACGGTGTTTGATGCCGTTGAAAAATGGAAAGGCAGAGGGGTGTGGGCCAGTGGAAAATCCACCACAAGTGGATGCCTGTCTTTTGCCAACTTGGTGTATGTCCTCACATAAATTATTTAGCTTCCCTGAGCCTCAGTTTCCTCATCTGTGAAATGGGTGGTGACATACTACTGATGTAAGTTGTAAAGCTATAAAAAAGAAAAACCAAGGCTTAGAAGAGATGACCTTTAAGATCCCTGTGTGGTTGAAGATCATTAAGAGGTTTGGGTTTCACCTCCTTCTGGTTTTATACACTATTAGGGAAACAAAACAAACGGATGTAGAAACCATTAAAATGAGTCAAGTACCAGGCTGAGTCACAGGGACTCCGACTCTGTGGTAGTCCAGAGAAGGGAGGAGAGGGTCTGTCCCTGGGAGAGAAGCAGGGTGGACCAAAGTTGAAGAAGCAGTTTGTTCAGGGGGCTCTGTGAGAAGTGGGCACAAGCAGGGTGAGTCAGGAGCTCAGTGTGGCGTGCTAGCAATCACGAGTGTGCGTGTGTGTGTGTGTGTGTGCGAGCACGCGTGTGCGTGAACACCTTGTGTGAGGACTTTTCAAGATTAAAAGACAGGAAAACAAAAGACTCAGGAAACATATCTATCAAATGCAACGTGTGGACCTTGCTTAAATCCTAATTCGAACAAACCAACTGTAAAACAGACATCTTTGGAACAATTGGGAGAATTTGAACATGAATTGGGTGTTAGATGACCATAAGGAATTTTGCTCATTTTGTTAGGTATGCTAACATGTGAACCTAGGTGGGAACGATTTAAATATGCTTGTTACATCCTTAATTTTTTGGAGATACATCCTGAAATCATTTAGCAACATCAAGATTTTCTTTCCCCCCACAAACATAAAAATAGATGACGGAAGTATGGCAGAATGGTAATCATTGTTAGATGTACATGATGCGTGTTTGGTGTTTACTGTACAGCTTTTCTAAGTTGGGATCTAACCAGGAGGCAGACAGCACCTGAGCCTGTAAAGCCCAGGGACTTGAGACCAACTATTAGTTACACAGGAGCTGGGAGACTGGGGAGCCCAGCTGAGAACCCAGAGATTAGAGTCAGCCACCGCCAGCCCTGGGTTGGAGGGACAAGGCAAGAAGGTGCTCTCGCTGGAGCCCCTTAGCAAAGTAGAAACCCCAGCGGGCCTTTGTGGGGGAAGGGCGCTGGAGCCACGGGGCAGCTAGACCTGCTGCGGGGACACTGTCCAAGGTAGAAAGGGAGAGAAAAACACTGCTTCTCCCTTCCACCCACGTTTCAGTCTCCGGCGGGGGCTCCCTCTCACTCAAGCCCACTGTGCAATCAAAATGAAGCCACTGGGGGTCAGCCCCTTGCAACACAGGGAAGAGTAGGGTAAAGACAAGAGGCATCAATCTGAGGGCAGACAGCTCCCCGGCCTGCACATTATTCTCTCTACATCTGTGCACGTTTTTAAAAACAGAAGGAAAAGAGACCTCTAGCCTAAAACATTGTTTGCACAATGACATCTCATCAAGGCTTGCCATGAAGACCACTTGGTATACTACCAGAGCTCGGACAGCAGGGCTCTTGGGGAAGAAGAGCCATCAGTTCCATTTTAGGGCAGCTTCTTGTTGCTCAGATAATGCTTTTCTGGCAAATAAACCAAGCCTGTTGACAAAGGACCCAGAAAGAATCAACTGTTGTCACTGCAAAACCATCTGCTTGGAGAAGCCATGGAGATTTGGCCTAAGACCCCCCATTAGCCCAGCTGGTGACCTACCCCAAATACATTTCCCATCTTTCCACTAACGGGACCTTGATTTTGTTCCTGCTGGCAATGTGCCCCCAAATTAATCTCCCCAGTTCTCTTGGAGTTACTGCTAACTACATGATTACATTCTGGACAATAGGATGGAAATGGAAGTCCCTGCGGAGGGTGATCCTTCCAGAATAAAAAGGGACATCTCTTTGCTCTGCCTGCCTCTTCTTGTGTGAGATATGGATGCAATGCCTGGTGACATAGCAGCAGTCTTGTGACCATGAGGACTAAAGTTAGATGCTGGAGGAAGAGCTGCGCCAGCCCTGGACTGCCTAGCCCCGGGTTTCTTGTTAGATGATTAGGAGAAATCCCGCCTCCTGGGTGCCTGGGTGGCTCAGTTGATTAAGCGACAGCTTTCGGCTCGGGTCATGATCCTGGAGTCCCGGGATTGAGTCCCGCGTCGGGCTCCCTGCTCAGTGGGGAGTCTGCTTCTCCCTCTGACCCTCTTCCCTCTCGTGCTCTCTATCTCTCATTCTCTCTCTCTCAAATAAATAAATAAAATCTTTAAAAAAAATTAAAAAAAAAAAAGAAATCCCTCTTCCTCAAGTCACTGTTTTTTGGGTCTTGTGTGACTTGCAGTTGAACACATACCTTGACTCAAAGCAAAGAAATATGCTTTTACTCAACAAAAGTGAGCAAGTTGGTTACCAAGGCAGAGACGAGCAGCATTATCTCTATGTATATAGTATTAGGCACACAGCAGGTGCTCAAGAATATGCTGGTAAGTGCCATGTAATGCCACTTTATCAAAGGGGTGACAGTCCATCACCTATGCCATATCCTGTTGATGCCAATAAATGGGTGAGTCTATGTGGACAAGTGAGTAGTGAATCTGGAGAGTGTAAAGGCTTTTAGAGGTGAGGCACCTCTTCCATCACCTCAAAGGAAGACAGCAGCAATCATGCCAGGTTACCTGACGTTACAACAGTGATCTGGGGATAAGGAATTACTTCCTGAATGTTCTGGGAGAAATGCAAATAGTGTATATGTAAGAAAAATATAGGTGTGTTCATCGCCCAACAGATAAAAGGATTCTGAAAGGATAGGTGTGGTACACATCCCCTAAGGTGACCCCCAACAAATCACACCCTGTATAGTCCCCACCCTCTCCCCGTGAGTGTGGAGGGAACCTGGGACTTGCTTCTAAACAATAGGGATATGGCAAAGGTGGTGGACAGTCACTCCTTCGACAAAGTTACATTATGTGGTGAAGGTGATCATACACACACACATACATATGCCCCTTAGCAGACTGCAGTGAGAGAGTCTTCCATGCTGACTTTGAAGAAGGAGGAAGAGGGCCACTTGGTGAGGAACCGTGGACAGCCTCCAAGAGCTGAGAGGGCCTCTTTCTGACAGCCCGCCACAAAACAAGGACCTAAATCTATGTCTAAGGAGACAAATTCTGCCAACAGAATGAGTCTGTGAGATCTCCAGGATGGGCAACAGTGCGTGCCCAGGCTCTGAGGCCAGCCCCAGTCAAGCCTCCAGATAAGAATGCAGCCCACCCGTGAGTCCCCAACTGGCAGACCCAACTAATCTGTGCCCAGAAACTCTGAGATAATAAATGTGTACAGTTGTAGGCCACTAAGTTTTGGAGGATTTCTTACACAGAAATAAACAACTAATGTGCTGGGAGAGAGAATAAAGATCCTTTGGTGAAAGAGAGGAGGCTGTGAAGAGTCTTCCCGGGACCCATCTGGGGGAGGGTAGATGCCGGCAGAAGGCTCATTTGTTCACTCGCTGATTTGTCGGCTACTCATTAAGGGCCACCGCTATGCGCCAGGCACTAGGGAACAATATGAAGCTGTTGTGTCTCACATCCCATTTCTTCTTCACCACGAAGACATAGCAGTAACTGCCCACACTAGACACGGTGGAAGGGATAAAGTGGGGACTCACATGTGTTCGGTTCCCATGACGACCTGGGCACAGGGCCAGACCCTTTACATATACTGACTCATCGATCATCACAGCGGCTCCTAGATAGGCATTAATACAATCATTTTACAGATTAAAAAATACTGAGGTCACACAGTGCAGCGCTGGGAGTCTAAGAACGTAAGTCGGCTCCTCCCATTCTAAGTTGGGTTGGAATCTGCCCTCGGGAGAAATCAGGTCATCTGAGCGCATGTGGCCTACTTTATCAAGCAGCCTCCTTTGCATCCTCCTCCTCCTCTTCCTCCTCCTCCTGCTCTTAAAGAGTATTCTGCATTAAAAAACTACGATCTGGGAGTTGCTTTATGGAAATAAGCTTAAACGGAATAAATAACTCACAGGCCCTCTTCACTTTTTCTTTGTCAGCAAATTCTTCCCCGTCCATACAGACATTATTAGAATGTTCCTTCAAATGCTTTCTAAATTTGAACCTGGGGTCAATCCTTCGCTCCACAGCATTCCACTGCATTGCTGGGAGTGCTCCGTGAAATAAGAGGATAAAAGCCCTGGGTCTTTTCTTCCCCCCCCTATTCAAAGCTTTGTATTCTTCTCTTTTCCCTTAACCTGTATATTAGTCAGGATCCTGGCAGGAAACAGCATTCGCGCTGATGTTTCAAATGAAAAGCCATTTAGTGAGGGATGATTTACAAAGATGCAGGTCAGTGTAAGGGAACTGGCAAAAGATGCTGAGGCATCCGGGAGCCGGCCAGAGCAGGAAGCTCTTACCGCCATCAGAGCCAAAAGGGCAGGGGAGAAACTGACGGGAAGAGAGCCCGGAGAGGCTGCGGGCTTAGAGCGGACCGCCCAGCAGGAGCCATAGTCCTGGAGCAGAGGCGAGGAGAACGGGAGAAGACACATCCCAGCCTGTCTCTCCTCCTGCCTTTCTGTCTCCTGCTGGTGTTCTCCCGTTGGCTGAACCCAACCTGCAGCCAGAGGGCAAGGGAATAGGGTCAAAGCAGTATACAGGGCTCCACTGCCTGGGGTGCAGAGCGGGGCAGAAGTATTCTGGAAGGACAACTGGAGAAGAATTAGCATAATATGAGCACTATCCCATGTCATTAAATAACCCTTGAAGACAGTGTTCTTTTTTTTTAAGCAGGCTCCAGGCCCAGTGTGGAGCCCAACACGGGGCTCAGACTCATTACCCTGAGATCATGACCTCAGCTGAGATCGAGAGTCGGACGTTGGGGGCGCCTGGGTGGCTCAATCAGTTAAGCATCTGCCTTCAGCTCAAGTCATGATCCCCCAGGGTCCCAGAATCAAGGCCCACATCGGGCTCCCCGCTCAGCTCAGCGGTGAGTTCACTTCCCTTCTGCCCCTCCCCCTGCTCATTCTCTCTCTCTCTCTCTCAAATAAATAAGTAAAATCTTTAAAAAAGTTGGTTGTTTAACCCACTAAGCCACCCAGGCGCTCCTGAAGACAGTGTTCTTAATGGCTACATTATATTTCATCATTTGGTGAGTCTATAATTTATTATTAGTAGTATTCATAGTAGTAGGGACACTTGGCTGGTTCTGTCGGTACAGCATGTCACTCTTGACCTCGGGGTCGTGAGTTCAAGCCCCACGTTGGACATAGAGCTTACTTAAAAAAAAATAGTAGTGGTGAAGTAATAGCAGCAGTAAATCAGAGGGTACTAAGACTGGTCTCTATCCAATTACCGCAATGGTGTCTTTGCTCATAATTATGTCTCCATACCTGCCATTTTAAGTGACAGAATTCATGGAGGCGTCTCCACCGTTCAAAGGCTTGCAGAGTCTAGGTGAGAAAGACCAGCCCAGCCTCCCTCCCCAGAAACCACCTTGGGCCAGCAGATCTGACCTCTCTGCCCAGGTGCGTGCATGTCAGAAGGCTCGGGCGGCACCTGAAAGCACTGTTCTTCAAAAATTGCAGGGTTGAGGGAGGGCGGATGGATGCCCAGGGGTGGGTCCGACGCTCACAAAGGAGCCCACTCCCTACAAGACAATTAAATGCCGGGACACTCTAAGCATTTGGGCTGCACCCACCCTTCTCCTACTGGGCTCCTGGGCCTTGGGCTGTGGCAAGCTTCTTGCTCCTCCTGCTGGCCATCCAGGGCATCTACAAGAAACAGGGCCCAGCCGGGTCCCGGCAGGTCCTGTGCATTAGCCCCCCTGGACATAGTCACCAGTTTGTACCCAGGCTCTGGGACTAGCCCCCTGAAAAGTTGCCACGGGATTTTGAGCATCTGACAGATGCTTGGACTCACCTTCCTGGAATAGAGAATTGTCTTGGCTACAACAGGCTCTCTTGGACACTGGTGGAAATTTAAACTGGCACACATATGGAGAAGCTTCAATCTTTTGATTCAATCTCCCCTCCACCAGGAAGCCTTCCATGACCACACCCGCCAATCCCCCAGTATAATCAATACGCCTCTTTCCCCCTCCTCCTGTAGCATTTTTGTTTGCATCTGACTCAGGTGAACAAGAAAAGTAATTTTATTTTACCCTGATTTTTTTACATTTACATTTCTCTTGAAGTCCAGTTCCTCCAAGAGGTTGCAGTAACTTGATTTCAATCACTTCAGGGTGTTGAAAAGAAAACCACAGGCCCAAAATTGTGTCACCTGGGCTAGGCCACGTCACCAAACCTGGCTTAATACCTAACCCGACTGCAGTTTCAAACTCCCCCAGAAACTAAGTTCGAACCTTTCAATCAGGAATTTTCTAATGAGGTGATCTGCACAAAAAGACCCTAAGGGAAAATGACCTTGCCTGAAACAATCCTTTCTTTTGCTAAGAACTTTCTTGCCCCACCCTCCTTCCTATAAAAACCTCCCATTTTGTACAGCTTCTGGGAGCTCCCCTCATCTAGCACGTAGATGGGATGATGCCTGTTTGTTTAATAAAGCCAATCAGAACTTCAAATTTACTTGATTGAGCTTTGTTTTTTTAGATTTTATTTATTAGATAGAAACAGAGAACAGGAGTGGGGGGAGGGGAGGAGGGAGAAGCAGGCTCCCCGCTGAGCAGGGAGCCCCAGGAGCTGGAGATCGGGACTTGAGCCAAAGTCAGATGCTTAACCGACTGAGCCACCCAGGCGCCCGAGCTTTGTTGTTGTTGTTGTTGTTGTTTAAAGATTTTTACTTATTCATTTGCGGGAGAGACAGAGAACAAGCAGGGGGAGAGGCAGAGGGAGAGGGAGAAGCAGACTCCCTGCTGAGCAAGGGGCCCGATGCGGGACTCGATCCCAGGACCCCGGGATCATGACCTGAGCCGAAGGCAGACGGCTTAACCATCTGAGCCACCCAAGGGCACCCGAGCTTTGTTTTTTAAATAAGGCTTTCTCTCTGTCCTTTCCCTGGGAATATGTCCTAGAGAGAGGTGGAGGGAAGAGGGAACACCTCTGTGGCTGAGGCCTAGAGGCCAGGGAGCTACCAGTCTTCTTCCTTTGTCCTCACAGGCATGGGCTGAGCTGCTTCTGGGTCCGCAGCCAGGCAGCCCTGACTTCGGGCTCCTTCACTGGTTGTGTCTGGACCCCTGGAGTGGCCCTGTCGCTTCGCAGGGGCACTGGATTTTCTGAAAGAACAGCTAAGGAAAAGATAAAGCTAAGCTCTTTTCAATTTATCCCTTCCCTCCCACCTGGTGCCTCCCTGGGAAATGATGGCCAGTGCCCCGCCCCCCATCCTGTTGCCCCACCTGGTCCTGCCACACCCCAGGGGCTCCGCTAAGGAAGCAGGGCCCCCGCACGCCTACCTCTTACCTCCTCCCCTGCAACTCGTCCCCTGACCCCTCTGCCCAGCCCAGGCAATCTTAGCTGGGGCAGGAAACCTTGCCCTCTTTCCTGGTGGTTTACTCCCTGGTCTTTTGTCCAAGCCCTGAGTAACTCCTGGCCTTTAATGGTCTGGGAGGGCTTTTGAAAAACAAAAGCCAGGAAGTGACTGCTTTTATTCTGCTCTCTGCTCTCACACATCTTCCTCTTCCCAGAGGCCCTCGAGGAGCCGAGCTTAAATGGGAAGGTGAAAGGAAGACGGGTAAAGGGGCTGGGGAATGTTGGAGAAATCATCTAAGGTTTCAAAAATGTCATGCCACCCCGCCTTCTGGCACTTGATCTTGCCTCCCCTGTCCTCACCCATCCTGTCTCCTGGGAGGGAGAAGGTGGGAGGGGGGCAGTCAGAACCTGCCTTCTCAGGTAGAGGAGGCCAGGAGCCCTTGTATCCCCAGCACAGGCCTGGCCCGCAGACCCTCAGTCAATGCCTGTCATTGGTGAAGATCTTGAGGAGGCCAGAAAAAGTGGAGTAGGGAAGCTGAAGGGACTCCATGTTAGAAACGCTCTGTCTCTGCGACTTTTCTGCGGGACTGACTCCCGCCCTGAGTCATGTTCCACATTTTGCCTCTGAATAAGGCAAAGAGCTATGTTCCCACTGCAACGTGGAAGCAAGAAAGTGAATCACTCTCTGAGTGTTGTCCTAGGCCTCAAACACCTGATAACACTCAAGAAGAACCAGATCGCAAACATGTCCCGGGACATTAGCTTCAAGCAAATCTTGGCTGATGTTGGCACCAATACCCCCACAGCAAGGGGAAACCAGACTTCACAGCAGTAATTATTATTTTTTTTTTTTAGGGGAGAGAGAGAGAGAGAGAGAGCGCGAGCGAGCCTGCACATGCAAGCATCGGGGGAGGGGCAGAGGCAGAAGGCGAGAGAGAATCTCAAGCAGGCTCCAGGCTGTGTGACGTCCCGACAGGGCGCTCGATCTCAGGACCCTGAGCTCATGACCTGAGCCGAAATCAAGAATCCAACGCTTAACGTAACCCACTGAGCCACCCAGGCGGCCCCCCTACCTTTGGTAATTTGTGGAATAACACCTATTGGTCACCTGACACTCACCTTTGACTGGATCTACCCTGAATTCCTGGAGGAACACGTACCCTAGATCTTTTCTAATATAAATCTGTAGCCCCAAGCAGTGACAAGACTCATTCTTCCGTCCTTTCCAAGTCTCCCAGACACTCCATCTGCTCTTCTCTACCTGCCACACTATTCAATAAACCCTGTTTTCTGTTTTGATTTCTATTCTGCGTGAAGCCAAGGACTCTGTCAGCTGGTCCTGTGGGACCCAGCCTGACTGCATCAGTTTAAATGTCCAGGAAAGTTGGGACAGCGCCGCGGGAAGTCTCGGGCTCCCAACACAAGTAAACTGAAGGCTCCATGCTTCACACCTTGAAAGTCGGCAGACTCCCACCACAACTAGCTCCCTCTTTTCCTGCCCTCCTTCCATAGCTGGATGATGATGAGAGAAAAATGCTCTAAAGGCCTGATATACAAGGGAAGCCACTTTAGCTTTCTTTCTAAGTTCACATGACTGTACATAAACTTTGTTCAAACCCAAAGCCTGATTTACAGCCCACCGCGCATGCATCGTGCATCGGCTTTGGGAGTGAGTAACTTCAAGGAGAATGATCTTGTCCTTGAGATATCCATCAGTGCTCCTACTTCCTGCATTCCTTTATGATCAAACTCGCCATGCCTGCCCACATGCGAATCTGTAATCTTTTGGGCTTTTACAAGATGTACAAAGTATATAACCCTGCAATAACTCTTCATTCTCCGGAGTACTTTCTTCCCTGGTGAAGAGCCTGTTTCCCCGGGAAGCTGTCCTAACTTGGGCTTCCATAAAACTCTCTTTCTGCCTTTTAGAGATTCTAAAAGGTTTGTTCATTTTGCATCAACAATGCACACCGGCTTCCCGTCCCCGTCTCCTGTTTCACTTTCCACCCCTGGCTCCTCTCCACCCTGAAGTCCAGTTTCCCCTTGCTGTTCAAGCCGACTTTCCTGGGATCTTGGCACGCTGCGGCAATCCTGCTAGATGCTGGTGGACAGGGGAATGAGGTAGATGTGTCAGGAGGAGAAAGAAAGGAACCGGGAAATCACCGGACAGATGATTCAACAAAATGACAGAAGAAGGAGGGGGGTGGGCATGGGGGATGGGAGGCTGCAGGCGCATGGGCAGGGGAGAGAAGCCAGTGTGCGGAGTCAGGCTGGGTTTCCCGGGGTGGGTAGGGCCAGGGCCTGTAGGAGCCACACAGAGAGGGCTGCGGGTGCTTCAGGCGGAGGGGACGGTTCGTGCAAATATCTGGAGGTGAGAAAGAAAGAATAGCCTCTAGTTCCAGATAGCTGGATCCCTAAAGCAAGGCATTAGGGGAAGCGTGGAGCCAAGGCAGAGGAAACCTCAGTCCTTCCTTCACAAGACCCTACACAATCTAGCCCCTTCCCCCTCCTCTCTAATTTCTCTCCTGCTTCTCCTTCCTCCCTGCGCCTGCTCCAACGCCAAATGTGCAGGGCACACTCCTGCCCGGGGGGGGGGGGGGGGGGGGGGGGGGCTTTACCCTGGTCCTTCCCTCCGCCACCGCCGAGAATGATCCTTCCCACATTTCCGCTCCCTCACTTTGCTCGGGCCTTTGCTCCAAGGTCACCTTCTTAGTGTAGGCTTTCCTGGGCCACCCTATTTGGGAAAGCACCTGTTCCCCCAACCCAGCCTATCCGATCCCTTGTCCCACAGCAGCCCTAATCACTGTCTTATATGCTTTATAATTACTTCTGTCTTGTTTCTTGTCTGTGTCCCTCAGTAGAATATAAGGGCAGGGATTGTATCCATTACTGTGTTTCCAGTGCCTACAACAGAACCTGGCACATAGTAGGTGCTCAATAAATGTGTGCTGATGAAAAGTGGATGGTAATGGTGTGCCCCTCCCCCCACCTGCATGGTCACCATGAGGTCAGGGACAATACTAGCTATCTATGGTTTCCCCAGGTCCCGTCCTACTGGGATAGGTAGTACTCTCACCACTGACCTCCACAGCTGTCTGCCCAGCCGCTCATCCCAGGACTTGGTCCCTCTGGTGGCATTTATTCTCTGGGCACTCACTTCTGCCCACATGCTCTCGAACAGCTGGGATTTCTGGACAACGTCGTCGTCCCCTCCCCCCCCCCCCCCCAGGCTGCCCAGCCCTCACTCAGGCATTTATTCACTGCATGCTTCTTGGCTGGGCCCTGTAGGAGCTTGGCGGCCACAGAAAGGAGGTGCTCTAAGGCCTCCACCCCTCTCCCTGATCCCACCCCGGCCTCCAGGCCTGAGCCTCTCCCCCAGCCTCAGGGCACCTGCACACCTCTTGTTCGGTGGATGGGAACAGTCCAAGGATTCAGGCCAAGCCGGGGCCCTGCAGGAAGGCTGTGGCTGCAGAGCCAGTCCTCCCCTCTCATAAACCAGGTGGCTGAAGCTTCCCAAGGTGGCATGCAGGTTGGGGGCAAAGCCAAGACTCGAAACAACATGCGTGGCCCAAGGTCTCTCCGCTTATTGTTATACCACCTGCAACCCTGCAAACCCACACTCTTCTGAAGGAAGACAGGATAACTTATGTACAACTTCCCTCACCACCATGACAACATGAAGTTCAAAAAATAATCTATATGAAAGTTTGTAGACTGATTAATGTATCTTCTGAATCTACACTTTTCCCCAGAGCCTTGCCCAGTGACTGTGCATACAGTAGTGTTCAGTAGATGCTTTTGGATTGAGTTGCTGCTGTCAGGCCCACAAGGTCTCCCCTCCAGGTGCTTCCTCCCGCCTCCCCCAACCCAGAGGTGTTCAGTCGGGTGGCCAGGCTGCATGATGGGAGGCACCGCCCACCAGGCATTCACAGCTCAGTTGGGAGAGCCTGACAAGGAAGCAGACACAACGCCCTTGTGTAGAGTGCACGGTGGAGAGCGCCAGGCTGCCATGGGAACAGAGGGGGGCTTGTAACCACAAGAATGAAAACAACTCCTCGCATCTGTGCATTGCTTTCAGCTTTTCAGAGAGCTGGGTGTGGAGGGAAGGGGGGGAATGAAGACATGGAGCTTTCCCCGTCCGGCTTTGTTAGAGCTGCGAGGCTGATACCTTGGTTGAGCTTCTGCTCTTTCGATGGGGAGAAAAAAAGCAGAAAGACACACAGACGCTCGTGCAAGCCCATACACAAGGCATTTGTAGCAGCTCTGTGTTAGCAAGATCATTTCTTTCCTTTTTCACACGAGCCTTTCTTGCTGTTTTTTGTTTTTTTTTTTTTTTTTTCCCAGAAAGACAACACTGCATCAGCGGGCACCAGGCTGGAAAGGCCTGAGCAGGAAGAATTGGCAGGACCGCTTGCAGCGAGCGGAATTCTCACCTCCTACTAATGAGCCACTCCACAGCCGGCTTCTCGTTGAGTGCCCAAATTATGTGGCTTGTCTAAGCAGAGTGAGCTTAACCCTTGTGGTGGTTCATCTCATCAGTGTAGCAGGAAGGGGGTAAGTCATGTGGTGGGAACAAAGAACCCCAAATCTGTGCCTGAAAACCACACAGGTTTACTTTTTGTTCTCACCACATGTCCGTCCTGGGCGGGTGGGGTCTCTGATCCATGCTGTCCTCCCTTGGGGACACAACATCTGGAGGCCCGTTGGGGGAAGGAAAGATGGAGACGCCCTGGCTCTCAAATGCTTTCACGTGTAAGTGACCCCTATCACTTATCGCATCCACTGGCCAGAGTGGGTCACGTGGCCAGGGCTACCTTCCGTGTGGGAGTGGAGACAGAACCCGGTCGACAGGGGCACAAGTGGCAAAGAGCTTAACCCACTCACAGCGCGGGCTCCATCACTGCTAATCTCTGAGGGTCTCCAGGTTCTTCAGCCTCCACCGTGGACAGCCTCCACCGTGCACCCCTGGTTTAACTATCCAAAAGACAATGTGATGTGGCCAGTGAATTAACATCACCTTTATTTGGGCTAGACTTCCAAATGTTTCCTGGGGCACGGTGTGTGTGTGTGTGTGTGTGTGTGTGTGTGTGTGTGTGTGTGTGTGTGTGTGGTGTGTTGGGGTGGGTATGGTATGTGTCTGTGTGTGTGTGATGTGTGTGTGGGGGTATGTGGTGTGGTGGGTGAGGGTTTGGCGTGTGTGGTGTGGTGTGTGTGTCTGGGTGTGTATGTGTGTGGTGTGTGAGGATTTGAGGGGTGTGTGTGTGTCTGGGTGTATGTGTGTGGGTGGGTGGTGGGTGAGCGTTTGGTGTGTGTGGTGTGGTGTATGTGTCTGGGTGTGTGTGTGTGTGGTGTGGTGTATGTGTCTGGGTGTGTATGTGTGTGGTATGTAAGGATTTGGGTGTGTGTGTGTGTGGTGGGTGAGGTTTCAGTGTGTATGTGGTGAGGTGGGTATGGTACGTGTCTGTGTGTGTGATGTGTGTGTATGTGTGTGTCCTCTGCGGCTCCAGCCATGGGCAGAGGTCAGGTAAGGGGGCACGTGGTTCCTGAAGGACACCTTTGCTTCGGGCATGGCCGAGGCCTTTTCCCTCAGAAGGGGCTGCCTGCGATTGAGAGGGTCCACTCCTTGGGTATTTAAAGAACATTTACCTAAATATTGGCTTATCCAGAGCAGTGATTCTCACACTTTAGGGCACACACAAATCACCCCAGGGAGAAGCTTGTGAAAAACGCAACTTCCTGCGTCCTGTCCACAGTCTAATCTGGTAGTGCTCAGGCAGGCCTGGGGATCTACATTTAATGAGTGTCTCAGTTGGTTGAGAAGCTTCCTTTCTGAAAGCAGATTTAATTTCACTTGACTTGGAGGAAGTTTTACCAAGCGCCCACTTTTCAGAAGAGGCCTCAGGCCAGCATCAGATCCTCACAGGACATAGCAGTGAGTCAGTGACCCAAAGATTCCAGTCGGGGCTCCAGGGTGCCCCGCGCGCTCCAAATCCCTTGCCCAATAACGCCCCAGCAGGGCATGGGGCTCCCCGGGGTCTCCGGGAGGCTTCGCCGCTCCACAAAAGGGTGCTGCTGTCCCAGAGGTAGAAAGCCCCAGTGATCCCTCCTTCTCCAGTGAGCTCCTTCTGCAGCTTTGGTCGATAGCCCTGCACAGGCTTTGCACCAGGGCTTCAGGGATCCCGCCCTCGTCCCACCAGCAACAGCTGTGTGTCCGTGGGCAAGTGACAGAACCTCTCTGGGCGGCTGCTTCCCAGCTGGGCCAGGGGACGAACACCTGCCTCTCTTTAAGGGGCTCTGTGGTGATTACATGAGAGGATATGAGGAGATGGCGTGGCACAGAGCAGCTGCTCCGCACGTGGGAGCCCTACTACTATTCCACGGAGGCGGGTCCACGTGGCGCTGGGCAGAACAAGCTGAGGGGAAGACTCCTTTTGAGGGCCTGGGGAACGTGGAAGCTCTGTTCACCTCGGTGGGCACCAAAAGCCAACTGTGCCCCCTCTGCTGAGGTGGCCCAGGGTCGGGGGGCCAGTCAGGGGGACATGGGCCTGGCACTCTCGTGAGGTGCCACGAGCCCGTGGCTACCACACCACAGTGGCTTCCTCCTGAGGCCACAGGGCCTCCTGCTTGCTGGGCCTCCTTTGCGGTCTCTAGGCTTCCTGCTCCTGCCCTTCCCCTGGGCTGACAGTTCTGCCTTTCCTCGGGTTCATGGAATCACTGAATAATTTAGCGACTCTCCCCTTGCTCAGCTGAAGATCTTATGGTGAGGCAAAACCAAACTGGTTCATATGTATGCAAGCATCCCCCCCGCCCCCCCTCGGCAGCTGCCGCGGGCTTAGGCAACAGATGGCTCCTGACATTCATTTGGCTGGCAGGCCGAGCCTTAGGTATGGGATCCAAAATGGGTCGGACAGGAGTTCGGAGGTGGAGGACGCTCTGGGTCTGCAGTTAGAAGGAGGCACCGGGAGGCCAGGGCCGGGGTCTGGGACAGCTACACCTGCTTCCTCTGCAGGGGCTGAGGCCAGGCCTCCAGGCTGCAGGGACCAGCACAGGAGAGTCGGTGTGCCTGCCAGCCGGATCAGGGCCTGGGGATGCAGGCCTGAGGGCAGCCCCAGCTGCTGCTGGGAGCCATGTCAGAAGATGCCGGGGGCCCCTCTTGAGGTGACTTACCCAGGACTGGGGTGTAGAGGCCTTGCCGCAGCAGCCGGTCCTGCGTCAGCCTCCGAGAAGTTTGGGCTGAGCAGAGGTTCCCAGGCCAGAGCCTCCGCGGTCGGCCCGCTCGTCACGCTCCGTCCTTCCCCTCACGCCTCAGTCGTGGACTCAGCAAACGCTGCCTGAACGCTGGCTCTCACGTACTAGGAATAAGGCGGGGGATGGCCCCGCTGCGGCCCTTAGATAGGTCCCAGACGCACCAGTAAGACGGGGCCGGAGGCTGGGGGACGCTGTGGAGGCCAGTACTGCCAACCCCGACCCAGGCACTGTGCAGAGTGCTTTACAAATATCAGCTTCTTAAGTTCTTAAAACAATCCTAGAAGGCAGACATTGTCATATTTCCCATTTACAGATGGGGGAAACTGAGGTACGGAAAGGGTGAATGACGTGCCCAGGGTAGTAAGTTGTAGAGCCAGGATCTTTTGTTTTGTTTTGTTTTTTTAAAATGTTTTATTTATTTATTTATTTATTTGAGAGAGAGCGTGAGCGAGTGAGAGAGAGAGAGAGAGAGAGAATACAAGCAGGGGGAGGGAGAGAGGGATAGAGGGAGAGGGAGAAGCCGACCCCCCGCGGAGCAGGGAGCCCGATGCGGGGCTCGATCCCAGGACCCTGGGATCATGACCTGAGCCGAAGGCAGAAGCTTAACCGACTGAGCCACCCAGGCGCCCCAGAGCCAGGATTTTAACCCAGGGTCTGAAGCCAAAGGCTGCCTGGAGAGGCACCCACAGATTTACTCCCTGGCCATGAGCCTCTCACTGGACCCCGGTCTCTGGGGACCCTAATTCCAATTCTCTCCTGCCTCCACCAATCAACGAAGACATGCATGCTTCAGGACTGCGGGGCTGCCCGCAACCAGTGGGGGCCAGAAGGAGCCCCCCAGTCAGCCGTGGTTAGCTCTGAAGGGGAGCAGCAGCTCGGCAGACTGAAGCTCCCGGGCCCAGGTAGGTGCGGGAGACCCTCTGCGGTGAAGAGAGCCGTGACCTTGGTCTTTTCACATGGATGTGGATGTGGGTGAGCTCGGGGAAAATTCAACCCTGACATTGATTTGAGGTCTTGGGAGCTGGAGCTAGCTGGTGAGCAGACAGTGCCCACCTGACTGTGCCATGTGCCTGCAAGTGCAACTCTGGCCGTGCTTTAACTGTCCATGCCTAACTGGAGGCTCGGCGTCCAGGTGTCAGACTCTGGCAGGACTTGTCTGTGACAACAACAGTAGAGTCTAGAAACAGAGAGGGTCTGACTGTAAAGCAGTGAGGTGCTGTCGTGTGGTGTGGGGATGCCCGTCCCCTCCCTCCGTCCACGTGGGCTCTGGCTCCATAGTTTATTCCGTTGGCCGGGGCCCCAGGTGATGGCCCTCCAGCCCCTGGCAAAGCCTGCAGGGCCCAGGGGTAGCAGCCTGCTCTCTCAGCCATTCCATGCAGCAGGCAGGGGGAGGCTCCAGGGATCTGGACTGGAAGAAGTCCAGAGCTAGGAGGGCTCTGAGTCCAGGTGACTCCAGGCCGTGCAGCAGCTCAGTGTGTGCTCCCCAAGCCTGCCAGAGCTGAGCGTGGCTGAGGGTGCAAGGAGGAGAGCGCAGAGGCAGAGGCATAGTTGAGGAAGGAGTGGGCAGCATCCCGCCTGCGGACACCCGCTACTCACCTCCATTGGCTTTTGCACTGAACAATCTGTGGATGCTTTAGGGAACATTGTTCAGGTCTTCTTATGCATGTTGCCTCGATCTGGGAGCTCTGGAGCATCCCGTGGGCTGCAAGGTTTCAATCACCACCACTACCACCACCACCAAACTGTCTTTCCAGGGAGGCATAGTCAGTAAGGGAGGAGGGACATCCCAGGAGACAGAAAGAGAATGGGACTTAGCGTCTGCGAGCCCTGCAGCAGAGAGAGAAAAGGCAGAGGGTACACCGCAGACATCCAGCTGCCAAGCTGGAACCGGGGGCGGGGGGGACATTCCCTACCCTTGACCTTTGACATTCCTCTCCTACACCCCCAGGCCCAGCCCGCCACCAGATCGCATCAATACTCCCTCCTAAATGTAGCCTGAGACCTGCTTCTTTCCATCCCCATGGCCACTGCCCGGTTCAGGCCACCACCATCTCCCTCTGTCCGGAGAACCATGGTCTGAAACAGGATTCTGAGCTTCACATGAATTAGAGCTTACTGGGAACCCAAAAGTTTGGCCCCTGCCTTCGGGTTATTATCACCTATGCTATACAGGTGTTCAGAGACAGGTTCCTGGCTAGAAGCTGCTTTTGAATTCTGTTATGTTGGAATACAAGAAGTATGACAGCAGGGATCAAGGTCACAGAGATCATTAGGTCAAGGGAGACCAATGATGAGGTCTGCGTAATTTTCTTGTAATAAAGTGAGGCGACGGGAAGAAGGAATTAGGTTACTTACCAGCGTGTGTGTGCACGCATGTTCATGCAGCACGCACATGTGTGTGATCCACTCCTTTTTCTTTGAAACTCGTAAGATTAAAATAGGGAAGAAGTCCTATACTTTGCAGTGATAGATTTTTTTTGAATATTTAGGAAATCAAAAATTCTCTAGGCTTTCCATCTTTTTAAAAAAGTTTATTTATTTATTTATTTTAAGTAATCTCTACACCCAGTGTGGGGCTCGAACTCATGACCCTGAGATCAAGAGCCTCATGCTCTCTGAGCCAGCCAGGTGCCCCCAGGCTCACCATCTACATTTACGCTTGAGATATTATGTGCCGTATCTGCTTTGAAATCTTTGATTATCAGAAGTTAGGCTAAACTTCTGAAGGAAAAATCCATTTTCATCTGCTCTCTAGATGTCTTAATCTCGGTTCCTAAGACAGCATAGTCTAAATGCTGCAAATTTGCAGCCATTACCACTTCAAAGAGGTTCGGATGAGGGATTTTTTTCCCATGTTCAAATAGTTCCTGCTTCTGTAGAAACTTCATTTTTCGATTAATCTCTGAGGGATGCGCTATCATAATTCAAGTTAACAGTTCTTTGTTCTATCAACTGTCCATTGCCGGGCAATAGTAGTAAAAGCATTCAAGATGCCGCAGGCTTGTAAAGTACTATTTTCTAAAAGAAACGGTAGACATTTTCATCATTATTATTGTACTTTTGATGATGCAGTTTGATGATATAGAAGTTTATGTCCCCTACAAGTCTAGTCAGAAATCATTTTTGATTTTGTTGGTTAAGGTCAATAGCCTCTAGTAGGATAGAGTACTGGGTACAAAGTAAGATAAAAGACCACAATAAAATGCTAGCACTTAAAAGAGAACTGGTTTAGGGGCGCCTGGGTGGCTCAGTCGTTAAGCGTCTGCCTTTGGCTCAGGTCGTGATCCCAGGGCCCTGGGATGGAGTCCCACATCGGGCTCCTTGCTCGGCGGGGAGTCTGCTTCTCCCTCTGCCTGCCTCTCCTCCTGCTTGTGTGCTCTCTCTCCCCCACTTCTCTCTGTGTCAAATAAATAAAATCTTAAAAAAAAAAAAACTGGTTTATGCACTAAA
This sequence comes from Zalophus californianus, assembly GCF_009762305.2. Classification (NCBI taxonomy): domain Eukaryota; kingdom Metazoa; phylum Chordata; class Mammalia; order Carnivora; family Otariidae; genus Zalophus; species Zalophus californianus. The sequence goes on from NC_045597.1 coordinate 94,060,173, forward strand.
CATTTTGTGCCTTGGTCTGACATTAACATGATGTGCCTGTAAAACGACAAAAAGAACCAGCGTGGAACCAGAGAATCCCATCATATTTTCCATCATGTTCCGTTGCGTCAGATTGCTAATTGTGTTCTAAGAAGTTTGATTGAATTACTGTCTACATTTACTGTCACAGGTGACAGTTTGTCATTGTTAGAGATTTCAGTAATTAATAGGAAACAGAAGCTTACGTTTGTTTTTTGTTTCTCTTTTAAGTAGGCTCCAGCGCGGGGCTTGAACTCATGACCCGAAGGTCAAGATCTGAGCTGAGATCAAGAGTCTTGACGCTTAACAGACTGAGCCTCCCAGGCGCCCCAAGTAATTTTCTTTAAAAAATTTTGTTCCTTGGAACCACAATTGTGATGGTTTCTGTGCCCTTTATACACTGGCTTTCTGAACCTGAGTGCAGCTGAGGGGATCTTTTCTAATTACCGGAAGGTACTTCTTTCCTCAACGTTGTGACCTGACCCAGGACAAGTCTGTACGACACGCTATGTAAGTAGCGAACAAGTCAAGTGCAAACCAGCTGAATGTATGGATCTTACGCTGGTGCTGAGATCGCTTCAGATTAGTCGTCATGATTCCAAAGTTTGTTTTGAAATCTGCGAGCATCGAGTGTCAGTCAGAACTGAAGATGAAGCATTAATGAATGCTGAATTCTCATGCTTTATGCGTACTTCCCTTCTAGATTTTTCCATTCTCTGCTATTTTTACCATACTGTTGCATTTAAATTTCCTACACAATGACTTGGCGTGATTAAAATAAAATTGTGCTGCACGTATGAAAAACCGAGTGGTCAGCAAGCGGGTCCTCACGCCTTCACTGCATCGATCTCACCGTTTACTTGTCAGACAGTCTCTTTTGCAGGACTGCAAGCTCCCCAGGACCTCACTGTGCACTTGACCGAGCGAGGACTAACCTTGTTAGTTCAGCTCTTCTGGGAAATAGACAGGGAGACAGGATTACCCGGTGTTCGGGGGAAATGCCTGTGAAGGGCAAAGGGCTTGGGCACAGAAGCTGGGGAGAGGCTTCGTATTACTTTGCAGGTCTAACACCTGGGAAGGAGTGGGGAATGGAAGAGGACCGTGTGGGCAGGGTCTCAGACTTCAGAGCAGCTCTAAGAAAGATCTGCCCAGGGGGCGCCTGGGTGGCTCATTCCGTTGAGCGTTTGCCTTCGGCTGGGGTCATGATCTCAGGGTCCTGGGATCGAACCCCGCATTGGGCTCCCTGCTCAGTGGGAAGTCTGCTTCTCCCTCTCACTCTCCCTCTGTGCTCTCTCTTTCTCTTTCAAATAAATAAATAAAAATCTAAAAAAAAAGAAAGACCTGCCCAGGCCACTGAGGAATCCTGGAGGCACAGTCATCCACCAGAGGAGTCCCCCAATTCACTGGACTGGGCCTGCCTCAGTAGTGCCACCAGACCAGCCACTGGCTGAAAGCAGCCTGCGAGAGGCACGGCCTCAGTGAGAACGTCGCAGCGGATCTAGAGAAACGACAGCTGCGGCCGTCCGTCAGTTCTGCTCCCCGCAGATCTGAGCGGCACATTTTGATGACGGCCATGGCAACTGACAGACAGAAGGTTGGCCACACCCCAAGGATACAGAGCCAAAGGCAGTGATGCCAGGATCTGTCACCTTGACGCAGAGAGAGGGAGCGGGCCCTTGGGCCCCTCGGAGTAGGCCTTCATACATATGTATAAATACGTACAGCAGGCAGTCTTTACATATAGCGAATGCGTAGTCATTCAAATGCCACCCTAAAAGGTTTACTTTCTTTTTTATTTATTTTATTTTTTTAAGATTTTATTTATTTGAGATAGCTAGAGAGAGAGCACAAGCAGGGGGAAGGAACAGAGGGGGAGAGGGAGAAGCTGACTCCCCACTGAACAGGGAGCCTGACTCGGGACTCGATCCCAGGACTCTGGGATCAGGACCTGAGCCGAAGGCAGATGCTTAACCAACTGAGACTCCCAGATGTCTCCAGATTTACTTTCCAAGTTTGTGAATTTCCTTCCAGGTCTTACCATGGCTACATTCTTGCAATCACCATGCAAGTAGTACTTCACATTTTCTAAAGGTTTGATATTTATAACTAATATTTCTACATTTCTATCAGAATCTTCATAATTACACTCTTTGGTGACCAAACAATATTCAACAGATGGATGTGCCACAATTTCCTAAGTCATTGTTGTTCAACATTTGCCTTATTTTTATTTTGTTTTTTAACATTTTTATTTATTTGAGAGAGAGATACAGCGAGAGAGGGAACACAAGCAGGGGGAGCGGGAGAGGGAGAAACAGGCTTCCCGCGGAGCAGGGAGCCCGATGTGGGGCTCGATCCCAGGACCCTGGGCTCACGATCTGAGCCGAAGGCAGACGCTTAACGACTGAGCCACCCAGGGGCCCTTGATTAAAAAAAAAAAAAAAATTACCATAAGAATGTACATCTTTGGACATATACTATTTAGTTTCTGTTGGGTTATAGCTCTAGGATAAGTTTCTAGGTTTTAAGTTACTGGATCAAAAGATAAAGTTTTGTGATTGCATCAAGTTTTGCCAAATTGCTTTGTAAAAACATTGTCAATTAATCATGTACATTAGTTATCTATTGCTGCACAAAAAATTACCGTAAAACTATGTGATTAATACAACCCACATTTACTGTCTCACTGCTTCTGTGTGGTCACGGATCCAAGCACAGCTTAGCTGTCCTTTGTTTCAGGGTCTGTCCCAGGTTACAATGAAGGTGTCGGCTGAAGTTGTCGTCTCTTCTGAAAAGCTCGACTGGGGATGGATTATCTTCCAAGCTCACTTGGTTGTCGTCAGGATTCAGTTCCTCGTGGGCTGTTGGACTGAAGGTCTCAGTTCTTTTTTGTCCCCCCTCAGTTCTTAGGCAGCTGTTGGTCAGAGGCTGCCCTTAGTTCCTTGCTATGTGGGCCTCTCCAACATGGCAACTCGCTTTATCAAAACATGCATCTGAGAAAACAAGAGAGTCTGCCAGCAAGACTTTTGCAACTCAATCACAGAAGTGATGCCCCCTTAATGTTGCTGTATTCTGTTGCTTTGAACCAGGGGAGCAAGGGGAGAGGCTGACAAAAGGCCCAGAGCACCAGGAGTGGCGGTCGTCGGGGGCCATCTTGGAGGCTGTCTATTACAAATGTCACCAAGAGCATACGCTTGTGCCAATTTTACCACAACCACCCTAACACTGACTGTTCTAATATTTTAAAATTACCAGTGTGGTAGGTGTAAATGACTATCTCCCTCTTCTCTGGCCTGGTATCGACCCCTAGGGTCCCGTGGGTCCTCTGCTCTCAGGTGCTGCCAAGGAATTTCCCAAAAGTTGTCAACTGATAGCAACTAAGACCCCTAAGGAACTGCCCTAATTGGGACTTCGAAAAGCTATAAACACAGACCTGTATTAGGGAGCAGTGAGTTCCCTGGGAGGGTTCCAGTCTCAAGGGATTGCTGGTATTTGGGCAGCAACTCCAAAACCTTGAACACCCTGGTACCCCCCGGTCCCACTTAAAAGCACAGAAATTTAGGAAATCAATCTTCTTTTAAAGCTTACTCTATCAGGGCGCCTGAGTGCCTCAGTTGGTTGGGTGTCCAACTCTTGATTTCAGCTGGGGTCATGATCTCAGTGTTGGGGGGTCTGTGGGATTGGCCCACCTTGGGCTCTGCAGTCAGCGCAGAGTCTGCTTCTCCTTCTCCCTCCACCTCTGCTGCTCCCCTGGTTTGTACTCTCTCTCCCGAATAAATAAATAAATAAAATCTTTATTTAAAAAAAAAAAGCTTACTCTATAGGCTGGGCTCCAGCTTCCCATCGGTGGAGGGCAAGCCAGGGTAGATAGAAGCCCCAGCACTCTGTGCCCTGTGCACCCACCTGCCTCGGCTTGATGATCAACCCCAATGCAGGTCATCTGGTGTGTGCGGTGTTGGGAGACCGCGCTGTACATAAAACTTGCCTACTGATCAGTTACATAACCAATGCATTTCCTGGGGAATGTATTGCCACTGTCTTTGACAATTACTCAGCCAGTGTTCTGGCAGATGGAAAACTGGTGAATCTGGGCTTATGGGATACAGCTGGACAAGAAGATTATGACAGATGAAGTCCCTTATCCTATCCACAAACAGGTGTATTCTTAATTGTCTTTTCTCTTGGGAGTCCTGCATCATTTGAAAATGTTCGAGCATAGAGGTACCCTTTAGTGCGACACCACTGTCCCAATACCCGCATTATCTTCGTGGGGACTAAACTTGATCTCAGGGGCGACAAAGACACAATTGAGAATCTTCAGGAAAAGAAGCCCACTCCCATCACCTACCATGGGGTTTGACCATGGCTAAGGAGATCGGTGCTCTAAAACACCGGGAGTGCTCCGCTCTCCTGCAGCGAGGCCTCGGTGTTTGATGAAGCTAGGCGAGTGGTTCTCTACCCCACTCCTGTCAAGAAGAGGAAGAGAAAATGCCTGCTGCTATGAATGTCTGGGCCCCTCTCCTGCCCTGTCGCCCTCGGAACCTTTGTACGCTTTGCTCAAAGATGGTGGAAGCTTCGCACTCGGCGCCATGTTTTTGTTACAGATTTCGTTACTTTTTCCTATGAAACCATTGTGAACCAATAAGTAATTTTGAGGTTTTGTTTAAAATGTAAGACTTCAAACTTTCACATTACATTAAAATTTAGCCCTAAAATGGTAAGCTTTCTTAAAGCCTTATTTTTCAAAAGCCCCTATTCTTGCTCAGATGAAGAGTTGCCAAAGTACCGTGTGAGCTAAGTTGCATTGTTGTGCTGAGAACACTAAGCGCTAAACCGTTCAAGACCTTTGTCTTTAAGAAGAGACTGCAGCCTGGGCGCCTGGGTGGCTCGGTTGGTTGGGTGTCCAACTCTTTTAAGTTTCAGCTCAGGTCATGATCTTGGGGTCATGAGATAGAGCTCCACGTTGGCCTCCACACTCAGCGGGGAGTCTGCGTGGAATTCTCTCTCTCCCTCTGTCTGGCTCATGCCTACACGCTTTCTCTCAAAATAAATAGATTAAACCTTAAAAAGGGGGGGGTGGGCCCCTGGGTGGCTCAGTCAGTTGAGCATCCAACTGTTGGTTTTGGCTCAGGTCATGCTCTCAGGGTCGAGATCGAGCCCCATGTTGGGCTTTGTGCTGAGTGCAGTCTGCCAGTTTCTCTCTCTCCCTCTGCCCCTCCCTGCCTCGTGCTCTCTCTCTAAAATAAATAGATCTTAAAAAATAAAAAATAAATTTAAAAAAATTAAAAAAAAAGAAGAGACTGCAACGTCTCAAGTTTGGAAATGCAGACACTCTCTAACTAGTTTGATAGGAAAGCAGCACAGCCTTCTTCATGACATGTTGCCCTCCAACGTAACCTGTAATTTTATCAGCCTGTGTCTATGGCTTAACACTGAATTCGTAATAGAATGTGTAATGGCTCAACTTTTGGATCAATCTTTTTGAATTTGTGGTGAGATTTTTTTTAAAAGTTAGTGTATTCCCTCTTGCTGAGATTTGGAACAGACCTCTTACTTCCCGGTCCCCGTGATGAAGTATCTGTTCAAGCCGTGGGCGCACGGGAGTGGGTAGGTGCAGCATGTGACATGATCAAAGAATGAAGACAGTATTTTGACAAAATATGGAGGTTAATTTACACGGCATTGTACATGTCACAAAAGTAAAAGTGTCACAGGTAAAACTGTAAAAGGCTAATTTCTGTCAAATGGAGTAAATGAGAAAGAAAGGTCAGTATTATCAAAAATACAATAAAGCTTACCATATACTCTTGTTGGGCTTCACATTTTGCAAACTTTATTTCACTTTCATTATCAAAACAATGCTGTAAGCTACATGCAAATATCCCCATTTAAGAAAACTTGGGCATAGAGATGTGAAATCACTTGTTCAAGGTCACTCTGCTGAAGTGGTAGGACCAGCATTTGACCCCACAGCTGGCTGCCCAGTCTGTGTCCTCTCTCTGCTTCCTAAGGTAGCCCTGTCCTCAGCTGGGGCCTGAGGGCTTGGTAAGACTTGGCCCTTCCATCCCATTCCCACCTCAGCACCAAATCTGATAAGACTGGGTGGCCTCTTCCTCTTCAGTTAGCTGCAAGGGTCTCCCCTGGAAGTTCCAGAAAGATCTGCTCAGTGACTTTTTCCTGATGAGAGGTGAGGCCGGAAAGTCACCTCTAACCAGCAGGGGAGAAAGGCTGTGGAGGCCACAGGACAAGTTTCCACGATGAAACCTTCAGAATAAATAGGACACTGTAAATGAAGGCCTCCCAAAAGCGGATCTGCAACCAGGTGCTGGCTTCAAATCTTCGTTCTGTCGCTTTCAAAGCTTTATGGTTTGCAGCCCATTTCTTCACCTTTCTGTGCTATTTCCTTGCCTGTAAAATTGAAATAACATTACCAACTACCTGTTCCAATTTGGGGACAAGTGAAAAAAGATTCTAGGAACCTTGCACAGTGTCTGGTGCATAATAAAGGCCCTATGGACATCACTGTAGGGCTGCAGCGGGCAGGGGGCCTCACTGGGTGAGGACGCGCACGGGTCAGCCCCGGCCTGCGGTATGTGCCCGCTTGCGGATGCGGGGTCCGTGTGTATGCACCAGCTATGGGCACAGCCGCAGGGGGCACAATGCTATGGCTCCTGGACGAGGCAGTGGGGCCTGCTAGGGTCAGGAATGGACAGAGCCAACGATGGCATGACGACTCTGGGACCCCTTCCCTGCGTTCCCACTGTCTGCATGTGTGCGTGTATGTGCATGCACGGGGCGGGGGCAAGGGGGTGTCTGTGTGTTTATGTAGCCCTCTGTCAGTTAGCCTAGTCCGGGGTCTGTGGAGGATTGTTCTGGGGTGTTGGGCACCTTTGCACATTCACACTCAGAGAACCGTGAACATGTAGTGGGGTGGGGAGGGGGGCACTCAGTAGAACAACGTTCTCCTGGGACGCAGGGCAGTGCCGACGACTGAGGCATGCAGCCTGCATCTGAGGAAAGATGCCCTGCAGTGCGTACAGGCTGCCTGCCACCTGGCCCAACTATGAAGCCCATGTTTTTGACTCTTTCTGGGATCAACCCCTGAATCCATGTGCAGGGGCACCACATATCATAAAACTTGGGGGGCTCCCCTTTTGCCCAAAACTCCTTGGGGGCCCCTGGAGGCCTGAGTGGGAATCTGCAGGAAGTGACTAGAAGTGTCCTGTTTCCCCCGCCGGAAGAGCAGTCTCAGACCCGGGCCAGGCCCTGCCCTTGGGAAGTCCCAAGCTGGGAAGACAGAACAGGGTCACACTGGATTCAGATGCGCCTCACCCACATGCGCCGCCAGCCGGCCTGTAATGGCTCAGACTCTAGGGAGCCAGGCCTGCCTGCTGTAGCTTCAGAGCCTTGTTCATCTCCTCAAAAATGTTATGGAGGGCCTCAGGCCACAGCAGTAATCAAGACACACCACCCTGCCCTTGTAGACAGTACGTTTCGGCAGACGGGAGGCTAAGCCCTAACTGCATGGTAACTTATTTACAGTTAGCACTGAGGGCTGGGGAGAGGCACAGGGTATGTGACCGGCGTGAATGGGGAAGGTTCGGGATTCCTGCAGGAGGAGCTCTAAGTACCTGAGACAGGGGCAGGGCGGGAGAGACCGCCCCAGAGCGAGGCACTGTGTGGAAAAGGAGGGGGACAGCAGTGAAGGAACCAAAGTGCTGCTGAGGTTAGGATCCATACAGCTGGGGGGACACCAGATGGCTGGAGAGGCCATCAGGCCGGGGCTCAGAGATGCAGCTCTGGCCAGAAAGCTAGGGGATGCCCGCAGAGGGTTTTAAGCAGGACGGAACCCAGTCAGACTTGCACTTCCAAGAGCTGGGAGAGGTGAGGACAATGGCCAGGAGGACCCAGCTGGGGAGGGCAAGGACCGAACTGAGGGTTGCCTGGGCATGCGGGACGCGCAGAACGCAGCACGGGCGGCGGGGCAGCTCCCAGGGTGGGGGCTCTGAGCCAAGTTTGGAGGCGGAACCACCTCACGCAGCATGCATGCGTGGGGACTGGGAGCAGCTCATGAGTACAGCTGGTGACGTGGAGCAGAGGGAGGCAAAGCAGCAGCCATTTCAGGGCATCGCTCCCCTTACCACTGGGGCTCCCATTCCTTACTTTTGGGGCAGGTCAGCAGGAACGCCCGAAGCTGCCGCCCTGCTCCTGCAGTACTGAAAGTAGTTGGGGTGAGGAGTGGTGTGCCCCCGGGTGGAGCTCACCGAATCCAGACCCCAACCTACACTTCCCCAGCCAAGATCAGACACTCACACGTGGTGGTAGCACTTGGGTGACAAGCCGAGGGGCCCCCTCAAGTGGCATTTCCCAGAGTGGAGACTTGTTTACCCACTCACTAACTCATCCATCCACCTCTGCCTTCATCAAGCATGTGCCCACTGCCATCCCGGGACCTGAGAGATGGGGTGTCTGCCCAGGCCTGACGCTGGGACCCATGGGCTGGTCGAATGGAGCCAGAACACCGATCTCCAGCCACGGCGACGGACCCAGCAGGAAGACCTGCCGCCCCACTCTGCTCACTGTCCACTCAGTCTCCTGCAGGAACTGCCACTGCTGAGTGGGCTTCCTGGTACTGCTCTGTGCCCTTCCCTGGGTGTGGCCCCGTCTCTTTGTCCTGAATTACACTGGCGCCAGGCCTGACTTCTTCCATTCTTCCAGGGAAAACATAATTGACAATAAAAATACATGAACGGCTGAGTGAGTCTGGCTTGCTGGCCACAACAGCCCTCACCTTCTCTGAGAAGGGGTCTCCTGTCCAAGGATCAAAAGTGGGGTCTGCTCTACCCACCACCAGAAGGCTCAAGGGAAACAAACAGGGCAAGGGTGCAGCATTCTCCTGGGCCCCGAGTGTGACACTAGGCCCAGTCCATCTCATCCACCTAAATCCTGCTTCCTCCCTGCCACCCCACAGTCCCTCTCCTCGCCAGGTACGGACCACGCTCTGGACTACATCAGCAGGTGCCTGCCCTCCCTGCAGGGCCTCGGTTTCACAGTGCCTTGTTCCTCCTTCTTCCTTTGGCCAGAGCTCCTGCCAAGTCTCCCGTGCCATAGGTCTCACCAGGTTCCAGCCAACACTTTCTCTCCCCTTCAGACCCAGGGGCGCTGAGCATGCCATCTGTGCTGGATACACCACCCTTGAAACTCCACCTCAGGCTCCCATTTCCCAGGCTCTCAGGGCCACCCTAGCGTCTCACCTGGGCCTCTAAAGCTCTTCTCTCCCCCACAGTAGAACGAAGTGAGATTAGACCACCAGGTGAACTACAGGGGGTTCTTCACTCTGGGGAAGTGTTCACGTCCCGTAAGCGCCTCTGGTGGGGAGAAGTGGCCTGACCCCCACAGCCTGCCGGAATTCAAAGACCAAGGAGGGACATCCCATTTATTTACGGCGTGTCCTCTTGGCCAGGCCCTTTTGTCCATAGCTCACACAACCCCCAAATCCTGCCAAGAAATTTACAACGCCCCCATTTTACAGCTGAGGAAACCAAGGCTCAGATTCAAAAGGGACGTGCCCAAGGTCACTGGGATCATGGACCGGGGTAGACTCTAGGCTGTTTCATTCCAGAGTCTCTGATTCATCTGACACTGGGCTGTGGGTCCAGAGGCACCGAGAGCCCCCCGAGTCAACGGCAGGGTGGCGCCTGTGTGAGGCGCCTCTGTCCTTGCGAGGAGTCTCTCAGGAGTGGCGCGGGTTGAGTGCTGCCCTCCACACCTGCAGCACACAGTCCCGGCGGGTTGTGTAGGGCAGATGTTTGATGCGGAACCAGTGTCTGGGGACGATGTTCCCGCTGGGCGTATACAGCTTCTCTCCAGGACCGCCCAAGAGACTGCGCAGGGCTACGTTGCCCGACAAAAGCTTCTCATAGAACTCCACCCCGCCCCGGGCATAGGCTGCAGATAGGGTAGCTGTGCGGCGGTCCAGCCAGGCTTCCAGGGCATGAGTGAGCGAGTCCGCCGACAAGGCGTAGGCCACAAAGCCCGCCACTGCCGCCAGCAGGTTGAAGGCAGCCCGTAAATTCATGGGGCCTCCGTAGAGCCCCAGGGCATGCTTGGCACCCACACCCAGGGCCCAGGTTCCCGCTAGGCAGGCTGGGGCCGGCAGGGCTTGGAGGGCAGCTGCACCGCTCTCCACGTACACCACTTCCTTGGCCAAGGCAAACTTCTGGGCGTCATGGGACAGGGTCAGGGCATCTCTCAGCCGGGCGCCTGCTGGGCTCTGCCAGTTCACTTTGTGCCCGTGTACAACCACTGGGTGATCGGTGTTGATCAACACGCCACCCAGGAAGGTGGCTGGGATGCCCACTACGGCCCCTGCAGGGAGTCGCGGGAAGCCAGCACTCACGGGCTGGAAGGTGAACGTGGTGAAAGCCTTGTAGCTGTGGCCGGAGGGGACACCGATGTCCTGCAGCACCTCTTGGAAGAGCCCCTGCAGCTCTGGGGAGAGCGGGGCTGGCTGGCCCTGAGGCCAGTACTGGTACAGCCATTGCATCACGGGATCTGGGACGAGGTGGTATGAGATGTGGGCCCCGAACAGGCCTGCACAGGAACCCACCAACAGGCCAGTCCTATGTCTCTGCACAAATGCTGCGGCCCGCCACAGGGGACCGGCCATGAGTGCTGCCACCGTTGTCAACCTGGGCCAAGAAAGAGAGCATCAGCCAACAGTCCCCTGGGTCGGCCTGCAGACTGAACATACCGCAGGGTCACATCCTTTTGAACAGAGGCAATACAGCAAGGTGGTTAAGAGCATGAGCTCCAGAGCCAGAGTTCAAATCCAACCTCCATCTCTGTGCAGCACCTGCCCCATCTGCCAAACAGGCATCCGACAATGGCACCCCTAGGGTGGCTGTGATGAGTATATGAATGAACACATATAAGGCAACTGAGTCCGGCAAGGTAGCAGACACCCCTTGTGATACTGCCATGACTATTACTTTTATTCCCATGGCTAGGCACAGCACGAAGTACCCAACTGCCTCACTCCACTCCTCATCCCACAGTAAAGCCCTATGATCACTAATTTATAGGTGACACCTATGTTCAACTTATTACTTCCTATATGCTAGACATAATTCTGAGACTTTATATTGTCCAACAACCGAATCCTCACAACTCCATGACCTAATTACTACTATTGCCCCTATTTTTGAACATCGGAAACTGAGGCAGAGAGAGATTAATTGGTCGAAACCCCAAACTAGCAAAGTGGCAACGTTACAGGTTGTGTGTCCCCTCCAAATTCATATGCTGAAGTCTTAACCCCCCGTCTCTCAGAATGTAACTATTTACAAATGAGGTCTTTAAATGAGGTCATTAGGGTAGGTCCCAATCTAATGACTGGTGTCCTTAAGAGAACAGATTAGGGCACAGACAGAAGAAAGACTATTAGAGGGCACAAGACTGAAGGTGACCATCTACAAGCCAGTGAGAGTGGTCTCAGAAGAAACATCATGCTGACACCTTAATCTTGGACTTTGAGCCTCCAGATCCTCAGAAAATAAATTTCCGCCACCCAGGACTTATCCTGGCAGCCCTAGCTAACACGGGCACAGTATTTGAACACAGGCTATCAGGGCCTCACAGCAAGCTTTTCATTTCAGAAAAAAAATTTAATGCTAAATTACAAATATCTACAAAAGTAGACAAAATAGCACATTAGCCCATTTCAACCAACTCATGGCCAACCTTGTTTCCTCTCTTCTCCCACCCACATTCCTCCTCCAACTGGCTTATTTTGAAACACATCCCAGGCGTCCTCTTATTTCATCCGTAAATATTTCAGCAAGAATTCCATAATTATTTTACTGTGGTTGAAGCTCACTGTCTTCCTGCCTGCCTGTGATAGCTGTTTAATTAGCAAGTACGTTGCTGCAAACAAGAACGTGGGGTGCCGCCTGGCCTGTTTTAACGAAAATTCCTAAAGGGGCACATCACTTGGGCCTATATTCTCAACGAAGCGGCTAAGGCTAGAAAAGCAAGGGTCCCTTGCTTGGGACAAAGTCCCAACGGCCCCGGGCCCACCAGCGCCAAGGCCGCGCTCCAGGCCGCGCGAGGAGGGCCTGCGGAACCCTTGCAGAGGGCTCCCCGCTGGGCGTCCATTCTGGGCGGGGGGGGGGGCCTAAGCTGCGCCCCCGCGGCTCCGCGGCTCGACCACAAGGGTGGAGGGGACCCTGGGGAGGGGGCCCGTCCCGGCTCCGCGAACCGCCCGCCCATCGGTGACTCACCTCCTCTGCCGCAGCCTGGGCCACCGCGACACGTGCGCGAGGCGGGTCCAGCGCAGAGCACGCCGGCCGGCGCTCTGGGGGCGGGGACTACAGGGGGCGGGCCTGGGGCGGGGACTACAGGGGGCGGGCCTGGCGCAGAGCACTACGCCCGGGCTCTAGGGGCGGGGACGGGAGGGGGAGGGGGGGCGACTCCGGGGGGCGGGACTCCGGGGGGCGGGACTCCGGGGGGCGGGACCCGGGCGCGGGTACTAACCCGCTGGCGGCCGGGGCCACAGCGCCTTGGGGTGGGGCAGCGACCTGCGACGTCCTCGCTTCCGGATGAGCGAAGCGAGCTGAGCAGCCCGGCCTAGCGCTTCGTTCTCTGCACTCGGAAGGCAGCCTCGGTCGCCCGTCGAGCCCTCTAGGAGACAGCGGCCCTGCGTGGGTTAGGAGGTGGCCTATGGCTAAGACCCCATCGGAGCCCATGCCCACCTGACTGCCGGGTCCGTGGCCTTTCCTGTCTGGAAGTGTTCGCCACCCCTGAACCGCCCTGGGCTTTATTTTATTACCGTAGCAGCTGCCCCTCCAGTTCCTCTTAAATGATCCACGCTTTACAGCCCACAGAGCAGCGTCGCGCCTGTCACCTTATCTTCCCAGCAACGCTTAGGTCAGGGATCATCAGCCTGCGGATGGACCAAGTCCAGTTCTCCACCTGTTATTGTAAATAAAGTTTTATTGGAAGACAGCCATGCCCATTTCTTTAAAGTTGAGTATGGCTGCTTTCTCCCAGAAGGGCAGAGTTGAGTAGCCAGGGCAGAGTTGAGTAGCCAGGACAGAGACAGACAGTCTGACCCAGAAAGCCTAAAATTTAGACTCTCTGGCCCTTACAGAAAAAGTCTGTGGACACATGAAGTACATTATTCCCACTTTACAGATGAAGAAACGAAGGCATTTAGCTTGAGCAGGGTACCCAGCTCATATGCACCTAGCATGCCCCTGAATGGCACAGGACCTCTGTCCCTGTTGCCATTACATCTCCTGCCTCCATACAAATTTAACCTAGTGGGTCTTGCTAATTCTCCCAAGTGGGTCTGGCCTCTGTGTCTGACTTTCTTTTCCATCCAACCCCTGGAGTAAAGAGGGAGGAGGACTTACCTCCTGTGTGGAGAGGTGAGACTGCGAGGGAAGATGGGGATGAACTAAATAAGTCTCCTTTCCATTGTTTTTTATGCCGTTGATTTGTTTAGAGAAACCATATCATTTGCCTTGGAGACTGTTACAAAATAAGAGACGTGAAAGACTTAACAGTTAAATGCAATACGTGGCTTTTGTTGGGATCCTGAACCAATAGATTACTGACTGTAAAAAAAGACACCTTTGAGACCACCAGGGAGATCTGAATATGGATTGAGTATCAGGTGATATTAATGAATTGCTTATTTTGTTAGGGGATGAAGCATGATATTTATGTAAACCAAAAAGTCCTTATCAGTTAAGGATGCATATAGAAGTATTGATAGGTGCAACAACATGATGTCCACTATTTAGTTCAAAATATTATAGCCAAAACAATATCACCACTACATCACCACAAAAACCAGGGGTATAGATGAAACAACATCAACAAAATGTTGGTAGTTGTTGAAGCTTCGTGACAAGTTTAGGGGAGAGCTCATTATACTGTGCTCTACTTTATGTATGTTTGGAAATTTCCATAACAAAATGTGTTTTTTTTAATGTGCATAAGGAGGTGGTGATTAAAAGGTAGGGGGCTGGAAATGGACGCTTCAGCGGTGGTGTCAATTTGGTGATGGCAGGGTCAAGAGTATGACTGTGGGAGTCAATGGCTGTGGTGGGGTAGAAGAGATTCCTGAGAATGAGGCAGTGTATGAGTCACGTTTTTAAAATTTTCCTTATTTTATGATGTTTTACAATTTGGGGGCCTTGCTAATCCTAGAAAGACTGCCCCTCCCGGGACTAGCTAATTCCTAGAGATAACAAATGACTCCCTCCACTTTCACCGCAAGCATACCTTTCATATGACAAACCAACCAATCCAGAGCCCTTACCCCCTACCACCTCCTTCAGCTCTCACCCACCGACCCAATATTTCCTCTGTTCTAAATGATCCCAGGGTCAGGTACTGGACAACTAGAGCCCCTGTAAGCCCAGGGCCCACCAAAATTATTGAAACTATCCAATCCTAAACTTCTTCAAACTTCCCACCCTGCCTCACCATTCCTTCCCATGGAAACCTCAGTAGAGGCTCTGGGCCATGCTTTCTACGTGCTCCTCCTGCTTCCTGACTGACGCCGGTACCTCCCGTGTGGCCCCATATGGCATGGTGTGCTCCCTCCTCTCAGGAAATGTAAATAATAAATACTTCTTTCAGTGGCATTGACCTTTTCATGTTGTCCCTCAGTGACCTCCAGAAATTATGTCTCAGGTACCATTAAAACCAGAGGCTCAGTTACAAGAGGCCAAAATGTTGGGTGGATTGTCTCTGCCCATGCTGAAGTTGGCAAGAATGGTGAAAGGGAGAGTGGTAAAGAATGCAAGGATCCGGGTGCTAAAGTAATTCAGAAAGGAGAGAGAGTGATTAAGGGGTGGGTGGATCATAGTAACAAGGCTGGTGGTGTACTGGAATGGTCTGAGGGCAGGCATTTCACAGGAACTGGGGTTTGCAAAGGAAATGGCCATGGGGGCAAAGAGAACACCGATTCTATCCTGAATTCCCGAGAGCATGGGGAAGAAGAAAGAAAAGGAAGAAAGAAGGGCACCTGGGTGGCTCAGTTGGTTGGGCGGCTGCCTTCGGCTAAGGCCATGATCCTGGAGTCCCGGGATCGAGTCCCGCCTCCAGCTCCCTGCTCGGCGGGGAGTCCGCTTCTCCCTCTGACCCTCTCCCCTCCCATGCTCTCTATCTCTCTCATTCTCTCTCTCTCAAATAAATAAATAAAATCTTAAAAAAAAAAAAAAGGAAGAAAGAAAAGAAGAAAATGACTTCACTTGAAAGAGCTATGGTATCCTCAGGGAAGAGAGCCAAGCTTTGGTGAAAGCGAGCAAGAGAAGCAAAAGTTCAGAGAAGGAAATGAAGGTATGTGGAATTTGCAGATGATGGACCAAGCATCCTAAAGGTTGCAGTGAGGTTTGGGAGACCTGCAAGGGGTGTGTGATTGGGACTCCATTAGGGTATAAACAGGAAATAAATATAGGGTTAAGTAACCAGGGAATGACAGATTATGGGGCATCTGGTAGTTGGTTTTTTCCCATTGTGGTAAAACACATATTTATCATCCTGACTATTTTTAAGTGTACAGTTCAGTGGTCTTTGTACAAGACATTCATAATGCTGTACAACCATCACTAGCATACATCTCTATAATTCTTTTCAAATTGTAAAACTGAGGCTCTACCCCTCACAACTCCCCACGTCCCCTGCCCCCTAGCCCCTGACAACCACCATTGTACTTTCTGTCTCTATAATTTTGACTAAGTATCTCATATAAGTGGAAACATACAGTATTTGTCTCTTTTTGAAGGGGTAATGTAACTTAGCATAAAGTCCTCAAGTTTTGTCCATGTTAAAGCATGTGACAGGATCTCCTTTCTTTTTAAGGCTAAAAAATACTCCATTGTATGTATGCACCACATTCTGTTTATCCATTCATCGGTTAATGGACATTGAGTTGCTTCTACCTTTTGGCTATTGTGAATAATGCTGTTATGAGCATGGGTGTACAAATTATCTCTTCAAGATCCCACTTTCAAATCTTTTATATAGACCCAGAGGTGAATTGCTGAATGAAATGGCAATTCTATTTTTTTTTTTTTTTGAGGAACGGCCATACTGTTTCCCACAAAGCTATACCATTTACATTCCCATCAACAGTACACCAGGGCTCCAATTTCTCTACATCCTCACCAACATTTGCTGTTCTCCGAGAATTTTGAGAGCATCCATCCTAATGGGTGTGAGATAGTATCTCATAGTTTTGATTTGTACTTTCCTAATGATTAGTGATATTGAGCAGCTTTTCATGTGCTTATTAGTCATTCGTATATCTTCTTTGGAGAAATGTCTATTCAAGTGCTTTGTCCATGTTTTAATTGGGTTGTCATTTTGTTACTGAGTTTTAGGAGTTCTCAATAGACTCTGGGTATTGATCCCTTACCAGATATGTGATTTACAAATATTTTCTCTCATTCTGTTGGTTACCATTTTACTCTGTGGACATTGTCACTTGATGTTTTTTTGTGAAGTTTTAAAATTTTCACGAAGTCCAATTTGTCTCTTTTCCCTTGTTGCCTATGTCTTTGGTGTCATATCCAAAAAAATCATTGCCAAATCCAGCATCATGAAGCCCTCTCGCCATATGGCAACTATGTTTTCTTCTAAAAGTTTTATAGTTTTAGGTCTTACATTTAGGTCTTTGATCCATTTGAGTTAATTTTTTTGTATACAGTGTTAGGTAAGGGTCCAATTTCATTCTTTGGCATGTGGATATCCAGTTTGCCCAGCACCATTTGTTGAAAAGACTGTCCTTGTCCTCATTGAATGGTCTTGGCACACATGTCAAAAATCATTTGACTGTATATATGAAGATTTACTTCTGGACTCTGCGTTCTGTTCATCTGTCATTATGCTAGTACCACACTGTTTTGACAACTGTAGCTTTGCAGTAAGTTTTGAAATCAGGATGTCTGAGTCCTTCAACTTTGTTCTTCTTTTCCAAGATTGTTTTGGCCATTCAGGGTCTCTCGAGATTCCCTATGAATTTTAGGTTGGGTTTTTCTATTTCTATAAAAAAAAATGTCATTGGGATTTTGATAGGGATTGCATTTAATCTGTAGATTGCTTTGGATAGTACTGACATCTTAACAATACGAAATCTTTCAATTCATGAACATGGGATGTGTTCCCATTTATTTATGTCTTCTTTAATTTCTTTCAGCAATATTTTGTAGTTTTCATTATATGTCTTTCACCTTTGTAGTTAATTCCTAAGTATTTTGTTCTTTTTGTTGCTATTGTAAATGGAAGTATTTTCATAATTTCCCTTTCAGATTGTTTATTGTTAGTGTATAACAACTGAATTTTGTGTGTTGACTTTGTATCCTGCTACTTTCCTAAATTCATTTATTAACTCTGACAGTTTTTTTGTGTGTGTGTGGAATCTTCAGGGTTTTCTACTTATAAGATCATATCATCTATGAGCAGAGATAATTTTACTTCTTCCTTTCCATTTGGATGTCTTTTCTTTCTTTTCCTTTTGCCTGACTGAATTGCTCTGGCTAGAACTTCTAGTACGATGTTAAATAGAACCAGTGAAAGCAGGCATTCTTGTCTTTTTCTGGATCTTAGAGGAAAAGCTTTCAGTTTCTCACCATTGAATATAATGTTCGCTGTGGGTTTTTCATAGGGCTTTTTATTATGTGGAGGCAGTTTACTTCTATTCCTAGTTTGTTGAGTGTAGGAGTGCTGGCAACACTGACTCCATCTTTGGTCCTCCATCTTGGCACAGATGACTTTAGATGACTGGTAGAAGGCCAGTCAGGCACACAGATGGCACCACTTTAGATAACTACCCTGGGACCTCACCACCATGCCCCTTGCTTTATAAAAGCTGTGGGTTGGGCGCCTGGGTGGCTCAGTTGGTTAAGCGACTGCCTTCGGCTCAGGTCATGATCCTGGAGTCCCGGGATCGAGTCCCACATCAGGCTCCCTGCTCAGCAGGGAGTCTGCTTCTCCCTCTGACCTTCTTCCCTCTCGTGCTCTCTATCTCTCATTCTCTCTCAAATAAATAAATAAAATCTAAAAAAAATAAAAAAATAAAAATAAAAGCTGTGGGTTGCTGTCAGGGCCTGGCAGAGAATGGGTGCAGAATAAAAGCTTAGTGCCACCTGGATCGGTCACGGCGGCCAGCCCTCTGGATTGCCCCTGTTAGTAAGTTACTGGCAGGGTAAGTGGTATGGAGTGGCTTGCTTTGTGCTTCGGTATTAAAGTACCTTCTCAGTCTGGAGGATACGTTACTGACTCTCCTCCACCTTCTAAGAGTTGAGTGTTTTTTTCACGTAAGGGTGTTGAATCTTGCCAAATTTTTCATCTGTTGAGATGATCAATTGGCTTTTTTGCTTTATTTTGTTAATGTGGTGTATTTGTTGATCTATTTTCATATGTTGAGCCGTCCTTGCATTGCAGGAAGTAATCCCATTCTGTCGTGGTGTATAATCCTTTTAATGTGCTGCTGAGTTCCATTTACTAGTATTTTGTTGAGGGCTTTGCATCAGTGTTCATAAGGGATATTTGCTGAATTTTCCTTGTAGTATCTTTTTCTGGGTTTGTTAGTGGGGTAATGCTGACCCACAGAATGAGTTAAGAAGTGTTCCCCCTTTTCAATTTTTTGGCAGAAGTTTGAGAAAGATTGGTATTATCTCTTTAAATATTTGGTAGAAGTCACCAGTGAAACCAACAGCTCTGGAGCTTTTCTTTGTGGGGAGATTTTAAATTACTGATTCAATCTCCTTACTTGGTACTGGTCTATTCAGCTTCTCTATTTCTTCATGAAAAAAATTTCTGAGGGGGCTTTTGGGCATGATAGGAATACTTAAAAGTGATTTGTGTTTTAATTATTACTTAGTTGATTAAAATAGTAAGCTTAGGGGCACCTGGGTGGCTCAGATTGTTAAGCATCTGCCTTGGGCTCAGGTCATGATCCCAGGGTCCTAGGATCGAGTCCCACATCAGGCTCCCTGCTCAGTGCAGAGCCTGCTTCTCCCTCTCCCTCTGCCATTTCCTCTGCTTGTGCTCTCTGGCTCTATCTCTCTGTCAAATGAATAAATAAAATCTTTAAAAAAATAAAAAAATAAAAATAAATAAAATAGTAAGCTTAAATATCCCAAGTCTCCTAAGCCTAGGACCTCGATTTACAAATATTATCTTATTAATAAACCCAGTACTATTTTTTATATAAAATAAGAATTTTTTCTACTTGTTCTTCGATTAACTTTCAATTAACCATGGGCTTTACAGATTAAATCTTTCTTAATTATACCACACCACTCCTGTACTTAATTGATCAAATTCCCTTAGACATTTCTAATCACATTTTCAAATTTAATTTAGCTGATTCTTTTAAATGTACTATCCCCAAAATGTAGCTTTTCAAATCTAATAAGCAAAATCTTTCTAAACCCTTAAGCAACTCTAAATCTAATAAAACAGTCACATAAATGTAACAGATTCTCTGAGGTGTTTTAAACCTCTTAAATTAAAGTACAAATGAAACTGTGGAATGAAACTTTTTATTACAGATAACCTAACCAGCACCAAAGTATCAATTCAGGTAGAATCTTTTATTCATCCTGACTTGACAAATGTAGTCTTCCAACCCAGGGACACAGAACCATCCTGTTAAGGCACTCCATACTGCTGAGTTCTGGGTTGAACTTTTAGTGGTATATTCTTGCCAAGGTGGAGGTCCACTGTGATTTCCAGGAAGACTCATCAAGAGTTTGTGTTTATCAGGTGGAGTCTCTGTGGGGATAACTGGACTTTCTAAACCTGTGTGTGTGTGTTTTCTTTTAAAGATTTATTTATTTAGAGGTGCCTGGGTGGCTTAGTAGATTAAGCGTCTGCCTTCTGCTCAGGTCACGATCACAGGGTCCTGGGTCGAGTCTTGCGGCGTCAGGCTCCCTGTTCAGCGGAGAGTCTGCTTCTCCCTCTCCCTCTGCCCCTCCCCCCAACTCGTGCTCTTTCTCTCTCTCTTAAATAAATAAATAAACAAAATCTTTAAAGAAGATTTTATTTATTTATTTGAGAGCAAGAGAGAGGAGGGGCAGAGGCAGAGGGAGAGGGAGAATCTCAAGCAGACTCTGCACTGAGCTGGGAGCCCAACATGGGGCCTGATCCCATGACCCTGAGATTATGACCTGAGCTGAAACCAAGAGTCAGACACTCAACCCATCGAGCCACCCAGGTGCTCCTGTGGTTTGTCTTTTTTTTAAATAGTAAATCTTCCATAATTTTTCATTTCTTGAGTAGAGTTGATGAGATTCTGCATCCCCTGCCAGGATTCCAATTAATCTTTTAGCTGTTTGATTTGCAATGATGAAATTTTGACATTGACCAAAACTTGAATATAATATACACATAGTTTGGCTCTGTCAACGTACTGTAAACATCATTAAAAAGTTGTATGTGCCTTTTTTTCTTTTCCTTTTTTTTTTTGTATGCCTCATATGGTTGTGCAGAGAAGCTCTGCTTTCTTTCTAACGCCATAATTGTCACAGTTTGCTCGTGGGAGCCCTTTTAACTGGCTCCTTTATCCCTTAATTGCCCTGGATCATTTTGGAGGTACACCTTCTGGCAACAAAGTGATGCTCCAGATCCATCTGAATTATCCTTGCTCCAAGATACAGAATCCGAAACTTTCCGAGGCTCCTCGGTTCTTGCTGGGGAATTGTATGAGACCAAAATCCAGGTGTTCTGGGCACATGTTGCCCTACTCTACTTGATACTGGGGGTGGGCTACAGCACCACAGACTACTGTAGAGGCAGACCCAGAAAAAATATCATGGAGCCATATTATTTGCAACTTAACTCCAACCCAAATACTTAAATATTGGTTTTTTTTTTTAAGATTTTTTATTTGTTCATTAGAGTGAGAGAGAGCACATTAGAGTGAGAGAGGGGCAGTAGGAGAGGGAGAAGCAGGCTTCCCTCCAAGCAAGGAGCATGATGCAGGACTCGATCCCAGGACCCTGAGATCATGACCTAAGCCAAAGGCAGACGCTTAACCAACTCGAGCCATGTAGGCACCCCTTAAGTATTGTTTTAATATAAAATATTTTCTTTTCAGAGGTACCAACTTCCCTTATTGCCATACCACCACCACAAATCAAGCTAGATGAGCAGAGAGGCTAACAGAAGGCCACAGGAACTTGGTGACTACCAGCATCAGCTGTTCACATCATCACCCACAAGTAGGAGGACCGCCAATGAGCGGACATGTAAGCAAACATCTTTGTTTCTCTTTCCATCCTTCCTACTGAAAGAGTAAGCCCAAGGGAAAGAGCTTTGGGAGAGACAGTGGACCACCCCGCTCCAAGGCTCTAGCTTTTGCTGTTATCTAGTTGTGGAGATACTGGCAGTGGGACCTGGGGCAGGGTGTGTGTGTGCGCTCGTGTGTGTGTGTATGTAAGGGCTTGCACTGTTGGTTACTGGGGGAGTAAGCACCATCTGACAGCCTTCTGTATACATCGCAAAGTCTTTGTTTTGCACCGCTTCCTCTAAAGTCTTCCCACGAAGGCTTTGACACACTTCCTGCAAACAGAGTATCTAAAATGAAACCTTCTTTTGAAGGCACTGCTGTTGGAGACCTCTGTGTCTGTGCCTTGGCCAAGTTTTGAGATCTGATTAGGCTCTTTGGTGTTAAGGAACAGGTTCTCTTCTTACGTAAAAGAGGGGTTGTTATAAGACAGGGACCCCACTCCTAGGGCTGGCTGGGATTGGGGCAGCTCAGGGAGAGGCAAGCTTGGGTTCCATCCTGATTTGCCGCTTGTCTCTGTTTTATTCTTATGTTTTCCAAACACCATAAACCCGTCTTCACTGCTTCCTAAGTTCAGTTGCTCAGGGCCTATCCCCTTGCTGCCCCATGCCCCGTTCTCTGTTTCATAACTATCCAGGTTCTCTCCCTGTTGCTAAGTTGTTCAATCTCTTTTTAACTTCCTGGTTCACATTCCTGAGAGAAGGGATCAGATTAGCTCTTTTTTTTTTTTTTTTTTTGACGCAGGGTTTGACCTCACGACCCCGAGATCAAGACCTGAGCTGAGATCAAGAGTTGGACATTTAAGCGACTGAGTCATCCGGGTGCCCTAACTCAGCCTATCTTTTAATGAGAGACTATTGGTCCCTGGTCTCCTGTTGACCTACAGCCTTTGGGTAAGGTGCTTGCTTGCTCTGATTGGATTCACTGTAAGGAGGAAGGAGAGGGAGCGGTGCTACAGGCTCTCCACCTTGGAAATAAGTGGCTACCCCCTGGATAAAGGGACCTTCTGGATGTCCTCTGGGAGAGGTAGCTCTCCTTGACTTCATAATGAACCCCTCTCCATGATGCCATTTACTGGGTGGAGGGGAATGGCCTATGATCTGAGTAGGAAAGGGAAGCTGTAAGGTCTGGACAGAGACCTGAGATAAAGCCCTCCGTCTCTGGAAGGGATATGAGAGACCACTGAGCCAATCAGTCCATTCCCCACTTTCAAGGAGGCCCACATCCCAAACATCTCCCTCTTTAAACATTTACCCAAACCCATATTCCCAAACCCTGCTGGAAGAGAGAGACTTAGTGTTCTTTAGTGCAATGTTTCACCCCCCCCCCCCCCGCCATCTGGAAGGTTCTCTTCCACGTGCAGTTCTCGGCTTAGCCAGTGGAGTATGGGAGGTGGATGGTAGAGGGTGGCCAGGGGAATTGAGGACGGTAGGGTGGCAGGTAAGGACTCAGCTTCACTCTCTCGACAAATACTGAGATGCTAATAATAGCTAATATTTATTGTGCACTGCACTGTCAGAATCATCTAACTCCACAACCACCCCATAAAGTTAATATTGTTATTTCCCCTGTTTAATAAAGGGCAAGGAGATTGCACGAACTTGCTGTTTTGCAGAGATACACCCATATTTACCTGGGTGGGGTTACATGATGTTCCACATCCTTCCATCTCTGATGTTCTAGATTCGAAATTCATCTATTATCTTCAACTCCTATTTTTTTCTATAGTGAATGCACTCTATAAACACATGTCATGAGAATGTAAATGGATATTAGACCCATAGTTTTCATATTTCTTTCATATTCTTTCATTCAACAAACATTTATTGAGATCCTATGTTGTGCCAAACATCTTGTTGTGTGCTGGGGACACATAAATGTGGCCACTGCCCTTTGAGGTAAACACACTGTCTGATTTCTTTAGATCCAAACTGATTTTAGAGCTAGGAAATTTGCTAACTTGTGCTTTTTCCATATTACATATTTTTAAAGCACAAATAATTAAGTAAAATATAAATATCATTCTTAAAAAGATTTTGTTTATTCATTTGAGCGGGCAAGAGAGCACAGGCAGGGGAAGGGGCAGAGGGATAGAGAAGCAGATTCCCCGCTGAGCAGGGAGCCTGATGTGGGACTTGATCCCAGGACCCCAGGATCATGACCTGAGCCAGAGGCAGACGCTTCACCGCTGCACCACCCAGGTGTCCCTAAATCATATTATGTGACACTTAGAAACCCCAAATCTGAACATTTAAATAAAAAGTAAAGAAATATAAAACTGTAAAATTTCCATTTCCATTGATTTTTTTTCATGTGGTAGAGAGAAGAGTGGATTTGGAATCAGGCAGCCCGGGTTCCACCCAGACCTGGCTCTTCTGTTAATTGGGCAAGTCCATGAACCTCTCTGGGCCTCAGTTTCCCCATATATGTCACGATAATAACAGCCAGTCTGTGTGCCTCAGAACACTGAGGATCATTGAGAAAATGCTTCACAAACTTAAAGTCCTAAAAAAGGAAGCAATTATAATTACTTGTAAAATGAAGTAACGGTAGTGAATTATCCTGCGGTTCTGTGGTTTTCTATTTCTCCGCTTTAGAGGGAGAGCTGAGATAATCTGAGTAAACACAAGAGAGAAGAAGCTGGCAGGTCTTGAGAGACCACTGTTTAACCCTGAGCTCCTCACTCACGCAGCCAGGCTTCGACTATATTCACAATCCCTGGAGAACCCGGCTAACTGATCCCATAAGGAAGCCCCCAAACTTCACTGGGTCAGGGATTCCGCTAAAGAAATCTTTCCCATGGGATTGATCATGGAAGACAATGCATAGAAGGTTTCCTTGCCTTTTGCCATCTAAAGGTGGTCTGAAAAAAAGGAAGAAAAGCACAGACAGTATTTGACCTTTGAAGCTGGTTTGTTTCTTGGTGGAAATCGTGGGCCACAGTGCATTTGGGAGGCAGATGAGGCCTTTCTTGTGGCATCCACCAGGTGGCGCCAGATCCCCAACACAGTCACACAATCTTCGCGAGGGCTGTAAAATGACCCTTGGAAAGCAGGGAAAGAAAACAAAAGAAATTGGCCCTTGTTATAGGTGGGGAACCCGAGATGGATGTAAATACATGCACTGACAGGAACCCAGCTTCAAAGCCCTGTAACAAGCCCTGAGCAGCCGTGCTGGGCGCCCGGGAAGGAAGGGGAAGGCGTAGGTGGGGTTAGCCAGGGGCTCACTAATGGCAGGCTGGACGTGCGGAACAAAGCCAAGTCGACGAAGTGGTGTTGAATCTGGGTGTTGAGGGCCGGGAGTCCCCGGAGCAGCAAGGCCGGACCCCTCCCTCCTCCGTCGTGGCAGGGACTAGGTGCCTGGATGAAAGAACCCCTACCTTAGAGGGGGGTGCAGTGCCAGAGAACCAGAGGCCAAGGGGGCCAGGGGAAGTCTGAACTGGGATGGGAAGGCCAGAAAGGGTTGGAACAGCACCTTAGGAACAGCAAGGGCCAAGGCTCAGGGTGTGCCCCAGTGGGCTGTGTTTGGGGAACTTCTGAGAGGCGAGAGTGTGGAGGAGGAGTGCAGGGTGGAGAGTGGGGTTCTCAGTCCCAGAGAAATTTATGAAAATTACCAGTTCGGAGGATAAGCCAGAAACTGAGGAGCCTGGTTACCTACAGGGTGGGGATGAACGGTGTGGTAAGATGGGGAGGGACAGACACTTCCCTGAGCATCTTTTTTTGTGGCTCTGGTTCTCAGAACCATGGTAGTGTTCTGCAAACCCTGTGCATACCCTGAATATAAACAAATAATTAAACCCAACTAGGATGTGGGGGAACCACGGATGGAATATAAACAGGAACAGACGAGCCTAACTCTATCCCAAATGCATGGCGTAACCACATGAACAAGAGTGGAGAAAAAAAATAAAAGCCCTACCTTCGGAAAACTGTATTTTAATTGGACTCTGTAATGCTAATGACAAGAAGGAGGCAAATACTGTAATCTAGTTAAAACACGTGTTTTTTTCACAGGGAGATAGGTAAGCAATTTGGACCTTCCTTCACGGATGTGCTAGAAGTGAACAAATAAACACACTGTAGATAATGAGAGTGGGGTTAATCACTGTGGGAGAAAAAAAAAGTTACAAAGGAGTTAAAAGGAAGGCTGAAACAAACTGGTGATTAAAATCAGAAGGGGCGCCTGGGTGGCTCAGTCGGTTAAGCGGCTGCCTTCGGCTCAGGTCATGATCCCAGGGTCCTGGGATCAAGTCCCGCAGGGAGCCCACTTCTCCCTCTCCCTCTGCTGCTCCCTCTGCTTGTGCTCACTGTCTGTCAAATAAGTAAATAAAGTCTTTAAAAAAAAATCAGAAGTATCACTATCAATTTTATGTTCTTGATGTATACAGGGGGAGAGGGAGAGAGACAGAAATATGGATGTGTGTATATGTGTGGGTTGGGAAAAATACATCGACTTCCCAGCTCTGTCCATTGAGAGAGCCCAGAAGCAGAGACCCCAGGAGCAATGAGCACCCAGGTATTAGTTTCTAAGCATCCGTCATAATAACATCAACAAACGGGCTTCTGGAGAAATAGTTGACTCCAGAGCTGAGGCAGAGAAAATACAAGATGAACCTGTAATATCTTTTTTATTTTTTAAGATTTATTTATTTATTTTGAGAGAGAGGGGTAGGGGGCAGGGGGAGAGGGAGAGGGTGAGAAAAACTTAAGCAGACTCCACACAGCATAGAACTGGATGCCGGACTGGATCATGGGACCCTGGGATCATGACGTGAGCCAAAGGCAGACGCTTCACCAACTGAGCCACTTAGGCACCCCTGGAATATCTTTTAATAAAGCAAGGAAGTACTTTGGAAAGGATGGGGGCATGCTGACAGGGCACAGAGTGAAGCTGAAGGAGCTCCCATTGGCCAAAGCTGGAACAATTTGAGCAACAGAATAAATGATAGTGTTATAGCACATATAATAAAATAAACATCCATTGTTCCATTCTGATAGAAATAAACACTGAATACTAACTAACTAAATAAACAAGTAAGTGAGGGAGAGGGGCGCTCATGGAAATCATCGGTCGAAGATTATCAACGGCACTGTGAGAATTTTAATTTCCAGTTTGGGATAATTGTGCCATAGTAGGTATGAACGTCAGGGAAAGCTGGATAAAATATCCATGGGACTCTCTGTACGAAGTTTGCAAGGTTTCCTTAAGTCTAAAATGATTTCAAAATAATTTTTAAAAATTACTGATGCCTAGGTCCCACCCTGTGAGGTAAGGGGCTCTCCTATTTTTGAGCTCTTGTTAATGCCAGATATACTTTTCACACTTTCTAATTTACACTTTTCACACTTCCTAATTTTCACACTTCCCCCCATTGTGGGGGAGAGCCCACAGTGAAGGGCGTACTGGAGACTGCATACCAGAAAATGGAAGTTCGGACATGTTCAGAGAGCCACACTGTCAGAGAGGAGCGGAGATTCATCTGCAACCCCCATCAGCACCAAGGCCAGGCTCTCCCCGCTTCCCCGAAGGGAGAAAAGAGGTTGTCAAAGAAAACTAGAGATGGAACATGGAGAAGCAATGGCCTGGAGCCCCATTGTAAGGAATGTGGACTTTATCCTAGAGGCCAGGACTTCTCAACTCTGTCTGCACAGCAGATTCATCCGGGGAGCTTGAAAAACTGTTATTACCCGAGTCCTACCCCGGCTGGTCTGAGCTAGGTCTGAGCTAGGTCTGAGCTAGGGCTCAGGCGTCATGTGTTTACGGTCTCCCAAGTGCTTCTGACACACAGCCAGGTTGAGATCTCTCTATCCAGGAAGAGCAGCAGCATCATTTCCCGGAATAAAGCCTGGCCCGGGGCGCCTGGGTGGCTCAGTAGGGGAAGCGTCTGCCTTCGGCTCAGATCATGATCCCAGGGTCCTGGGATTGAGCCCCGCATCACTGAGCAGGGAGACTCCCCCTCCCCTTCCCTCTGTGGTCTCTCTTGCTCTCACTCTCTCTCAGACGAATAAGTAGAATAAAGCCTGGCCCACCGTCCACCCCATGTCCCAGCCGTAGAGCACGGCCCTTACCCTGCAGATGCCTGGCTTAGGGTGGCGGGCAGGGGAGCTGTGTCCCAGGGCCCTTCTTTGCACCTTTCTTCCCTGACTCCAGCAGGAGCACCCACGTTTGTTGTCCTCTGCTGGTGTCACAAGATGCCTGACTCTGGAATGAGCCCGACCAGCCCACCCTCACAAAAGGCCCTGGTGCCAGACGGCAGGAGTTCCGACTGGGGACATTCTGATGCCAGCTTTCTCTCATGGTCTTCATTGCACCCCTGCTCCTGTGGCCAGTTCTCCACATAGTCCCTCAAAGTGTGTTTAAAACAGAAAATAGCTCCTGTTACTCCCCTACTCAAAACTCTCCAAGGACCCCCCTGACTTAGGATGAAATCCCAAATCCAAAGTCCTGGCGGCAAGATCCCACATGACCAGCCTCCTGGCCACCTCTGTGTTCCTTCCCTACCCCTTTCCCTGCAGCTCCCTCTGCTTTAGCTACCTGGGCCTTCTTCTCCCTAGTCCTCCCGCAGGCCACACGCACTTCCTCTGAGGGCCTCTGAACATGACGTCCGAGCTGCCTGGACGGCTCTGTCCCCAAATGACAGCCGGCTTGCTCCTCTGAATGGCTCTTGCAGCCACTCCCTCTCCCCGTGCCATATGTTCGTCTTTCTCTGTAGCACTTCTCACACCCTGGTTTTCTATCACACGTGTAAAATCTTGTTTTTGTTGATGGTGTGTCCTCTTTGCCACGGGGCAGGCTTGGGGTAGTATCCCTTGCTGGACCTGGAACCAGGCCCAGCTCTTGGATGGCCCTCAGTAACTCTTTTGAATTTTGTGTGTATGTGTGTACATCTGTGTGTGTGTGTGTGCGCGCGCGCCATACCCCAGGCCACTCTGCTCTCCTCCACCTGGAGAACCACCATGTGTCCAGTCGTGGTGGCGTGTGCCTCTGGCCCCACAGCAGATGGGCATCCATCCGACAGCGTCCTGCAGGACACCGAGCTGGGGCAGTCAAAGGTCTTGGCTCCTTAGCACTCGCTCCTCAGGACCAGCCTCTTGGGCTGAGTAGGACTCCCCAGGGTGCTTGGCCTTATCCTGGGAGGAAAAAGGAAGCCCTGGAAGGCGAGTGTGACATTCTTGTTATGGGTGGGATGGGAGATACAAATTGTGAACTTTGAATAGTAAAAGTAATGTGACCTCCTTGTGTCCCTTAAGCAGACGAGGCAGGACAAATCGGTAGCGTAAGAAAGGAGGAGAAGGCGGTGGGTCTGTTGTGGGTGACTCCAGAAGGAAGACTCTGGTGTCCCAGGCCAAGGCCGGCAGGGTCGCTGTCTCCCACTGCCCCTCCTGCCCAGCACAGCTGACCGAGCTGGAGTTCTGGGCGCCTGAAGAGTCCCTCCCTGATTCTGCCGGGCCTCGAAGTCTCATGGGCCTTGTGGGTTTTCACCAGCTTGAGGAACCCCCTGGCTTCTGGGGTCCTCGGGATTCTCTGCCCCGGAGGATGTGAGGACTCAAAGAACTGGCCCATAACAGGGGGCCTGGCACGCGGCAGACTCCAGGGGAAAGGGACTGTCGTCCCCGATCAGAAAGCCTGCCTCACACCTCGCACACGACTTCCACATTAACCTCTGCCTCTCTGCCTCAGGCAGCCATCCATCATTCATTCGCACAGCATCTCTCATAAGACTGCTGGGCGTTGAACGCTGTTGGCAGATTCGGCAAATACAAATGTAGGATGCTCAGGTAAATATGAATTTCAGATAAACAATGAATTTTTTTTTTAGTGGAATATGTCCCAAATAGTGCGTACATACCCTATTGGGATATATTTACAATAAATATTATTTGTTGGATATCTGAAATTCAGTTTCAGTTCAGATACAACACAGTCGTATCTGCCAACCCTAGTTTTGAGGAAAGCCATGGCATCTGCCTTGTGCTGTTGGTGTCTCCCTCCCTCTCTCTCCGCAACGCATTCCCCAGAGGGACCTGGCCTATAACTGAGTGATGAAAACTTCTGTTTTGCACATGGACTGGGTTGGTCTTTGAGAACACCGAAGAAATGACCCAAACTCGCTTGTGCACCTATTATATTGACAACGCGGAAATGGTCATTAACAACATTTAATTGTCTAGTGCATGTGAATTGCCTCAAACACACTGTAGCTAGGGTCCTGTCCCTAAAGAGTTTTGGTTTCATGATGGGGAAACCAATCCCAGAAAAAAGGCCAGAATCAATGAGTTAATGAAGAGCCCTTTCAAAACTGTGCAAATAGTCTGATATCAGCTACCTAAACGTGTGCACAGAAAAAGGGATGGTGGGAATACCTCCAAATATACTTGGATAATTATGGGTTGTTAGCCTATAACCCAAGTGCCCTCAGTCTTCCCGGCTTGTGCAAATGAATGGGGTCCTGTTAACAAACACAATCAGAATGCCTGGTTTTCACTGCTGACCCAATGGCAATGACCTTCTGCCTCAGGTGTTTCTGAGAGTTTCCAGAGGGATATTGTCCAGTTGCTTCCAAACCAGTCTGCAAGCTCGAGTCCCCCCCCGTAGCGTCCCCCTCCACTTCTAGTCCCTGCTCGCGAGTGTGGGCCGTCACCTAGATGCTTGGGGAGCCAGCGTCCTCACGAAGGCTGGGGTGCTCAGGGGCGAGGGGCTGCTTCCATGCCGAGGTGAGAGAGTAGCCCTGCTCCGGCCCCGCCTACCTCCGGCCCCCGCACTACACCACCTGCAGAAGGCTCTTGGGAACAGCCATCGGCACCGGCTCTGGGGCTCTTGGCACCGTGGGTGGCTCGTAGCTTGCTCCAGAAATCTTGGTGCCAGCACCCAATCTTGCACCAAGGAGCTTCCAACACTGCCGTCCCATGGGTGACATCTTACTTTTCAAAAGAAAAATGATCACTTACAAATGCATACATCATCTACATTTCAATTTTATTCTCTAGAGCATTTAATTCCAAAAATGACTGGAACGTCAATGGACCCAGCGACCAGCAGAAAGCCAACAAGAGGAACTGACCTCCTGGAGATTGTTATTCTAGAATCAGGTACGAGTTGAGAGCTTTGCCCCGCAGAATCTTCATCTCCTCCTGCACCCTTTCTCCTGGCTTCTCCATCAGCTGTGCTTGTTCTTTGGCCTCTCTGCAGATCAGACACCCGACAAGGACATATTAGGGCACTTGGTGACAGCTCACCCACGCGCGCCCGGATGCTGGCTCAGGATTGCGGGGATGGTGAAGCCTGGAGGACGTGTTTTATTTATTTATTTTTTTTAAAGATTTTATCATTTATCTGAGAGAGAGTGTGTTGAGCACAAGCAGGAGGAGGGGCAGAGGGAGGAGCAGGGAGCTGGATGCGGGGCTCGATCCCAGGACGCTGGGAGCATGACCTGAGCCGAAGGCAGACGCTTAACCGACTGAGCCACCCAGGCGCCCCTGGAGGACTTGTTTTATATGTTTTTATATAAGATTGATATCACATACATCTATTTTAAACTATACTTGGTGATAATTTAGTTACCAGTGAAAACACTTGGCTGGTAAGTGATTCAAACCTGGCTTCTGATGTCAGCTTACATGAGTTTCTTAGCATGGCCAAGTTCCCTAACTCCGGCTCCGTTTCCAGATGGACAGACGGTGGTGATTCCCATCTCCCGGTGTTGTCGAGAAGGTGCAATGAGAAATCACTCAGGGACATCTTAGCGTGATGTCTTCTAAACATTCAGTCACATTAGTGGCTTCTTCACATTTATGAATAAGGTAGACCTGCGGTCTCTCTGACTCTTGACAGTGGCTCCAGGGGACTCAGGGAGGGTTCTGCCCCTGGATCAGGTGGTGGCTGATGTGGAGCCCAGACCTTTGCTGGGTGTGGCAAGGGGGTTTCTGGGTAGAACTTTCCAAATCTCTGGAAAGGAACTGATGAGTGCATTTGATTGAGAGGACAGATGTCTGAAGATTGTGAGCTCAGCTCTATGATCTGCCTAGATAGGAGAATACAGTATGAACTCAAGTGCTTCTGGACCATTTTCTAAACAGGGTGAAATGTAAAGTTCTGGCAAATGCCTGGCAGTTTTGAAAAAGCAGAAATATCTGAAAATGAAGAATTAAAATGTTCCCTGGGGGCGCCTGGTTGGCTCAGGAGGTTAAGTGGCTGCCTTCGGCTCAGGTCATGATCTTGGGGTCCTGGGATCGAGCCCCACATCGGGCTCCCTGCTCAGTGGGAAGTCTGCTCCTCCCTCTCTCTGCCTGCCGCTCTGCCAACTTTTGATCTCTCTCTCTCTCTCTCTGTGTCAAATAAATAAATAAAATCTTAAAAAAAATAAAATAAAATCTTCCCTGATACATGTCATAAAAATATTAATTGGCATCATTTAATGGAAGCAATTTTAAATATATATATAGCTCATGTCTCCCTTTAAAGATACTAATGGTTGAGTGATCCCATGGAAATTGAAGAAATGTTGAATGATGTGTCAGCAACTAA
Source organism: Zalophus californianus (assembly GCF_009762305.2). Lineage (NCBI taxonomy): Eukaryota > Metazoa > Chordata > Mammalia > Carnivora > Otariidae > Zalophus > Zalophus californianus. Next base: position 94,092,022 of record NC_045597.1, read on the forward strand.
AGTCACTCTCGAAGTTTCTTGGACATTTTACATGATTCCCTTTAGTGGGTCTTGAGGGGGCTGAGATCACCACCAGGGCAGCAAAGAATCTCTTGGGTTAATTATATAGCTGTCGGGGGTGCCTGGGTGGCTAGTCATTAAGCATCTGCCTTCGGCTCAGGTCATGATCCCAGGGTCCTGGGATCAAGCCCCGCATTGGGCTCCCTGCTCTGTGGGAGACCTGCTTCTCCCTCTCCCACTCCCCCTGCTTGTGTTCCCTCTTCCGCTGTCTCTCTCTGTCAAATAAATAAATAAAACTTAAAAAAAAATTATACGGCTGTCAAGGGAGAACATATGATTCTTTGCATCCATGAAAACAGCATTTTCCAAAGACCAAATAGATAGTCTTCATGGGAAATGAAACACCATTGATGTGTTCTTTTTGTTCTGTCCAAGTTCTGTGTGTGTGTGTCTGACAGTGAGGATGCTGGTAGCTTCTGGCTGAGGCTGAAGGAGGTGAGAAAGGGACCGAGCAGGAACGGAGAAGACAAAACTGAGCACCGGATGATGCTTGATATGAGCTGAAGAGAATTTCTGAACCAATGAACTTTCCAAAACCATCTAGGGGATATCAACCTGTTGGAATATTCCCCAGCCAAGAAAATGATAATTATGTTAATAATTTTGACATGTGAAAAAAATGTACATAAAATAATTTGAACTGAAAAATGGGTGAATTAAAAATGCCATGATAGGTCTATTGAAAGTGGGTCAAATGTATATGTATTTTGAAAAAATTAGAAGCGAATTTGATGTGCAGGAAATGCTTAGAGTTCACTGTTAGTTTATTTTCTAACTTCTCTTTCATTTAATAATAATTTGATAATCAAGTCGTATTCAACATTTACTCTGTAGCATAAAGGGTGAAAAACCACATTTGACAGCACGTAAGCAGAGAGGGTACTGGATATTTCTCCATTCATATGACACGCCCCTGTTTCTCCAGGGGTAAGTTTTGAAACAGAAAAAAAGGTTTTTATTTAAAAGTCTCCGTCTGTTGTTTGAAAACTGAAACAAGATGCAATGCAAAGTGCATCTATTTGTTAAGGTATATGAGAGTTTATGTGTTATGGAGTAGAACATGATATTTTATTGGTAATTACCTGGGCAAAACAGGGGCTCACTGAAATTCTATTTAACATTTTTATTTCCTAAATTTTCTTTTCCTAGAAACTGCTAATCAGTTTTCTGAGAAGTGTTGGTTGCTGTAGGCTTCTGAAACCATCACAAACAAGCCGAAGGAACCCCACACTACTTTAAGACATGTGGGGGGAATTCATTTCAGAAAAGGAAGGGGCTCCCAAAACCACTCCAAACAAAGTGACAAGACAAACTGAGATATTTATAACATATCTAAGAAAGGGTAATTATCCTTAATGTATGAGAGATTCAGAAATAGATAAGAAACAAATAAATGCTTCCTACAGAAAAGGCAAAGCAAACTCCTCATTAAAGAAGAAAAATAGTTGGTAAGCATAAGAAACTTTATAATATCACTTGTAGATTTTTTTTTAATTTTAATTTTTTTTTACTTGACAGAGACAAAGAGAGAGAGAGCACACAAGCAGGGGGAGCAGGCAGAGGGAGAGAGAGAAGCAGGCTCTCCATTGGGCAGGGAGCCCGATGCGGGGCTCGATCCCAGGACCCTGGGATCATGACCTGAACCGAAGGCAGACGCTCAACTGACTGAGCCACCCAGGTGCCCCTATAATATCACTTGTAAACATAGAAGTTACAATTAAGACAATGAGAAGGTCCTTTTTAAATCCTATTGCTAAAGAAGAGAAAAAAATGACACTTTTCCATGTTATTCAGGGCATTTGAATGTGGGCAGTCGTGACCTCTGCTGGTAGGAGGTATGTTGATGTACTCTGAACGGAATTAAATCATATACAGTAAAACTTTAATATGCACATTGATGTAGCATTTATGTTTCTAGGAATTTCTCCTGAGGAAATAGTCCCTGATAAGTTTGCAAGGAATTATGGCACAAGGAGGTTGACTACAGCACTATTGGTAACAGGAAAACACTGAAAAGGGTTTACATTATCATCAGAAAAAGGTTGGTGAATTGGTAAATTATGGTGAAATATAAGGATGTATTTGTATATTTATAAATATGTATTTATAGTATCTTGCCAAATATAAGAGCAGAAGATAAAAACAATATGAATAACATGATTAAATTTTGTTAAAACATATATAATATATAATCAATATAATTATATTAACAGTAATATATATTAACATATTATATATGTTAAATAATATATGTATATATATATATCAAATAAGTAAATATTTGGAAGACCAGACATCAGAATGTACAAGGTACAATAATACCTCTGGGTGGTATTATTATTTTTATATTTTTATTTTTAATTAAAAATTTTTTTTCTAAGATTTTTTTTTTTTTAAGTAATCTCTACATCCAACCTGGGGTTCAAACTTACAACCCCGAGATCAGGAGTCACATGCTTTACCGACTGAGCCAGCCAAGAGACCCTATTGTTTTTATTTTTTTATATTTTTCTGTATTTTCTGATTTTTTAATAATAAAAAAAGGCATTTTTTAAAAGAAAAAGAAGTTTCAAAAGCATACCTGGAATTTCAAACCTACAAGCCTTATGAACTATATGTGGTTATTTCCATTACAAACATATTCATTGAAACTAATTTTGGGGGGCACCTGTGTGGCTCAGTCGGTTAAGCATCTGCCTTTGGCTCAGGTCATGATCCCAGGGTCCTGGGATCGAGCCCCATGTCAGGGTCCCTGCTCAGCAGAGAGCCTGCTTCTCCCTCTGCCCCTCACCCCGTGCATGCTCTCTTGCTCTCAAATACATAAATAAAATTAAAAAAAAAAAGAAACCAATTTTTTGAGGGATGATGATGATGTATTTGCTTAGCTCTTTGGCCCCTGAGGGGAGAGGCGAAGGGAAGCATTCACGTTTGCTGAGCACCCAGTTCACATCAAGCAACTGGCTAGATGTCCTTGCGCTGGTGTCTCATTCACTCCTCACACGGCCTGTGAGGGAGACTTTATTTTCTGCATGGCATACATGAGGACACTGCAGCTCAGTTACTGAGGTGTAAGCAACTTGGCTGGAGACCTCACATGTCATAAATGGTGGGGCTGAGACTCGGCCACAGGTCTCCTCTGGCTCCGGAGCCCGGGTTCCTGATACCGGACGAAACTCATTCAGTTATCAATAACAAACAAACACACCTCTGAAATTAGATGATAAGAAGTGGAAAAACTGGGTTCAGTTTTTAAATGTTTGCCTGCCAACCACACTTGAGAGAACGTAATTGTGCATAAAATAAGAGAGATACACACCTCTCTCTTTTTTAAGCCTGAGATATTTAGATTTGGACGACATGACAATTCTGTACTTCATGTAGGACAAATTCTATCAGAAGGCTGCCTCTTCCTAAGGCATAGAGCATCCACTTACTTCTCCTTTTTGGTGTCCTTGTGGTCCAACATAGGGAATTCTGCTTCAATCATTTCTGGAGTCAATATAACTTCTATATTCTGTTCGCAGAGCTCACTGAAAAGGAAGACGAGGCTTAGCTAGAATGGGTTTTCCTTCCCAAAATAAAATAGAGAAATATTGTGATCGTTTAAGAATTATGCAATTCTTGTGGCTTTCAGTGTTAGTTCTACCCATTTTGTTGAGCCTGTTAAGAGAAGCATAAGGCTGATAAACTGCTTTCCACCAACAATGGCAGGAATCACTATAACCAGAAAGTAAAAAGCAATTTTTAAAGTGGGGTTATAGAATTCATATTCTTTTCAAGTGCACATCGTGTATTTACCAATGCTGACCATATCTTGGACCGTAAAGAAAGCCTTACCCTTGGAAGCCGCAAAAGCTGTTCCAGTCTTCTGAGATTGAAAACTAATGATTGCTAAGCAGCCGCATGCTGGTGCTTTGCAAGCATCAATTTCCCGCGAGTAGTTTCCTGTCTCTAAGGTGCGGATAAGAGCAAGACCTCATCACGGGGGGTAAATGAGACTGCATGCAAAGCCCTGTGCCTGACACACAGGTAGTGCCTTGGTAAATGTTTGTTACAATTACCACCCTCGTAGTCAGCGTCAGCATTATCTCCTGTAACTGACAGCTTGCAGGAAATAGGTTCTATTATTCTCATTTCGAAGATGGGGAAACTGGGTCACGATGGTCCCCACATCAGTGCTGAGTGGGGGAGGGGTCAGCTAGGCCTTGGGCTGCTGGGCATCTCCGCATGGCCCCGCCAGACAGGACCTGTTCCTCCGAACCTCACACAGCCGGGTACCATTCCTCCCTGGTGTCCTCAGGCAGTAGGACCTTCCTCGGTGGGGGGGGGGGGGGGGGGGTATTGCCAAGTGTCACTGCGTGCGGGCAAAGTCTTAGAACTGGATAGACAGCTCAGATATTTAGGATTTCACTAATTGATTATTTACATGGAAAAATGTTGAAATGCGCACAGTGACAGGAGACTCAAGGCTGTTGGATGCTCACCAGTAAAATGAAACGTAAGCACCTTGGTTTGAGGCCTAGGGTTTTTATGCCTCTCCAAATCCCACCCTCTTTCAAGTACTAACCCAAGCCCCCTGAGCACCACCTCTGCCCTCCCCTCCCTCGAGCTCCTGGAGCACCTACCCATCAGCGAATGCGAGGTCGCAGAGACCATCTACTCCCCACCACGAATTTGGCCTGTTATCCCCTAGTTAGGGCTCTGGTTGGGTGTTAGCCTTAACTCATTTGGGTTGCAGACCCGGGCACTATGTGCTCTTCTGAAATCTCTTGCAGCGCCTAGCATGTTTTTGTAGAACAGACCACATTAGAAACCAAAGGTGAGAAAGTACCGTTCAGCTGTTTCCAATCTGTCTTCTTCTGGCAGGGCGTCGAGAAGGGCAGGGACATTTTTAGGAAGCATGACTAAGTTGAAGGAATCACAGCTGTGGAAGAATCACACAGGCAGCCGAGGATAAATGCTCACATTCGCAGTCTTGGGATCTTTGCCCAATTTGCTAAAGTGCTCATACTTCCCCACTGGGGAGGCCGTTACTCTTCTGTCCCTCACTCCCGAACACCCACTCCTGTTTCCCTATGGACAAAGGCAGGGGGTATGATAGGTACCAGTCAAATCCTAGAGGATGTGGCCAAATAAGCCATTTTCTGGAGTTTAGAAACAGAATTTTCAAGCTGGTAGTGTCTAATATTATTTCTTGGGGGGCACAATGTGGTATTTGGATAGTTCACTTTTCTTAATATTTCCCCCCCATCTTTACAGTCTTTCTTAGTTGTTCTATTCAATTTCAAACCTTCCTCCCCACCCCCTGGTATATTATTTGGTATTATATATTTAGAGCTTCATATAAAAATTCCTGGGAATCGAGCACATTAAAAGAATTAAAATAGGGAGAAAAAATATTATTAGTTTAGAAATTGGCAGCAGACTTCTGTTTCAAGATGGTAGAACAAAGACGAACCATGAGAGACTATGGACTCTGAGAAACAAACTGAGGGTTCTAGAGGGGAGGGGGTGGGGGGATGGGTTAGCCTGGTGATGGGTATTAAAGAGGCCATGTACTGCATGGACCACTCTGGGTGTTATATGCAAACAATGAATCATGGAACACTACATCAAAAACTAATGATATAATGTATGGTGATTAACATAACAATAAAATTAAATTTAAAAAAGATGGTAGAACAAGGATTTGCTTTTTTTTTGTCTCAACCACTTAAAAACTTTTATTTTTTAAAAATTTTTATTTATTTTTAATTTTTTTAGAGAGAGGGAGAGCATGAGCCGGGAGGGGCAGAGGGAAAGCAAGAGAGAGAATCTTAAGCAGGCCCCATGCTCAGCACAGAGCTCCATCTCATGACCCTGAGATCATGACTTGAGCCAAAATCAAGAGTCGGACACTGCAACCCATTGAGCCACCCAGGCGCCCCTACTTACAAACCTTTTAAAGGAATAAAAATTGAACACAGAACAAGGAAGAAGAGGAGAAAAAACTTACATGGATAAAAGTTTCCAACAGTTTTCCGGAATAAATTTTGGAAGCTGGGAAGAGTGTTGTCTCATGAAGAAGAGTACACAGTGACAGAGGTAGAACACACGGGAAAGAAACCGACCTCCCCCCAGATCCTAGAAAGATTGTGAGCTGAGGGTAAGTCAGGAGGCAAATGTGGAAAAACAGGGGGATTAATTGAAGCCTCCTTGGCATGTGCACATATGTCTTTGATGGGGCGCCTGGGTGGCTGAGTTGGTTAAGCACTGGCCTTCGGCTCAGGTCATGATCCCAGGGTCCTGGGACCGAGTCCCACGTCTGGCTCCCTGCTCAGTGGTGAGTCTGCTTGTCCCTTTTCCCTCTGCCCCTCCCCCCAGCTCGGGCTCTCTCTCGATTGCTCTCTCTCAAAAAAAATAAATTCTTTAAAAAAAGAAAGCATGTTATTGTTCTACCTATTCAAAAAAAAAAGATTAAATCAATAACAGAGGAGAGGGAAAAACCCCAAACTGAAGCAAATAATATTTCACATGGATTCCATAGTCATAGAAGGAAAAAGAAAGAAGGAAAGGAAGGGAGGGAAGGAAAGAAAGAAAAAGGAAAAGAAAGCACTAATCCAAGAAACTTATAAATATAGTATTTGACTATCTAGTCATAGTTTGGGTGGGATGTGGGTATGGGGGGAACTGCAAATAAGGCTGAACTCTATTTATCATGCTTGTTTATTAACATGGTTATAGGTGAAGCAATTGTGAAACTACTTTGGACATTCTATGAAACTGAGTAATGAGTAAATGTGTTAGGAGCCAGGGAACTCACAGTGGCAGAAGGAACATACAAATACGGAATGGGGGAAAGTAGGCGATAGCTTTATGGATGTGGGCTGGAATTATAAGCATTGGTGTGAATTCATCATTTCTGAAATGTGTGTGTGTATATGTGCTTATGTGTGCACGCGGATGCACCCGCGTGTGTGTGTGTGTATGTGTCTGGCTTGTCTGCTGAGGAGGCCAAGAAATAATGCACCGAGTAGCAATGTGTCCTCCTAGGATCCAGGTGTTGGTTTTAATACCATTCCTCACTAAAGGGAACCACCTTTAGTGGGCGCCACCACTCTGCGATTAGTCCTATTTACTGACGTCCTGACAAAGCGTGCAGGTCCGACCTGACAAGCCCACTACCACTTTAGAGCGCGGTGGTCAGGGGGGATTCCTGCCAAGCAGAGGTACTGAGAAGTGGAGAGGCCGTACCACTCCCCAGAGAGCGGGCTGGTCTGGGAAGACAGCCAGGCAGCAACCAAGCGTTCTTCCTGAGACTAAACTTATCCAAGTTGTAAATTCTGAGACCATGTTCCTCTCACTTTTGCATGTGTGTGTTAATTTGTTCTTCTGAAATCGAAATCACGGAGACTGTAGATGGTTGTTGGGAGCTTTGTTTTGCTTTCCTTTGTTTTAATGCTTTTCTTGGCAAAGCAAAACGCTGAAGGTCCTAAAACGGTCCTCAAAATTCTTCTGGATAACACTATATGTTAATTAACTGATTTTACATAAAATAAAATAAATTCTTCTGGACATTTTGCTCGTCTATAAAATCTGAAAGTGGGGGTGCTACTGGATTAGATAATTTCTTCTGTCGCTGCTGATTTGCAAGATTTTTATGGAAGTCCTAGAGAGACTCAAGTTCTCATTGAATTTATTAAAGAGCAAAGAAGCCAAGTGAGCTGTTTCGATTATTATGAATACAAAAATGACTTGGAATAAATAAATACTAAATAACTATATCGCATGGTTTGACAACAAACACATAATTCTCAGGGGCAAAGGCAATGCCTCATAAGTAATAGGTAATTTATTCAAACAAGATGACCGCAAGGATGAAGTATCATTAATGGATTTGTAGGAACTTAAGAAAGAATACCATTATTATTTTGTAACTACTTTAAAAAATAAAAACAGGGTCTAGAATCTTACATCCTGGAAATCTATGATAAGGAAATGTAGAATCCTCTCTTGATTTTATCATCTGTTATGCAATTATGGTTTATTTTGAAACGAATTGGCCCAACAGAGCACTCAGGCACAGAAGTGGAAAGTAACAACTCATAGTTGGAGAGTTTTCTTTAATTCATGTAGAATTCATGTTTAATTCATGGTTAATTCAAGCCCAAGGTAACTGCATGCTGCCTGCTTTTTGAAAGAACAGCCTCGGGAGATTTTTCTAAGGACATTGCTTTGGAAAAAAAAATAATAGGATTTGTCCCCCCTTAATTCTTGAGACCTGTGCATGTTGCGTGCCGACAGCTGGTGGCCACTTTTCGCCATTTATCCATTTGTCATTTTGTTTATTCAGTCTCCTGACTGTACCCCACAGCCAGCTACGCCTGGTTTACCAAGTACGGGGGTGGGGGGATGGGCTGGGGGGTGGGGGGCTGAAGCGTCCTCACCCCCACAGCGAAGGCAGGCGGGTGGCAGACTATCACCATCTGGTGGCAGCAGAACCACCGCAAGGTTTAGTGGCTGGGGGTTGGAGGGTAGAAGGGCAGGTAGTTACTAAGGATGGTGTGAGACGCCTCACATCATCATGTCCCTCTGATCCTCACAACAGCCCGGAGGGGACGCCATCGTTGTCCCTGCTTTGCAGACCAGAAAGGTATTGTTCAACAGGCTTCAGTAATAAGTAACTCTCCCAAGGACCCAGAGCCGGTGATTCAGCTCATGAGGAATAGGGGAGGTCTCCAAGGCCCCCCAAGGTGTTCATTGTCTCTACAGTTCCACTGTCTTCCCTGATTCTGGAGCTTTCAGATTTTGGAAATGCGCTCAAGTGAAGAACAAAGAGACTGAGCTGCTTCTAGATGGCTCCAGGAGGGATGAAGGATGGATGAACCCACAGAAAAGGAACTCGTATTTTTTTGGAGCTCCTACCAGGTCGCAAACCCCAGCCTGGGGTGCTTTTTGCTTGTCTCCTGTTAAATGTCCAGGCAGAGGGCAGCAGTTGGGAGCGCTAAGGAAATAGCCCGAGAGGGAGGGCCTGTGGCAACGCCTAGGGAAGGGAGGCTGAATGTTGCTTAATTCAGGAGGAGCTTTTCCTCTGGCAACGAAGGAAGAAGTAAAATTCAGCGTTCTAGAGTCACAAACTGGCTTTCAGCGACCCCCTCAAATGTCTGGGGAGGGTGGGTAGTTAGTTAGTGTACACAGGGTCACAGCACACCCAGTGAGCTTTCTTACTCCTACTAAAATAAACATGTCCATCCCCTTGTTTTAATGGACAAGAAGACTGGGAGAAGAGGCGGAGGGGTGTGGCTGATGTCACGCAGCTCCCAGCTCCCGCAGGCCAGGGGGGGCACTCTGGGGAGGTAGGGGCTTGAGTTCCTGCCTCAGAGGATCCAGGAGAAGAGGGGGGATGGTACAGAGCTCACCTACTGATCCCACATAGTGGGCGGAGCTCAGGTTTCCTTGGGGGTGGGCCTCATTTTGGATCAAAGGACTTGAAAGAAAGGTGACTGCTGATGGCCATTGTTCTGGATACGAGTCACATCCACTCGCCAATAACCTATTTAACAATGTTTGTAAGGACAACCGACTAAAGAAGCAAATTCAGAGGCTCAGGAATGGATTTCTGACCAGCCAGAGTCCTAAAGAAAAGGCATCAGACTCCTTGTTTGAGATCTTAGGGCTTTGAAGAGGTGCTAAATGAGCAAACTAGCAAAAATGTGTTTACTCTAGATGTCTTCTTTCTTCGGTCCAACAATATGCTCATCTGCCTGTTCCGTTTCTGCAGCTGAGCTCCGTCTGTGTAGGATGGTAGCTTTGGGGCCTCGCAGACAATGCTAGGCTGCAGCAGAGAGAGAAGCAGCTCCACTGCAGTTGTATATGAAGGGCGCAGAAGGCTAATTTTGGCAATTCAAGAATGTTAAAAATTGACCATGAATATTTCAGCTGAATTATATGGATTGGTTGTCCACGTTTATTGAAATGTGGACGATAGGCCACTTGTGATACTAATTTTTTTAAGAAGTATATCTCAAGCGAATTCAAAATATGGGGCACCTGGCTCCGTCGGTTAAGCGTCTGCCTTCGGCTCAGGTCCTGATCCCAGGGTCCTGGGATCGAGCCCCACGTCGGGCTCCCTGCTCGGCGGGGAGTCTGCTTCTCCCTCTCCCGCTACCCCTCCCCCCCACTCATGCACTCTCTTGCACAAGCTCTCTCTCTCTCTCAAATAAATAAAAATTTAAAAAAAGGACAATTCAAAATATGTGAATCAGTGATACATCATCATACTTCTCTAACTAGCAAACTTCCCTAAAATCCCAAAAGTAGGATTTGACACAATATTGGTGGTTAACTTTGAGGGTCACAGCCTCTGTAATCTGTGGGGCAAACATACCTCTGAGAGACGAATAGATGAGCTATGGCTTACCTCTGTGTTGTCTCTGTCTTCGAGGTTTCGGGCAGGGATGAGAGAGTCAGGGGCTGGAACTTCTTCCAGTGCATTATCCCAGGAATAATGTCCTGCAGTGAAAGCCAGGCATGGGGTCCCACATGTAAGGGAACTGTTTGGTGAGGTCAAGTCTAGGAAGGACTTCCATTTCATTCAACTGGCTTTTTGGCAGTCTTCAAAGTTTAGCTCCAAAGTGTATAATTCCATTAAGTTTGACTGAATTTTTCTAAAGCTAAAAGACAACTTCTCTAGCAGAAGACATCAAACAATTCCACAGGGAACTAAAGCAGGGACGAAGGAGAGATTTTCTTCCCCCTGACTCATCAGGCACACAAGAAACTGGGCCTGGTGATGGAGGACAGATCGGGCCTTACAATCTGTTTTGTGAATGTGACGCTAAAGCGATATTCAAAGCGGCGTTCACACATCAGATGGCATTCCTGGCACGGCCAAGTGCCTGCAAATGCACAGACATGCGAGGGAGGGCGCTGTCAGGGGACCACCAGCTGGGCTGAGTGCGGGGCCAGACAGGGACTGGTGGGAAGTGAGTTTGCACGGGCAGGCAGGGCACAAAGGTCCTGTGGGCCAAGCCGATGAGCTTGGAGCCTCTCCCATGAGCCGCGGGAACCACTGGGGTTTTTAAACTGGAAAACGAGACCCGATTTGTGCCGAGGGAAGGCAGGCTTCCAGGGAGGGCCCACTGCACAGTGGTGGCCCATGGGGTGAAGTAGGAGATTCGGCTGCTGTGTGGGGCAGACTGGGGGATCCGGTGATGGGTAGAAATGGGGACAGAAGGAGAGGGAGGGATCCCAGGAACGTGGGTCCCTGCACAAGAACATGTAGATCACAAAAGCGAGCGGGTAGCCCAGGAAGAGCAGGTGGTATGAGGTGTGGTCGGCAGAAGCAGGGCAGAGATAATGATCCGTTAGGGACTTAGTGAGTTTTCAGGGCCTGAGGGCTACCTCCAAGAAATGACTCTGGCCATTCAGGTCAGGTCGGTCATCTCAGGGCAGAAGGAATTCTCTGGAACCTCTCCCGTACTGTGCACCTCGTCCATTCTGATGTTACACTTGGAGTCGAAGAAAGAGGAGGTGAGATCATGGGGTTTCGCCTGGCGTGTGATCATTTTTTTACATGGTGGAAATGGGACTAAAATGAGTATTAGGCACAGCTTTCGAGTGCAAAAGAGAGTAAGAAGGTTGGAGGAAGGGCCGCATGCAGCCTGCGTGGTGGGGTCCGGGCAAGACAAGGGCAGAGCCGAGTCCGGCGGTATGAGAAGGTACCATTCCCTCAATCCCAGCCCCTCCACCCTTGTCCCCCTGCCCTTCCCCGTGGCCCCAGGGCCAGCTCCACCGGTGAGCCCGCCGCTGCCATTACCGTGTGATGGAGAAATTGCTTTTGGGTGAGAGGAATGCTGGACCCCCTGTGGGGCTCCCTGATGAACTTGTACTTGGGGTGAGGGCACAGATGGTAATCTATCAGGGTTTCTGCGTAGGTCAGAGGGTGCTTCACAGCAAATAGTCCTGGGTTGGGATTCTGCAGGAGAGAGAGAGAGAGAGAAGAAAAAAAAAATCCCCTTTTGTTTACCGGTTTGTAAGTCAGGCCAGGTGGGCGACAGCCACTGTCGCCCATGGCTCCCGCTAGCACTAACACTCTGGGTCCCTGTCAGCTCGTCCGGGAAAGAGAAGCCACTGAAGAGAGTGTTCTTCAAACTGGCAGTCACAGTCATTCATAAAGTTCACTCTTCTGGTTTAAGAGTTTCAGTACATGCCATGTGGATTTACTAAGTTCTTGTGGATACAAGTACCACTGAAAGCAGGGCTTAAAACCTCTTCAAGTTCTGTATTTATGTTTACATTTGATGGATTAGGGGAATTTATTAAATAAGCAAACTAGTTTTAAAAAGCAAATAAGCTAACGACAGACGTTGGCGGGGATGTGGAGAAAGGGGAACCCCCCTACACTGTTGGTGGGAATGCAAGCTGGTGCAACCACTCTGGAAAACAGTATGGAGTTTCCTCAAAAAGTTGAAAATAGAGCTACCCTATGACCCAGCAATTGCATACTGGGTATTTACCCCAAAGATACAAATGTAGGGATCCAAAGGGGTATGTGCACCCCGATGTTTATAGCAGCAATGTCCACAAGAGCCAAACTATGGAAAGAGCCAAGATGTCCATCGACAGATGAATGGATAAAGAAGATGTGGTGATGTGGTGTGTATATATATATACACACACACACACACACACACACACACACACACAATGGAATATTATGCAGCCATCAAAAGGAATGAAATCTTGCCATTTGCAATGACGTGGATAGAACTGGACGAAATAAGTCAATCAGAGAAAGACATGTATCATATGACCTCACTGATATGAGGAATTGTTAATCTCAGGAAACAAATTGAGGATTGCTGGAGTGGTGGGGGGTGGGAGGGATGGGGTGGCGGGGTGATAGACATTGGGGAGGGTATGTGCTATGGTGAGCGCTGTGAATTGTGCAATACTGTTGAATCACAGATCTGTACCTCTGAAACAAATAATGAAATATATGTTAAGAAAAAAAAAAGAAGAAGAAGATAGGAAGGGAAGAATGAAGGGGGGTAAATCGGAGGGGGAGACGAACCATGAGAGACAATGGACCCTGAAAACAAACTGAGGGTTCTAGACGGGAGGGGGTGGGGGGATGGGTTAGCCTGGTGATGGGTATTAAAGAGGGCATGTTCTGCGTGGAACACTGGGTGTTATACGCAAACAATGAATCATGGAACACTACATCAAAAACTAATGATGGAATGTATGTTGATTAACATAACAATAAAACAATTTAAAGATAAAAAAATAAAAAATAAAAATAAAAAGCAAATAAGCTCCTGGTTTTGAAAACAAAAAAAGCTTCTTAAAAACTACTTTACCGACAAGACAAAGAGGGTGACATTTGATAGATCAGGAAATGCCAACATTTAATATTGTTTTGGTCATGTTTTTGATTCAGGAAGGCTCCATTTGGATGCAGTATCTGGTTTGAAGGGAGACTGTTTTTTCCTAACTTTCCAACAGAACTGATAGAGGCCCAGAGCGATTACATCAAAACACAAAAATAGAGAGCCTTTTAATGTCCCTTCTGGGGTTAGTCCAGCAAACCCCCCTCTTGTCCCACACAACAACGGAGCTTCTGCCCCTCACCGCTGTTTCATATCAGATGTTTAAGAAGCACTAAGTTGGCATTTTGTTCTTTTTGTTCATTCGTATGATTTTTAAAGCCTTTTTTTTTTTTTTTACAAAACAACAAAACTCCACATGGCTTATAGAAACCCCATCTCCCTGCCAAGAAACAAATGTCTCCCACAACGAAGAAAATGCAGCTCGACTGGGGGGGCGGGGAGGAGCACTGCAGCACCCAGATGCTGGGGGTGGGAGAGCCTCGAATCAAGTGTGGTCCCGTCAAGAACACTGCGAGAGTGTCCGCTGTTGGTGCAGAGGCTGACCTGTGGCTAGAGCCAGGGAGGAAGATGGGGAGGGGGCCCTTGCCTGGACTTGAGGATACAAAGGAAGGCAGGGGGCAGGGAGAGGAGGATGCCCACTGACCAAGTTTGCATCACCCACAGCAATGGAGAAACAAGCAAAGCCCTCAGGGAGCACTTGCAGTTGGAGGAAGAGTTAGGGTACACATCCACATATGTATGTTTGACAGCAGCAGATTCTTTTCGGGTTCCTCAAAGCACTGCGTGGGGGTGGGGACAGAGACAGAAGAGAATGTAAACATTGCATTCTACCCCCTGGAGCTCAAGGGAAGACCCCTTGCCCAGATGGGGGCTGGAGTGGGGGAAGGGAACCAGGTGAAAGGTGGGGGCCCTAGGGGGACAAAGCAAGGGAGGTCTGAGAATATACAGGAAGGTGGGTGAGGAGGAAGGAGGGCAAGGAAAGAGGTGGCGGGGGACGTAGGGGACATTTCCCTTTCCGGTGTATTATGGAAGGAGAACCCAAGGACAGAAGACAGAGTGAGCACTCCCATCCTCCCTGGGGGGACCAGGTCCTCTGCATAATTACACCACAGAGATGCCTAGCAGGAGAGCAAGGAGAATTTTGGCCACGCCCAGCCAGGAAGTGGGGGAGACCCGCAGGCCTGAAGAAGGGAAAAAGGAACACAACTCCACTTCCTGGGTAAGGGGAGTGACTGGAGTGCAACAATCTGATAACTGTTGACTCCCACTACCAGGAGTCCCCCAGCCCGCCAAGTGATGAAAGGCCAATCAGGAATGCGCCTGGGAAGGGACTCTGGACGGACGGAATGGGGGAGGAGTGACCTAGACTCCAGCTGGGCTGAGTCTCCCTGAGACTAGGAGACGGTGTGATGGGGGAGGGGCTGGCTGCACCCTAGGCTGGTGGTGATGGGGACAAGATGCACAACACCGGGGAGGGGAAGTTAGCTGTGTGGCCTTCAGGAGTATCCCCTATACTGAGGGTGTGTGAAGTTGCTGTGTGGCCAACTCTCTCGATCTGCCTTGGGTCAAGTGTGCTGAATGAACTATTTTTGGAAATGTCAATGTCACTGTCGTTAGTAGTCGCCATACTTCAGATTCCCCTGGGAGGCCATGGCTACCAGAGTACGTGGTCTGAGTGGTCATTCCATAATGATTTTCATTTTCCTCAAACTAATGCATGCATGTGGTAGCGACTCACTCAGGCTGGAAGGATGTGATGAAAACCAATGGGGCTCCTGAGGACACTTCCTATCCCCAGGCCCATATCCCAGAGGCTGTTTCTTTCCATTATTTCTGAGTTTTGTGTCTCTGATGGTCACTACTCTAAACATTATGCTTATTCTTCCATTTCTCTATTACCAACCTCAGACAGACAGTATCCATTGACTCATTCCTATGCAAGATAAGGATTTTGCTCATGTACACAAATGCTCCTTCCAAACTTCCTCCTTCCAATTTTGAAAATCACATTGTTATTTTTAGTTCTGCTGTGAGTTATCTTTGTGACTTGAAATGATGCACTACTACCCCTATTTCTTATTTCACCATCTTTAGGTGTGTATTTCAACTCCCCACTCCTGTGAAATGAAAACATGACCATTCCTAGGCTTTCTTGTACCTTTCCTCTTCTCTTCCACAGTTTTGCTTTTATGTTATGGAGATTGTTAACATTTGCATTCTGGAACCACAACCAAGACCTCATGCTTTGTTCATAAGTTGTCTTTGAAAGTTGGAAACTAGTAAAGAGCTTTTATTTTGTCTTAACTGTGTAAATATATGTCTTTGTCAGGCCAAGTAGAGGCTCAGATTAGTTTTTTGTAAAGGTTCAATATCGGGTCACTGATAGAGAAGAGTTGTGGTAGTAAGGCTAAATGGATTCTATTTTTTCTTTTATTTGCCATTAACTCTTTTTTGTTTGTTTGTTTGTTTGTTTAGAGGGGCAGTGGGGCAGAGGGAGAGGGAGAGAGAGTATCTTAGGCAGGCTCCATGCCCAGCATGGAGCTCAGTGTGGGGCTCGATCTCATAACCCTGAGATCATGACCTAAGCCAAAATCAAGAGTTGGACACTTGACCAACGGAGCCACCCAGGCCCCCCTGCGATTAACTCTTAAAAATCACATCAAATTTTAGTTTGGTGTAGTTAGTATCAATTTTTAGTTGATTTAGTTGATTCCCCTTCCCCAAGAGTTTATAATGGCCTTTCTTTTTTTGTTTGGATGATGGACATTTATAAAATCCTTGAATGTGTCAAGGATTTATATTGTCTTCAATAAGTTATATTTCACAATGTTAAAAAAAAAAATCCTTGAATATTTCCATCCTCTCAACTGCACTGTTAGTGTGTGGAGTCTACCCCTCCCTCTATATTTCTCTCCCAGAGCACTTTTCCTTTCCTCCTCCAGGCTGAATGCACGAATATCATTCCAAGACTTCGCTATAATGCTTTACCAGTCGTGACATGTATTTCTTTCCTTTTTTCTTGTTCTTTTCTTTTCTTAGGGTTTCCAAATTCCTCCTTTTCTATATAGACAATAATTTTGTGAATAAAGATAGTTTTGTTTCTTCCTTTCAAATCTGGATGCCTTTTATTTCTTTCTTTCTTTTTTTTTTTTTTTTTTTGCCTTGTTACACTGTCTATAATTACAATCTTAAAAGAATTAGTAAGGGCAGACATCCTTGCTTTATTACTGATTTTAGGGGGAAAGCATTCAGTCGATTACCATTCAGTATGATGTTAGCTCCAGGTTTCTTTGCTTGTTTGGTGTTAAACACATTTATTGTGAACTAAAAATATGGAATGCGGGATGCCTGGGTGCCTCAGTCAGTTAAACAGCTGCCTTCGGCTCAGGTCATGATTGAGTCCTGCATCAGGTTCCCTGCTCAGCAGGGAGCCTGCTTCTCCCTTTGCCCCTCCCCCTGCTTGTGCACGCACATACCCTCTCCCTCTCTCTTTTTTCTGTCTGGCAAATAAATAAATAAAATCTTTTAAAAAAATGAAATATGGAATGGTTCACAAATTTGTGTCATCCTTGTGCAGGAACCACGCAATCATCTCCGTATCATTCCACTTTTAGTATATGTGCTGCTGAAGTGAGCACAGCTCCAGGTTTTTTTTTTTTTTAAGATTTTATTTATTTATTTGAGAGAGCGAGAATGAGAGATAGAAAGCACAAGAGGGAAGAGGGTCAGAGGGAGAAGCAGACTCCCTGCTGAGCAGGGAGCCCGATGTGGGACTTGAT
The DNA here is from genome assembly GCF_009762305.2 of Zalophus californianus. Lineage (NCBI taxonomy): Eukaryota > Metazoa > Chordata > Mammalia > Carnivora > Otariidae > Zalophus > Zalophus californianus. Next base: position 94,109,234 of record NC_045597.1, read on the forward strand.
CCCGGGACTCCAGGATCATGACCTGAGCCGAAGGCAGTCGCTTAACCAACTGAGCCACCCAGGCGTCCTCCAGGTTTTTAACAGATGCTTTTTATCAGGTCGAGAAATTTCCCTTCTGTATCTCAATTGCTGAGAGCATTTATCAGGAATGACAGATTACTTCTCTGCACCTATTGAGATGATCATATGGTTTTTCTTTTAAGTCTGTTAATGTGGTAAAGTACACTGAATTTTGAATGTTAAACTAATTCCTGGCATAAGTTCCTATTTGCTCATGATACATTATTTTTGTATGATGAATAAAGTTAGTTAATATCTATCCATCCATCTATCTATCCATCTATCTATCTATCTATCTATCTATCTATCTATCTATCTATCTATCTATCTATCTACCTATCTCTATGTTCATAAATCATGAAGGATACTGGTCTATCCTTTTCTTTTCCTGTAATGTCTCTGTCTGGCTTTGGCATCAGAGTAACATTGACTTCTAGAATGAGTTGGGAAGTAATCTCTTCCATCTTCTGGAAGAGTTTTTGTGGGTTTGGTATTATTTCTTCCTTAAAGGAATTACAGAATTCCACAGTGAAGGCATCTGCAGCTGGAGTTTTCTTTGTGGGAAGTTTTTTAACCACAAATTCAATTTTTTAAATAGATATGGAGCTAGTGGAGTTATCTATCTCTTCTTGAATAAGATTTAAAAGTTTGTGCCTGTTAAGGAATTTGTCCATTTAACTTGTTGAACTTACTGGCATAAAGTTTTTCATAATATTAACTTATTATCTTTTTTTAAAAAATTCATTTATTTATTTAAGGGAGAGAGAGAGAGAGAGAGAGCATGAGCCAGGGGAAGCAGCAGAGGGAGAGGGAGAAGCAGACTCCCTGCTGAGCAGGGAGCCTGACGGGGAGCTCAATCCCACGACTATGGGCTCATGACCTGAGCTGAAGGCAGACGCTTAACTGACTGAGCCACCCAGGCGCCCACTTATTATCTTTTTGATATCTGTAGAATCTGTAGTAATGGTACCTCTCTCAATACTGATATTGGTAATTCATGTCTTTTACCTTCCCCCCCAATCAGTTAGAGCAGGTTTATCCATTTTATTGTTGTTTCTCAAAAAACCAGTTTTTCTCTATTGTTTTTCTTTATTTTATTTAATTAATTTATTTTTTTAAAGACTTTATTTATTTATTTAACAGAGAGAGACACAGCGAGGGAGGGAACACAAGCAGGGGGAGTGGGAGAAGGAGAAGCAGGCTTCCCCGCAGAGCAGGGAGCCCGATACGGGGCTCGATCCCAGGACCCTGGGATCATGACCTGAGCCAAAGGCAGACGCTTAATGACTGAGCCACCCAGGCGCCCCATCTTTTTTTTATTTTATTGGTTTTCAATCTAATCTTTATTATTTCTCTTCTCTGCTTAGTTTGGATTTATCTGCTCTTCTTTTTTGAGTTCAAAGGGGTAGCTGAGGACATTAAGTCCCACCCTTACTTTCTACTGTAGGTGTATAGCATTATAAATTTCCCACAAAATTTTTTGTGCTTTCATTTTCATTAAGTTAAAAATACTTTCCAATTTCTCTTTTGATTTCTTCCTTGGACTATAGGCTGTTTTAAAGTATTTAATTCAGCTTCCAATTTTTTTGGGGGGGATTTTCTAGATATCTTTATGCTATTCATTTCTGATTAAACTTCTTCAAAGTCAGAAAAAATACTTCGTATGATCTGAATATTTTCAATTTTATTGAGCCTTGTTTTATGGCCCCAAATATGACCTATCTTGACAAACCTGTATATACTTAAAGAGAATCTTCATTCTGTTGTTTCTGATAGAGTGTTCTAGCAATGACAATTAGGTCAAGTTGATTGATAATGGTATTTAAATCTTTTATATCCTTACTGATTTTCTATTTATTTGTTCTATCAATTATTGAGAGGGAGGTGTTGAAATCACCATTATTGTGGATTTGCCTATTTTTTTTTCCTTTGCAGTTCAATTAGTTTTTGTTTCATGTATTTTGAAACTATTAGGTGGATAAATATTTGGAATTGTTGTGTCCCTTGATGAACTGCCCCCAACCTTAGGTTCCTAACCTAAGGCATGCTCTAAGTGTTTGTGGAATTAATGAATTAATAAGTAACTACTGATATTTTCCAAGGAAGTATGAGTGTGACTCTGGAAAATTCCTATAATTCCTCTAGACCAGTTTCTTCACTTTTAGAATGGGGAGGGGATGGTAATGGTGAATCTGGGGGGTTAAGAGATTGAAGAGTGTTTTTCAAACCTTGCTGTGGGGGACCCCACAGTTTTGCAGGGACACCCTCCTCAGGAGAGCTCCCTACCCACTGCCATCCCAGCAAGTAAGTAAGACTCTAGGTATTTTACATATTGACTTTTTATGTCAAGTTTCAGCTGATTCGAGGGCTCTGGCACTAAATGAAGTTTGAAGAGCACTGAATTAAACATCCTGTGAGGTTATCCCAGCTCCAAGATTCTGAGTCTCTCCAAGGACCACTCCTCTCAGCCAAGGAGAATTCTGAGAAAACGCCCCATAACGGCAAAAGCAAACATCAAAGATCTCAGTAGGAAAGCAGCACAATTCAGATGAAGAGTCCCTGAGGCACACAACCAGGCAACAGGCAGCTCTCTGTCATGGCTCTAGCTCGTAGCTCTCCCACTGACTGGCCGAGAGACCTTGAGGGAGACTATCAGCATCTCTGCTCATGTTAGAGATACCGATTCTCATTCAGAGATTCTCAAAAGGAGCCTTTCTCAACTAGTATCTAAGGTTCTTCTTAATTGTGTGTATGTGTGTGTCCGTCTTTAAAAACGTCAACCATAACTTGGGCAACTACTGTGGCATTTCACGGACGATCCCACTGTTACATAGAAGCTCATCAGATGTCCTGTCTGGGTTTCATTCATCTAGGACTTGGGTAGCAGGAAATATAAGGGTAGGAGTGGGGACCCCACGAGGGCAGATTGGCATAAGTGAAGGCCTGGGGAAGGAGGAAAGTGCACAAAGTTTGGCAGAGACTTATGCAGGGGTGCAGAGAAGGGCGGCGGTTATGTTGTTGGCCTCACATACGCTTGGACTTAATTTGGAAGAAAATGGGGAGTCAGTGAAGAATGTGGAGCTGGACAGTGGCATGGTTAGGATGTGCTTCAGGGAAGTTAATTAAATGTGGCTACAGGAACAAAGTGGAACAGAGAAATCTGGGAGGCAGAGGTATAAGTATGGAAGGGATGCGCTGCCCAAGGATGGAATAAGGAATCAATAAAGCTCTGACTGATGAGGTTTGGGCTGCTTTACTTTCTCTCTCTGTTGTATTTTCTTTTTGTTTTTTTTTTCTTCTTTTTTTTAACACATTCTCTCTCTCTCCACACAAATAAAAATTAATGTAATTATTATATATTATATAAACATGAATATAAAATATTATATATTATATAAAACTATAATTAAATTAATATACATTAAAGTTTTGAATATCTGTAGTTCAGATAGCTTCAGATATATATACACACACATATATATGTAGGTATATATACACAGACACACACATATATATCATATATATAATTATATGAAATTAGAAAGGACCATAAAGCTATTGTCATAAACATAAATAAATGCCGGAATTGTCAAAAAGACAGAAGCACTGATATTCTTCAAATGATAAATGCTGGTAAGCAACTTCGGAGGTGAGATACCATTTAACGCTTGTAACTCCAAAGACGGAAAAATATTCCTAACTAATGCTTCTGTTTTTTCATGAAATAAGGCTTGAAATAGAGGCACATAGAACATGAGACTTCTGCCAGTTGTCACTTACAAAAATATAAAGCGGGTCATAATTTGGAGAAACAGCTAAGGCCTCAGGTAGTTTCATGCCCAAGACTGAGGTCTTGCCAGGGAGCTGAGGTGTGGCGTCCTGCTTGGGCAGAGTTATGACGGTGGCTTCATCCTATGAAGGGACCAAGAGGTGCGTTGGCCTTGATGCCAGGAAAAAGAGGGGAAACGCGACAGCAATTCTTAAAGGTGGGGATGTGCTACCTCAGCCCCTTGCTTCAGAGCTCGAGCAAGCTTTTGAGGTTTGTAGCTTGTTGACGACTTCTGGACACAGAATGGCTGATACCCTTTAATTTTGTACAGTTGAGGAACCTGAGGTCAAAGAAGACAACCGATTGAATGTTCTTAAACAGCCGTCACCAATTAATGGGATCTAATTCTCAAAAACCGTACTTTTGAGTTGCTTGATGGTAAAAGTCCCAGCCCTGCTCCGGGTCCCTGCTCTGGGTCCCTGTACACATGTTGGGCATTTGCAATTACTGTCCTCTACCACAGGGCCTACCTGTAGAAATACACTGAACACTGGTTTGTGGATTTGAAATATTTATATTTTCAAAACCAGGAGTGGCTATATACGTCCAGGAAGGCCAACTAACTTTGGCTTACTTCATCTTGTGTTTTTTCTTAAAGCTTCTAATCTATGTAGCTCAGGTAGCTTTGTGTAAGCATAATATATCATATATCCACAGAGTAAAGATCCTGGTCTCCAGAAACTACAGATGTTATACCCCGCACGTACCATAAAATAACAGCAGAAAAATATACACAGTATGCTATGGTGTCTAATGTTCAACAGAACAAAATTAATAAAATGGTACAATTCAAGTCCCAGAATATTTTGTTCACTTCATGAGAAACCCATTAATGAATACCGTATGACGGGTCTGACCTGCAGACTGAGGAAGGAAAAACTCTGCTTGATTTGAGTTTCTGAAGGTTTAATTGGAACCAGTCCAAGGCCATCAGGAGCCTAAAGTGTGGAAATTCAAAAACAGAGACACATGATCAATGCTGAGCAAAAGTCGCTGTGCTTCTGCTGTCACACATTCCGTAACCTTCCTGTGACTTCAGTTCTACCCGACGTGTGGGGCATGGAGGCCACTGGCCAACCTCTCCTCCTTGTCTCGTAGTGTATGGGATCCTTTTTTATTTTCTACAGTTGTGGGTGCTGCCATGTGCCACCCAGAATCCCCTGTGGGCTGAAAGGATTCAGTCTCCTTACCTCGCTCGAGGAGTCCTGTTGACAGAAACAACTCTCAGGGGTCAGCCCTCTTCAGGAGCTGCCTTGGCTGAAGGGAGCTGCCTCACTCCAGGTCATGTGCCCCTCCTAGGGCAGCCTGCCTCCACCCACAGTTGAAACAAAGGTAGAAATGCCGGGTCCTCTCACCCTATCCGAGCTTCGGGGCTCCTTAGGAGTCCAGCTGAGGCCTTTGTCCAGGATGGCCGTTCTCCTTCTCCCTGTCCACCCCAGCTCCCGCTGCTTCCCTTCCACAGGGGCTCATCCCCAAAGCACTACTTTCCCACATGCCATCTGCCTCAGTCACCCAGAGAACCTGGAACAGCGCCTGACATACTACGGACCCTCAATAAATACTGTATTTTGCCTAATCTAAGACACCCTCATTAAATTAATATGCTGCCTTACTAATATACCATTTCTTATATGACACGTACCGATTTTGAAGCTGCTAAATACAAAAAGAATTGATGAAATAAACTACCTATGGAATGGGTTACAAAATTCTTTATAGACAGGAATGCTGGGCATTCTGTCTTTCATCAGTCCTGAACAGCAGAGAAGTCTTTGTAGAACTAAGTAAGGCACCAAATGAATGTGTAAGATGGGAACTACTTAAAAATAATGAGATGGGCTGCACAGCACAGTGATCTATTCATCACTATCATCCTTTTTGACCCATTAGTAGTTACTATTATTATTATTATTATTATTCTTTAGAGAGGGGAGAGAGTGCGCTTGTGAGTGGGGGAGGGGAGGGGCCGAGGGAGAGAATCTGTTTTTTAAAGATTTATTTATTTTAGAGAGTGCATGTAAGGGGTGGCTGGGCGAGGGAGAGGCGGAGTGGCAGAGGGAGAGGGAGAGGGAAAGCAGCAGACTCCCTGATAAGCACAAAGCCCCACGCGGTGCTCAATCTCAAGACCCTGAGATCATGACCTGAGCCGAAACCAAGAGTCAGGACGCTTAACCGACTGAGCCACCCAGGTGCCCCTCCACCCTGTTAATTGTGTTTATCAATGCTTGAAAATCACAGATTTATTATTCCCTAGGAACAACATAGTCTGATCTCTTAAGTCATTTGATCTAATGCAGAAAACACATGGAATATCTAAAGTTGGTCCTGCAATTCTTGAGTAGATTAACTTGCAATGTGTAATATATAATGTAGGATGTGCACAGCAAGTTTATTCTTTGAAACTAAAAAATTAATTTGCATGTGCGCTTTCAAAATCAATTTAAACACGCTTTTTATTGCTAACTACATGAGCTTAGGCAACCTTTTATTACCAGCCATGTGACCTTGTGTCTCAGTTCCTTCCTCATCTATAAGATGATAAGCCTATCACATAGATTTGTCGAAGAGTAAATGCACTCATACAAGTGAAACACTTCAGGCACTGCCTGACTCATGGTAAGAGTTAGCTATTATTTTTATAGAGAAAGAGAGAGAGTGTGAGTGTGAGCTGGGGGGAGGGGGTAAGGGCAGAGGGAGAGGGAGAGAAGAATACTAAGCAGGCTCCACACCCAGCGTGTAGCCCAACATGGAGCTCGATCTCACAACCCTGAGATCACAACCCAAACCAAAATCAAGAGTCAGACGCTTAACCAACTGAGCCACCCAGGTGCTCCTTATTTTTATTTTAACACATCATTGTGCCCAGAAGGCAAGAGAATGAACTGTCATACCTCTTGCCAGAGAGAGAGAACTGTGAGTCTCATGGGTTAGAGTATTAGATCCTGGGGCCACCCTTCTCTGGCCTCTCCGTTTGCCCATAAAGCAGAAGGGCCCAGCTGAGCAGAGCCCGCCTCCCTAGTCCAGGACCTCTCGGATTCTCCATCTGCCCCTTTGCTCTCAGGTCCTGTTCCTGGGCTGTCAGGAGGGGCTCTTGCTGGGTTCCAGGCTGGAAAGCACCCTGCCCAGGTTACCAGGGAGCTCGGCACAGGTGAATCAGGTGCCAGGCAGGTGGCAGTAGATGATTTCTGGTTTCCCATTGATCACAAGTCCCTGGGCACAGGTGTCCAGGGAGCCTCTCAGGAGGAAGCAAAAGCACAGAGACTGAGGTAGGTCTTGCTAGGGATTCCACCTAACAGCCATCTGATTGTGCCCAGTCCCCACCCCAGAGCCTGACATCACCCACCAACTCGTTGGAGCTCTGAGGAGGACTGTAGGACGGGAAGGCGAAGGGCAGCACTTCCTTGGGTGATACAGAGAACCGGCTGGAATAATCATCTTGACTGATCTGAGCCAGGACGAATCTGGAGGCATTCTTGTCTGGGGGAACAAAAGAGCACTTCTGGGGAGTTCTTGGAGTATTTTTATGTGAAACCACCATCTTTCGTTTCATATTTCCATACACCAGTCAGTGGGCACTTGCCACATGCCGTCTTGGAAGGAATATACGTGTGTGCGCGCAGCCGGTCCCGTTCCTAGCTTTCTTTTGTTCTTTATCCCACCCATTCTCCAGTTTTTAAAGATTTATTTTTTACTTCCAAAAAATCTACAATTCATTAGATGAAAGGATCTCTAATGAATATTCTTTGTCCTTGTCAGTAAAGAAAAAGATTACATTAAAAAAAAAGCACATGAAGACTGTTGAATCACAGATCTGTACCTCTCACACAAATAATGCAAGATATGTTAAGGAAAAAAGAAGAAGAAGATAGCAGGAGGGGAAGAATGAGGGGGGGAAATCGGAGGGGGGACGAACCATGAGAGACGATGGACTCTGAGAAACAAACTGAGGGTTCTAGAGGGGAGGGGGTGGGGGGATGGGTTAGCCTGGTGATGGGTATTAAGGAGGGCACGTTCTGTGTGGAGCACTGGGTGTTATGCACAAACAATGAATCATGGAACACTACATCAAAAACTAATGATGTAATGTATGGTGATTAACGTAACAACAAAAAAATTTAAAGAAAAAAAAGCGCATGAAGACATTTTACAGGGGTCCATACATAATTCACAGATAAATTTTACAATATTTTAAACAAGCGTTTCTTCATTAGGAACATCAATACTGGACGTAAGAATAACATAGGAGGGATTTTTTAAAAAGCATAATTAAAGAGCAAAAAAAAGGTTATGAAAAACAAAATACCCATCTGGATCTTGAAGGGGAGGAAGACGAGGAACAGGTACTCAGGGCCTGAGCCTGGGACACCAGAGCTCCTTCTTCCCTTGGGGCCTTGTGGGTCTTGTGCCCAAGCCGTAGTTTGGGGGTGCTATCTGTGAGGAGGGACAGGGTCCTGCTGGATGTCGGGTATGTCCACAGGGAAGGGCTGCACAGGCTGCTTGTCCTCTGCAGGACTCCACACCCTGCACCTGCTGTCCCCCAGCCCACCTCTTTGGTACACCCTCCTCAGAGGGTGTACCAAAGGGGAAGCTCAGCCCACCCCTTTTTGTGATGAATGGCAAGTCTTTTCTTGCCTCTGATGATGGACTCAATGAACAGCACTGGATCAGGCCAAAAAGAGGGGAAAAAAAGATTAAAATGCAATAAAATGTTTTAAAAAACCAAACCAAACCAAACCACCCATCTAGATCTTGAAGGAGAGGAAGAATGAAGAGGCAGGCTTGGGGCTCAGGCTAGGGAGGGGCAGGCAGGGTTTGGAAGGATGGGGACCTGCCCATGGGTCTACGTGGGGCAGAGAAGATGGGTGATGGGAGCCCAAAAGCCACTGAGAGTGTGCCATCAACAGCCCAGTCAACCCAGGCATCCGAGGACTGGAATTCCTTTAAGTAGCAAAGATCATATGAGATAAAAAGCTTTATGTGCAGGGCACCTGGGTGGCTCAGTCCGTTGAGTGGCCAACTCTTGATCTCAGGGTCGTGAGTTCAAGCCCTGTGTTGGGCTCCATGCTGGGCATGGAGTCTACTTAAAAAAAAAAAAAAAGCTTTATGTGAAAATGCTAGATTGTGACAACACAAGATGTAGCCGGTGAGTCAACAAATATGAATGTTGACCATCCTAGTCTCTCTGGTGACCAGAGAGAACCGAGGGCACAAAACAAGGGGTCAAACCACGGCCAAACTCCACAGCTGTCACAACTTGGCTGGGTCAGCCGGGCTGGCTAACTATCAGTTGGGCAGGCATTTCAGCCAAACCTGGCCTGGAGGTCTGATTTATGTTCCGGGTAGGCCTCCTGATGGTGGCCCCCCCAAAGATGCCCACGTTCTGTCCCTGATAGCTGTGACTCTGTCACCTTCCATGATCAAAGAAAGGGACTTTGCCAGTATGATTAAGTTAAGGATCTGGAGATGGGGAGAGTGTTCTGGGTAGTCCAGGTGGGCTCAATGTTTTCACAGGATCCATGTGAGGAGGAGGCAGGGGGGCCAAAGTCAGAGGCAGCAATGTGACAACTCAAGCAGGGGTCAGAGTGATGTGAGGAAGGGACCTCTAGAAGCTGAAAAGGCCCGGAACAGACTTCTCCGCTGGAACCTCCAGAAGAAGCCAGCCCTGTTGACACCTTTGTTTTTAGACTTCTGACCTCCAGCAATGTGAGATAACACATTTGTGTTGTTTAAAGCCGTTAAGTTTGTGGTGATTCGTTACAGTAGCCATAACAACAAACAAACAAACAAAAAACCTAATGGATGTGATTTATGAAAATATTTTACCTCTACACAGCTAACCTCCTTATACAGGAAAGTCATGCTCAGAGGACTTAGGGTCGAAACTTTGCTGCACTTGGCAGATGTGCTCTACCTGTTATTACTGACTGTCTTCCTCGGCTCAGCTTCCTGCTTATGGTCTCCTTGTCCATGTTATGAATAGCAGTCAGCATACTGATTAACCTTCGATGAACCATGACCTGGAATTAGAAGGGATGATTTCCAAGTATTCATTGGTACACGCTCATTTTGGCATTCAACTTGATTCCCTTTCCCCAACCACGGCTAAGGGCTAAGGCCCCCGCTCTAAGTCAGAACGCACAGGGACCATGGCCAGCTGCCCTAGATGGAGGCCATGGGGACTTCAAGGTCTCGGCCATGTTGACTTGCCTGAATACAAAAAAAGACCAAGTTGTCATCTGGCCTTGTCCCGCCCAATTTATGAGCCCTGTTTTTCTATTTCCAGAGTGGAAAAAATGAATAGTTTCACATTGCTTCTTTTCAGTGTATCTGAGTAGTAATGCTCCCGCCGTGTTATTTTCAGAGTGCAGGGACCAAATAAACAGATGGTTCTATAGGAATCGAGCTGTGGATTATGAGCAATGTTAACTGTATGCCACTGTGCTTTGCGTTCAGAGTGCGTGCTACTGGAAGGGCCTGGTACCGGTGCTCAAAGCTGTGGCCAAAGGACCATTTTGTCCACGATGAATACCCCTTTCCATCCCGTAAGGGACTCTCATTTAACAAATAAATAGTATGAAGTGCCAATGCTGTGGCCTGTTCTGTTCAAGGCATAACAGAGTTGTTCCTGCTGGCACCGAACTGACGTTCTAAGTGTGTGCGTGCGTGTGTGTGAGGGTGTGCGCGCGTGTGTGTTTGGGGGCTGGTTACAATAAACATTTAAATGAATCAACAAGATAAATATCATGAAGAAAATAAAAGAGAGTAAATGCATGAGGGCATGACAGGGGCGGGGAAGCTGGGAAAGGGGGTGATCTGGCCACTGTTGCAAGGGTAATGATGGAAGACCTCACTGGGGAGGTGAGGTTTGATCTAAAACTGGAATGATGAGGAGAGAATGATCCGGGGAATTCAGAGTAGAGGAACCAGCAGGGATGAAGATCTCGCTTCAGGAAGAGATGAGACATGTTTAAGGGACAGAGAGAAGTCCAGAATGAAAAAAGTTGTGCACTTCATTCCAATTGCAATGGGAAGCCTTTGGAGGGGCTTACCAGGGGAGGGGTATCATCACCTTCCAGCTTTGGGAATACTACTCTGGCTGCCATGGGGGGCCTGGAAGCAGGGAGGGCAGGGGGAGTTGCACTGGTCCAGGTGGGGTTGCGGGGGGGCAGTGACGGGGCTGTGGCTGAGCTGGGGAGATGACAGGAAGCCATCAGGCTGGGGACGTATCTGCACCCTGATCTGACAGTCTTGCTGGGATGTGAGGGAAAGACTGAGCCATAGCTCAGAGCAAAGCACATAATGGCTGACAATGCTTTTTTCACACTGGAGGGCTCAGCCCAGAAAGGCCAGGTGGTCCCACTTGTGGGGAAGCCCGCCTGGCCAGTCTCGCTGCTGTTGGCCCATTGTCAACAGCTGTGCCCTCCTCCCTCGGAGCACAGCTTTACGCTGCCTCTTTCCACCACTTTCTTCCCCACACTGAGCATCTTGTGGCCAACTCTCTTCTGCACATAGCAGCCCACCCAGACAGACCTCGGCAGGGACAGGGTCCCCCAGGGCCCTGGAGGTTGGTGCGCAGGTCACCGATCAGCGAGTTCTGCCTTTCTCCCCCTGTACTGTCCCCAGTCCAGACTGAAAACACTGCTTGATGGATAAGCTGTAACATAAACTTCTCAAGTCCCTTATACATATTCACCCAGTTAATCTTCACAACAACTCCGAGACAGGTCTTACTGTGATCCTTACGGAGGAGGAAACTAACAGAGGTTTTATAACTTGTCCAAGATCAGAAAGCTCATAAGTGGCATCAAGAATTAGGGGCAGGGTTGCCTGGGTGGCTCAGTCGGTGAAACGTCTGCCTTGGGCTCGGGTCATGATCCCGGGGTCCTGGGATCAAGCCCCGAATCGGGCTCCCTGCTCAGCAGGGCGTCTGCTTCTTTCTCTCCCTCTGTTCCTCCCCACTGCTCATACGCCCATTTAAAAAAAAAAAAAAAAAGAATTAAGGGCAGGCAGCCTGGCTCCAGAGTCCAGGTCTCAGCCACTGCTCTGCCCTGCTTGAGGTACGGCTCTCCTCCACGAGGCGGCCACACTCCAGTGGCTGGGACAAGAGACCTACAGGCAGCATAAGATGCAAGAGGCACCACGGAGATGGCTCAGTGCTAACGCTTATAAGGGCCAGTTCTTGAAGAAAAAATAGGCTTGCGTTGGCCCAAAGGACAAGTATGCACAGATGGAGGGGAGATGGAATGTCTTCTCAGTTGAAGGGTGAGGAGGTTTGTAGTAGGGAATGGGTTGGTGTGTTTGGGAGATGAGGGCTGGGACGACACAGAGAATGGAGCTGGGGAGTGGGGGGAGGGTGGCGCTAAGCTAGAGAGGTATGGCTGCCGCTAGACCAGGGAGTCACTTGACACCCTTTATTTTTTATCCTGATCATAGGAAGCCATTAGAGGCTCTAAGGAGTTGGGTGGAAAGCCAACGTGAGGGTGAAAAAGCCACAGCAGTGAGATGACACTTCTTGAAGGGGAAGCCATATGCCTGGATGAGATAAGATCCCACAGGAATTCTCAATAGTTCTCTCTAGAAGTAACTGATCAAAATCCAATTGTTCTAGAGTTACCACAGGACCCAGCAATTCTACTCTTAGGTATATACCCAAGAGAATTGAAAACACATGTCCACAAACGTGTACACGAATGTTCATAACATTATTATTCATAATGGCTGAAAAGCGAGAACACCACAAATGTTTCAGCTGATGAATAGATACAATATGGCGTATCTACACAATGGGATGATGGGATAGTATCCATCCATAAAAAGAAATGAAGTACTGGTACAGTACATGGATGAACCTCGAAACCCAGCTGAGTTAAAGAGCCAGTTACAAAAGGCCATGTGCCCTATGATACCATGTTTATGAAATGTCCAGAAAGGGTGAATCCACAGAGACAGAAAGCCAATCAGTGGTTGCCAGGGACTGGGGTATGGAGAGAGGCCACTAATGGGAACCAGGTTTCTCTTTGCAGTGATAAAAAATGTTCTAAAATTAATTGTTGAATCGCTATGTCTTACACCTGAAACTCCTATAACATTGTGTGCTAACTACAATAAAATTTTTTTAAATGTTCTAAAGTTAGACCGCGGTGATGGCTGCAGAACTCTGTAAATACATTAAAAACCACCAAACTGTATACTTTACAATAGTGAATTTTATGGTAAGTGAATTATATCTCAATAAAACCGTTTAAAAAAAACCCCTCATTTTTCGATTTTCTTGTGCTGAGGACTAAACAAATTAAAATTTCTGTTTGGTGCTGGGACTTACCTTGCGTGCGGCTTGTTGAAAGCGCTTTTGTGCCCTGAACCTGTTGACCCAGGTATTATTAATGAGTGGATCAAAATTAGGATGGAATTCCTTGATTCTCTGTGAAAACAGAACACAGGCACATCTTAGATTTAAATTTTAACTCCAGGTAGGAGCATTTAATAAAAATGTTCTTGAGTTTGATTCTAAATCAAGTGATGATTTGTTCTGCCATGGAACGAGCGTTTATTCCACACTTTTAGAGTACATAGCGGTATAGGGAATACTTCTTGGGTTGGGGGCTAGAAATGGGGTTTGAGATTTGGGTTTTAAGAAATTGACAGTGTAGGGGCGCCTGGGTGGCTCAGTCGGTTAAGCGTCTGCCTTCAGCTCAGGTCATGATCCCAGGGGCCTGGGATCGAGCCCCGCATCGGGCTCCCCGCTCAGCGAGGAATCTGCTTCTCCCTCTGCCCCTCTCCCCATTCTTGCGCTCTCTCTCTCTCTCAAATTTTCTCATTGTCACGATTAAAAATTAGTGTTTTAGACACTATCACATGACAGAGGACGCTCAGGTGAGGGGGGCACTATCCCCATTTTATGTTTGAGGAGACTGAGGCACAGAGGCTAAGAGGGCTTTTCCCAGGTCCCAAATCTGTGAGACAGCTGGGACCAGGACTCTGGCTTCTGGCCTCCTGTCGTGTGTCCTTCCCGCCAAGGGCAGGGGGCAAGGAACAGAGGCCCAGGACCTTCTGCAGACGGAGGCTTGGAGAGCAAAGGGAAACCAAAAAGGAGACTTAGGAAGGTGAAAGTAGAGGGGCTTCCAGGAGCCAAAGAATTTAATGCTGTTGATTTCAAGGGAAACATTAATTATGATTTTTGATGTTTCACTTGCAAATATATAATAAAAAAAACACCCCAAAAATATAAATTAAAATGTAAATTAAAACTTAGTAAATATCTCTTGGTAAAAGCATTTCTATAAAATTGTTTAGTGTTTTAAAAATAAAAATATAAAGGGCTGCTGATAATTAGCTCCCAAATAAAGGAAAGTTACCTACTTCTTCTAGATTGTGAACAACCCGTTTCTGGTTGACTTCTGTCTTGATGCGCTGAAATTCCTCATCCAAAACAGGATCTCCTCTATCTAGCTGGGTTTTTTAATCACCAAAAATATTAAAATTGAATACAAATACACACAACTGTATATCTCTTTAAAACTGACAGAAACCCATCAAAGGATCAGTCACACCCAGACGTGAGGTCTGGTTGGGAGTGGGTGACAGAGGGTTAAAGTGACCATTATAATTACACTCACTGTTCAAACATAGGGGGTTGTAACAGCTGAGCAGACCCAGAACTTTATTTTCATCACCAGCGGACAGTGGCTCTGGGAAATCATTTCCCAAGCATTTAAAACTCACAGGAAGGATTTTAAGAAACTGTGTAACCATGGGAGTGCAGAGATTTCATTTAGAAAGAAACTTAAAGTTTCAAGCTCCTTGGAGCTGATTACCCCAGTATGGGGTTTAACAAAGGTGCGTAATTCCTCCCCTCTCCTGGATGGTGCAGGTGAATTGGGATCCACCCCTTCCCTGGAGTTAGTGTCCTCCTCCAGGCTGCTCCCCACCCCCACGTCCTGCTTCCCCTGGGCCCTGAAGCTGTCTGTCCTATACCCTAGGAGCCATGGGACACTTCCCCTGGAAGGCTGGCTGCCTGAGCTTGATTGGTGTCTGCATACACCTGACTCCATGGAAAAAGGAGCTGTGTCCACTGCAAAAGCTTGTTAGTTTTTACCTATCTGTGGTTTTTATTACTTGTTAAATTACTTTCAAATCTAGCTTGGCTTGTAGGTACGCTGTTCGCAATCATTTTTAAAGACTTAACTGGAAGCAATCTATTCGGATCACCACATTAACAAGAGAAACAAGAGAGTTGTATGATTGTCATCAGGTGGTGAGCTGTTTAGCTCTGATTTGCACCTATCAGGGAGCTGAGTCTGAGACTGTGGACCTTAGCTCGAAAGACAGATTTTGTGGGGAGAGACCCAGAAAAATAAACCACTAAAAAAAAAAAAAATAAATAAAATAAAATAAAATAAATAAAATAAAATAAAATAAAATAATAAAATAAAATACCTTAAAGAAGGGATTGGCAAATAGGTTGTTAGCTGGAAGAGAGAGGAGGGCGAGGTCTTATATGTTTATCGATATTCTACTTATTTATGTTGAATGTTCGGAAATTTACTATCAATGACCATCTCCCATCATTCTGCTGTAACTCCCACTCCCTCTTCCGCTCCCCCTCCCCAGCTCTCTTTTCTCAGCTTTCTGCCACATGGCCTGGGCCTCCAGGTGTTCCTTGCCACTGGGTCACCTGCCGGGATTCAGCTGCCTGATGAGATCTCACAGACACACAGAATAGGGTCTCCGTAACACTTGCAGTCCACCTGCACCGGGGCTCAGGGGCCCAGGGAGTGATGTTAAGGACGTGACCGCTCCTTTTCTGCTGCCCTTTGGGTACCCTTGTGACTGCTCGCTCCTCTCTGCTGTCCTCTCTCTAGTCCCTGCTCATGGCTGTCTCTGCAGCTGGCCTGGCCTCCAGGGGCACTCGGAAGGACAAGGCCACCTGCAGCCTTCAATGGCCCCCTCTCTGCATGTGAGCCTGACGACACCATGGTCCTTCCTCCTGTTCAAGGTCAATCTTCCCCTCCGACCATGGCGTCTTCCCAAACTTCTTCAGCCCTTTCCTCTGCGATTGCCCCTTGCCTTTAGTGTACAAGTGCTCTCGAGTTTTCCAATTTAGAAACCCCCTCCTTGACACCTCATCCCCTTCGACTCTTAGCCCCTGGTCATCTCAACTTCTCAAGAAACCAGCTACTCACTTCCCTGCATTCCTTGAGCCATTGGCCATTTGGCTTTTTACCTCCACCTCTCTCCTGGGATTGCTATCGCGAAGGCAAACAAGGGCTTCCAAGTGGCCAACCACACTGTGTACTTCTCAGGCCCAGCCAACCTGGACCCCTCCCCATCTGCTTTTTTAGTGTCGTCCAGTTCTCCTGACCTCCCTGACCATTTCCCTTCTGTCTCCTTCGCTATCTGCTGCTCTCCCCTCAAATCATGAGGTTCTGTGGCTTTCCCACCTTGAGCTACCGGCTTCTCACGCCGTTCGTTTTCCCCAGGTCACGGCGCTGTTCTGTGCTCTACTCTCTACCTCTCTGCTGAGGTACACTTGTTCCTACAGCCGCCACCTGGATGCCCTCCAGCCGCCCCCAGATGTAACAGGTCCCAAGTTGAACTTTTCATCTTCCCCCTTCTTTGGTATTTGGGATCTCATTTAAAATCGCCAGCACGGGGGCGCCTGGGTGGCTCAGTCATTAAGCGTCTGCCTTCAGCTCAGGTCATGATCCCGGGGTCCTGGGATCAAGCCCCACGTTAGGCTCCCTGCTCAGCGGGGAGTCTGCTTCTCCCTCTGCCTGCCACCCCCCCCCCGCTTGTGCTCTCTCTCCCTCTGTCAGATAAATAAACAAAATCTTAAAAACAAATAAATAAATAAAATCGCCAGCGCTCACCCAAGCTGGACCCCTAGGAGCCATTCTATCCTCCCTCTTTCTTTCCCCTCAGTCACTGCACTTGGCACATTTTAAATCCTTTCTTAATGTTTCTGTGCCCCGTCTGGACTGTGCCCTTCTTGAGGGCAGGGACGGTGGCTCATTCACTAGCACAGAGTCTTACAAAGGGCACTCGTTAAACACACTTGTGAAACAAACACACAATTGGGTTTGCCTGGCGACCAAATGCTGGCAATTCCAGACTTCGCTGTCACACTGACCTACCTGGTCGTGCCATGTCTGTGTCACCTTCATCTTTAGAATAGTTAGAAAATATCATCCCATTGTGGGGTAGACAGAAAACTCAATATTTTGTTTTTAAAATCCAGTGCGGAGAAACAGAACTACAATCAAACTAAATTTCAATGCCCATCTAATATGTGCCGTCCCTAAATGCTGAGGTTTACTAATTCTTTTGTCTCTCTTATAAAAAATAAAGAAAGGCAAGATAAATTTATTCAAATATCTGATTGGGCTCCAATCAGAAAGAAGATCTAGGAAGAAAAATGTATTCTATATGAGAAATATATTCATATCTGACAAGATACATGTTTTTCCACAATCCCTCCTACCCAATGCTGCCACTGAGCATGGGAAGCTCATGCTCCTAAGCTCTTAAATATATGTGTTACGGCTGAATCATGTCCCTCCAAAATTCCTATGTTCAAATCTTAGCCCCTAGTTAGCTCACTAGTTAGTGACTGTGTTTGAAGATACAGTTTTTGAAGATGTAATCCAATTAAAATGAGGAGGGCTCTAGTCCAATGTGACTGGTGTCTTTTATAAGAGGAAGTTTGGACAGAGGAAAAAAAATGTGAAGACACGGGAAAAGATGGTCTAAAAGTCAAGAAGAGAGAGCATTCCCTCATGTCCCTTAGAAGATCACACACCTTGATCTTGGGCTGCCAGAATGGTGAGAAAATACATTTCTGTTGCTTACATCACCCAGTCCGGTAC
Organism: Zalophus californianus; assembly: GCF_009762305.2. NCBI lineage: Eukaryota > Metazoa > Chordata > Mammalia > Carnivora > Otariidae > Zalophus > Zalophus californianus. The sequence continues at coordinate 94,126,988 of NC_045597.1, forward strand.
TTTGTTATAGCAGCCCAAGCAGACTAATATGACACGGGGTGATTCTGCAAGTCCTACCAACCAAGTCTGAGCCCCTGAGACAGGAAGCCCCAGCTGAGCTCCTCCGGCTGACGTGTGTCCTGCGCTTCAGTGACTATGGGCCTGTCCCCCCCGCCCCCGCGTCCCCTGCACCTGCCCTCAGGGAACAAGGTCTCACAGGCCATGGTGAGCCCAGGGGTGTGGCACAGTCCCACCACTCCCGTCTCTACCCCTCCCTGAATCCACACGTGCTGCCTCGACAACCCAGCCGTGGGCACCTCCCCTCAACGAGTTTGTCCCCCTTTCTGCTCAAACCCTTGAGCGTCTCTGACTTGGAACTGTTCTCTGGCTCTGGCGTCACTCCTGGTCTCTGTCTTTGGGTTCCTCTTACTCTCACGCTCTGCAGATCATGGGACAGGTGTACCTCACACCAGAACTCCACCCTGAATCTGAGGCATTCCCCTCCCTCTGAATTGAATGCCTTTGTCCTCTTTACTACCTTTCCCAAAATCATACCATGTCTTCCAAGAAGCTTTCCAATTAGATGAGCTCTCTCTCCTCTCTGGCCTTTGACTCCCCACAATATTTAGTAGAGGTTTCTTGTGACATCTACAGCTAGCCTTGATTTATGGTTAGCAATTAACTTGTCATCAGCCTCCTCCCCTCCCAACTATGTGTTCTTTCTTCTGATGTGGCATCTTGCATATAGCAGGAATTCAAACTATTTAGTGCAATCAACATCATTGAATTAGCATTGATTCTGACCTTATATTTGGTGTTTTCTCTTTGCCGCTCTTCAGTAAGGTCTTTTCTAAATTTAAAAGACATAGGATCTCTACCAAGGTGCACCTGCCTGGGGAGAAAAAAATACCAGCTTCCAGAACCCATCAGAATACCATGGCCCGTTGGGGGATGGAGTAGCTTAGATTCTCCACAACTGAAGGGAGGTGCAGAGATACCAGAGGAGGGCCACGGGGGAGAGAAGTTGTAGAGACTTCAGCAACATAACTGAGATGAAGACTGTGTTCTACAAAATGAAGCTTCTCTCCTAGCCATGCAGGCTGAATATTTATTTTATTTTTTTTTAAGATTTTATTTATTTATTTGACAGAGAGAGACAGTGAGAGCAGGAACACAAGCAGGGGGAGTGGGAGAGGGAGAAGCAGGCTTCCCACTGAGCAGGGAGCCCGATGTGGGACTCGATCCCAGGCCCCTGGGATCATGACCTGAGCCGAAGGCAGACGCTTAACGACTGAGCCACCCAGAGGCGCCCTCAGGCTGAATATTTATGAGTAAAAAAAAAAATCTGGATGCCCAACATCACTAGTCATTAGGGAAATGCGAATCAAAACCACAATGACTGATGTACTATATTACACCCACTAGGATGATGATGATGATGATGATGATAAGAAGGAAGGAAAATAACAGGCATTGCCAAGGATGTGGACCAACTGGAACGCTTGTACATTGCTGATGGGAGCATAAAATGGTGCAGCCGCTGTGGAAAACAGTCTGGCCGTTTCTCAAAAAGTTAAACATAGAGTTACCATATGACCCAGCAATTCCCCTCCTAGGTATGTACCCAAGAGAACTGAAAAGCTGTGTTCACACAGAAGGTCATATATAAATGTTCACAGCAGCCTTCTTCACAATGGCCAAAAAGTGAAAACCACCCAAATGTCTGTCAACTGATAAATGGGTAAACAAAATGTAGTAGGTCCATACAATGGAATATTATGCAGCCATAAAAAGGAATGAAGTCTTGATAGATACTATGATGCAGATGAACCTTCAACCCGTGTTAAATGAAAGAAGCCAGTTACAAAAGGCCACATATGTATGTACGATTCCATTTATTTTAAATGTTCAGCATCGGCAAATCTATAGAGATATAAAGTAGATTGGTGGTCGCCACGGGCTGGGAGGGGACAGGGAATGGGGAGTGACTGCTAAATGGGTATAGGGTTTCCTTCTGGAGTGATGCAAATGTTTTGGAGTTGTGTGGTGGTGACAGTTGCACCACCCTGTGAATACACTAAAAACTTCTGCATTGTCCACTTTAAAATGGTTAACATGGTGAATTTTGTGCTTTGTGAGCTTTAGCACAGTTTTGAAAACTCTAGTATGTAACATATCGATCATGGAGCCTGGCACGTGTTCAAAATAAATAGTAGCTATGATTTTAAAAGGGGAGAGGGTGTCTGGAGAACTGTTGGACTAAAGGAGCCTGGAGAGACCTGGAAGCTAAATACAAATGGTCTGACCTTTGTTTGGATGCTGGCTTCTTCTTCTCTGAAAACAAACCAACAAAAAGCCCGGATAGAAAGGACATTATTGAGACAACCTGGTAAATCTGCAGATAGGCTAGTGATTCTAATATTATGGTGTCAGTGCTAGATTTCTTGGAAGTGATGATGCTAATGTTGGAGAATGTCCTTAGGAGCTACGTGCTAAGGTCTCTAATTGCGAAGCTTCGTGATGCTTGCAACTTACTTTCAAATGCTTCAAAAGCAGGTGTGTGTGAAGTGTGCCTTTGTGTGTGTGTGTGTGTGTGTGTGCGCGTGTGTAGACAGGGGAAGTTTATGTGGCATAATGTCAACAACTAGTGAACTGATGTCAAGTGTGTATGGGTGTTGCTGGCAGGTTTAAAAATCTTTCGACAAAAAAAGGCGGGAGAAAATATTCAGCGAATGACAGAATCTTCAAAACTGAATTGAGGATGTGATTTCAGGCGTGCTACAAAGCAAAGAAGGAAGGAAATACCCCAGTGTTGGCAGTGGTCATTGCATTATAGTGGATTTTTTTCCCTTCTCTCCACTTAAACAATATATTTTTTTTCAGGTTTTCTACAATGACAGTGTGGCCATTTTTTATAATAGGGAAAAGAGGATTTAAAAAAAAAATGATCGGCAGTGACTTGGAGTACTTCCCATTTAACCAGGGCCAGACCAGGAACAGAGGCTGCTGTGGAAAGAGAGGTTGCTTCTGTGAGACATGAAGGGCACTGCCCTGAGCAAGCAGGGTGGCGGGCTGGGGGACATCTGTGAAGGCCCGGGAGGTCAGCGCGTGTTCTCTCTGTCTGGGAAGTGCGGCCGTGGGGCATGGGCAAGGGGCCTCTCCAGGACTCTTTCTAAGAGTCTCTTTTTTAGCTCGGTTCAAGAGTTTCTAAAGTTTACTTTAGTGGAGTCTGTGCACACGGATACTTCTGGTATGATCCAGTAAAAACCTGGGGACAGGGCTGCATTTTGACTGCAGGAGCACGAGACAGAAGTCTCACAGCTGAGTTCTGGAACCTGCACCCGGAGCCTCTCCCACCCCAGCCTGCGCACTGCTGGGCTCCCCAGAGGCGCCTGGAGCAGATAGCCTGGGGCACATGGGGCTGAGGGGGGCACATGGGGCTGAGGGGAGCGCGGGGGGAGGGTGGTGAGATTCGGGCCCCTAGCGAGAGATGGGGTGCTGACAGCAGTGGCCAGCAGGGAGCAGTGTCCTGACGTCTCCCACAGTTCACTCCAGTTCTGCCACTGTCTGGTCACACTTAGGGAAGAATATGGTTTGGTCACGGTGATTTATGCCGAATGGAAACTTCTAAGGTCCAGGGGAGAAGAGGGATTAATCAAACTTTCCAAAGGGCACAAAAAGCGATTACATTTCATCGTGTCTCACTGTATAAAAAGCCATTACTACAAACACTGTACTGTCCCTTGATATAAATAATTGCTCAATATTTACCACTTAAGGTGATTTTCGATCTCTCCATAAGTGTCCTGTCTGACTTTCTGTTCAAAGAGTGCTTCCTTCATCTGTCTTGTTTTTGAAATCTCATTGCCTTGGTCCAAAACTGAGGGCAAGAGCAAACAATGATTATGCCAGTAATCAAATCAGAAGCATTTGCCAAGAGAGAACCACATTTCTAATGGTAAAACATAACAGCCATCTAACTGAGTTTTGCTGTTGTTGTTCATAAATAGTATAAATGCGACAAGCAATAATTCTTCCCTATTCGGCCAGCGGCTGATTTACAATGGATCAACTAGTTACCTTCTCTTAATTCTTTAATCTTCAGTTTTCCTGGTTCTTGGTTTAAAACAGTTGCCACAGCAAATGGATTCGATAAATCTACTGGAAATCTCAAGTTCTGATATTCGATTTCCTGAGAGCAAAATCAGGAGGGAAAATTCATTATTTTGCTTCTCTATCATTCCTTCTGTCATCGTCATGTTGAGCATAATGCCCAGGTTACCTTAATCTTTGGAGGCTTTTGTTTGGGTGGCGGTCGCTGGAAAGGTATGTGTGTCATTGCCTTTCCTGGAGGAACGTCTACTTTCTTAGAAAGAGAATTTAATCTTTCAAATTCTTCTAATCTATAGTTTAAAACAGATATTAAATTACTATATAATCCAACAACTCAAGGTTCCTACTTTTTTTTTTTAAGATTTTATTTATTTATTTGACAGAGAGAGAGAACACAAGCAGCGGGAGTGGGAGAGGGAGAAGCAGGCTCCCCACGGAGCAGGAAGTCCGACGCAGGGCTTGATCGCAGGACGCTGGGATCGTGACCTGAGCCGAAGGCAGAGGTTTAACTGAGCCCCCAGGTGCCCCAAAGTTCCTATTTTTTTTAAGACTTTTTAAGTAATCTCTACACCCAAGATGGGGCTCAAACTTACAACCTTGAGATCAAGAGTCACGTGCACTACTGACTGAGCCAGCCAGGTGTCCCACAAGGTTCCTATTTTTATATGTTCCTTCTGATACTATCATGACTTTCAATCCATTAATGACTATAACTATACTGAAAATAAATCTGTGTGCCAAAACAGTGGTCTGCTAAAATAAAAGTAATGTTAGTATACCAGACTATAATCATGTATGACAAAATCGTCTACCAATGGTGGCCCTTCCTTACCTTCTCAAAGAACATAACAAATGGACAATATGACATGCTGAAAAATGCTCTCCTGGTCTAGTGTGATTCATTTCTTGGCTGTTGGTTTTCAATAGCAAAATCTATTACATTTAAAAAAATTCCTCCACTGATGTATGTTCCTAGAAAAAGAATGATTATGCCCAAGTGACTCAGACTAATGTTCGAGATCTTTTCTGCAACTAAAAACTGTTTTTGGACATTTATGGACATACAGACAGGGCTACTACCCTGCCTACAGAAGCTCCTGGAGTCGTTTATTATGGGATGTAGTAGAACTACATCATGGTCAATGCTATGAAGCATTCCTTTAAGTGAGAATATGTGAACACTAGTTTTGCAGGATTACGTATGTCCATGATATTACAGAAATATGAATACAGTAACATTCATTCATTCTGATGGTCACAAACCATTTGCTGAATACCTACTGAACGGACCCCACTGCACAACACAGGGGACATGCCAGCAATCTCAAACCTAACATCATCTGTGGAAGAGTCTTCTGAAAGGTCAATGACCTGAGAGAATGTGTCCTTTGGTGAGATACCCACTGACTGACAGGCTGTAGTGTGCGGGGCGGAGGCACTGGGTTACAAAGCTCGTGGTGGTCCAGCACCCACGTATCATCAGAACTTTGACATCACCTCTGCTATAAATATTGGGGAACAACAAAAAATTTTTGAAGGTGTTAAAAAAAAAAAAAGAACAGGCTCCTTAAGGGATCTAAGGCTGACAACGGAAATGAAGGGGTCTAGGGAAGTGATACATTTTAATAAGGAGTTACTCGTGGAACTTGAGTAAGTTCCACCATATTCTGGGGGAATCCTGGCTGGCTCAGTCAGTAGAGCACCGTATTCTGAAACAACAGCAAAACACTACCTGTGACACTTTCAGAGAACACTGTGGCCAGGATAATTTTTTTCCTTCACGGTGGAACTCATACGTTCTCGCACTATTCTGCAGTCTGGGGAGACATGCAGGTCTTGAGATGGAGTCCTTGAAAACATCAAGAGTGCACTAAGTAAGATATTAAACTCCGGCTGGGTGGCCCAAACATAATAGTTTAGAAAGAGTGGATGTCTGCATTTGTGTGCTGCTTCTTCCATACAACACTCCTGTGTATTTAAGAACATGTCTGTGGGAAGCAAAAATCCCACTCAAGTGATGTCTTTAAGAAAGTCATTTGTACATCGCAGCATATGATGTGACAGGGCAAACTGCATTTTCTTGGCCAGAAAATACCAGAAAAATTACTACTGTCTTTTATTTATAGCCACTGCTACTTGTTTATTGCCAGGATGATTTTATTTCTCCTACGGTTACCTGCAGGATTTGAGTTCAGCAGGCCACACTAACATCCCATTGTGGATTTAGGCTGCTTTGAATTTTTAGGAAGATCATGATATAAATATGTAATAAGTCATGGAGTTGGTTCATATTTTGATATACTCTTCTTTTAATATGCCTAATGAGGTTAATATGTGATGTGTATCTATGTGTGAGGGGAGAAAAGGAATAGCCAGCTATTTCTTTATCATTTTCAAAAATCTGTAAGGATTTTCCAAGATTAGGATTGATACTGTGACAAGTTTTCCTTTAGCTTTTATAAGACTCATGCATATTGGGAAAAACTTATCATTTTAACCAGGTACACTGGGATATAAAAATACAAGCTCACATTCATATAGAAATAGGAGTTCAGAAAAAATTTGTTATGAAGTAAAACTTAATCCCATTTCACACCTTTATGTGGACTTGAATGCTGAGGATTCTTAAAAAAGAAAAATCCAACAAAACCTCCCATGTGGCATGTTCTCATTTTTGCCTTATGTTGAAGTCACTCGTGATCCATGACTGATTCAGGCTCCTCTGCTGTGAGCATCTTCAGAGTGTGGACTGTGTCCCATGGGGCTTTGCAATGGACATGGCAGACAGCAGGCACTCAGTTAATTATAACTCTAAGGATGATGTTATATCGAAATTTTGAAAAACATTATGCTGTTCCTGTCCTATGATTTACATTTGAAAGAGGGGGGGGCGCCTGGGTGGCGCAGTTGGTTAAGCATTTGACTCTTGATTTTGGCTCAGGTCGTGATCTCGGGGTTGTGGGATGGAGCCCCGCGTCAGGCTCTGTGCTCGGTGTGGAGTCCGCTTGAGATTTTCTCTCCCTCTGCCCCTCCCACTTGTGCACATGCTCTCTCTCTCTCTCTCAAATAAATCAATCTTTAAAAAATAAATTTGAAAGACCGTAATACATATGGTCATATATATACGTATATGTAATATACGTAGATATAATACATACATATGGTCAAAACTCAACCAGCACAGCAGCAGTAATCGGTGAAGGCAAGTATCCCTCCATCCACCTTTTCTTGGCCATCTCTTCCCCTCTTGGCAGGAACAACACACTGCCACAAGCCTAGAGCTATTCTATGCATTATTGTTATATTTTAAAGAGTATTTTCTGAAAGTTCATCATTTTAAGTATGGTTTGATGGCATTCTGCTACAGGAAAGAAAGACAGAATGGAAGACATGGAGGCTCGGATCTTTTTTACAAAGTTTTAGGAAGAAATAAAGACATTCCAAAGCAGCCATACGGTAAAGCCATGTTGGGACGGCACGTTCCGGTGAAGACACATTCATATGGCTGACAGTTGAACTGTGAGATCCACAGCTGCATTTTTATCTGCGCAATCCCATACTGGAATGGTGTGAATTTGACAGTCACGTTCACCTTCCCATTAGCCGGGATTATTCCTGAGGGGAAGGAAATTAGACAACAGGGTTCTTTCTCCCACAAAGCCCCATCAAAGAGGCTGACGCACACAAACACATTCTTCCCCTGGTAAGCCTAAGTATTTCTATTATCTTCATATAATCTTTCCATTAAATCCATGTGAATCAACTACGGCATGTTTACATTGATCTTATTTGCCAACCGCTACGTTAATTCTTTATAATAATTATTTGGCTCTCGGTTATATAAATATATACACATCCATCAGCGTTAGTGCGTCAGACACAAACTCCTAGAACTATAATCTTTAAGCCAATTACCAGATGTCAGTGTTAATGCTGGGAGCAACAAGAAAAGCTAGGAACACACATACAAGTTTCTGTCCAAATAATTCAGTTCCCTACATTTTGGTGTCATTTGAAGCTCTCCTTCCAAATCTTTGGGATGGACCACTGCTCCCTGGGAAGTCAAATATCCCACCATGATTTGTTCCTTTTTGTATCTCTGGGGCCAACGGAGCTTGGAACATAGTTAAGTGCTCAACAAACTTGAAAAGAAAAATAAAAGGGAGAAAGGAAAGGAGGGCAAGAGGGAGGAAAAAAGGAAGGATCAATGTAGAAGGTACAAGGAGGGCTGATGTTCTCTCTGATTTCCACTGACGGCTCTTTGGTTTGCCTTCTAGATGATTTCTTATGGCCCTGGGCATTTTGTCTTTGCACGGTCCCTAAAGAGACCTTACACAATTCCCTCACAAATGCTGCGCGTATCCTCCTTCCCACCTATGCCCTCCTCTGAATCTTGTACCGCTGTCTCCCTCGTTCTCTATGCTCAACCACATGAACCTTTCACTCGGCCATCCAAGTATTCACTAAGTACTTACTCTGTGCCAGGCAACATTTTAGGCACCTGAGGAATAGGGATAAACAAAACAAAGTCCCAGATCTCACAGAGTTTACTTTCTAGCTGGGGACAGCAAGCAAGCAAACAAAAAATGAATGTCATGAATACCAACAAGAAAAGTAAAGCAGGGTATGGGGGAGGCAAGTGAAATGTAACGTGCTATTTGAGAGAGGATGAAGAGAAGGCTTCTCTGGTGAGATGTTGCAGCCGAGACCTGAAGGCGGAGAGGGACCCTCGTGCCAACCCTCCCACATTGGGCTCCTGCTGCCTCAGGACCTTGGCACTTGCTATTCCCTCAGCCTGGAAAACCCTTTCTCCAGATCTTCTTTTCGGTTTTTTTTTAATCCTACTTTCTGAAATCACCATCTTGCCATCTGCTTTCCCCTAGACTCAAATGCAGTTTGACAAAAGCCCATTATGATGTTCCCCGCTCAATAAATACTTGTTGAACAAGTGAATGAAACTCCTCCTCACTCTCCAGCCCTAGGAGCCCTCACTCCCCTACACTTCTGTAAGCCCCGCAGTACCATGTGCCACCCGAACTGTTGCCTTCTCGAGTTTAGAGCTCTCCCACTTGACTGCAAGCCCCTAGAGCTGACACCGGGCCCCAAAGCTCGTTCACCTTCCCGGACCCCTAGTGCAGTGCTTCAGAAATAGGTATTTGTCAACTTCCTGAGAGCTGAAGTCCAAGTCTCTCTCTCTTTTTTTAAGATTTTATTTATTTGAGAGAGAGACAGTAATCCAGAGAGCACAAGCAGGGCGAGCAGAAGGAAGAGGGAGAAGCAGGCTCCCCACTGAGCAGAGAGCCAGATGTGGGGCTCGATCCTGGGACTCCAGGATCATGACCTGAGTGGAAGGCAGATGCTTAACTGACTGAGCCACCCAGGAGCACCCTGAAGTCCAAATCTTTAAATGACACCCACTAGTGACCCAAGAGCTCACTGCAGGGGAGAGTGAATCAACAGAAGAGCTCAGTTCTATTGGCCAACCTAGGATCTGCGGGACAGAAACTCCAAGGTGTCCTGCATGCAGTTCAGTACCTCGACCACCCACTAGGTCAGAAAATACACCATCTGACCTGCAGCTCACTGGGGGCTTTAGAATACGAACATTCTATTGCTTTTGCTCCAGCTCATTAACTTAAAAAAATAATAACAAGCTCTGGAGCAAGGATTAATGTTTGCCTTGACCTGGCTGATTTATTTTTAAGTGCTCCCAGCCCGCACCTAATACCTAAAGCACACTGGAGGGGTAGCCCGGGCAACCAGGGTACACTGCTTTTTCCATTAGCAGGGATAGCAGTCAGCAAGGCTCTGTTAACGGAACTTGGCTGCAGCTGATGCTTGGCAAAAGCTAATGGTGGGAGAAGGGAGAGCAAGTCTCATGTTTGAAAAGTGAGAATGCTCCCCCACCCCCAAATTCCAACTTCGTTTTAAAAAAACCCAAACCACTATTTTATGGCTTCAGTCCAATTTCATCTGGGGCCAATTTCGGATCACCACCCTTAACATCAGCCGGGATCATGTGAAATCACAGGGCAGGGAGGCTGGTGAGGCAGAGGGAGAGAGGAGAGAAAAACTGAGAAATAAACTAAAGGCTTTCTAAGAAAATCCTAGTCTATCAATAAAATGGGCATAATGAAGAAAACGTAACAACACTGAAAAATGCTATAATGATTAATGAAATGATCAGAAAATACTACTGGATCTTTGCCTTGATGATATTTATATAAAGTATGCATAAATATGGCCAGTCACCAAAAGGAGATGGAAAAATAAAAGTACGTTATTTGTTAGGGTGGTTAGGCTCAGGACGGGGATCATTTTTTAAACATTTCTTCTTTCATGTCCATACAGCATCATTACAATATTCTTGTACTTTTAAAATAACTTTTTCTGCGAAATCCTCAGAAAGCACAGATCATCCTCCCTAAATTATCACAGAGCCATATAAGCCACATGCTTGAAGTGTTAGCAAGTATTGGTCTTAATCTTCCAGGATTTAGGGTTTTATGAGCTGTGTGGTGTTGGGTAAATTTCTTAATCTAAGTTTCGGGTGGGAATTTAATGGCTGCATAGTTTAAAAATTGTCCATGAACAAGCCGTTGATGAACTCAGTGTTTCGGATTCCCTGGATTACAGCAGGGGTGCTTCAAGAGTGCTCCTCCCATCCGACTCACCACCATGAGTCACATGTCACCCACTGGGACACTCGCAGGCCGCGACCACCACACAGGGTGTGCAGATATGCAGACCCTGACTCGCTGGGCCTTGCATGAGCTCTGTGACTTGGCTTGTTACTTTACCTGAGGCTCAGTTTTCTCATCTGTAAAATGGGACAAAGTTTAAAGGAGAGAAGAGTATACAAGGTCTGGGATAATGCTTACTTATTACAGAGCATCTGTCCTATGAATGTGTCCTTCCCAGTGTTTGTGCCAAATAATATGAGTAATAATCTACTGTGTATTAAATTATCATTAAGATGTCAGGAACAGGGGGCTCCGGGCTGGCTCAGTTGGTGGAGTATGTGACTCTTGATCTTGGGGTTGTAAGTTGGAGCCCCACATTGGGCGTGGAGCCTATTTAAAGAAAAAAAGTTAAAAAAAATAAAATTTCAGGGGGCACCTGGGTGGCTCAGTTGGTTAAGCAGTTGGCTCTTGATTTCAGCTCGGGTTGTGATCTCAGGGTCCTGGGATTGAGCCCTGCTTCAAGTCCCACATCGGGCTCTGCCTCAGCAGGTAGTCTGCTGGAGATTCTCTCCCTCTCCCCCTGCCCCTCTCCCCACTCTCTCTCTCTCTCTACAATAAGTCTTGAAAAAATAAACAAAATGTCAGGAAGAGGAAGTATTTCTTGAGAAAATTTATATAGTTGACTATGAAACAACATGAGGATTAGGGGCAAAGACCCCCTGTGAAGTTGAACACCCATATATAACTTTTGCCTCCCCCAAAACTTAACAACTAATAGCCTACTATTGATCCGAAGTCATACCAACAACAAACAATTAACACATATTTGTATGCACATTCTATATATTATATGCTATATTCTTACCATAAAGCAAGTCAGAGAAAAGAAAATATAAAGAAAATCATAAGGAAGAGAAAATACATTTACAGTTGTGCTGTATTTACTGAAAAAAAATCTGTGTAGAAGTGGACCCGCACAGTTCAAACCTGTGTTGTCAAGGGTTAACTGTACCTGACCCATTTGAGTTTTAAAGAAGGAAGACACAATTGCCTCATGATGCCAAGCCACTGGGATGACTTTCTCAAACGCAGGCTATTCTACCAGTCACGAGACAAGGACTGGGCTGCCTCTGGGAAGGTCTACTTTAAAATTTAGGCCATGGGGGGCCTGGGTGGCTCAGTCAGTTAAGCCTCTCCTTCCATCCCCATCCTCCCCAACTCCCCCTACCCACTCCCCAACCTGGCTCATGAGTGCACACATGCGTGCTCTCTCTCTCTCAAAAAAAAAAAAAATTTTAGGTCTCGGACTTTCTGTAAAGGGGTGAAATATGAGCCCTGAGGCTTTCAGTTACCAGCTCATTTCTAAGTTTCCCAGGGAAGGACCAACTTGTTCAGCCGCAACAGAGATTCTGACTGCTAATTACGCCAGCACTTATTTTTTTAAAGATTTTATTTATTTATTTATTTATTTATTTATTTATTTATTTATTTATTTATTTGACACAAAGAGAGAGAGACAGCAAGAGGGGGAACACAAGCAGGGGGAGTGGGAGAGGAAGAAGCAGGCTTCCCGCTGAGCAGGGAGCCCGACGTCGGACTCGATCCCAGGACCCTGGGACCACGACCCAAGCCAAAGGCAGATGCCCAACGACTGAGCCCCCCAGGGGCCCCCCAGCACTTATTTTATTAAAGAATGAATGTGTTTATTTGAGAGAGAGTGCTTGCGCACATGCAAGAGTGGGAGGAGGGGCAGAGAAGTCCCAGCAGACTCCTGCTGAGTGCAGAGCCAACAGGGGGCTCGATCTCAGGACCCTGAGATGGGGACCTGAGCTGAAACCAAGAGTCAGATGCTTAACGGACTGAGCCACCCAGGTGCTCCTCCCAGCACTTATTTTAATCTTTAATTCCCTTCCCCTCCCCCAGCAAGCCTGGTGACTGAAGCCAGAAATAATCAGTAAAATGGAGTCTTCGGGGATCTTCCTTTTCCTCCTGGTCCACCAAATACCCAAAATGCAGACACTGGGAGCAGGAGCAGAACAGCCTGGGGCCCTGCCCATGCTGATGGGAAGCTGAGTAGAAGCTGAGTAGAAGGATGCTGGGGAGGGCCAAGCCAGGCCAGCAGTGCATTTTCCGTCAAGCCTGTAACCTGCACACGGGTATCACATGCCCCTCCCCTGGGCGCTGTCCAGCATGGAAGGACCACTCAGGGAGGCCAGAGAGACTGCACGGGAATGCTTATCCTGAATTCAAGAGCTGCAGGAAGCATCACACACAGCACCTGCATTCTCCCATGGCTCACAGGGACACCAGGAGCTGCCCCCTGACCACGCCTCCAGCCTCACCAACCCTTCAGCAAAGCCTGTCCATGCCACCATTTGCCATTTCCATGGCCGGCACCCATCCAGGCCAACCTGGGCTTCCTTCCTAAGGGGACAGTCTGCTCCACTCTCCCCTCAGGAGCATCATGAGGCCGAAACACCAGCCCCTGCTGAGAACCCTCTACTGGACTCCCTCCCAGCTCAGAACCAAACCCTAACTCCTACCCTCCTCAGATCCCCGAGGCCTTTCCAACTTGGTCTCCCTTTGGGCACACCCTCTCCCCCTTGGGTGCACCATCCAGACACTCTGGGCTTTGGGACGTCCCTCAAACGTGACCCTGCCAAGCCTATTCTAACCTGATGGCAATGGGGGCTGCCTCTGCTTGAAATCCTCTTCCCTAGTTCCTGACCACCAGATGAGAGCAGTCACCATGTCGACCCTAGGCAATGTCCTCTCTGGGTGCCTGTCTCTCTCCCCCATACTGGGATGTCAGAGCAGGGAGCAGGTCTGTCTTGCTCCCTGGGGCAGCCCAGCGCCTATCATAGCACCTGATGCACAGCAGGTGCTGAGTGCTTAGTTCTAGAAGGAAAGCAAATGTGGGGCCACAGGGCGGGACTCAACCCAGCAGCAGGGCAAACAAGCCCAGCAGCATTTCTGGTAAAAGATGGTCAAGTGAAGCTATTTGAACTTGACTACCCTCCTGTCAAACTCACCAAAACAAGAAAAAAATGGGTAAAATTGAAGAGAAGGAAAATCTTCTGTTAAACAAGGGAAATGACTCTACTTCCAAAGCCCGACAAAGCAGCATGCTTCCCAAATACTGTCCAGTAAGGCGTGGGAGTGAGTGGATCCAGTAAGGCGTGGGAGTGAGCGGAGAGCGGGGAAGGCAACAGATTTCCCCAAAGGTAAGGGGAACAGCCCTGAAAAAATACATCTACCTACGCTTTGATTAAAGTGACAAAACAGGGAATGCGGCTGGGCCCTAGAGAAGTGGGCATGAGGACAGAAAAGACCTGACCTCAGCATCCTGGAATAGCAGGAAGGCAGCTGAAGAAGTAACTATGTTGCCCTGACATTTCTATTGCCTCAGACCTAGGATCCGGAGGCTGGAGGTGACTTGATGGGCACAGAGGGGAGCAGGTGACCCCGGAACGGCAGGCACATGGCACAGATGACTCATCTGGCCTTCGTGAGCCCGGGGCAGCGGTTAGGAGATATTCTCTCAGGATGCGGAAGCCCACGGACTGTGGCCAGACCCTGGCTTCCAATCCCAGCTCTGCCCTTGGACAACTTCCCTCAACACCCCATGCCTTGGGTTCCTCATCTGCAAAGTGGACCTATTAAGAGCATCGCCTCACGAGCATCGCTGGGAGTATGAAATGAGCGGTGTTGGTGTCTGGCACAGGTTGTGTCAGGTAAACATCAGCTACTATTATAATTATTTTCACCATCATCATTCCTTTCCCACTTTATTCTGCCGGCAGCAGGCCCTACTCAAAGCTGCGTAAAGTGCTGAGTAGAACCAACAGAGGTATTATGCACGAAAACTGCAAATTCAAAGATTAATACACTTTGAAGGAGGAAGGGGACATAAGCAAAAGCAGGTGAAGAACACACATCACAAGAGGGATGACCTCAGAACTCGGGTGGTTCACCAGAGTCTTAAGAAATGACAGCCAGCCTGACCTTGCCACAGCGAGAGTTACCAGATTCAAGGAAGCAATGGTAGAACACACCAGAAGGAGACGAAGAGGGAGTCGGTGGGCTCGGGAGACACACAGAAAAAGGAAAAGGAAGGGTCACTGAAGTAGACACTGCATTAGAAGGAATGACAAAACACACACACATATACAACGCACATGCATGGACACATGCCCGTGGCAGGCAGGGATGAGGAATCCACACAAAATTAAATTATTTAAGGAAGATAACAGATACCAAGGGCAAAGGGTAGCTAACACATACACACAATTTATGTTCCTGAGCAAGAGAACAAAGCAAATAGAAGATTAAAATACTCAGTTTTAATAGCTGAAAAATTTTCTAAAATAACGGAAGTCCTTTTTCTCCAGATCAAAAGGACATGGCACGTTCGAGGAAAACAAAGGATACAGAGCAATGCCAATACATAACCTGGCAAATTACTGAACCTCAAGACTGAAAAAAACAAAAACAGAGAATTCTAAGGACATCCAGAATTCACCTTGGGCAGGTAAAGATTCTGACCAGCCTCTGAGTTCCTAGCAAATTCAAAGCAAGGGGCAGTGGAGCGAGGTCTACAAAGTTCTGAGGTGAACAGAGTTGTAAACCAAGACTCTTCGACCCAGTCATGCTGTCCTTCAAGATGACAGGCAGCAGAGACATGGTCAAACATGCAGGCATTCTCCGTGTGTAGCCTCCAGGAACCTTTGGTTAAGAAGCTGCTGGCTTACACATTCCAGACAAGCCAGGGAAAGAACGGACATAAAGAACTTAGAATGGAGAAACTGCGGAGCGAAGAATGGAGGTGACACCCCGGTTCCACTGAAACAGAAACTAAGTAACTGCATTATTTCTGGTCACAAGACAGAATGCAAATGCTATAAACCCAGATAAGGTAAGATAATATCACAGAAGGCGAAGCCATTAAGGAGGGAGGGAGAGACAGAGCATGGATGCTACCCACCCCCGTCTGCATCACCAAGTTTCTAGCTGAAGTTGAAGCGTGCAAGGCAGTGGCTCTGACCTCTTTATGTTTTTATACTCTCTTTTCTTAATTGTAGTGGTAAATTGTAAAGAATATCACTTATATCAATGTAGTTCATCAATTCCTTAGGCTTCACCTGTTTTTTTCGTGAATCAGTAACAAGTAATGAAACATATTTGTATAACATACTTCGTTTTTATAAAGCCACTTCTTAAAGAAATATTTATGTTTGCTCAACCCACTATCTCCCACACTATTTCAACCCAGAGCTTTTCTTTTTTTTTAACTCTGTTGTTGCTATTGCCTGGTTTGGGGCATATCACCTTTCTCGGACCAGCCCTGTGGGACCCACAGAAAGTCCTGCTCTCCTGCAAGCAAAGCTGGAGTTCCCTTTCAGTCTCCTGGAAGATGGGATTTTCCAGTAGGAGAAAGGCTTGGGTCAAGCCATCCCTGGCCCCTCCCTGGGCCTCGCTAGGACTTGCACCTCTGGATGGGCAACAGAGGTACAGAGCTTGGTCAAGGTACAGGAATTGGTCTCCGGGTGAAGTTCACTGAACGCTGTTGGTCAACTGAGCTCAAACCAGCCCAGACTGACATGCCACCAAATGGTCATCTTGAACAGGAGATACCTAGGCATCCTGAAGACAAGAAGAATACAGAAGGCCTGGTTGAGAGCTATTCTTAATCTCCCTAGCTTTTCTCTCACAAAACAGAATTTTCCTGAACTCTTAGTCTGTGATACAATTCTATTTGTCCTCCTCTCTATTTCAAGGCGTCCCCGTATCATTACTCTTCCAGCTTAGGGGAGGGGTGAGAGCTCGAGTCTAGAGTCAGACAGACCCTGTTGCCTTTGGCACATCATCTGGCCTCCCTGAGTCTTGGCGGTGTTGGCTATAAAAAGTGGTGCTACTAGTTCCCTCCTCGTAGGGTTGTGGGATGCAGTGGGTGGTGCATGCAATGGGCTTAGCGAAGTGCTGTCACGTGGTTAACAATTAGTAAATAGGAGCGATTATTAGCATTATGCCAGCTACCCTGTGTATAACCACTGCTACCCATCAAGGATACACCGACTGTCAGGCAAAATGTAGCATTGCTACCAACGTGAAAGAGCTGCTTCAGGGCCTGTGGATAAAGAATTGCCACCCGCCTATCTAGGTTTTCCTGCTTTCTTTCAGTATGCTACTATTAATCAGTTACATACGCCCTTACATAAAGGGCATAGGGAACTCATTTGCATTTGATGTATTAACTGTCCCTAATTGTTCTCACTTCCTCACTAGTAAGTTTGGTGCTTTAGAAAGTCATAAAAACACCCAATCTCTTGATTTTACTTCTCATAAGCATTCTCTTCCAACCTGGTATATGGCCTCTGGCTCTTCTCAAATTTGCTGAACCGGAAGGTGATCAGAAAGAAGCACTTTGCTGGTATATCTCGTTCATTTCTATCACTTGCCAAAGACATATCTGTATGTCTCCATTTCTCTATATAGCCATAAAATCAGTATTATTTTCTGGGTGAGCTACCCATGATGGTCTTAGCCACCAATAAGAAACATTTTATGGGGGCCTCTTTTGTGTGCCAAAGATCCAAAGGTCATACCATCCTCTTGACAATCCTGATCTGTCCCCTGCATAGTTTGTGCTGGGGTCTGGGGTTCTTCTGTCTCACCCATCCACAGGTGTATAGTGAGGTGGGGAAGAGAAGCAGGGCAGTCTTCCCTATTCATGTTCTTGTCTGTAAGGAATGGGTTTGCTCATGGATTCCCAAAGGCATCTGGACCCTGTTGGTGAGGATTATTATATGATAAAATACCTCAGTGGGGGGGGGGGGGGTTGAAAAAGAAAGAAACAAAAAAAATGGGTTAACATTCACTTCCTTTTGAAATCTAAACAGGTAAATGCTGGGGTATGGGCAGGTGTTGCAGGAGTGTGAATGAATCTAACTGAGATCACATGACTGGACTAGGGGTCAAGTGCCTATGGCCCCCCCGAGTAGGAGGTGTATGGAGGTTCCTTGGACTTTGACAGGTAGGGTGCAGTGTTTACGGTGTCTTAGTGCTCATTCCAGGGGATAGGAAACTCTTCTTTGCCAGGATGTGTTGTCTGGTGTGTTGGTGGACTTGGGCCTACAGGTAATGCTTATTAACCAAAAAGTAGTCTGGGTCCAAAGCAAGGGTAGAGGTTCTGGGATTACTCCCAAATCAATATAAAATTGTCACGAATTGGCATTTCATAAGAAAATGCAAAATACAAAATTATTTATAATGGCTGATATATTCCTCATAATTGGGGAAAAAAGAGAATAAAAGTATTAAAACTTTCTGTAAGAACTCTGGACAATAGTCCTCAGGAACTCTTAAGTAGCCATTTTATGCTACAATTTGCTATTTCATGCTACAATTTGCATGCTAGAATGCATGCATTCTTCCTGGTGTATGTGACATCAAGAGAATGTCCACAATCTCAAAGTGATCGAAAGTAAACAAGTTTAACCATTTTTGTGGCATTTGACTGTTCTCCAACACAAATAAGATCTTGGCCAAAGTCATGTATTGCTGGCTTTTCCAAAATTATCAACAGTGTTCTTGATGTTTTAATTGTATACGATTTCTTGTCAGCAATATAAAGAAGGTCATAAAATCCTTTGCTTCTTTTCCCCAGTATCAGGAAGATCTTGGCACCATTAACTGATCCAGTTTCTGACAGCTCTAGAGCACACATGCATCCTAAGGATGTCCAGTGGGCAAATGGCCAGTTGAGTTAAAGTTGGGGGCCCTATGTCAGAGTCATATCTTGTAAGTGGAATTAGCTTTATTCAAATTTTTTCATTTGGCAAGCCTGAGCACAAAATGCCTGGAAGGCATGGATAAATGATGCTTCTAGTTCCTAGAGAAGACACTGCTTTATAACCCTGTGGACCAGGCATGTCTCCACAGTTACTAAGATTTGCCCCAAAGAGTGTCTATATGTATACGTTCTAACTATGTACAATTTGCCCATGGTTCTTAGCTTATCGGGGCCCAATTTGTAAAATGGAGGCAGTAAGGACTTACTGTCCAAAAAGCGATCCATGACTGTCCAACTGTATGAGACCTATGAGTCAAGTCAGATGCCTGGCAAGTCAGAAGAGCCCAGAGCCTGCCTGGGCTATGTGCCACCCTAACTGCATTCACTGTCCGTGCAGCCAGAGCTTTTTAGGGCAGGTGAATAAAAGTCTTTGTAAATTCCATAGCCTCAGAGACGTATACCAGATGCATGGAGACATCGGCAAAGGGAAGTCAAAGCAAGAAAATGCCTGAGAGACCAGTGGACTGAGGACTGCACTAAGCCTCATAAAACGGCTCCTGGGGAGGCTGAAGAGTCCAGCCTAGGAGACCGGCTTATAAAGCCACATCAGCAAGGCCATCCACATGATGTAGAACATTTCAAATCGTAAAGGTGGGGTCCCCAAACTTCAAGAGCCCTGGCTTGTTCTCATTTGTTCGTTCATTCATTCCCTCGCTCCCTTCCTCACTCATGACTTCGCTTGCATCAAACTCTCCTGATTTTCCTCGTGGATCTCCGTCCCGGACCCACTTCTCCTTGGTGGCCTCTGAGGGCCCATGTGCTCAGGGCTCAGTGCTTCATCCACCTCTCTTGTCTAGCCACACCCACTCCCTGGGCCACCTCCTCTCTGTCCCACGGCTGTACATTCCATCAGTACCTAGGTGACGTTGAAATTTCTGTCCTTCGCTCATACCTCTCTCCTATCTCCAAACTGGTATATTCAACTTAATTTCACTTAAAGGAGGAATTTAAAAGACAAGCAACAAAGAAAGCACCGGAACAACTAGAAAGCTTATCAGATGGATCAAAGTGCTCATGGATCACCCATTTGTCTGAATTATGTGGCTGTGCAATTTATAATCTGAGGGCTCAGAGACACGCCTGCATAATTTTTAAGTGTTTTGTATATAGCTGTCAGCCATCTATGCTCAACACTGTATTTGCTTATGTATGTAGTCCTCGGGTTTTGACTAGGCTGTGTTTCAAAACCCTTTTAGTAGATTAATAGTCTGTATCTTGGGACATAGTTCTTTGCAGAAGTACGCCTTGGCCGTAAGAACCTCTCGCTTTCTTTCCAATTCCCCCTGCCTTTTCCTTGCCACTGACACCAGTTTAGTTCAGGCTTTCAAGGCCTACATGATTTCATTCCCAACACAGTGATTTCCTGGTCTCCTGCCTCTACCCGCCTCAGTCACACCTGCACATTGCAGTTGTACTGACCTTTCTAAAAAATAGCTCCTATCACAATTGCTCAGAAATCTTAGTGGTTCCCTACTGCCTATGGAGGTTCACAGAATTATAAACCATCAAGTGGGGGCAGGATCATATAGATGAACCTAGTCCAGTGACTGCCAAACACCACTCTGAGGAATGTCCACATCAGGATCACTGGGAGGTGCGTGTTAACAGTACAGAAAACCAGGCCATTCCCAGAGCAAATCACCAGGGATGGGTCCCTTGGCTTCATAGCTATCATAAGTGTTCAACGTCTTGGGGTATACTGCCCTACTCTGAGCCCCATCTGCTGACTCCCCTCTGCAACATTCCCACCAGTCTTCAGTGATGGTGAACTAGCTATTTGATAAGAGACCAATTTCATATTTGAGCATCTTTGGTGATGCACCAGGAGCTGCCAGGCCCAAGGCCATTCCTTTTTACAACATAGTGATTCTTTTTTTTTCATAAACAATTTTTTAAAAGATTTTATTTATTTGAGGATGAGAGAGCAAGAGAGAGAGAGCATGAGCAGGGTGAGGGGCAGAGGGAGAAGCAGGCTCCTCGCTGAGCAGGAAGCTCAAAGTGGGGCTCGATCTTGGGACTCCGGGATCATGACCTGAGCCAAAGGCAGACGCTTAACGGACTGAACCACCCAGGCACCCTTACACCATAGTGATTCTTGTTACTGACAAAGCTGGCCTGCCTCCAGTGCCTTTCTCTTCTCCCCGTTCCTACACTGACCTGATGCTCTTTCCCTGGGGTTTATCTGGATCTGTCTCAGCATCTAGTCTGATGGCCCAGGGCGGGACAGGAGTCCCTTCTCTGGCTTGCCATCATCTCTCAAGTAGAGTCTAGACTAAGATCACAGGAGCTAGTTCACTTTACCAACTTACCTCGTAGGTCAAATTTTTATAACCTCTTCAGAGTTAAGGTGAAAATTCAATTTGTATTTTAGGAGGCAGGACATAGACTTTGGAACCAGAATGACTGGTTTCAAATCCTACCTCTGCCACTTACTCCTGAGTGCCCTTGGTGCCTCATTTCTATGTCCATAAAATGGACATACAATTATACCAACCTTACATGATTGTGGTATAGATTAAGTATATATGTATTTATAAATATCTATCACCTGGAATAGTGTCTGGCACAAAAGAGTCACTACGTAAGTGCTACTATTATTATTCTACCAAAAGGCCTACGGTGAGAACACCGACTATAATTAAAAGTAGAAATATAATCTTATTTAGTATAATCTTGGTAACCACTTATTCTCTCTTCTCTTTAAAGCCTAAAAGTAATAAAGCTTCTCTCTGGAAAGAGAATCAAGTACTGGTTTTTTGCAATATAAATAGTAAGCTACATTGTATTTCAAAAATCGCAGAATGGCTCCTGGTTCTCTAGGAAATAATCCATATACATCTCATAATTTAGAAGTCATTCAAAATTTCTGCTTTGAGCACCCATATATTGAAATCAGGAGATTAATGGATACCTACCCAGACATTCAAAAACAAAACTACATTAGTGTTCACAGCAGAACACCGTGGACGGATATTTAAAGACCAAACCCAAACAACAAGAGACAGAAACTGGGAAGCAGAAATCACTTCAGATGGAGCTCTCACTTTCAAAAGTTCTGAGCAGCATTAGGATCTATACCCTTTGGGGCAGGCAAAGACAGACTGTCCATACCGAAAGCCATCAAAAACATCCCAAAAGCTTGGTAAGAGATACTATTCCCATTTTATTTGAAACTGAGTGAAAAGGATACACCAAGGATACACCAAGAGCCAAAATTAGAAGAGGAATGGATTAACTTCTGATTTCATGTTTTGATCTTGGAAGAAATTTACCTGAACACTGTTACAAATTATCTGCACGATACAAATGATCCCAAAGTGTCCTCATTCTCAAGTGTCCAATCCCAATTTGTACTATGTCAGACACATCAAATTTGTTACTGTTACACATGTGAAAATACCATATTCAAATGTAGTTTATTCTCTTTTATAACTTGAGACCTACTCTCTGAATCCTCTTTGATCTGAGAACTCTAAGGAAATTGGAAACTTGAAATCTTGACTCTCCTTACCTGATATCGGGTCAACAGTAAAGGCTTCATGAGACTGAATCAGAGTGATATGAAACTCGAAATCTACAGGGCAGCTGCACTGCAAAGGGATAATGTATTTTTTGCTGCAAAAAAAAAGAAAAGAAAAAAGGAAAAAAAAAATTTCTTGACAATTAGTTCTTTTGATATCAAGGAATAGAGACTCAAGTCACATAATAAACAACCACAACAGTGACGATGGTCAGTGCAGCTAGAGTAACCCCTGGGCGCCACCTGTCACACCCATGTCCCAGCTATTAACTCTTCAGTGCCATGTGGTGGCGCTGTGATCATCCCCACTTACAGACAAGGCAAACAAAGCACCAGAGAGGCTAAGGGTCCTGCCCCAGGTGACCCGGCTAGTTAGTGGCAGAAGTGGGATTCAAGGCAGGTCAGCTGGGCCCAGTTTCCACACTCCAAATACCTCTGTCCACGCTGCTTCTCGAGTACTGTCAGGTTTATTCCGTGGACACTCACCGTCACAGGGAAAGGGCTTCTCTGCCACACAATGGGCCCCAGGGAACTGAGGGAACACTGCATGAGCAGGCTTTACACAGAGAAGCCTGGGAAGCCCCTGGTCTTTCCGCAGCTCGGACCTAGACGGTGTTGAAGAAACCATACTGCCGGTTGTGTCTGACGGAAGTGTACCAGAGACTCCTTATTTGGTAAGAAGGCCAACAAGCGGTAGAGGACCCGGAGAGTGTCCGCTCCCTCACCAAGACTAGTCCGACTTCTGAGTGTGCTTGAGGTTGTCCTTCATGGTACTGCAGGAGTTGCTACGGCTGTGGTGTTGCTCAGAGAGCCCTGAGCTTCTCCTCAGGTCCTCTCCTTCTATCAGGCAAAGCCCAGGTGGGCCAGAGTTTGCGGGCTGACCGAGGCATGGAGAAGCTGAGTTCTCTGGCTGTCACTTGGCATCCCCACAGACGCAGAGCTGGGGTGGTTATCTGGGCCCCTTTCAGCAGCTGGACATTGAGCTCCTCCCCTATGAGACTCAGCCCTGCCCTCCATCCCTGCATTTCCTTCTGCTTCCTCCCTTCTCTACATCTAACTCCCGTGCCCTCACGGCCCTTCTTGCCCTCCTGCCCAGCAGTTGGTCTCTACCTCTTAACCTTTCGGTGGGAGCCTTCCTGCCAACTGCCCTTCTCCCTCCCATTTCCCAGGCTGTGTGGGAGAATGTGACTGAAATCGTGTTGAGCAGAGCTGCCAGGCCGGCTAGCAAGCTGCGTTCTGGGTGGTGCCCATCCCGACCTCGTCTGCCTGGGGACTTTTCCCTCAGGACCCACTTCCTTACCTGCCCAGCACCTGTCTACCCGGGAGACTCTAAATCCTATGAAAGCAGAGCTGAGTCTACTTGCTTCTCCAGCATAACCTCAACAAAATTCCAGAGTCCCGCACAGGGGGACATTCAACAAATATTTTTTGGAACAAAGTAAAATAACTCTTTTTCCGTAGTAGTTCTGGGGATACAGTATAGTTCAGATGTGGCTTTAAAAATTATGCCAAGAGCATTTTTATTTGGCTTTCTGGAATATTATAAATATAAAGAAAGATACAGAGAATAATATAATAGAGATCCCTTTATCCACTACCAAGCTCTCAAATCTTCTGCTTTGGGTAAACCAAAAATGTTTAAATGTTTAAAATAAATAAATAAATAAAATAAAAATGTTAAAAATGTTTAAAAATAAAACGTTGCAGAACACTTGAAACTCCCTGTACACCTCTCCCCTTCCTCCACTTTGTCCCTCCCCCGGGCTGACTCCTACCCTGTCTCCACTGTCCGTCATTCCCATGCATTTTTATAATACCATTACATATGGAGGGACTCACAAAATCTATAATATTGTATTATTTGTTTTCAACAATATCGTTCTAAAACTTGCTAATGTTGCTCAATCTGTCTTTCTGAGATTTATTCATGATATGCGATTTTTATCCATGATAATATGAAGTACTGTTCACTCATTTCACTAGTGATGAGTATTCCATCCCATGACTATCTCTTGCCACTTACCTACTCTCTTGCCGAAGGGCATTTAGGTTGTTTGCACTTTTTCACTATTGCAACGTGGCAATGACAATTCTTGTGTGTGACTCCTTATACCAGAGCTACTCTAGGTATACCCGAGAAGTGGAATTGCTGGGTACTAGTAAAGTAAAATCGTCAACTTTACTAGATATGGCCAAAATGCTCTCCAAAGCCCTTTTACCAATGTATACCTCCATTAGCAGCCTATGAAAGCTTCTGTTGCTTACCAACACAGGGTTTTCAGACATTTTAACTTCTTCTGACCTGATGAGGGTGAAATGGTATCTCATTTTATTTTCATGTTCATTTCTTTGAGGTTGAGCTTCTTCTATTCATATGTATCCATTTGGGTTCTGGCTTCTATGAATTGCCTATTTTTCTATGAAGTTGTTCTGTTCTCTTATTAATTTGTAAATTCTGGATATTAATTTTGTCAATTATATCCAGTGATATAAATTTAAGATAAGGATCATTATACAGAGTAATCTCTTCAACCAACAGTAAGACCAGCCCTTCATAGGTTTTTTTACCAAGCTCATCAATTCTGTCCTCACTCAGGCTCTCTAGAAGTACCCAGTCCATTTTAACTTTCTGAGATGCTTCCTAATTCTGAAACACAGGGCACATAAAGGTCATTACATTTTCAGGCAATTTACCCTAATAGACACTCAGGCCCCACTGAACATCAGCTATGCCACAGCACTGGGGAGATAAAACTAACAGTACAAGTCACATACGCTCCTCAAGAAGTGAGTAGCCTTGGGTGATGGTCAGTGTGAAGTCTAAATTGTCACAACATGGTATCTGAAGATCAGGCCAGTGACTCTCACCACCACATGAGCTAGCTGGATGGCGCTTGGGTTGGTAACCCCAGTGGTCGACTCAGAGCTGCCCAGCAAGGTAAAGCCGGCTGCCCAAGAATGTTCTGCTAAGAGCTGCATGTTTGCATTTTCCTGAACTAAAACCGAAAAAGGACTGCTGGGGCTTTTTATATATGCCCAATTTTAAACTAATTTCAGAGCTCTGATAATTCCCATAGAAAATGTGTCAGGGTATTTGTTTAGTGATGATTATGTGAAGCCAAGTTCCTGATGCATTAACCAGTCTGGAAAAACAAACAATTCCTGAAGGGCACAGAATTCCAAGTAACCTGTTTCAGAAGGAGACATAGTAGTGCAAGTAACACAGATTTGCTTTCACTACTGCAGCTCATATTATGGATGCCGAATCAGCATGGATGAACACCATAATCATAAATCCAGCACAGTCTAGAAGAATTTTGGTCACAAGGAATTTCAACAAATATAAAGGTTAATTTATTTAGAAATTTTTCGTATTTGAAAAAACCAGAATCCCATTAGATTCTAAGGGGACTTAGAGATTCTAAACTAAACAACCATGCTAAATACCATTAAAAGTGATCTACACCGAAGAAACATGAATATATATATCTTTTTTTTAAAGATTATTTATTTGCCAGAGAGAGTGCAAACAAGCAGGCGGGGCAGAGGGAGGGAGAAGCAGGCTCCATGAGGAGAGGGAGCCCAATGTGGGACTTGATCCCAGGACTCTGGGATCCTGACCTGAGGCAAAGGCAGACACTTAACCGACTGAGCCATCCAGGCGCCCCTGAATATACATATCTTATTCTTATGGTTCCTGAGGCACAAACAGGACCCTGAGTTCTTCTAACTTATAGGAAGCAGCCAGTTAAAATATCAAAGCAGATAGAAGCTGGTACTTTTGAAGTTAACCACAACTCTTTATCCCTGTTACTTTATTATTTAAACATTTTATCACTTACACTAAGGCTATGTATAAATATACTTTAAAATGATGTATAAAAATACACCAAGTACTTTAGAAGAATTATTCCCTATTTTGAATAAAATCCCACCCAAACCTTTTACTTATTTATTTTTTACTATTTTTAAAATTTAAATTCAATAATAAACATATAGTGTATTATTAGTTTCAGAGGTAGAGTTCAGTAAATGATTCATCAGTCTTATATAACACCCAGTGCTCATTATATCACATTTTTTAAAGATTTTTTTGTAAGTAATCTCTATACCCAACGTGGGGCTCAAACACACAACCCTAAGATCAAGGGTTCTCATTCCACCAAATGAGCCAGCCAGGTGCCTCCCAACCCAAACTTTTTAAAAACTAGACTTATATCATGATTATGTACAAGTTGTATGCCTATTAGAAGAGGAGAGTACAGGGGTGTCTGGGTGGCTCAGTTGGTTAAGCCTCTGTCTTCGGCTCAGGTCATGATCTCAGGGTCCTGAGATTGAGCCCCATGTCGGGCTCCCTGCTCAGCGGGGAGTCTGCTTCTCCCTCTGCCTCTCACTCATGCTCTCTCTCTCTCAAATAAATAAATAAATAAATAAATAAATAAATAAATATTTAAAAAAGAAAAAAGGAGAAGACAGTACAAATTTGCCTTATGGAAATTAGATATTATAAAATAACAATATAAATTCAAATTTCCTGGGCGCCTGGGTGGCTCAGTTGGTTAAGCGACTGCCTTCGGCTCAGGTCATGATCCTGGAGTCCCAGGATCGAGTCCCACATCGGGCTTCCTGCTCAGTGGGGAGTCTGCTTCTCCCTCTGACCCTCTTCCCTCTCGTGCTTTCTATCTCTCATTCTCTCTCTCTCTCAAATAAATAAAATCTTTAAAAAAATAAAAAATAAAAAATAAATTCAAATTTCCTCCTTCTCCCTTCTCTAAATAAATGCTAGTAGAGAGCCAAATATCCCATTGATTTCTAGTTTATTGTATAACATTTATTTCTACCTTCGTCTGATGTTATTTTTTATCATTTACCCTAAAATTTAATATTGTATTTGTTGAGGAAGGAAGTAATCAAGGCTTTTTTGAGAGAAGGAATGGTCTTGTGAATTTGTAGATAACATAAAATCAAATTTCCTCCCTAATTCCAAAATCTCAGTGTGCCGAGAGTGGAATAAGCCCTTGCCAAACATAGGCTTTGACTCCTTTTGGGAGAATGAAGGTTAACTGACAACAGCATGACAAACACTAACTTATGACAGGATGCTGGACTCCTACGGCACAATAAATGCCTGCATAAAATCTGAGGGAAACACCCTCGAGATTAAAGAGAGGCTTCCCCACAGAGAGACGTATGGATAATTTAAACTATAACATTGACCATCACATGTCAATTTTGTAGGACTTTTCCTCTGTCAACTGCTCATTGATGAAGGCTCACGGATAGATCGAAAGATGTGGGCAGCAACGACGTATCCATGTCACAGTCTTTCCCGTGCAAATGTGCACAAGACTCATGAAAAAATTGCATCTGGGCACGCTTTGGGATCACAGGTTGGAGCAGCTTTACAACAACTCTGTGAACTCTTTCCACACTCCTTCCATTGACAGGGGGAGTTTAGGTCTTCTTCCCTGAAATCTGGACTTGAGGATGGCTTAATTGCCAGAATGCCGTGGAAGGAATGCTGTACTCCTTTCCTGAGGCCAAGCCTAAGAAACAGGCACCTCGTGCTGCTCTTGAGATACTCACTCTGCAGCCTACTGACCATATTGTAAGAAAGCCCAAGCAGCCTGGGGAGAGAACCAAGGCTCCCAGCCCTCGGCCCGGCTGAGGACCCAGATAACAGCCCGCATCTGAGTGCAGCATCTTGGAAAGTGGATCTTTCAGCTCCCCATTGAGTAGTCCCAACTGACTCCACATGGAGTGACGACCTTCTCCACTGAGCCTTGCCCACGTGGTCCACCCACAAGCAAAACGAGGGATTGTTGTTCTTTGAAACCGCTACTTCTAGGGTGGTTTGTTACAAAGCAATAGAAAATGGACCCAAGCGGCATTCTTTCTTTCTTGCTTCTTCTTTAGTGAATGATCACCTTATCCCGCATTTCTGGTTGCAAATCTTAATTTGGCAATTTTAAAGTCTTTTTTTTTTTTTTTGTACTAGCCCTTCATACGTACCAGTCACTAGGCTTGTATTTTGGTTAACTCCCCTGACAACTCGATATGTACTATGTCCATTTTATGGATAAATGAGCTGACCTACAGGCTAGTTCAAGGGCATGCAGTTCATAAGAGATGAGTGGAAATTAAAGGCAGTACCCCAGATCCTGAGCTATTCACTAAGCTATACTTTATTACTTCTCTTTGGTCTCTAATATCAAGGACTAGCTCAGGACATCTCATTGTTTGCACTGTAGTCCTCTTCTCTATTGACATTCTCTTTGAAACTGAGCCCTTTGTGCCTTATTTGTTGAGCTTTTTAGAAGGCATTTCCTTTAATTATCCCATAAGCAAGAAAAGCCTATAAAATCCCAAGACCTTTTCTCAAATATTACCAACCTCCTCTCAAGCACTGCTATGCACATAGAGACAAAGGGAGGAATCTGGGGCCTGGCTAGTTATTTTCCTTTATGCTTTAGATGTAAATTGTTGTATTCAGAATGTGACCCCAAAACCAGAAAGAAATCAGACAAAATGATTAGTTGCCTGATAAGCCAGACCCCCAACCCCCCAAACAGGCAACGATTTGAAAAGATACAAAGAGTTGAGGGTAAATTATGCTTCAAATTTCAAAGTATGCCCTTTTATCTAAGATAATTTATGTTCTTATGAACTTTCATGTGCTGCTTATCTTATTTTCAAAGACACAATTAATCTCACCAGGATTGGAACCTCAAACGAGAAGCAGAGTGGACCCACGATCTTTAATGACATAGTCAAATAAAGACAAACAGATTTACATAAAGGAACAGGCATGTAATTATTTCTTTACGCCTAGAGAATTAAACACCACCCTCATTTTAGCCTAAGCTTAGACCAGTATTGGAGGTAAAGAGCAAGAAGTCAAAGATTCAGGGAGGGTCAAAGTCCTTCCCTTGCTGTCCTGGCCTTTGAGCTCTTTTCTTGCCTTTGGTTCAACTCTTTCCTCAACCTAATTGCTTAGTCCTCCCTGTTGGTAAAAGCCCCCACTCCCCGCCATCACTCATGCCTCTGTAGTTTAGGAAAAGGTGGAACCCTAGGGAAAAACCAGAATTAAATGAGGTCAGCTCTGCAATCTTGGTAAAAGAAGCTAAGGCATTTCTCTAGGCGCTGGAATGGAACTGAATTCAGAAAAAGTTAGAGGTGAGCATGACATACTATCTGCCATCTGCAGAGATAACACATGCCCTGTTCATATTTTCTTTTTAAAACACCTTAACAAAATACGGTAACACATACATAACATAAAATTTACCATTTTAACTATTTTCCAGTATACAGTTCAGTGGCATCAAACGCAATCACACTGGTGTGCAACTATCACCACCATCCTTCTCCAGAGCTCTTTTCATCTTGCAAAACTGAGACTCTATCCCCAGTAAACACGAACTCCCCCTTCCCTGACTCTCCCCCAGCCCCTGGCAACCCCGACTCCTTCTACTTTCTGTCTCTGAATTTGACTACTCCAAGTACTTCATATAAGTGGTTTCATATAATATAAAATAGCTTTGAAAAATTAAACATTAACTTCACTTAAAAATGAAAGTATTCACATAAATAATACATATTAGAGAAAACAGCACCTTACAACTTACTTGAGTTGCAGATAATGTGGGATAAGATGGGGTAAGGAGTGAAATCCAGGGGTGGCTCCTTTGAGTCAGAGCAGGACCTTTGGCCGAGACCAGAGAACAGGGACTTTTTCCCTAGGGTTTTTCCCTAGGGTTCCACCTTTTCCTAAACTACATCTGGCATCAGAAAGAAAGTCACGTTCAAGGGAAAGGAAGCAACTGAATTGTGAAGGGAGATGAAAAGCCTCCTGCAGGCTAATTTCTTCTTTCATTGAGAAAAATACAGCATCTATTCAGAGAAGATAAGAGGATACGCTAAAAACTACTGCTGGCTTTTTCTTCTTTTAGAATAGAGGGCACAAGGAACCACATGCTGACTGCATTCAAAACATACCTCCTTGGAGCTAAGGGACCTGTCATGTTCGGCCTGACACGGCCGGCAGGGCACCGAGCTGCCAGCTTCTGGTCTTGTGGCTTACCCACCAACAGCTATTAGAACAAAAAGCTCACTCGGAAGAGGAGTAAGACATGAATTTTTAAAGCAAAGCAATTTACATTCAAATAATTTCGATCATGAAATGGTAGTAGATAAGGAATTTTTGTGAGAAATTTGGGGCATGTTGAAGAGAAAGCAACTATTTAAGAAAAAAGAGTCACAATTCGGTTGACTGGCCGCTAGTTACTCTGTTCTACGTATTCTTTTTTTTTAAAGATTTTTATTTATTTATTTGACAGAGCAAGAGAGCACAAGCAGGGGGAGTGAGAGAGGGAGAAGCAGGCTCCCCACTGAGCAGGGAGCCCGATGCGGGGCTTGATCCCAGGACCCTGGGATCATGCCCTGAGCCTAAGGCAGACGCCCAACCATCTGAGCCACCCAGGCGCCCCTGTCCTACGTATTCTGACAGGCATTAAATAATCACATTCTAGAAACCATGTTTTTTTTTTTTTAAAAAGATTTATTTATTTATTTGAGGGGGGGGGGGACAGAGAGAGAATATCCAAGCAGACTCCCTGCTGAGCATGGAGCCCAAAGCTGGGCTCAGTCTCACGACCCTGAGATCAGGACCTGAGCTGACACCGAGGTGGACACTTAACTGACTGAGCCACCCAGGAGCCCCTCTAGAAACCATGTGAAAAGCGAACATGTATGTGCCCACTGTGTGTGCGTGTGAGTGGGTGTGTGTGCGTGTGTGTCAGATATCACAGACCTGGACGCTGAGCATGGAAAACAGCAGCAGAGCTCACCAGATGTGGCTGCTTGGACAGGGCTTGGTGTGAAATGTGCTGCATAAACCAAGCAAGGAGGAGAAGTGTCCAGAAAACACTTTCCATTTAGGGGCATCTCTCCAACACCGAAAACTAGCCACAGTGTTTGTCTCTGCTTCTTCCAGGAATGTGCTTTGGGTAAACCCAGAAACTCTTTGTGTTGTATTCTTAAATATCAGAATTGGGACTGACCAGTGAATATTCTTTTGAAGAATTTAAAATGTAGAACATTTTAAAGTTCTCACTGCTGGGGTGCCTGGGTGGCTCAGTCAGTTGGGCATCTGCTTTTGGTTTGGGTTGTGATCCCAGGGTCCTGGGATCACCGTGTTGGGCTCCCTGCTCAGCGGGGAGTCTGCTTCTCCCTCTCCCTTTGCCCCTGCTTGTGCTCTCTCTCTCTCTCAAATAAATAAATAAAATATATATATTTTTTAAAAGTTCGTACTGCTTAGTTCATGATACCAGCTTGGTAGTTTCACGTATGTCACAAAATGTATATGCTATGGAGTTTAAGGAATCATTCCAAGTATGTATACAAATACTAGAGGACCCGGGCGCCTGGGTGGTTCAGTTGGTTAAGCGACTGCCTTCGGCTCAGGTCATGATCCTGGAGTCCCGGGATCGAGTCCCACATCGGGCTCCCTGCTCAGCAGGGAGTCTGCTTCTCCCTCTGACCCTCCCCCCTCTCATGTGCTCTCTCTCTCTCTCATTCTCGCTCTCTCAAATAAATAAATAAAATCTTTAAAAAAAACCAAAAAACAAATACTAGAGGACCCTAAGCAACAGAAATACCCCACCTTTCACTACTGCCCCTGATACACACATTCATTTGCTCTAGGTGCTGGCCAAACATTGGTGCTGCTCTGTCCCTTAGCCCCATGCAAACCAAGCGAGCAATTTTGCAAATCAAATTTGTACAAAATCTAAGGGAGAAAAAGCAGAGTATTACAATATTCAAGCCAGGCTTTAATAAGGTCAATAATGCTTTCCCCATTTTCAGTTTTCTAGCCTTTCCATCACTTTCTCCAGTAGTCAAAAGTCTAGAACTCAACATTTTGTAAGAAAAACTTACAAAAAAAATTATTTAGGGGCGCCTGGGTGGCTCAGTGGTTGGGCATCTGCCTTTGGCTCGGGTCATGGTCCCAGGGTCCTGGGATCGAGCCCCGCATCGGGCTCCCTGCTCGGTGGGGAGCCTGCTTCTCCCTCTCCCTCTCCCACTCCCCCTGCTTGTGTTCCCTCTCTCGCTGTGTCTGTCAAATAAGTAAATAAATAAAATCTTAAAAAAAAATAAAAAAATAAATAATTTAGGCCTTCCATTGAAAGTTCCCTTCGTTGACTGTCTCAAGTTGGCACCCACCTCTGTTGAATGAAGGGGGGAAGCATTTATGCCCTTTCATTAATATAGATCCCTAAGGTTTAGGAGTGGGATGATTTTCTTTTCCTGCTAAAATTCATAAAAAGAGACTGGGTCAAGATATTAGGTCAGCAAAGGGATATTAAATCAAAGCAATTTTAACTATAAAATATGATAGAATTTTTCATATAGTAAAAATTCAGGCTGTTGTTCAGTGACAATGACTTTTTTTTCTCTGAATATCAATTTTGAAATACAAGTTCACTGCTGCTCGATGAACTCGAGTAGAGACTGAAATAGAGCACAAGTGTGTTGATGAGCTCAAGTCACCCTTGTCAGAATAGTTCCCTAAAATGCTGCTGCTCCTTTAGATCAGCTTGGACTTTGGGAAATAAAAAAATGAGTCCCTAGTGTAAGGAGTGTGTTTCCCTGGATGAGCTGAACAATGTGAATTTATTCTCTTTGAGTAGGGAGGGCTTCAAAAAAATCCTTCTGAAGATCACTGTTGTAGTCATTCTGCCCCCTTCATTCTAACCCAGTTATAGCTGGTTCATGGGCCCCTCACACAGAGGCTTTTTACTGGCACAATTCGAAACAGGACCTGGTTGCTGTCTATGCTGGTCACCCTCACTGTTGATCTTTCCCTCCCAGTGCCACTCTGAGGATGCACCTTCTCCTGTGGCCCATATACTTTCAACCATTGGGCAGTGAGAGAACTAGGTTTCATTTGGCAATCCTGCTCTGACCTTGGCTATTCCCACCCTTTCTGAAATGAGCCATGAGGTTCACTGCCTAAAGAAAAGTATCCTTTGGTAAATTCTCAAACTATAATGTAAAAGTTCCAGAGACTAAAATATCCTGGCTTAAAGATTTTATTTATTTACTTATTTGACAGACACAGTGAGAGAGGGAACACAAGCAGGGGGAGTGGGAGAGGGAGAGGGAGAAGCAGGCTCCCCACCGAGCAGGGAGCCCGATGCGGGGCTCGATCCCAGGACCCTGGGACCATGACCCGAGCCAAAGGCAGATGCCCAACCACTGAGCCACCCAGGCGCCCCTAAATAATTTTTTTGTAAGTTTTTCTTACAAAATGTTGAGTTCTAGACTTTTGACTACTGGAGAAAGTGATGGAAAGGCTAGAAAACTGAAAATGGGGAAAGCATTATTGACCTTATTAAAGCCTGGCTTGAATATTGTAATACTCTACTTTTTCTCCCTTAGATTTTGTACAAATTTGATTTGCAAAATTGCTCGCTTGGTTTGCATGGGGCTAAGGGACAGAGCAGCACCAATGTTTGGCCAGCACCTAGAGCAAATGAATGTGCGTATCAGGGGCAGTAGTGAAAGGTGGGGTATTTCTGTCGCTTAGGGACCTGTTCTGCTGGTGTTGTTAATGTGACCCTGTGGTCTACACAGCATCTGTAGCCCTGAAATGAACTCACAGTTCCACTTGCTTTGAAGCAACATGACTCTCTTGCCCATGGGACCAACCAGGTCCAGAGTGGAAAATGGAGAAGTGACAGGGAATCCAGGAGAGGACCCAGGTGACTTCATGTAAGCTTGTCTAGAGCACACTAACCAACTAGTCAACGGTCAGCTTGGTGCAAGGAAGATCAGTTGACGCCCCATGGAGAGAACTGGTCAGCTGACTGGGTTTGTTAGAGATTTCGGCCAGTTATTTGGTACCAGGTAGACACTGCTAGAGAAACTACAGAGCTTGATGAATCTATACAAGTCTTTTTAGAACCATAGGAATGGAAAGATACCAAATTTCAGCACCTAATAGAAGCATGTTCTTATTTACTTGCTTCTATAGGAAGAGGGAAATTGTATTTTTTTTAAATTTTAATTATTTATTTGAGAGAAAGAGAGAGCACACGCGGAGGGACAGAGGGAGAGGGAGAAGTAGACTCCCCGCTGAGCAGGAACCCCCAAAGTGGGGCTCGATCCCACGACCCTGGGATCATGACCTGAGCCAAAGGCAGACACTTAACCAAATGAGCCACCCAGGTGCCCCAGTGGAAAGTTGTATTTTATCTATAGTACTCCCTAAGATATAAAGTGATTATGAAATTTAATCAGCCATGGTGGTTAGACTAGTTATAAAGCAGGATTTCAACCTACAAAAGGGAAAGAGAGCTGAAAGTCCTCTGCATCCCACAGTGTTTGGTTTAGAGATGTTGGACAGAAACTGGAATGCAACTTTTTGTTATTTACAGAAGCTGTCAAAATACATTTTACCAGATCTTAAGCCACCATGGTTGTTTAGAGGTAGATGGCAAATGTCCACATGGAATTTTATTTCAACAAGGAAAATTTACAACCATCAAATCCGGCCAATTGAAAATGTAGTTGATGAAGATATACAAGTCTACTTCATGATCTTGTAGGGAAAGGTACCGAAGGCTAACCAGTCTTCTGAGAGGCACTACCCAGACCACAGTTGCTTCTCCCTGGAAGCAACCTCAAAGTAAGAAAGCAGACTTGGTGGTATTAAATGTAGATCCTATAACTTCTGGCAATTTTGTCTGAATGGATTCTACATGCAAAGAGAAAGCACATTCTCTGAATCTACCTTCTGTTAGATTTGTGTTTTCCCATAACCTTTGTCTGTTTTAATTTTTCTTTAGGTATAGAAATGGTTGCTTTCCTCTGACACTTACAAATATAGGTGCCATTGGAACTCACACACTGCTGGTAGAAATTAAAAATGGTGCAGTCACTTTGGAAAGCAGTCTGGCAGTTCCTCAAAACATTACACATAGAGTTCCCATATAACCTAGCAGTTCCACTCCTAGGTATATACCCAACACAAATGAACACATATATCTGAATAAAAACATACACACAAATGTTCATAGCAGTATAATTCAAAGTAGCCAAAAAGTGGAAACAACCTGATGTCCATCAACTGATGGATAAATAAAACGTGGTATATGCACACAATGGAATATTAAATGGCGGTAAAAAGGAATGAAGTACTGATACCTGGAAAACATTATGCTGAGTGAAAAAAGTCAGTCACAAAAGACCTCCTAACATATGCTTCCATTTATACGAATGTCCAGAATAGGCAAATTTATAGAGACAGAAAGTAAATTAGAGTTTGCTTGAGACTAGAAGTTTGAAGGAGAAATGAGAAATGGGTTTCCTTTTGGGGTAATGAAACTGTTCAAACACTGATTGTGGTGATGGCTGCCTATACTAAAAACCATTGAACTGTATGTTGTTGTTTTTTTTTTTTTTTGCAGTGTCCACTTCTTTTTTTTTTTAATTTTTTTATTGTTAGAACTGTATGTTTTCAATTAGTGAATTTTATGGTATGTGAATTATATCTCAGTAAAACTTTTTTTTTTTTTTAAGTACAATGGCCAAGAGAAAAGACCTCCTCCTCTGTGCCCTGCCCTGCTGCGGACCTGCCGGTGGGCCGTTCTCCCCAGCTGGGGCACAGTCCCTGACTGGTTCTTCTGGAGCTTCACACATGCCCCTCAGCTGTTAGTCCCATCACTCAGTGTTGGAAGCCCACCTTCAACTTGGCCGCCGGCCTTCCCATTCCAAGTTTCTCATCACAATTTCTCTATATGTTGTCTACCTTGGCTAAAGTGTGAGTCAACCTGTCTGGGTCTCACTTGTACATTACTTAGGTAAAAATCTCTTTGGTGGTGATGATGATGATGGCAATAGCTAATTTAAATCAGTAGCTACATGCTAAGCACTGTTTTTACTACTATTATTAAAACATTCAAATATTGCTTCATTCAAATATTCAAATATTGTTAACTATTGATAAGTTCTACTTTAACCTGTTTAATCCTCAGAACAATTCTATCAAGTAGGCACTCTTTTTTTTTTTTTAAACATTTATTCATTTGAGAGAGAGCGCATGAGCGGGGAGGAAGGGCAGAGGGAGAGGGAGAGAAAGAGAATCTCAAGCAGAATCCACGCTGAGCTCGGAGCCCAACGTGGGGCTCGATCTCATGACCCTGAGATCATGACCTGAGACAAAATCAAGAGTTGGACACTTAGCCAACTGAGCCACCCAGGCGCCCCTACCAGGTAGGTACTCTTATGAACTGCATTTTACAGATGAGGATTCTAGGAGGCACAGAGAGGATTCTAGGAGGCACAGAGGGTCACACAGCCATCATGAAGCAGAGCCTGGACTAGAATCCAGACTGAACAGCTCCAGAGCCTCAGTGGTTTATGCTGTTAAACACAACACTTCATTTGCCTTGTCTCCTTTTCAGTGTCTTTATTGAAAGTCCTCATGAGCCAGTCAGGTAACAGAAATGAGAGAAGAGGGCTGCATGTGAGGTGATAGGGAGTGGTGGGGACTGCAGAGCACTGGCAAAGGCACTGCCCTCTAAAGAGGCATCTTCTGTTTCATCCCTACTGAACTGATGGTGGCCATGCAGGAATACAGGCCCCGTAAGGCTGGATCTGCCTTTTCTTTTTTTTTTTTTAAAGAAAAGTAAAACTCTAAATTTTCACGTGAAATCTTGTGGTTTTTAAATGTTGACAGCAAATTCAAGGTTAAAAATAAATAAATAAATGGTGTGGGCTACGACCATCTGGATGAAACCAAACAGGTTGGCAGTTTCATTACATCAGAAGCCACAAATTGGGGGTCAGAGGGCATGAATAAATGAATGAATGAAGCAATGAGTTAGGGACTAAAAACAGCCTTCAACAGACAAGATTTGGTGGACCACTTCATTGTCTTCCAACAATCTAAAACTTCCTTAGAACACCATGCTGGGCTTTGGGTTTTCCATGAGGAGGTACAAATGGAAAGACTGAGTTTGAGGAGCTAAGATGGGAGCAGACAGAGCCAGAGGCAAGACTGCAAGCAGCCAGGCGCCCCATCTCTAAAAGACACAGTGACACATGAATGACAAAGCGGAAGGAGATGATGGCTGGAGTTGCCCCTGGGTGGGGTGGGTGGCTAGGACTAACTGCAACACAGAAGCTGCCAGGCAGCTGGGACAAGTGTCAAGCACAGCACAGGAGCTGCTGTGCTCTGATCTCACAAGCAGCCCCTGCAGAAATGAACGGAGCGGGGTCGGGGTGTTCGTGTGCATAGGGGTGGAGGGCCTCACGCTGAGGCACAGCAAGAGCAGGAGCCCACTGCAATTCAGCACCACCGGAGATGGTCCGATGGGTCTCCCAGGAGGGAACACTGTGATAGGAACAAAAATGAGACCTCACAGAGACTGGAGATCACAAAAGAGGTGATCGCTTCTTCCCCTGCATCTGAGCAGTGCCTGGGAGCAAGTCCGCCCTTGTAGGGAGGAGCATTTCATCAACGGTAATATTTAGAGTTGTCGGCGCATGGTGATAGTCAAAAGCAGACTGACTTCTAGAAGGTTTTGTTGTCTTTAAAATTTTTCTGCAGACAATGAACTCATGTTATTGCTTCTATGTGGTGAGACCACTACCCACGTCTTGCTGTGCCACCTCCTTCCTAGGCCCTGTCCTGTCCTGGGAAGACAGCCCGGAGACAGCTGACCTCGTGCACTATCCAATCCCGGCATAGTCCACCAGGAGACTGTCACCTATGCCGGGAGACACCTCCATCAGCTCAATTGTTCATGGAATCCAAACCCCTATCCAGCAGTGCAGCTCCAGAGCTAGATGAAGTCAGATGGAGTGTTGATGAGTGGACGTATAAATCAAGGGCCAGTGTGCTTGCCGTAGATTTCTAGTAGATGCTGTTGGCACTTTCCTTCCCTAGCTGGTGCACCCATCCACCCAGCTCTGGGACTGCTGTTGCTTGGCCTTTCTCCAGGGAAGTGCCCTTGGCTGGGGGCTGGGCACCCTCCCATCCCCATCCTTCACTCTTTGGTAGGTTATGCCTTAATATGTCATGTGCAATGAATCCTTGTTTCTGCTTCCAGGAAACTTGGCCTGAGACCCTCCTGCTATATTTACATATTTGCAACCACTGCCTCTGTATGAACTGTCCCAGGTGCCCTGGCTCACCGGTGTCCTGGCCACGCCTCCTGCAATTCTCTTCCCCAGGCCCAGTCACCAGAGAGAGCTTTCTGAAAGGTAGATCTGACCGTGCCATTTGTTTGCTTAAATATTTCAGTAGTAAAATCTGCATTGCCCAGCAAAGCCTGTGAGGTCTTTCTTGCTCAGCCCCCACCCTGCTTCCCCTGCCATGGATCTTGTAACCCACGTCTAGTTGCACAAATGTTCTAGATAGGCTAAACCCAAGCTACTGCCCTGCCTGGAATACCCCTCTTTTCTCCTATTCTGCTCCCTTCTTCTGCCGACTGATTCCAGTCATCCTTCAAAAACTCAGTTCAGACATGTTCTCCTCTAGGAAGTGGTATCTCAGCTCCCCCATCCCAACTGTCCCCAGCTTACTTCCCACTGCGTTGGGTTAGGTGTTCTTCCTCTGAATACACCACATTAGAAGTTAGGATTGTCTGCTTAGTCATGATATCAACTCTCAGGCATCTCTGTGTCCTCAGGACCTAACATGGTGCCTGGCACATACTGGCTTTCAGTAAACGTCTGATGAATGAGTGAATGCTGAATAAGGAACCCACTCAAATGATACCTTCAACCTTCAAGGTAGCCTCGGATGAACAGAGAACATTTCAGGTGAAAGCCCTTTCAAATGCTTCCCTCCTGTCCTGCTACCCGACATTTTTTAGAGTAAATGCAGTCTAGGACAGTTTGGATGGTTAAGATTTGGTCAAAAGCCATTAAGGAAAGTGCATAAAGTCTTGGGAAGACATTGCCTGCTGCCAGAATTTTTGGAAGAAAAGAGAAGCATGCTTATCTTTTGAAGGATTTTTAAAAATCTCACACCATTATACACAATAACTCGGTTTCATAAACTATTTAGCTGAGATTTTCATTCTGATTATAAATAAAGGGAATTATGTACAAAATAGTTTGGGAGAAGTTTCTAGGGAAGTTGGTAGATTTATGTATTAAGAACCGAGACTGATGTCTGCATTATAAGTCACATTGTTTCCGCCAGTTTATTAAACCATTGTTCTCAACTCCTAAGCCTGGCTTATTATCCAAACAAAAAGTAATTTGAAATTTGTGGAGGGAAAAAAGAAAAGGAAGGAAGGAAGGAAGAAGGAAGGGAGGGGGGGAAGGAGAAAGGAAGGAATCATGAACTAGGAAGTTCGTTGTTTCCTGCCACTTCTGTTTTTGTAAAAGTTGCTATATTTACCCATTTAAAGGACATAGCTATGGTCGTCTTCAAAATGCACAGTGAGTGGGTCCTGCCAGGAGGGACTCATCTTTGCAGACCACTTACTACTGACAAGGCCTAGATGAAAACAGAAAGGTTGAGGAGGGGGAGGGAGGAGGCAAAATAAATACAGGGATGGGAGAGCAAGGGGTCAAAAATATATGTTAGTGAAAATGTCAAAGTCTGATAATACCCATTGTTGGCAGTGATGTAGGAAAATGGGAATTCTCACGCGCTGAAAGTGGGCGTGTGAATGGGTACAACCATTCTGGAAAACAATTTGGCACTATACAGTAACACTGAACTTGTGCTAGACCTACAGTTCCACTTCTAGATGTCTACCCTGGAGAAACTCCAGAATACGTGCCCCAAACCATGAACAGGAATATACAACAGCAGTGTTGGTCACAGCCAAAAAAAAAAGTGTTAACAACCCATAGGTCCATTAGCACTAAAGCAGAAAAAATAATTGTGGTCAATCTATTCAGTGGACACCACAGTAGTGATGACTGAAACCACAAACCATAATGTTGAATTAAAAAAGCAAGTTAGAAAAGAAATTCTATGCAGTGTGATCCCATTTATATAAAGAGCACACATTGGCAAGAGAAAACAATTGTCATTTACAGGTGCGTAGGTATGTGTCAAAACTATTAAAATAAATCAAAGAAAAGATTATCATAAAATTCCGAATAGTAGCTACAAAGTTACTGGTAATGTTTTATGTCTTAAAGCTAGTGTTCTTTATATTATTACTGTTTAAACCTTACAAATGATTAGATATCCTTTTGTACGTATTATTTATTTATAGTTCTTAAAGAGTTGTCAAAGAAAAAATAAGTAAAGAGAGGTGAAGAGTCAGAAGGTCATGGGAAGGTATGTGTGCGGCAGGGGGGGAGGGTCACACATCCGCTGAACTAAGGCAATTGTTCCAGAATAGGGGGTTTCACTTTAGATAGAAAGTTGGAATAGATAGAACTAAAAAGGAAGGGCCCTAAAGCTCATACACCTTAGTCCATAGGCACCCCCTACCCCATCCCAAAGGGTTCAGCCAGCTCTCTCTCCATCTAATCCTGCTGTCTGGTCATTAGTAAATCGTACCCCCCTGGCTCAGTGCTGCTGTGGGCACTTGAACTTGCCTTCACCCCCAAAGCACGCTGAAGCCTAGTCTTTGCTCACTATCTGGGCCTGTATCGAGAGACGCCTGGTATTTGCCAGGTCCTGGGTGGATTAAAATCCTCCGGTGGCTGTAACACCTACAGGATACAGTCCATGCTCATGCTCTCCACTATTACTATGCCACCATACTATTTCCCTGCCTCAAATGTCATCCTCACATTCCAGCACTCTATGGAGTCCTCTTAGGATAACCAGATGTCACCCCCAGAGGAGTGAGGAGTGATCACCCCATCTCTCCAGTCAGCTCCATCTTCTGGGCCCATACAGGACCTGGTGTCTGCCACTAGCACATAGAGCACTTAGCAATTGGTGTAATTAACTGAGGCCATGGTTCCATCCCCATTAGACTCTAAGACATTCAGAATGAGAATCTTTGTCTATTTATCTTTTTTGCTATGGGTAACATTCAAAGTATCAATCAACTGGGACTCTTGGGCAATACTCAATTAGAGTGGCTCTAAGGCTGCGGCTGTGTCCTGCAGATGCCTCCCCCAACCCCCCGATTGCAAGGTTTTAATAGTTGTTGAATCACTGAGAGGTAGCAGGGAGGGCAGGACAGGGGCCAGGGCAGCTGGGATGGAGAGAGGGGAGCCCAGGACAGCATGTATTTCCCAGCCAGTACAGAAGTATTAACAACTGGCATGGCCATTATAGATCTCTATCTAACAGCTCAATATCCATTTTTTCTATCTCTAGAGACAGGTGGTAGGTATTTAATAAATATTTAGTGACAAAAAAACCAAGACATATCTTAAATTACAATTGGAATCTTTAACTATTTTTCCAATAAGACAGAGGTGAGGAATCTGAGATTTGGCTTGGGTAGTGACTTTCTGTTCTCTCTGCTTTCTCATCCAAAATGGAGATTGGTTAATGGATGGGCATGGGATCCAAGTTGGTCCAATAAGACTCAATTCTGGGACTTTTGCTTGAACATCCCCAATCCCTCCAACCCCTCCAACCCTTGTTGCCAATAGTATTTGAAGCTTCTGGCAGCTTTCTTACGCCCATGATGGGGGAGCCTTTTGTGAAAGAAGCCTGCAGAGAGAGAAGCAGAACCAAGAAATGGAGAGAGTCAGGTTCTTGCAAGCTGATTTAAACCCTTAGACCCAGGCATGACTGAAGATCCACTTTGCACCTCTCAGTTAAATGGCCCAATAAATTCTCTTTCTTGCTCATGATATTTTGACATGGGCTTTTGCTTTTGTGTTGGCTTTTTAAAAAATTTTTTTTAAAGATTTTATTTATTTATTTGAGAGAGAGAGAGAGAGAGAGAGAGCACAAGCAGGGGGAGCAGCAGAGGGAGAAGGAGAAGCAGTCTCTCTGCTGAGCAGGGAGCCTGATGCAGGGCTTAACCCAGAACCCCGGGATCATGACCCGAGCCGAAGGCAGATGCTTAACCTACCGAGCCACCCAGGTGCCCCTTGTTTTGCCTTTTCAACTATAAGTCCAGTCTAACTCAGCTATAAGCATAACCTGCCATTAGTAAAATTACAAATCTAAGTTCCTATATGCATATCTCTTAACTTTTCACAATATGACATTTTGGTAGTTCATCTTGGTAACTCACCTTTCACCAAGGAAAACGTTGGATAGATTTATAAATGAGGGAAAGTCCAATGTTTTCACGACAGGATAGGCATGGATGGGAATAAGCAAAGTGTCATCTCCCTAAAATTAATGGGGGGGGAAAAAGTCAAGTTTACCATACTGGAGGCTATAATTTTCAAAAATGAATTTCTAGATACTTTATTTCTTATGTTGTTTTCTATCACTAAAAAACATTTCCTTAAGAAACCTGAGGGCTTACATATAGCATTAGAAATATTGAGCTTTCCTAAGTATAAACAAAGTGCAAGAAATTTTAAGTACATTTCCTTGAAGTGATATTCACTATTATCCGGGAAAGCTAAAGATAATGATGCCTTCATGTAGATACAAAGACAGTAATCTACTTGCTTCTATTTGAGAAAATTATAAGCAAACACAATCTGTAGTAGCCTGAGAGAAACAGAAACCATCAGAGAGTCAGCTGATCCAGATAGCACTGAATAGTTAACCATGAACTGACATCAGGCACAGAGGCCTGCTGGCCATCTTGCTTAATATTTGACCTCAAACAAGACCCCTCCAAGCCTTGTTTCTTCCTTTGCAAAATGGGAATACTTCTGCCTTATTTTAAAGGTATTTTTAAGGGGTGCCTGGGTGGCTTAGCTAGTTAAGCATCTGCCTTCAGCTCAGGTCCTGGGATCGAGTCCCGCATCAGGCTCCCTGCTCAGCGTGGAGTCTGCTTCTCCCTCTCCCTCTACCCCCGCCCCCCGCTCATGCTCTCTCTCTCTCAAATAAATAGATAAAATCTTTTTTAAAAACTTAAAACATTTAAAAAAATAAAATAAAGGTATTTTTAAGAATCAAGGCAGATGATGGCCTGAAAATTTTTGTTTTTAGTTTAGCTTTTCAATTTTCTTTTTAAAGATTGAAACTCATTGGTTACCAAAGCATACTCTTCCATTCTAGTTTTGAAAAATTAAATTTAGTTCCCCTTAAGGCTTCTCAACTTGCAAGAGCCGGGACCTAGGAGAGCAAAGGGAAGCATAGGGGGAACCGTTTGAAGAGAGGGATTGACAGCATGGAGAGCTGGCCGTGGCTGGAGGCTACAGGATGGATTCCATGACCTAGAAAAGCTCACAGGGACTTACATGGCCCAGCCATCTGGGGTCAGGCCATCCAGGCTCCTACCTCCCTGCAGAGCCCCAGGGCTGCCTCTGAGGACATTCCCACATGACACCATCCAGTCCCTGGGTTTGTAATCACAATTCAGGGGTCCTGCTAATTTGGTAGCCTAGCACTTAAAGGAATTTGTTTAAGCTATTTGAATAAGTCTTTATCAACTCTTAGCACGTCATGATAAGTAAGGTTTCTGGGCCAGGGCAGGCAGGAAATCTGAAGCAAATGATATCTCATGGCTCTGCCCTGGTTCTTGATGGCTCTCACACCCGGGACCCACGTCATCGGACATGGACCCTCCATGCCACTCACGCTGGCTGCCCAAGGAGCACACGTGCTGGGTGAGAAATTTCACACTTAATGTTCCATTTCCCTTTGTTCTTCCCTCAGGATATAAGTTTTGACATCGTCCTGTCCCTTACCCCTAAAAAACCAATTTTAAAAAAACTTACCTTACAGTGAACCCGAATGCAGTCATAATAGTATCGCCACTCATCTGGAGAAAACGTAATGGTGACTGTGAGGGACAAGCCGGGGACAAGGCAGTGTTCCTAGAAGACAAGTGGGCCATGGTGACAGCACACTACACATCAGTCCCAAGCAGACCCACCACACAGAAAGCCACAACCCAACAGAGAACACCATGGTG
Organism: Zalophus californianus; assembly: GCF_009762305.2. Taxonomy (NCBI): domain Eukaryota; kingdom Metazoa; phylum Chordata; class Mammalia; order Carnivora; family Otariidae; genus Zalophus; species Zalophus californianus. The sequence goes on from NC_045597.1 coordinate 94,171,130, forward strand.
AACAGGCAACCAGGCCATGCTTACCTTTTTCACATACTTGATCTGAAAGTATTTGGTTTGAGGGGGTAAAATATGCACATGTACATCTTCATTGGAAATATTGACCAGATACTGTGAGAGAAAGAGAAGCACTCAGAGAAAACATTGTTTTAGCTCTCTGCATATTCACCTCATTTATCTCTCTTCTTGTACCTAAAGGGATTTGAAGAGATAGAATTTATTGTTTAACTTTTAGAAGATCTGAAATGCATCATATATCATTTAAAGAATAATAAAATAAACACAGCACTACTTAAAAATTTTTTTAAATAGGTTCCATGCCCAATGTGGGACTTGAACTCACAACCCTGAGATCGAGAGTCACATGCTCTACCACCTGAGCCAGCCAGGTACCCTGAAAACAACACCCTTTAAAGGATAATAAAGCATACCCAAGTGCCTTCTGCCCAGATTAGGGACTTTACCAGAGCCTGCAGCCCCCAGACTGTATCTCATCTACACACCGCTTGTCCCCAATCCTGACCAGTTAACACGTGTGCCTTTTTGAAAAACAAAACAAAACAAAAACTGCCAGTTATTCTGCTAGCAAAAAGTGGGTTTATTCAGAAACAGCAGAGAATTGCAAACTAGGACAAGTGGGTTGCTGCAAAACCATAGACAAGTCCCAGACCAAGGGAGACACATGGGGGAAGGGAGTGGGGAATATTATAAACAAAAAGTCCATTGCAGTAAATTGGGAGTTTGAAGTATAAGGACTTTTCAATGGCTGAGCTGTGACTGTCTCTCATTGGCTGGACTGTTGCCAGGGCAGAAGGAAAACCTTCCTTCCTCCCACTGGGGTAATAAAGCAGTACCTAAAGTATGGACTTGCAAGGTACATCTCTTCTTATTGGGTCTGTAATCACAGAGGAGTGGTGGGGTGTGACAGCCAACCAACTCCAGTATGAACCAGGTTTCCTTTCATTAATGAATTTTCACAACTCCATTTCATCCTGTGATTCAACTAAAAAGTCAGCCACCCACCAACTCCCACAATTTCTCAAATTATATGCCACCTATCCTGGGGACCGGTGACACTAAGGTGGTCAAAAATCAGGAAAAAGTGTGGCTAGGGCAGCCTGCAATCCATCCCTGGGGCAAATGGAAAAGAAGTCAGAAGTCAGGAGTTCTCCTATGGTGACAGAAGGCCACCCCTGTGAGGCAGGTCAACCTGCTGCATAAATTAACTGTGTCTCTAGATAGAGCATTTTTTCCCCCTCTGCTTGAGATGGGACCAAGAACCTCGGGATCTGGGGATCTGGGCTTCATCTGGGCCAGGGGACAGTTAAGAGGCCTTTGGTTTCCAAAGTCCAGGCCAGAGGCTGGACCTGTCATGGGGCCCATTGCCCAAGGCCTCATGGTCATTGAAGCCCAAAATTAAAATTCAGATGTTACTTCCTGATGAGGTTACAATGGTGTTTGCATTTGTTAAAAGTTCTTATTTGTCACCTGTGAACATTCCTAAAGTGACCCTGTTTTGGCATATCTTTTCTTTTTTTATATAAGCTAAAAGCCTTAAAAAAAAAAAGTTCTCCAGGCTGCTCTGGAACACCAAAGGGCCCTGCACAGGGGCAATATTGGTGAAGGGGTGTACTCCTGGGGCTCTACCCACAAGATGGTCCTTCCAAGAAAGATTGGGAGGGACAGGTATGCTGGGACCCAGGATGCCTGAGGCCTGTGCCCATCACACCCAGAATCCTGGGATGGTGGGACCTGCTGCGGATGGGGAGGTAGCCACGAAGCCCCAGGGCCGGGAAGCCTTGACAGAGAACTCTGTCCCCATCCTTGTCATCAACGGGGACCCTCAAGTTGGAGGCCTCGAGTCAGAGTCCAGGAAGAACTGGAAGGAGAGGCAGTTATATTGGCTGTCACTTAAAAAAAAAAAAATCCAGTAAGGACAGGGCAACAAACAAGGGTGTCGGGACTGCTTTTAATATGTATCCCAAGGGTGCTTAACCTTAGAAGAAATCAATAATCTGCACTCCCGGAGTACTCAGTAGACACTGCAAGATCCTAATCCAGAGTCCATACTCTAGAGGTGGCTACTCAGAGCATTTCAATCCTCCTCATTGAACTGGTACTAGAAGGTCTACAATATTAGCATACAGGATGTTCGGGATAGATGTACTAACTAGAACTTTCATACAGGCATTCCCGCTCTTAAACCAAAGGGATCTGAGAATCTGGTAAGCACAGAACCCAGTATCCTTTAGAGTGACCCTCAAAGATGCAGGGCTCCCTTAGGTCTTGCGTTTTGCACAGCACAAAAAAATTCTGTCAGTCAGGTGGAAGGTTGGCCAATCCTACCAATGGATGCCACTACATCTGCTGTCAGCAAAGCTCCCTTGCAAGGAGTCATGGCTAGGCCTTCCTGGAGATGGCAAGTATGATCATTCTTTTTTGCCTGCATGCTAGCAAGTGTCATATGCATGGCAGAATTTCTTCTCGGACCTGTTTTCATCGCCGCAGATATACCTGGTAGCAAGGCTGCTGGGTGGGGACCTTTGGCTCCCACCTCCCATCAGGGTCAGATTCTCAATATCTACCTGACAGTTAGAAACAAGTTCGTGGGTTTAGGTCAATTTGCAACAAGCAGTGTCACGGGCTGAAGACAAGAGGTCTGTGTTCAGCAAAGCCACTGAGCCGGCTCAGATGTTCCAGTATTCCTGAATGGTCCCAAGGGAGGAGACAGGAGCTGGCTCTCCAGACTGGAGATGCAGCCAGCACCTGTGGGTGATGGCTGGGCCACATCCTGATTAAAAAAAAAAAAAATAGAAACCTGACACTTCCTCCAACCTGAGTGTGGCAGAACAAATTCAAACATGCCCACTACTCATTTGCAGGACGAGCACTAGAATTCAATAGATAATATCTACATTGTCAAATGAATAAAAAATTACCAATAAGGAAATACTGAATTCATTTCTTAAAGAATTAAACAACATAGGGGCACCCAGGTGGCTCAGTCAGTTAAGCATCCAACTCTTGATTTCAGCTCAGGTCAGGATCTCCGGGTTGTGAGATCGAGAGCCTGGTGTTGGGCTCCAAGCTGGGCATGGAGCCTGCTTAAGATTCTCACTCTCCCTCTCCCTCTGCCCCTCCCCACTACCCCCCACCACTGCTCTCTCTCTCTCTCAAAAAAAAAATAAAATAAATAAAATAAAAATAAAAAAATTAAAGGGGCGCTGGGGGTGCTCATTGGTTGAGCCTCCGACTCTTGATTTTGGTTCAGGTCATGATCTTGGGGTCCTGGAATCAAGCCCCACATCCAGCTCCACACTCAGCGGAGTGTCGCTTGAGGGTTCTCTCTCTCCTCTCCTTCTGCCCCTCCCCCAGCCGGCTTGTGCGAATACACTCTTTCTCTAAAATGGATAGATATATCATTAGAAAAAATTTTAAAAAAGAATTAAACAACATAGATCCCATTCATGATAATAAAAGATGTTATTATTTGGCTACATTTGGGGGGGTGTTAAAGGCTGCAATAGGGAATAGAAAACTAATATCATTATTTCAGAAAGCCTAAAGAAACTGTTAATTTATGAGCTAAGGCTATACGGGCTAACAACTTTGTTTTGGGTTGGCAACATCAACAGTGGTTGTCTCATGAGAAACCTAACTAATTATTTACTTAATAAATATAGTTTTCCAGACAAACAAAATCTTTCTGCAGAGGGAAAAAAGAATTTAAGAGGTCTTTGTTTTGAGAAACTTGGGAACCACTCTTTCAAATTTTAAAGTAAGTCAAAGCATTGATCTCACTATGAATCCACGTAAAATGCTTTAAATCCTTTAACCAGATCTAGATCAATCTCAAATGTTAATGAACAATTTATTGTGGTTTTAAACCCACATTCAATCATTCCATTCTTGGGCAATTTGCATAGTTTCCTGTAACAAAACCAAGATAAAAGCAGAGCTGGATTTTCCCCTTTGTTTGGCAAGAATCTCAAGGTAATTGCCTTAGGCTTCCGCTTAAATTTGCTGGTGGATAAAGGAGGCTGACCCTCCCAAGATCTCCCAGAATGTTATTAAGATGAAATCATTTTGTACTTTTATCCGTGCCTGCTTGTTATAATGCCTGATAGAAGCAGTATGATTATTTAGACTTTACACTGTATTTACTTGGAGTGAGTGAGTCTTCATCAAAGCACTGTCTTCCAATAAAGTGAACTCAGTGTCATTCACAAGTGTTTACTGAGTGCCTTCTATGTGTTAGGCATCATGCTGTATCAAAGAGATGGTCTCTATTCAACAGAATGAAGCTTTTATCTCCCTTGCCAAACCCTACGATCCAGGTAAACCAGATTGTACACTAGTGTCCAAATATGTAACATGCACCTTGGACCTCTCTCAACGACTTCCTTTATGCCCTGAATATCTTCTGCCCACTTCTCTTTCCTTTTGGGCTATCTCAAGTGGCTTCTCCTCCACAAACTTTTTTTTTTCTTTAAGATTTTATTTTTAAGTAATCTCTCCACACAATGTGGGGCTTGAACCTACAACCCAGAGATCAAGAGTCACATGCTCTACTGACTGAGCCAGCCAGAAGCTCCCATAAGCTTTTTTTACATCATGACCCACAAGCTCCTGGTCTAAAGATGTTCAACATCCTTATTTACTAGGGAAATGCAAATAAAACATGCAAATAAAAAAATACAAATAAAATAGTGAGTTGAGCAGACAGCTTCTCCTCTGGTGTCCTGCCTGCCACTTCCCTGTGGTGTATTCAATAAGCTTCTCTCTCCTTTAAAAAAAAAAAAAAAATAGTGAGGGGCACCTCGTTAAGCATCTGCCTTTGGCTCAGGTCATGATCCCAGGGTTCTGGGATCAAGCCCCGCATTGGGGTCCCTGCTCGGCGGGAAGCCTGCTTCTCCCTCTCCCACTCCCCCTGCTTATGTTCCCTCTCTCACTCTCTTTCTCTGTGTCAAATAAATAAATAAAATCTTAAAAAAAAAAACAAACAGTGAGTTGAATGGTGGCCTCAAGAAGTTATGTTCACATCCTAACACCTGGAACCTGTGAATGTGACCTTATTTGGGAAAAGGATCATTGCAGATGTTAAGTTAAGGACCTTGAGATGAGATCATCCTGAATTAGCCAGGTAGCCTTAGTCCAATGATGTATCCTTTTAAGAGAAGAGGAGAAGATACAGAGTCAGAGAAGGCCATGTGAAGGTAGAGGTAAAGAGTGGAGTTATGTGGCCATAAGATAAGCCAAGAAACACCGGCCAGAAGCTGCCAGAGGCAAAACAAGATTCTCCCCAGAGACTCTGGAGGGAGCACAGCTCTGCCGACACCTTGATTTTGGACTCTGGCCTCCAGAATAAATTTCTGCTTTTTTTAAAGATCCTCAATTTGTGGTTATTTGTTATAGCAGCCATAGAAAACTAACACACCATACAACCCAACAATTCTACTCCTTGGTATATATCCAAGAGAACTAAAAATATGTCCACACAAAAATACATACATGAATGTTGATAATAGTGGTATGCATAATAGCATCAAAGTTGACACCCAAATGTCCATCAACTGATGAATGGATAAACAAAACGTGGTAGAACCATACAATGGGCTAGTATTCAGTCCCGAAAAGGAATGAAGTACTGATAGACGATACAAGGTGCCTGGGAAACATTATACTAAATGAAAGAAGCCAGTCACAAAAGACTACATGTTATAAGATTCCATTTACATGAACTGTCCAGAAGAGTTAAATCTATACCAACAAAAACCCAATGAGTTGTTGCCTAGGGTAGGAGTAGACTGGGTAGGGGAATAAGGATAGCAAGGGAGCTGGGGGCTGGGGAGTGAACTGTTTATTCATTATATTCATTATTTATTATAAACAATGAGCAATTATGAAAGATAATTATTTTAGATCTACCCAATCACCATTGAGACAGCAAACCTAATACCAGAAAAAGTAAGCTCCAAAATCACTTATTAACCTTGATCTTTCATGCTGTGTTCTAAGAAATGCATCCTTACAGGTTGATGGGTAGATTTCCTAATCACCATTTTAAATCCTAACCCTTTTCCTGAGGGGCAACACTTGGCACCTAACAGGTTTCTCTCTGGGTTTATTCTCTCTACCCACTTCGATGCACTAAGATGCATGGAAACGGCATCCTTAGTTTGCGGGGAGTGCCTGATAGAAACCTAACTTCACTTCCTGACAGCATTAGCATTTCTCAGCTTCTTTCCCCTCTCCAAAAGTAGAGAGTCTTATGGTGGCCGGTGACAGAGCCAGAGGGGGAATGTCGTGTACAAAGCCAGAGTCTCGGAGGGCTCATGGGAAGGGAACCTGCCTCTACCCCTCTCCAACCATGCGTAGAGGTCATTTTGCTCAGATCCAGAGCCCAGTGGGAGTAGTTCTGAGATGTCCTGCTCAGTGTGACTTTAGGGGATCGATGTGAGGTCACCGAGCTTGTACAGGGGATTTAAATGTTAAGGTCCCGGGGCGCCTGGGTGGCTCAGTCGGTTAAGTGTCTGATTCTTGATTTCAGCTCAGGTCATGATCTCAGGGCTGTGAGGTTGAGGCCCGTGTTGGGCTATGGGCTGGGCATGGAACCTGCTTAAGATTCTCTCTCTCCCTCTCCCTCTGTCCCTCCCCACTTCCTCTCTTAAAACAAAACAAAACAAAACAAAACAAAAAACTGTTCAGGTCCTTAATAAGCATAGTGTCAGGAATGCTGTAGCCACCTGAGCCCACCTGCAGGTCAATGAAGGGGACCCAGGAAGCTCCGTGTGGACTGCAGTCCGTCCTTTCAACTGCCCCTTCTGAAGCCTGCCCAGTGGAACTGACCCTTGCTACCCAGACCTGGCTAGAATCTCTCTGGCCCGAATGGCTAATTTAGGCATGGGCATCAGACCCAAGCAGGTGAAAGAGAACACCTACAGAAGCCTCCTAGGAAAGGGATACCCCTTTCCCTGGTGGTGTAGGCTTGGAGCAAGCAGGCCCTGGTTTGGAAGAAGGCAGCTTAAGAGTGAAAGTCAGTCCCTATCACTTACTAGCTATTGAACCTTCTGGAATCCTGGTTTCCTATCTATATAATGAGAATAATAGTACAACCTCCACAGAGCAAGGGTAAGGACGAAATCGAATCATGTGAGACACGATCATTGTGACACCGCAAGCACAGTTGCTAGCCCCTAAGAGTCAGTCAGCAATGACACCTGTTTGGAAAGAATGCCATGAGGAGCCTTTGGCAGGGGGCAAGTAGCTTGTCCAAGGACACTGGTGTGGCTTTAAAATTTCTCATCCTAGAACCACCTTTCTGGCCCAGCTTACATCTGTGCTTCTGCGGATGCTGCTGCACTTTAAATGAATGAGTAATATAAATGCAGAACACTCATGTCATTTCATTACTATGATTAATTACCCCACTTAAAAAATACCTACCAGAATCTGTTGGTGTTGTTTTTCTACTTTGTAGCCGCCAAAATGCAGTATGCCAGGTTTTGCCTGTATGACCTTATTGTTCAGAACTTTTGCATAAATCTCTATAAAAACAATGTAGATAAGTACACCATGAGATGAGACATAAAATATTAAATAAATGAAGATCCTATTAATGTGGGCTCTCTTTAGGATATTTTAAGCCTATGAAAACTTCAGACAGAGGGTACAGATGTCAACAAGATTAATGATCTATGCCAAACAAACTGTACTGCTTCTCCCTCTATTTTTACACATCGTTTGGGAGATATTATCATCACAGTACAAATTCACATGTATTGTTTATTACCCACTAAAATACTCTGCTCTTCACATTTTGTACAAGTCTTCATCCTAAAACACGAGCTTGCAAGAGCACGCACCCTAACTTTGCTGCTCTGTATCACACCGAGATGACTTGTGATGTAATGAATACGCAGTTCAAAGAATCCAAACATCAAGTGTTTAGTTTCATTACTGGGTATTTACCTGTTATCATTGGATTTCCTCTGAATAGAATTACAATGTGACAGAATAATCGCAGAGCTCTGAATAATTATCGCTCTGGACAGTAAAGTCTCCAACTGCTATTAGCGTAATGTGAATGTCTTTTTTTTTTCCCTTCCAGTTCTGAGAAGAAGGTTAAAACAGCTGATCTCACAAAAGTGTCCAGGTCTACAAAACTTTTCCAAGCTCTTTATGAGGCAGGAGCTGAGATGTGTAGAGGAGGCACCGAGAACCTGTTGGTGTTGTTTTTCTACTTTGACACAACTGAGACACAATTGTCTCTGTGCCTTTGGTGCTTACGTCAGGCATTTTGCTCGTAATCCTCACTCCAGGCCTATGCAGTGGTATTATTTCCATTGTGCAGGTGAAGGAGCTGAGACTCAACAGGATCAAACAACCTGCCCACAGCTGGTAGTTAAAAATCAAACCCCGGTCTGTCCGATTCCAACCACTGAACTGCCTCCCTCAATACGAATGCACTGTTCAGTTTCTTAAAAACGATGACCTTTCACCTTTGGCTATCACCAAACCCCGTGAGCCACAGACACCCTCCCTCATTGCTTAGCCCACTGTGATTCTTGTAAACATCTGAAACAATTGGAGCTCTTGCTCCTCACCAAGTGACCTGACATGCTGACATTGTCATCAGCTTTGGGCCAAACCGAAGAGGGCTGGAATAGGGTCCGGATGGTTGTTTCTGGGGGATGGGCAATCTCTATACGTTATTAGATCATTTTTTAAGTATTGAAATGAACATTATTTGGTAAAGTTTTTTTTTTTTAATTTATTTGACAGAGAGAGACAGCAAGAGAGGGAACACAAGCAGGGGGAGTGAGAGAGGGAGAAGCAGGCTTCCCGCAGAGCAGGGAGCCCGATGCAGGGCTCGATCCCAGGACCCTGGGATCATGACCCGAGCCGAAGGCAGATGCTTAACGACTGAGCCACCCAGGCACCCTTTGGTAAAGTTTTTAAATGCCGAACATTTTGCTTTTGTTTTTAGTGCCACAAAATAGACCTTAAAACAGGTATTTTTCTGTTAATGCCCAGAAAGAGTCGAGTATACTAATTTGCACTCAGTAAGTTCTACGGTGACGAAAGAGCCACACCCAAATACTACATTTCCAGCATTTGCGATAGGCCTTGAAAGATGAGTCAGGAGCAGCCTAATGTGATGGTAGAGAGCTGGAGACCGGGCGACCATGACTGAACACCACCTCTCCACCCACCTGTGCCACCTTGGGGAATTCCTTTGACCTCTCTGAATCTCAACTTCCCCACCAGTAAGATAAAAATAGAACGTTGATGTTGTGTGGATTAAGCGAGAATAATGTAGGCAAAATGATTAGCCTCTTACAGAATCACTACAGGATTTTACTAGGCTTTCCACGTGCGTGGCAGGGAAGGGATGTGCACAGAAAAAGGCAAGAAGTTATAAAGCACATGTGGTCTTGAAGGAGGAGTAACGGTGTGATTGGAGCTGGGGATGAGTGGTGCACAGTGTGGGGATGGAGCTGGGTGGACAGGCTTGCCTCCACAGCAGAGGGGGCCAAATGTCAAGTGAAGGAATTGCAACTCTCCTCCAAATGCAAGGGAACCACTGAGAGTATCTTAGCAGAATAGGGACAGGGCCAGCCATGATTGCACAAAGGAAACTGATGGAGTATGAAGGGTGGCCCCGAGGAGAGCACCAGGATATCCTAGTGACCTTGCTGAGGATGAAGAATAAGGCAATGTGGACAGATGGGTAAGACATTTGAGGAAGTAGAAGCAACAGAACTTGGTGACTCACTTACACCACAAGAATCCATCACATGAGTGGATGGACCTAAATAGAACCATTTTTCTTAATAATAAAAGCTATTGTGAGCCCATAAAACAATATAGAGAAATCAGCACCAAAAATCCCTTTGTGCTTTCTGGACTTCGGATCCTCTGGGAAGATGTAAATTGTAAAGCAAATCTCTTTTCTACTCACTTACTTGATTCTAGAAGGTGATTAGGTACTTCTCTTCTTTTCTTAGGCTCCTCCACTAGGCTCTTCAAAAGTAGGGGGGATATGTTAGTAAATGGTTCTTCAGCATTGCTTAGCTCTCTGCTGGGGGTTTTCACCACTGCCATTTTATCATGAAAAATCGAGTCTTCTTTTTAGAGCCAAAGGTCATTTCCTGGGTTAAAAACAACAACAACAACAACAAAAAACAGTAGCAGTATGAGAAACCACACACATTCTTTTTTCCTCAATCTTTGACAAATGTACCTCTGTGACTGTGTGGACCAGGCCCTCCCTGCCTCCCTGCCTCTCCCAGCCATTCCATTCCCACACAGGGATGTCCCATTAATCTTGTGTCACACATCACAACCCAATATCGTGCCATTGCTCAAAACCCTTCCGTGGTCCTTAATTCTCTCTCCTCAAGAGCTTTTCCCAAAATGTAGTCCTGAGATGCTCTCGAGCTATTAGGAGAGGCACCTGAAGGGAAAAATAAAGGTGCTCACAATCAAATAAAATTGGAAAAGGTTGAAGTAAATAGTTAAACAGGCCTCTTCTGAGATTTCTCCAAATCAGTCTCTTAGCTGCAGGTGACCATGAAACCCTTTAACACTTGGAGACACTGGCATTCTTGGGCCACCTTCCTGGGCCCGTCTCTGGGGTGATGAGGAGGGAGAGTAGCCAATGGACCTTCTCCAGCGCCACAAAGACATTCCTAGGAGCTCTGTCATAGGATCTAGGGTCCTGGTTCATGTCAGACTTGCTTTTCCTTAACATTCACGTTAAGTTCCACCCTCGTCATAAAGTCCACACTGACCGCAACACCCTTCAACATTCTTTAGCAATTACAGCCCCTACTACTCATTGGGTATTCAGGATTATTGCCTTGTATACGGCACTTTACAAAGCCTATACATCTTGCAATCTTCTACAGCTAAGTCTCTAAATTTGGGATCCTTGTACATGCTGGGGGGCTGCTCTGCAATGCCTGAGATTCAATGTAAAATCATATGTGGATCTTTATGTGCTTTTTTTTTTCCTGGAGAAGGCTCATAGCCTTAGATTCTCCACAGTCCACAGCATCAAGCAAAATACACTGACTACACAGAAGAAAATGTTTAATAATCATTTTCTGAAAGTTTCTCCTTTCCCCTTACCACCTCCCCCGCCCCTTCCTAGCATCTCTGAAGATTCCCCACTCCTCAGCACAGCCTACACCACGCCGCCCGCTTCGTTCCCCTCCATCCCTTCAACACCTGCCTCAAGTTCACTTTCAGGCTCCCTCTTCTTGGCTCCCTCAAGTTCTCTGCCTGTACATCGGGCAGGAACAATGGCTAAACCATTTTCACGAGAGCTCCTATTCCAGCTCACTCCCTCCGGGGTGGGGTGAACCTTGTCTCTTTTCACACACCCCCATCCTCGGTCCCCTCGCCCCATCCTCTACCCGGCAGGCCTTCTCCCCCTAGCCAAACGCCTGCTCCCCTCAGCGCCCCTTTACTCCATCTCGGGCTAGGAGTAAGGGTCGACGCCAGACCCACGCAGCACCCCCCTCCTCACTTAACTCTTTAGTCCCGACCTCTCCTCTGACCCCAGCCCAGTCTGACTTGCGGCGGGACACGCGCCCGGGCTTCGGGCTGCCTCAAGCCTGCTCAGCGGCGGCCCAGGGGGCCAAGCCTGACCCCGGGTCCCAGGCCGCTCACACAGGAGGTGGTTCCGGGGCGGGATTCGGCGGGCGCAGCCGCCAGCTCCAGCTCCGAGCGTCGCCATGACGACGCGGACGCGCTCCCGGCGCCAGGGCGGGGAGGGGGGGGGTGGTCTGCGGCGGGACGCGACCAAACTCCCCAGGGACGTGGGGCGGAGGGAGGAGCCGGGCGGCGGCGGCTCGAGGTCCGGGAGCCACGGGTGACTTCTGGGGATTCGGAGCAGTCTGTGGGGCCTGGGGAAGAATAGAGAGAGCGACTTATGAGGTGCGAGGGCAATGGATTCCCGAGGGGAAGTGAGAAAGTCGGGAGACACTATAAACTGGAACCCTGCGAGAGCCGACGGCGGGAGAGGGGCTGGCCCAAAGGGGCGGGGCCTCCCCAGCTCCGTGGGCAGAGCTTCCTCACAGACTTTTCGTTCACGGATTCACTTAATACTTAAGTATAGTTTGTTTTCTGTTGTGGTAAATTTCAAAACATATACGACGGTAGGCAGAATAGTATGATGAACCTTCAACACCCATCTGTAACAATGATCAAATCACGGTCAATCTTGTTTCCTCTATACCTTTCCCCTACTCCCCGTATTATTTTGAAGAAAATCCCAGGCATCATTTCATCCGTAAATATTTCAGGATATACTTCCAAAAGATAAAAGTTCTTTAAAAACATAACCACAATGCCAGTGCCTTAAAAAATTAAAGTAATTTAACATCTTCAAATACCCAATACTCAACGGCCCCACGAATGTCATAAATGTCATGTTTAGAGTTGAATGAATCAGAATTCAAATAAAACCCACACATTACAATAGACTGATATGTCCTTTAGGTGTCTTTTAATCGACAGAGTCTCCGTCCACATCTTTTTGTTGTTGTTGCAATTTATTCACTGAAGAAACTGTTTCTGTTCTGATACTGACATTTAGGAGTCATAAACCATAACTTGCTCCCCAGAATTTCTGTCCTGTCTCCTCCACCCTGCTCGCCCACGGACATTATTCCTTACACAGATGATTCAAGCTTTTCTTTTCCTAGGAGTTTTCATTGTATGCTTTGTTTGTTATATGTGTTTCTTTTCTTTTTTTTTCATTGTATGCCTTGACCCTTGCTTGATATTATTTATGGCTTCGTGTTGATAAGAATTATAGTAGGAATCCAGTAAGAATATCTGCCTTCCCCACACCCACATCACTTGTGCTGTATGTGGATCCCCCCCACGCACACTGGGAATACTCATTTTCCCATCTTCCTATTCTCCAGTCCCTCCCCGCTGCCAACAGCGCTGATTAAAAATCTCCCTTTCGGGCGCCTGGGTGGCTCAGTTGGTTAAGCGACTGCCTTCGGCTCAGGTCATGATCCTGGAGTCCCAGGATCGAGTCCCAGGATCGAGTCCCAGGATCGAGTCCCACATCGGGCTCCCCGCTCAGCGGGGAGTCGGCTTCTCCCTCTAACCCTCTTCTCTCTCGTGCTCTCTATCTCTCATTCTCTCTCTCTCTCTCTCTCTCAAATAAATAAATAAAATCTTTAAAAAAAAAAAAAACTCCCTTTCAAGGCTAGTCTGGAGATATCTTCTACCCTCCCCATAGCCCTCCGAGTCAAAAGGACTCTTTCCTTACTCTGAGTTCCATACACTTTGTTCTAGCATCTTTTTTGGCACTTATCTTTTTATATGTTGCACCCATTATTACTTGTGTGTCTTAAACTGTGAAATTCTTATCAAAGGGGGACTGTGCCTTATCTTTACATCTCCCACAGCCCTTGACAGAGATCTTTGTTTATAGTGATTACCCAGTAACTGTTGGACAAGTGCATGAAAAAAATCCATTTGCTTATATAGTAGGTTGTTTCAGTTCTTTCTGTTTTGTTGCCCCAACAAGGTTGTAGATTTTAGAACAAAGACTTTGTTTCCCACAGTCCCAGACCTTTCCACTCCCGCTGAAATCATCAAATGCTTGTTTCCGTACACTTGTTAATGGGTATTGGGTAACACGTTTTAATTTGTCTTAAAATTTTTTTTCTTAGAAAAAGTGCCTAATTCCCTATTTTATATGTAAAGATAGACATACAAATAGATATATAGATATAGGTATAATATGTAGGTCTCTGTACAATTCACCAAATTGCATATTATAGTGTAGTGGACACTGCTGGTTGTCTACTCCCACCTTCTAGCTTGGGACCCTCCCCAGCCCCAGTTCCCCAGATCCTCACTTCCAGCAATAGATGCTGATTAGTCTATGTCAGTCACAGAACTCCCCATCCTCTTGCTAATGACTGATTTACCATTGAGTATGTAACCAATTCTGGCTACAGAGACATTAGGGAAAGCCTTCTGGGGGAACCTCTGGAAAAGGCTTCCTCTCTCTTAAGAAAGAGACACACATAAATACAGTACTTTTCTCTTTCTGGACATTGTAGTCTCCTAAAGTGATTCCTTGGAAGTGCAGCAGCCATCAGAAGCCAGGGCAAGCCTGAGCGTGAAGGTGAAGCTGGTGAGCAGGATTAGCAGAACAAGGAGAAGGAAGAAGATTCTGGACCTGGATGACATCATCTCACCTCTGCTTGCCTGGTACCCACATCCCATTATCTCTTTTTTTGACTGAAAACATACAATGATTTTTTTTTTATTTAAGATTTTATTTATTTATTTGAGAGAGAGAGAGAGCACGAGCAGCGGGAGGGGAGGAGCAGAGAGGGGAGGGAGTCGGGGGGAGGGGAGAGAGGAGGAGAGGGGAGGGCAGAGGGAGAAGCAGGCTTCCCACTGAGCAGGGAGCCCAAGGAGGGGCTCGATTCCAGGACCCTGGGATCATGACCTGAGCTGAAGGCAGATGCTCAACTGAGCCACCCAGCTGCCCCTGAGATACAATGATTTCTAAACACTCACTACTCAAAGTATGAACTGTAGCACAGGAGCTTGTTAGAAATGCAGAATTTCGGGGCACCTGGGTGGCTCAGTCGTTAAGTGTCTGCCTTCAGCTCAGGTCAGGATCCCAGGGTCCTGGGATTGAGCCCTGCATCAGGCTCCCTGCTAGTCAGGAAGCCTGCTTCTCCCTCTCCCACTCCCCCTAATTGTGTTCCTGCTCTCACTGTCTCTCTCTCTGTCAAATAAATAAATAAAATCTTAAAAAGAAAAAAAAAGGAAATGCAGAATTTCAGGTCACCCCAGACCTACTGAATCAGAACCTGCATATTAATAAGATCCCCCAGGGATTCACAGACACATTAAAATTTGAGAATCACTAAACTGATGCCCTACAATGATAGCTGTTTTCAATGATCAATTATTTAACCAATTCATTTATGTATTTCTCATTTATTTTGCTGAGAGTTTGCAGTGAGAAGAATACAAAGGTATCCCAGGCTCTGCCAAACTAAGTGAATGAAATGGGTGTGAAAACAGGCACAGAAGCTACAAACTATAAGCGTCAGCTTCAGAAGCACAAGGGGAACAGGTAGGTTCCTTGCCTAAAACTCCTCGATGTCTTCACATTGTACAGAAAAGAAAATGTAAAATCCTTAACAAAACTTGCAAGGCCTACAGGACGTTACTTACGGCCTTCTCTCTCCACCTTCTCTTACTGCACGCTCCACAGGCTCCACCCCACCACATCCCTTTGCCTGGTGTGGTGGGTTAAAGCTGGCTGGAAATTCTGAGGCTCCTCTCATGGGGTCCCTGTGCCCTCCCCTTGAATGTGGGTGGGTCTGTGACTGCTTTAACTCCCCAATCCAGTTCTGCCTGAATTTCTGACCCTAACATTCATGAGAAATAATAAAATGGTTGTTGTTTCCAGCCTGCAGGCTTTGGCATATATACAACTGCAGTGATAAATAACCGGAAACTTAGCTAATTCCTGCTCAGCCTAAGGATCTCTTCTTTAGAGGGGCTTTCCCTGGCTTTCCTTTCTAAATCAGGCCCTACCCCACCACCTTGTCTCCCAGCACTGGCTGCTCTCCCTTCAATGCACTTACTGGAGAATGTGGTTCTAGACCAATGGGCTTACCTCTCGATGTCTGTCTTCCTGGACTATCAGTTCAGGAAGGCTGACTTGTTCACCACTGTATACTCATCACCTTGTACACTGTCTGGCACATGGTAGAACTTCCAAGATATTTGTAGATAAAGTCATTAATGAGTTATGCCAAGTGAGATCTAAATTTATATATACATATACTTATGTGTGTGTGTGTGTGTGTATAGAATTGGCATATGGACAATATACTCATATTGGTTCAAAATCTGAGAAGTAAAAAATCTCCCTCCTACCCCTGTCCTTAATCACCAGGTTTCCTTTCCCAGAGGTAACCCATGTTACCAGATTCTTTTTTAAAGATGTATTTATTTACTTTTAGAGAGAGAGTGTGCACACAGATGTGAGCAGGGGGAGGGGCAGAAGGAGAGAGAGAGAATCTCAAGCAGACTCCCCAGTGAGCATGGAGCCCAACATGGGGCTCGATCTCACGACCCTGAGATCATGACCTGAGCCAAAACCAAGAGTTGGACGCTTAACCAACTGAGCCCCTCAGGCACCCACCAGATTCCTATTTATCTTTTAGGAATACATTATTCATTCACAGGCAATTATATGTATGCTTGCATTTATAAGAAGTTCACCCCCTGTTTAAAAGCCCAAATAGGGACATCTGAGCCTGCCAGGCAACCCCCTCCTCATTGTTTTTTCTGGCTGCAGAAATTCCATAACTTCTGTAATCAGTTTGCTATTATTGAATATTTAGGTTGTTCCTGATCTTCTGCCATATAAACGATGTTGTGATGATTTATATAAGTACACATGCCATTTCTACAAACTTGTACATACATTCACTCATATGCATGTGAGTATATCTATAGGAAAAGTCCCCAAAGTGGAAGTGTTAGGTCAGAGCGTCTGTGCATTTGTAATATTGATAACTATTGTCATGTTGCCCTCAATGGCCTTTCTCTTAATTCTTACTCCTACTTATAATGTATCAAAGTGCTGGTTTCCTTATGACCACCCTAACAGAATATATTATAAAACCTTTATGTTTTTGCCAATCCAGTGGGTGAAAAGTAGGATTTCAGTATGGTTTTATTTTGTATTTCTCTAATGATGAGTAAAAGTGAGTATGCTTTCATATGTTTACAAGACATTTATGTTGCCTTTTCTGTAAGTTCATGTCCCTTACTCTTTTCCATTTGGTTCTTGATTTTTTTCTTATTGAATCACGGGAGCTCTTTCTATATTATAGCCTTTCTATATTACAGTCTTTCTATACTACAGTCTTTCTATAGTACAGCCTTTCTATATTACAGTCTTTCTATAGTACAGTCATTCTATATTACAGCCTTTCTATAGTACAGTCTTTTGTTGCAAAAAGTTTCCCTAGCTTGTCATTTGACTTTGCTGTTAATGGTTTTTGTCTTGTAGGATTTTTAAGAAATTTTATGTTGTCTTCATTATGTATTGCTCCATAACAAATTACCTAAAACTTAGTGGCTTAGAACTATAATCCTTTACTCTTTCATGATTTTTCTGGGAAGGGAATTCAGACAGGGCACAGCAGAGATGGCCTGTAGACTCAAAAGCGGGGAGGTGGACTTGTCTGAAGGCATCATTTGGTGGTTGATGCTAAAGCTGCCAGGTGGAAACCTAGATGAGGTTCTAGGCCAAAATACCCACATATGGCCTGGACTTCCTCCCAAAACGGTCACTAGATTCTGAAGACAAGTATTCTGGAAGAGAGCCAGGCACAAGCTAGCCTTATGACCTAGCCTTGAAAGTTGTGCAGGACCACTTCCAACCTCATTCCATTGGTTGAGGCCCTTCACAGATCCACTCAGGTAGGAGGGCCTGGGTGGCTCAGTTGGTTAAGCATCCAACTCTTGATCTCAGCTCAGGTCTTGATCTCAAGGTTGGAGTGGTCTGCCCTTGGCCCCTACATAAACTTATAGGGGCAGACCACTCCAAGATGGGCCACTTTGGCATAAAGATTATTTTCATTTAAAAAGCAATCAATCAATACCCAGCAGATCTAGGAAAAGCTCTTTAGTTCCCCCCCCCCCGAAAAGAACG
This sequence comes from Zalophus californianus, assembly GCF_009762305.2. Lineage (NCBI taxonomy): Eukaryota > Metazoa > Chordata > Mammalia > Carnivora > Otariidae > Zalophus > Zalophus californianus. The sequence continues at coordinate 94,188,864 of NC_045597.1, forward strand.
CAGATAGAGGAATTCATCCAAGAAGGGAGCTATTACCATAGACAACTACATTATACTATGGACTAGGTATGGCATGCAGGGAGGGATGCAGCAAGGCCTGTTTGATCAAAGTCCTCCATGTCCCCTTGTTTTTGAGGGGTCCAGCAAACATTTGTTTACCAAGCATTTACTCTTTTTCAGCTTGCTGTGAATTGCTTTTCTTCCCTTTGAAGTCCCAGGCCCCTAGCCCCTCCTCCTTAGTTCAGAATGGCATATATAACTTATATCACCTGTCTTAGGAATTTCTTGTCTGTGTGGATTCCCCAAATATATGATATTAAATTTGACTTTTTCCCGTTCATCTGTCTCATGTCCACTAGATTTTTTAGTCCAGCTAGAAGGACCTCGACAGGCAGAGTAAATTCTTCCTCCCCAACAGACTCCACCTCTCAATGGAGAAGCATCAGCATCTTAAGAGAGTACCACATTCTCTTTTCTCTGGCACTGACTGTGGATGGGAGGGTACAGAACTGCTGTAGCCATCTTGCTACCAGCCTGAGCTTATGCAACTCAGGGTTGGGCCAAGCCAAGAGAACCAGGCACAAACAGAACCTGAACCATGCGTAAGTCCACCCCGAAGTATGCTCTGTCTCTGGACTCTCAGTCACGTGAGCCAGTATCCATCCCTATCACTACTTCAGCCAACTTAAGTTGATTTGTCTGTTATCTGGAGCCAAATGCATCTCAAATTGTATATGCAGGCCATTTAATCCCACTGATTTTTTTTCAACCTTGTGATAATGCTGAAAGATCAGTATTATTTGTCCATTACACAGATGAGGATATTAGCACTGAAGGGCTAAAGTAACTGCCCGATGCCTGGGTGGCTCGGTCGTTAAGCGTCTGCCTTTGGCTCAGGTCATGATCCCAGAGTCCTGGGATCAAGCCCCGCATCAGGCTCCCTGCTCAGCGAGGAGCCTGCTTCTCCCTCTCCCCCTCCCCCTGTTTGTGTTCCCTCTCTCTCTGTGTCAAATAAATAAATCTTTTAAAAAAAGATAAATAAAGTAACTGCCCGAGGTCACATGGTGAATTGATGCCTAAGTCAGGATTTGAATCCAGGTTGTTTTGTTGCCGGCATTCTTTTCTGTACACCAAGCCAAACTGCCTAATCAGGCAGAAATGTGGGGAGCCTCTGGGAGGTCGGGGTGCACCTGATCTTTCTTTGTTCCCTCCAGTGAAGATAAGGCCTTGGGAACACTGGCAACATTGTCTTTCAGATATGGTTTTATTTGCTCTCTTTTATTTGATCTGTTTTAATGATAATATTTAATATAAATATTTAAAAGGATGCTGACAAATGGAGGAGGAAAATAAGAAAAGTAAAGGAAAAACTGCTTTCCTGAGAAAGCCAGCCCACATTTCCAGAGTGTAAACAGTGAGCCTGGACCATAAAAACCTCATTAAAATGTCAGTGTTATACCTTTGTACTTCAGCACTGAATAGGAAATCATGCTTGCCCCATTATTTATGGCTCATCAATAATACATTACCTGGGCTCCAGAAAAGCTCACATTCAAGAGAGGACAGACCTTTTTGTTTGGTTTATTGAGCAGCTGAAGGGGCAGAGCAAGTTCGTTTCATTGGTGTGGTCATTTGGTGAAGGCCTTAAACCCAGACACCCAGGGACAGCCAACTCCTCACTCCTTCCCAATGCTCTCCTCATTCCCTACCCCCAAACCAGTCCCTTCTGCTCAAACCTCACTTTCCCAGGAAGCCTTTCTTACGTGTATGCCAGGGGAAATTTTTACAGGTGACAGAAGCGGATTTAAGTGACAGAAAGAGATTACAAGTGACAGAATGAATTCAGAAGTAAAAAGAGTTAAAAATTTATCTATCTACCTATCTTCTATCAGGAGAGGCTTCAGTCACAGCTGCATCTAGGTACCAGAGGATAGTGTTGGGATCTTGTCTTTCTTGGTCTCTTGGTTCTCCACTCCGTGTGGGCTTCATTCTAAACCAGGACTCTTCATGATGTGGGAGGGCTGCCATCTTGGTACTAGCTTTGGTATAATGCTAATGCATGGGTTTTGGTAGTGCCACTCTTATTAGCCCAGCATCTGTTACATGCGCATCCCTGAACCAATTACTGTCCTTAGTTGGTGGTGCTGCCTCTCCTCACCCTAGGTCTGGGTCATGTGCTCACCCCTGGGCTGCTGTTGGTGAAAGGCCCCCCCGCGAAGCCACAAGGTCCGAGAGTGGAGGAGGGGAAGGGAGATCCTTGTACCAGAAGGGGGAGAATGGAGGCCAGCCAGACACACCAACAGATGTCTGTTAGATTGAACCTTTTTAATTATCGATATTCAAATATATTTTACCTATGAGAATGGTGACCTCATACATTAACCCACAAGGTTTGGTACAGGCTCCCATATAATGAATCGTGGTTTACAGTATCCACCATATATCCTGTAGTTGTTCACTTCAGCCCATCAGTTGGTTTGTTAACTATGTGGTTGCGTTAAACCTCTGAAGTCTTGACCACCAGCCTCCATCATCTTGCTGGGCCTCCTGGGAGGGGATGCAATTAAAGTACCCCAGGCTTTGTACACTGGGCTGAGATCTCCACGGGCAATTTCCCCCAGGCCTCTATCATTGTCTCATAGCCACCTGGAACAGAGTAGGTACTCAATGACTATTCATTGAATGAATGGGCTTAATTAGTTCTCTAACAAGTGTTTATTGTTCCTGGAAAAATGCAAAAAACTAATTTCATGTTGGAGAAGTAATTTAAAATAAAATCTCTGGTCAACCAGGTGAACTCTCTCCACCGAATGAAGAAAAGAATGAATCAGTTTTATTATTAAGCATTAAACCAGCCTGAAATGCACATCATTGACAAGCCACAAAAGAGATGGCAAAGACAAATAGAAATCTCACCCTTTTATAGAGCCAGGCAGTTAATTGTCTTTATCCCAAGGGAAAATAAAACTTCTCGTATCTTTTTGACAAGCAGGAAATTACAACTTGGAGCCAAATGTCTGCACTAACCTCCCACAGTGACAGAGAGCTGGGGCGCCTTGATATCCACATTTCATGGAGATGGATCCACCGCCTTCAAGAAAAACTGGCAATAGGCTTATTTCCTTTTTAAAAAGATTTACATACATCTCAAAGACATGGAGGAGATTTCTAATTACAAGTTTTCTAAAGGAAATGCTAAAAGAGAAGGAAGAGGAGAAAAGATCTCTTTCCCTTTGGGCACCAGGGATTTTTAAAATTTAGCTTTTGGGGGATTGTATTGTAGGGGAGGAAAAAATCTTTTACCCCTACCCTCCCAGGTTCAATGGCTGAAGCTTGCAAATCAATCTGATAGAAGACAGATTAACAAGAGCAAAAGCAGTAGGAATGACCTGCAGATGCGCTGGAGTTTCACAAGGAAATGAGATTCAGGGAGGTGGTCAGATGATTGAAGTGTATATACCATTTTAGGCTAAACAAAGGAAAAGGGGGTTTGGGCACTTCTGGGCTGGGGAGGCAAGTTATGGGAAAGGGAGGGGAGAAAATGTATGATAAATAAGGTTTGTCTTGTTATATGGATAAGTGTCTCTCAGGTGATAGGAGTTGTCTTGGGCCATAGCTCTCTTCCTGGTACAGACTTTTTTTTAACAAATGGAAAGCACTGGGCTCCACAAAATCAGCAGGGCGTCTGCTGGAGATTCTCTCTCTCCCTCTCCCTCTCCCCCACTCCTCCACTCTCTCTCTCTCAAACTGGTAAATAAATCTTAAAAAAAAAAGAGAGAGAGAGAGATGGCCCCACTCCATCACTCATGGGGGTTATAATGAAGTTTAGAAGGTGTATAGTTTGGTATTTCCCCACAATGGCCATAATGGTATTTATGGTTTCACACACTCTTCCAGAATCTTCTCATTCTCTCATCAAGAGATTGAGTCTTTGCTGCTTCCCTTGAACCTGGGCAGGCTTCTGTGATTGTCTGGATGTCAATGAGCCCTCTTGCTCAACTGTAGACCCCAACAGTTTTAACCAGAAATAGTGAAGACCCCCTTAACTCAGCTCTAACTTAAAACCATTGTGCTTATTTCTTATCGCGCTTTCTTGGGGCATTGACAAGACATTTTGCAATAACCTGAACATTCCAACCACCAGACCAGGAAAGCCTTCATAGGATTTGGAATGCCTAGAAGATCACATCCCACACATCCCCTTCCCCACGATGATCTTGTGCTGAACACATATCGATTCCCACCCATGACCGTCACCTGTTCTCCGACAGCTCTCTTGCACACCGCCCCCGCCCCCAACCTCTCTCTAGAAGACTCTAGATGTCCATCTTGATGTGGAGAACAAAGGCAAAGAATTGTAGATAAAATTAAATGTCCTTATAACTGGCCGCCCGTCGACAAACACTTGAGACAGGCAGAGAAAGACGTTCCTCCAGGACTCCCAACTGTCTTTAATGTTAATGCCTTGCTAGAGGAAAACAACCTCAGCTTGACAATAGCCAGGTCTCCAGGATCCTGTAAAGTCTTCTTTAACATATGAAAGTCCTTTTGGAAACTTCCTTTGTCTCCCAACTTAAAAGTATATAATCAGCTGCTCCTCACAATCCCAGAGCAGCTCTTTCTGCCCACAGGCCTTGTCCCTGTGCTTTAATAAAACCACCTTTTTTTGCACTAAAAACGTCTCAAGAATTCTTTCTTGACCGTTGGCTCCTGGACTCAAACATCAAATCACAATCACATCTTTCGGGCCGGGAAGATCGATAGTTAGGGCTTGAGCCTGCCACCTCCCCACCGCTGCAGGCACCCGAAAGAAATTTCTCCCTTTCTCTTTCCCAAACCCTCGTCTCGTGAGTTACTGGCTTCGCTTGCCACGAGTTTATCTGAGTTTGTTGAGCAACAGTGTGTGCAAATCCAGCCAGGAGCTCTCCTTTCAATTTGTCCGCCTGTCTTGGGATTCCCCCCGCCCCCAACCACTTGGCTGCCGAGCGTGCCAGGGCTCACCAGTTCCTTTTCTGAGTTAGTGACTATGATAGATAGATTGGTAATACGGACAATACGAAGCAACAGAAGCAGTAATGTGTGATTTTCAGGCTGGGTCATCAATCACAATAGTTTCCACCTGCTCTTTCTTGGGATGCACACCTTTGGGATCATGAGCCACTGCAACCATGTGGAGAAAGCATACAGAGACAGCGGGGGACACCTGAGGAGCCCCAGCTGCTCTGGCCCCAGCCATTTGACCGAGTGCATCTTAGGGTAACTCTGGTCCTAGCCACAGTCTGACTGCAACCCTGGGAGAGACTTTTTTTTTTAGATTTATTTATTTATTTGAGAGGGGGTGGAGGAAGGGGGAGAGGGAGAGAGAGAGTCCTAAGAAGACTCCCCGCTGAGCATGGAGCCCCACTGGGGCTCCTTCCCATGACCCTGGGGCTCAATCCCATGACCTGACCTGAAATCAAGACTTGGCTGCTTGCTGCTTTACCAACTGAGCCCCCCCGGTGCCCCTGGGAGAGGCTCTGAAAAGAGTCAACCCCCAGAACTGTGAAATGATAAAAAATAATTGCTGTGGTTTTCCATCACTAGAGCTGGGGGAGATGGGTGTGGGACAGAAACAATTCAGGGCTGGAGACCCAAAGTCCGGAGTTCTGTACCAGCAAGACTACCTCCCAAATGTGGGATTTTGAGCTACAGCCTCATCACATCTCAGTTTCTTCATCTGCTCAATGGGTATAATATTCCAAGTGGGGTTATTCTCCTTTTGCCTCCTCCCTCCCAAACCCATTTTCTCCCTTCTCCATCCCGCAAGTAAACTGTATGGATAGTTTCTCTCTCTCATCTGTCTGCCTTATCTCTGGCACTGGGTTGTGTTCAGCCAATGGAAGACATCACCAGATCAGTGGACAGGAGAAGGGAAGTCAGGGTATTTATCTGACCACTTGACCCCTTGCCAGGGCCATAACTTTGATAGTGGCTGCCTCCCTCTATGGTTAAGTTCCGAGGGTGACTCCAGGACAGCTCTTACCAACCTCTGGGACACTGTTTTCTCTCCTGGACCCTTGTTAAAGAAAACATTATTCTGACACTTGTTAAAATGGTAAGGAAGACTTTATTCAAGACTGTTACTATAGGAGTATTGCCATAGGGGAGAGAGACCCAGCTCATCTTGGAACACAATAAGGACGAGTGGGGATTTATGGCCAAGGAGCAGGGTGAGGGGGGCAGTGGACCGATCACTAAGAGGAGACATCAAGGGTGGGGGATTCTTGCTAGCAGGACTTAGCAGGATTCTTGCTGAAGGCAGGCCAGGATTGAGACATCAGAGGTGGGGGATGAGGAATTTGATCAGATATCAAGGTTGGTCTGCTATCAAGAGTTGGGGGGGGGACAAATAATACATTCTATGTTAATAAAAAATTATTTTTAGAAGAGTTGGAAGGGGGGGGAAAGAGTCGGAGGGATTCTCACTAAGCTGAGGACAGTGGGACTCTTGCTGAGACTGGGCTGGGCAGGCCAGACAGAGGGGTCAAGGTCCGGGCCTCGACGAGAAGAGGGCTCTGAGGAGTTGAGCTCAAGTTTCATCAAGGAGAGAGTCTTTGCCATCCTTTTTAGGCCCACCGTTGCTAGTCTTCCCTGGCACCTCGCTGTCCCTTGTTGGTTCCCTTAACCTTGCCCATACCCCCGCACCTCAATGGTCCTTTCATTAAACACTCTTCAGTGAAACCACCTGTGCAAAGGGTTCTCCCTGTCCTGCCTCGCCATGGCTGCTGGTCCTTTCACCCCCAGGGGGCTATTTCCAGGGTCAACTGAGATGATGCCTACAAAAGCACTCTGGAAGCCCGAGGGTAATAAAGTCATCTTCATGACTGAAAGGAACCCTAGTACAGTGCAAAAGGTAAAGGCAAAGGCTTTGTGCTCAGTCCAGAGTTCAAATCCTGCCCCTGCCCCTCATTAGCTGTGTTATTGGAGGTGAGTGCTTACCTTCCTAAGCCTCAAGGTCCCATCTCATTGATCAAGGAAAGTAAACGTCTCTCATATAGTCCTGGAGGACTGGCTACGGTAACACACTCCAATTGCCTAAAGGGCTCTCTAGTGCATGGCAGGTATCAAACACCTTGTTAATTCCCTACCTTTTCCCTTCCACCCCTATTATGAAAATTGTTTTCTCAGGCAGGTTTTATAAAGCCACTAGCGGCATGCATGGCTTGTAAATGGGTTTCTTGTGGAGCCCTTCAGACCCTTTTCTCAATGCTCAGAGAGACAGAGCCTACCATTTAAGGGAGAATGGCTTGCCACAGGCCAGAAATTTATTAAATTGTCCAGAACAGATGTGGTTCTGCTATTTTACTGGTGATCATGAGGCTCTTGTATAGAGCACAGATTCCATTTTTGTATTGTTTTCTTGAAATTTCTTCCCATCAAACAAGCAATACACACAGTGGTTACAGAAAATATTCGAGGGACACCTGGTTAAGTGTCTGCCTTCGGCTCAGGTCATGATCCCAGGGTCCTGGGATCAAGCCCTGCATCGGGCTCCCTGCTCAGAGGGGAGCCTGCTTCCCCCTCTCCCTCTGCCCCTCCCCCTGCTTGTGCTCTCACTCTCACTCTGTCAAATAAATAAATCAAATCTATTAAAAAAAAGAAAATATTCGAGCAACACCGAAGTCTATATAGTAAAAATGCCAAGTCCTTACAGCGTGCACTTTCTGATGTACATTTAGGGTGTAACAACATTCTTTCCAGCCCTAATCTTGAACCATTTAAGAAATAAGATTAAGACAGATGAGGTCAAATATCACTTTCATGAACGATAAAGTTGATCTTGGAGAATGCGTTTATACCTGTGGGCAAGCGGGTTTTCTAACATTGAACTGCAGAATTACTTAGAAGCCGCCCCCCCCCCACCCCCGTCACTGGTGATACTGGATCAACACAGAGTCTTGACCAGCAATGACAGCCTGGCACCAGCGATCCACTTACAGGCTCTCTGCAGGTGGGGCAGTTGTCAAAGAAAGGGGGGTTGCAGAACCTCATGTCAGTCCTTATCCCAAATGCATGAAACCCATAGAGCTCTTCCTGTCTCTGCATTTGTGTGTGTGTGCGGGGGCGCGCGCGTGGGGGAGGGCCTTAATGAGGGGCTAGAGACAGGTCAGGAGGATTATACTAACGGCTGCACTAGGGGAGGAAGGAAACATCAAGGGTGGGGCTGAGTGTCCCCCTTCCATGCACATTATCTCCTGTTCTCCGCTATGGTACTCGTGCTTCCACAAACATCCTTGCACATATTTCATTGAGTCTTTGGGCGAGTATTTCCGTAGCAAAAGTTCTTACAAATGAATTCATGTTCATATATACTTTAGGCAAATATATCCTGGGCATTGATTGTGGACCTGAGAGCTCAAAGCACTGTTTTCCCTCTAATTTTTGCTGTGATCTGCCAACCTTACCTTATCAATAGCCTCCTCAGGTAAGGAAGGCTGCTATGGGCTAGAATATGTTGCTTTAAGAGCAGGTTAGCTTAAAAAAAAAAAAAAAAAAAAGGCAGATCAGCCATCTGACCAGAGGTCAGTCACAGAAAATCGGGGTATCAGGGTTAGCCAGGCTTTCCCATCTGACCTTCTGAGTCTCGGGTACCCAGCAACGTCATTGATCCTCCTGCACCCTCAATGCCCTTCTCTGTCAAACGGGCATAATATCACTAAGGGGCTTGGGGGGAACTCAAGGAGCTGATGTGTACTTAAAGTGCCGGGAGAAAGGCCAACATAGGAGAGCCAAGAGGAAAGGAGTGGGCACAAAAACAGAGAAAGAAAAAAATTGGGTGTGTAAGAGCCGTTTGAGGGTATCTTGTACTGAGAGGCTAAAAGCCAGCCTCCAGGTCACCTGGGCACTCAGACAGGTTGAGCAGGCTACTGGAGGGACCTGCCTGGTGCTTAAATAGCTTCTCAGAGACACCAGGAGCCCAAAGCCTCCAGGGGTTCATCTTCAGCGCAGCCCCCAAAACGCCTGGGTGGACCACAGGCTCCTCACCTGATCATCTAAACCTCCTCGTGTGATGGCGCCCATGGGAATGAAATTCCCTAGAAGGAGCGGGTATGACTTGAATAAGGAGGAAACACAAAATGAAAATTGGAAATGAAGTGCCACGTAGCTGTCCCACCCGATCGATGCAATAGGCATTTACGGAGCCCCCGCTATGTCCGCAGGGCACCGGCACAAGCTTCTTTTAACCCGAACGTGGGCATCAGTAGATGCGAGACTCAAAACCGTGTCATACGTTGCCCATCGGCGGGCGGCCAGCAGGGCTGCCCCAGAACTTGGCGCTCTTTCCGGACTCGGGGGTGTTGCAGCGTCCGAGGCTGAGACAGCGCGTGCCCTCTGCCGGTCTCCTCCGCCCCCGGGCTGAGCCCGCTGGAGCCGCCTGCTGCCCCCCGCGTGCTCCCTCCGCCTCCTCCCCTGCCCGCCAGTAGCGGCTGGGTGGAGGAGCGCCGGCCGTGCCGCGCGTCCTTATCAATGGGCTGGGCTGCTTAGCTCGCCGCCACCTCTTCCGAGGACGAGCAGTCCTGGGGCTCGCCGCGGGCTGAGTGGCCCACAGCCATGGCTCCTCCGGACGCGGCGGCCGGCCGGGGCCCCCGCGGAGGGCGCTGAGCTCCCGGGCCAGGTGTGCGCACAGGGCGGGCGGCCGTCGAGGCGCTCTCCCCACCGCGCCGCCCCGCAGGGGAGCGCGCCGGGCACCATGAGTCCCCGCTTGCTGCTGTGGCCGCGGCCGCTCCTGCTGCTGCTGCTCGCCTGCGCTGCTCACACGGTGAGTACCGCTCCCCTCCGTGGGTCCCCAGATCTTCCGTGGAGGAGGGGGAACCCTGACACCTCGTTCCCTCCCCCCAAGGATCATCTCTATCGGCTCCTCTCCTGATAGCCTCCTCCCCCGGAGTAAAAGCAAGTGCGCCCGGCGAAGGCAGCCCTAAGATAAACCCCCTCTCCCCTCAACGCCATCCCCTCCCTCCAGGCTGTGCCCCGACAGAAACTCTGGAGGCGCCCCTAGCAGTGCCTAGTGTGCGCTGGGCATTCTGCCTCCATTATTTCATCGCTACCTCTTGATGGGCTTTCCAGGTTGGTAGTGTCCCCCTCTCTTTACGGACGAGGAAACAGAGACTCTAAGAGGCCAAAAATCTTGCCCTAGGAAAAGTTGATTGGAACCCATGTCCGTCGGCCCCAAAGCCTTGACATTCTCTCTCTCTCTGTCTCTCTCTCTCTCTCTCTCTCACACACACACGTACACACACACGCCCCCAGGGCTGCAGAAGGGGAAACCTCAGAAAGCTCTGGCTGGAGCTGCCGGCTCTGTCTATGGTGGGACCGTTAGCAGCTCCCTCCCTCCCCTTTGGGATTTGGCTCCCTAAAGTCTGCATGTCTGGGGAGTCCTTGGAGGAGCTGATCTCCGAAAACCCGGTCCAGGCGAGAAGAGAACGGCAGAGTGGATGGCTTGTTTTCCTTTCCCACGGGAATGCCTTGGAATTCAGGGCTTCTCCCCCCTGGGATTTGTGAATGAGTGGCTGCACCCAGGCAGCCAGGGTGGAAGGAATGGGGAGGGGGTGGTGGGGCGGGGAGTGGAGGGGGGGGTGCAGATTCCAGAACCACGTCTTCCCACCAGCATTGCAAACTGGCCCTTAAGGCCTCTGTCCCAAGAAACTCCCCAGGCGAAGTACTTGGGAACCCAGTTTGGAGTCTCCAGTCTCTGTCCTGGGTGAGTCCTTCCGGGTGTCCAATGACCTTGCCTTCCTATAGTCCTCTCCTGTTTGATTATAAGAAAACCCTTCACTCCCAGAGCTGATGGGAGTGTTGATTCTCAGGAGCTGCCGGTCCAGCAGCTCTGTGACATTCTAGCAGCAGTAGTTTGGAAAAGTAGAATTTGGGACTCTTGTTCCCAGCTCCCTTGTAACCCTGGAGCCTCTTCTCACCAGTGGCAGGGCCTGGTGGTTGGAAGGTGCTAGAGCAATAGTACCCACTCACTAATCGGAAGCCCCAATTTGGGGAAATGCCACCCAGGACCCTGGGGACAATTCAAAGCCTCTGGGTGTGCTGTTATTCAGTGCCCAGGGATGGGAGAGGTAATAGCTTCTTCCTTATTACCTTCCCCACCTCCTTCTTAAGTATTTGCAGTAACCCTGAGGTTGTCAAAAGAAATCAACAGGTGGCTGGGCTTCAGGACTGAGGTTCAACCTACATTTTTAGTCTCAAGGGGCCCCCAGGTTATGTCAGGAATAAGCAGAGGGGGAAATAAGAGCTTTCACTTGGTTTGAATCTTCAGTGTGCCTTGGAAGGCTGCTTCATGATGCTCTGGTCGAATTCCCTTATTTTACAGATGAGCGAACTGAGACCCACAGAGAAAAGAGAGTTGCCCCAAATCAACAAGTTAGCTGTAGAGCTGGGACTAGCGACCAGATCGCTTGATCCCCGTCACGCAGGGTGCTCTCCCTTATGTCCTTTGCCTTTACATGTCGCTTTCATACACTCATGTCCTGCCTTGTATTATCACAAAGTGGTTTCCTGTGTATAAGTCTTGGTCTTCTGGGTGTTTTATGGGCTTATCCAGACCTGAGGTCTCATACTTCTTGGCAAGAACTCCTGTAATAAACAAGAATGGAACTGACCTACTTTGTTTGGAGTATTTCCCAGGCTTTGAAACCCTGCTTACCTTCTGTTTCTTTGACTCTGAGTGGCCGGGCATTTGATTTGGAAATTTAAGGGCATTCAAACAATTTTTTATTTATATGGGGCCCCCGTATTGTGTGAGATCATAAGCATCTTCCTAATGGGGCATCATTAGGCCAAACTGCTGATTACTGCTCCCCACCTTCCCCCCCTTGCCTTTCCATACAGGGAAGTGTCAGGAGGGTCCCTTGCAAATGGAAACCAGAAAGTGATGATGGCTGAAGGGGCCAGCTTTCTGAGACCGCCATTGGAAACGTGGACCACAGCTCCCTTTGCTCTCCCACGCCCATGAATCTCATGAGGACTTTCACCTGGAAGGATCCTCATCCTGTATCCCTAGAGCCTGTCTCAGTGTAAGAAGGAGTTCAATGAGTGTGTGTTGGTTGAGTGAATGAGTGAGTGAGTGAGTGAATGAATGAAGCGATGACATCCAAAGGGAGTGTCGTAAGCTGTGGCACTTTCATATAGCGCCAAGTAATAAACAATGACATCTTGAAGGCAACCCTTGCTTATAAAATTGTACATAACCGTGTCAAGCCAATGAAAAACAGTCACTCAAGGTAGGACTTTTGAACCCGCGGCATCTGGCAAACTTCCAACTCGATAACCTTAGTGAGTTAAGTGGGGTGGGGAGGGTTGCCTTTTCCTTCAAGTGGGGTTTCTTAACTTTGACACTGTAACCCCGGATATTAAATCTGGGCTTTCAGCAAGGGGTGCCAGGACGGGAGCTAGGTCTTTCCCCGGCCTGGAGGAAGCCAGAGGGAAGTAGTAATGAGGATACGGAGGACAGAGGGGGAGTCACAGAATTCTTTGTCATGGGGGGCTGTCCTGCGCATTGTGTGCCGTCTAGCACCATCCCTGGCCTTTACCCAGTAGAAGCCAGGAGCACCTGTCCACGTTGTGCCCACAGAAAAATGTCTCCAGACATTACCCGATGTCCTCTGGGAGGCAGAGAGGGCAGAACTCCCCCTGGTCGAGAACCACTGCCTTAAAGGTTGTCCTATTTCAGGGGAAACGCATGAGCAGAACTAACAATAGGGCCCAGTTGCATGTTGGATTCAGGAGAGTGGGCTTGGTGACAGGGAATCAGAGCCAAGGTCCCCGATGAACACCCACTTGCAGACAAAATGACTTGTGCCGAGAAGGGGCTTGATCTTCTCCAGCCTCCCTCCCTGCTCTTCCACCTCTCTCCCTCCCATCTCAGTGGATGGCTCAGAAACAGAAAAGGTCCTGGCTTGGGGGTCTGGCTCATGGTGCTACTACCTCCAGGGGCTGACAAGCTCGGTGGCAACCGGGCGAGCAGAATTTTAGGAAGACCTTCAGGGGTCACCTGAGGAGCTGGCTATTAACAACTCTTCAGAGGAGGCTCTCTGGGATTTTTTTTTTAAAGATTTTATTTATTTATCTGACAGAGGGAGAGAGAGAGCGCGCACAAGCAGGGGGAATGGAAGGCAGAGGAAGAGGGAGAAGCAGGCTTCCTGCTGAGCAAGGAGCCTGTTGTGGGTCTCGATCCCAGGACCCTGGGATCATGAGCTGAGCCGAAGGCAGACGCTTAACGACTGAGCCACACAGGTGCCCCTGGGATTTTTTATATCCCTGAAAGATCACCTTCTCATCTTCTAGGGAAATATTTGTCGATTTCTTTTGGAATTGCTACTATCTCTAAAATGAATGTGAATGATGATGATGAGGATAAAGGTATCCTTTACTGAGCACTCACTTCACACCAGATACTCTGCCAAGTCCTTGCCAGCACCATCTGACTTTATTCTCATAACCCTCATTGTGCAGAAGAAGGAGCAGAGGCTCAGAGAGAGGTGAAGCCATTTGTCAGGGCAACCCACCCAGACATGGTGTGAGGACCCAACCCCGGGATTCCTAACCAGCACCCACATCTGCTCCCAGAAAGAGGCCTGCGCTGGTTTCCGGTACCCAAGGGGCTGTCGCAAAATGCTCTCCCAAGCCTCAAAGTGACATTAATTTCAGTTTAATCTAATCACTTTATAAAACACAAAACAAATACTGAACTACACACAGCTTTTTATTAAAGGGGCCAGAGATGAGCTTGGGGTCACAAAATCAATCAACCAGGCAGTACACTTCCCAGACTCTTTAGGGAGCTCCTTCTCTTAGCTTTGGCATCGCCTTTCTGCGCTCCCACGGAGCCCACCTCTCTCCACTCTGTCCCCATTATCCTTGCCTTATGGCTTCCTCCATGCCCAGGGAGGAGGGAGCGCATAGCTCTCTTCCTGGCACCCGTCTTTGAAAGCCCAGACTTCATAACCAGGGTTAGAGTTCCACCCCCACAGTGGCGCCCTCCCATGTCCCCCGACTTACTCCCTGCTTCCCTGCCCTTAGCAAGCTGACGTTTCTCTCCACTGACCTTCACTAGGGCATTGGGACAACCTGCAGCCCAAGGCAAAACCCACAACACTCAGATCCTATCTACCTGCTTACATTACAAACAGGGCTGCTCAGCGTTCCTGTGGACTCCAGAAAATAATAATATCCTGGGGCTCAACCAGCCTCAACATTCCATGTCCGGCAGATTCCAAGGAGCATTCAGGGAAGGGACATCTCTGCTTGGTGTTGTCCTGAAGTCCCAGCCCACCATGCTGCCAGCATTCCTAAGTTTTCCTGTCTTCTCCAGAATCCCCGTATGTCTGACATTGATCCCTCGCCAGTGGGCTCTCCCTGATGTCTATGTTCCTGATCTTACCAACCCCTCTTTCATCTTCAATAGACAAGCTTGCCTCCTATTCCCTGAGAGTCAGAGAATGAACCTCCTCCGACCAACATCTGGCTTTTTTTTTTTAAGATTTTATTTATTTATTTGACACACAGAGAGAGAGACAGCAAGAGCCAGGAACACAAGCAGGGCGAGTGGGAGAGGGAGAAGCAGGTTTCCCACTGAGCAGGGAGCCCAACGCGGTGCTCGATCCCAGGACCCTGAGATCACTACCCGAGCTCTCTGGTCTCTTCTTATAAGGACACTAATCCTATCAGATCAGGGGCCCACCCTTATGACCATGTTTAACCTTCGTTACCTCCCTCCAGGCCTTGTCTCCAAATACAGCCACACTGGGGGATAGGGTTTCAACATAGGAATTTGGGGGTGTCACAGATTCAGTCCCTAGCATCATCTGAGTGGAAGAGAGGCACTTCTCCAGCTAGTGTGGCCAGTCCCTGCACCTGTGCTCCCAATCCATGGGGACTCCCATCCTGAGAGGACACAGCCAAGCCATTGTACCCAGTCTTTACCATTTTCCTCTAAGCGTCTTTCCCCATCAGCTGGTCAACTTGCCCAAGTCTGTCCAACCAGGTGGTAAAGAGCCCTCCCTCTGCACTCTGGGTCTTCCAGCCGCTGTTCCATCTCTGCCCCCTGACGACCAGCTTCTGGGAAGAAGCATCCATGATGCTTGCCTCCACTTAACACTGATTTCTTAGCCTGCCACTGCCCGCTCCCACTCCACCACCCGCTGAAATCAGTCTCTTGTGTGGCCTTAATTTCGTTGTCCTCATTACACCCTTTTTGGCCCTGGTCTGACCTAGAGGGACCACATGATTTATGAGAGAGACGGGAGGTTGTCAGTAATGATGTCGAGATGGCAGGCATACACCTGTCTTGGGCAAAGCGGGCATGGGACCCCCGCCTCTCGAGGTATCCCGTGCGGGACCCTCCCTCCTTTCCACTCCCCACTCCGTTGGCTTCTGCTCCTTACGGGCTTCTGATCACCATTTGCACTCCATCTTCTCAGTCCTGTAAGGATCTCTTGTCCAGGCTTGCCCTTGCTCTCCTCACTCTGCTCACTCTTACTGTGTGATCTTCCTCAGCAGTCCTACCCCGTCATAAATCCAGCCTTCCAAACTCATCTTACACCAGCTCCCAAGCCTTCTTCTCTTCTCTTTTCCTTGTTTTTCCTGTTCTTGAAACTATGGGGGCACCCAAACCGGCCTCATGGGAGTCACACTGTCCCCTGCCCTCACCCCGACATTCAGTCCAAGGCCTGCTGCTGCATAATCTGCCTGTTCACTGTCACATGAGGGCCCTATTCTTTATGGGATGTTCTGGTGTTGCTGTTCTGGGTCCAGTGACTCTCACTTCTTCCCGAAGCCGTGAGCCACCTCCAGGAGGGCGGGTCCCCTGCCTCCACTCTTGTTCGCTTATGATCTGGCCGCTGCCTTCGCTGTGTACTTCAGCTGTTCGCCTCTCTGGACCCCTCAAGCCATGAGCTTCAAGAGCAGGAACTATGTCCCATTCACCTTCATGTCCCCAGTGATGAACCAATTGCTTGGCTTAGAGTAGGTGCCCAATAAGTATTTGATGAAATTTTGCATTTTGAACTGGTTATTTGGTAATGAGTTTCCTCTTCTTAGTTCTCATTGTATAAACTAGCTAGTACCACGTCTCCTTTTATTTCCCCCTTGAAAAAATTCCTTTCCAGTCTAAGTTGGCAGGCAAGTGATGTTGAGTGTGGCAGGCAAGTGTGATTGGCAGAGTGATGTTGAGTCTCTTCACCTTCTTCGGAATCCAGTAGATTTTCACTTTATCTCCTCGCAGATTTTACCTTTTCAGATTCAAGAGTCCAAAGTTAAACTAGCAGAACTCTCTCTTGACATCTTTCTTCTCTTGTTTTGCTTATTCTCTCTCTCTGCAGACTGAAGTTTTCTGTTGCTTTCTGAAAGACAGAATATTGTTGCCCAAGAGTACATGCTTTAGGAATGGGAGAGATTGACCTTACTCCCCCTTACAATACCAAATATCCAAGAGAGGAAAGCACATTGTCCCAACCTCGAATCGGTTTTCTCCAAAGGTCTGATCATTGAGATGGGACCTCACCACACACCTAAGCGTGAAGGGGTCTTCTCAGAGAAGAGTTGTTGCCTAATAGGTTGAGCAGACACCTCAAAATATGTCTACCATCTGAGAAAATACCCTAAAGAATGGGACAGTGAAAGCTAATCACACAATCATGAAGCAACAGGTGTGAACTTGTACCCTGTAGTGGGCCAGCCATGACTGGTCTGTGCTGATGTATCAAAGAGTGATACTTGTACAGAGACACTACTAGATACACAATCTGAGAAAGATTACAACTTAGGTGCCTTTGTTAAAAAAAAAATTACTAGAGGTTATGCCCAGCAAAGTCAAAACTGAATCTAAAATATGGGATACAGGGGTGCTGGCTGGCTCAGTCAGTAGAGCATGTGACTCTTGACCTCAGGGTTATGAATTCAAGACCCACGTTGGGTGTGGAGCCTACTTAAAAAAATAAAAATAAAATAAAATAAAATAAAATATGGGATACAAAAAAGGGTAATTTACCCAGGATGGCAATGGGCAGATCAGTTCCACAGTTCTGAAACAGGATTTAGTCCAGAAAGTCAAAGTCCTTGAAGTCAGTTCCAGAGAGGCTCCTTGGCAGAGCTGCTCTATTCAGGACCATGGAGTGCAACTATGCTATGCAAGTGATAAGGTGAAGACCTATGAATTTTGTGATTAACAAGAAAAAAGAAAGTTAATTTAAAATTCTAGCGAATTCTAACTCTCTTAGTGAACTTATGAGGAATACATATTTTTAAGTGTGCTTTGGTCCGAGGTGCCATTTTTACTATGAAGCAGCAACCCATTCTTGGTACCAACTATTTTGGGATTTTCTGCTCAAAATATTTCACTTATGGTGCTAAATATATGTGGTTTTTCCTCACAATGACAACCAATTCAACTCACCAGACACCAGCTGGGTGTTCTAAAATTCAATTCAGTTCTGGGACACCTGGGTGGCTCAGCTGGTTAAGCATCTACCTTTGGGTCAGGTCATGATTCCGGGAGTCCCAGGATTGAGTCACAAAAGTCACATGCTCCCTCCTCAGCAGGGAGTCTGCTTCTCCTTCTCTCTTTGCCCCTCCCCTGGCTCATGCTCTCTCTCTCAAATAAATAAATAAAATCTTTAAAAAAATCAAATTCAATTCAGTTCTGACTCTAACCATCTGGAATCAGCACAGACCCTGTGGGTTAAGGACACAGTCCACAAGACCACTTCTACTTTAGGTGCCAATCATGAACCTGGGTCACCCGTATTTCTGGCTGATCTACTGTACATCGGGGATTCCCATGACCTCCTCCTTTGATTTGGTAATTTGCTAGAAGAGCTCACAGAACTCAGGAAAGTACTTTACTTGCCATTACTGGTTTATCATAAAGGATACCACTCAGGGACAGCCAAGTGGAAGAGATGCAGAGGGTGAGGAAGGGGGAACATGGATGCTGTCCAAACCCTCTTGTGTAGGGTATTTATGTAGGTTTCATTACATAGGCATGATTGACGAAATCACTCACCAGTGGTGACTAACTCAGTCTCTGCCCTCCCTCCCATCTCCTGTGGTCAGAAGGGCAGCTGGAAGTTCCAATCTCTCACCCCATGGTTGGTCTTTCTGGTGACCAGCCCCCATCCTGCAGATATCTAGGGGCCCCAGCCACCAGTCATCTTATCAGCATATACAAAGTCACTCATCACTTTGGAGATCCCAAGGGTCTTAGAAGCTCTTGTATTAGGAACTGAGGAGTGAGACCCAATATTATAACAAAATATGATTTTCTCACCCCCTAATGCTCAGGAAATTACAAGGGTTTTAGGATCACTGTGCCAGGAACCAGAGATGAACACCAAATATATATTTCTATTATATTTGAATGTTACATTAGGACATCCAGTTTCAAATGGCAGATTAACCACAGGCGTTTATCTACTCTGTCCCTGGGAACATCCTTAACATGATAGTAAAGGAATCCCAAGGGTATAAACCCATAAAGTCAAAGGGAACAAGATGAGACAACAATGAAGCAGAGATTTCAAGAAATCTTTGGGAATGGAAAGCGAATGAAGTAGGGGTAGCATTGTGGGAAAAATACCAACCTACGTGCATGTGCCGGGTGGAGGGGTGTAGATGACCAATGGTCTGGGTGGCCTGCAGTGCACTGGAAAGGCTCCGAGCATGGAGGACAAACATAGATCCTGACTGTGGGGTCCTGCTCAGCCTGATTATTTACTGTATAGCAAAGGCCACGAACTGTTCAGGCCCACGGTGGTTCTAAGGACCCCATTAGTGCTTCAAGCTTAAATATGGCGTTGAGCACAGCACAGGGACCTTAGCCAATGGGATTGTGATATGGTTGTATGGAGACCGATGGCAGCTACACTGGAGGTGAGCACAGCATTAATGTACAGATTTGTGGAATCATAACGTTGTGCACCTGAAACTAATGTAACAGTGTGTGTCAACCATACTTCCATAATATACATACATACATATATTATATACAATAACATATATGTGTGTGTATGTGTGTGTATATATATGTATGTATGTATACACATATGGCATCAAGGAAGGCCTCCAATGAGAAAGCAAACAAACAGAAGGGAAAGAGGAAATATCCACCATGCGGAGAGGAGAAAAAGGTCACATGATTACAGTTAATGTCCTGAAATACAGTTCTTTAAAAAGATCTGGGGGCACCCGGGTGGCTCAGGCGGTTAAGCGTCTGACTCTTGATTTCAGCTCAGGTCATGATCTCAGGGTCCTGGGATTCAGCCCTGCGTCAGTTTCCATGCTCAACAGGGAGTCTGCCTAAGGATTCTCTCTCTCCCTCCCCCTCTTCATGCTCTCTCTCTTCAAATAAATAAATAAATCTTAAAAAAAAAAAAAAAGATGCCAGATCTAAGAAGAAAGAGTGTGGGAAAGAGGGTGCTGGACAAAAGGAATCACTAGAGAATAAGAAAGGCTGCCTGGAAATTAAGTGTATGATGACAAAACTTTTATTAGGAAACTCAACAGGTGATGTCAAGTGACACAATGGTAGAAGAGTAGAGGAAGGTGAAAAGACTAGCGGATCCATCTGGGTTGTCCATTATTCAGATAATATGAATTCTAGGAAGACAGAATAGAGAAGATGAAGGGAGGAAGTAGTAAAATAAATCACATAACATTCAAAAAATTCCCAGACATGAAGAACACAAATCTTCAGATAGAAATGTCCCCTGAGTATCTAACGAATGAATAAAAAAAGAAGCATCGCCACAAGGAATTTAAAAGCAACTAAAAACAAGAGAAATCCTGAGTATTTCTACAGAGAAAACAAAAGTCACAAAAGGTTTGGAAGCACAATTGGATTTCTTATAGATATTGGAAGAGAGAAGGAGAAATGCCTTCAAAATCTGGAAGGAAATTTCTTTTCAACCCAGAATTCTCTGCCCAAATTTGATTAATTATCAGATTAATAGAAGCTTTTTCACTCCTGCAGAGATTTCAAAGTTTATCTCCTACATACGCTTTCATAGGAAGTGACTAGAGAATGTGCTTCTGCAAAACAAGAAAGTGAAGCACGGAAAAAGACATGGAATCTATGAGAGTGAAGTCTAGTCAGAAGAGCTGGGGAGAGGTACCCCAAACCACAGCCAGGCATCGGGCCCAGATTGGAGCAAGAGGAAGGAAGGCCGGCAGGGAGGTCTCCAGAAGTAAAACAAATACAACTGTTGATATATGTCTCTCGGAGCTGCTGGAGCACTTGGAAAAATTAGCCATATGTACATAGAACACTAATCAAATGAAAAAAACAAAGTAATTATTGACCTCAGGAAAAACAAGATGTATGAGAAGAGACATAATCATTTTACATGGCTAGACTTAGCGGTGAACGATATTTCATAGTCAAAACAAGACATTATAAATATAGACCATTCATTTAACTAAAAATTAAATCAAGAGAAGTATATGTTTATATGGGGGACAGAAGTATATGTAGGGAGATTTAAAAACATCTAAATCTTTTTCTTCCATAACAGAGAGTTTTAAATAGAGTCTCAGATTAATAAACCAAGAAATAGCAGTATAGGAATATAATTTTTAAATGTGGAGGGGTGCCTGGCTGGCTCAGTCAGAGAAGCATGCGACTCTTGATCTTGGGGTTGTGAGTCTGAGCCCCACGTTGGGTGTAGAGATTACTAAAAACAACTTAAAAACAATATGGAGATTAAAAACAAAAATGAACAGCTACAAAGAGTTGAAATGGTTCCCTCTGGAAAGTAGATAAAGGTTAGGGAAGGAAACTGCTATTTCTCATGACAAACTCCTTGGCATTCGTACAAGTAAAAGAGAAAAAAAACACATATACACAAATACAAATTTTTTAACTGTTTAAAGGTAACTTTTAAGGACTAATAGCTCTTGTTTTGAGAACAATGTTAGCAGTTCTTTCATCTTCATTTGTCTGTTTCTCCTGTGAATTTTATGTATGTATGTGTGTATGTATGTATTTATTCATTCATTTATTTATTTATAAAGATTTTATTTATTTATTTTTGAGAGGGACAGAGAGAGCACGGTGGGGAAGGGCAGAGGAAGAGGGAGAGAGAATCCCAGGCAGACCCAGTGAAGAGTGCAGAGCCAGACTTTGGGCTCCATCTCATGACCCTGAGATCATGAACTGAGCCAAAACCAAGAGTTGGACACTTAACTGACTGAACCACCCAGGCACCCCTCACCTGTGAATTTTATTTTATTTTAATTTTTTTAAAGATTTTATTTATTAGAGAGAATGAGAGAGAGCATGAGAGCAGGGAGGGTCAGAGGGAGAAGCAGACTCCCCGCCAAGCAGGGAGCCCAATGTGGGACTCCATCCCAAGACTCCAGGATAATGACCTGAGCCGAAGGCAGTCGCTTAACCAACTGAGCCACCCAGGCGCCCCTCACCTGTGAATTTTAAGTAAAATTGTGTTTAATAATTATATAGAAATATACATATAAATATACATGCAGCTTCTCCTTCCCTTCTCTAGGTTAATTTAGATCACAAGAGGGCTTGTTTCCCATTTATTCTCTCTCCAATGCCTCTACCGGGTGGTTGCTCCATTGAACACACTCCTCCCAGCTTCTCCCAGCACCCCGAAGGGACCCCATTTTCTTTTTAAGATTTTATTTATTTATTTGACAGAGAGAGACACAGCGAGAGAGGGAACACACAAGCAGGGGGAATGGGAGAGGGAGAAGAAGACTTCCCGCTGAACAGGGAGTCCGACGCCAGGCTCGATCCCAGGACCCTGGGATCATGACCTGAGCTGAAGGCAGACGCTTAATGACTGAGCCACCCAGGCACCCCTGGAAGGGCCCCTTTTCTTAATTGCTGGTCACCATCTGGAGCCATGGGCTCTGTCCTTTCAGCAGAATGCTGCTGCCGGCAAGCCACCACAACACAAAATTATTTTGGTTTATTACATTCTAATGGAAGGATCAAGGGAAATAGAAATGTGGAGTGAGCCACTTCACACCCATCAAGATGGCTGTTATTAAAACAAAATACAAAAACAGGGGCTCCTGGCTGGCTCAGTCGGTAGAATGTGTGACTCTTGATCTCAGGGTCCTGAGTTCGAGCTCCACATTGGGTGTAGAGCCTACTTTAAAAACATACAAAGTAAAATAGGGGCACCTGGGTGGCTCGGTTGGTTAAACCTCTGACTCTTGATTTCGGTTCAGGTCATGATCTTAGCGTAGTGAGATCGAGCCCCATGTTGGACTCCGCAATCTGTGTGGAGTCTGCTTCATATTCTTTCCCTTCTCTCTTCCTACCCCTCTGCTCCTCCTCATTTCTCTCTCAAATAAATAAATAAAAGCTTTAAAAATATATAAAGTAAAATAGAAAATAACAAGTGTTGATGAGGATGTGGAGATAACGGAACCCTTGTGCATTGCTAGTGGGAATGTAAAATGGTGCAGCTGCTGTGGAAAACCATTTGGTGGTTCCTAAAAAAGTAAACATAGAATTACCATGTGGTTCGGCAGTTCTGTCTCTGGGTATACACCCAAAAGAATCAAAAGCAGGGACTCAGATATCTGCACCCCCACGCTCATAGCAGCATTATTTACAATAGCCTAGAGGGGGAAGCAACACAAGTGTCCATCAACAGATGAATGGAAGAACAAAACATGGTGTATACACAGAATGGAATATTATTCAGCCTGACAAAGGAAGGAAATTCTGATAGATGCTACAACATGGATGAATCTTCAAAACATACTAAGTGAAGTAAGCCAGACATAGAACGAATACCGTATAATTCCACTTACATGAAATACCGAGAATAGGCAAATTTGGAGAGTCAGAAAGTAGACCAGAAGTCATGAGAGGCTGCAGAAGGAGGGAAATGGGTAGTTATTGCTTAATGGGTACAGAATTTCTGGTGCGATGTTGAAAAAGTTCTGGAAATAGTGATGATGGTTGCACAACATTGCCAATGTACTTAATGCCACTGAATTGTACGTTTAAACATGGTTAAAGAGCTAAATTTTATCTTATGTATATTTTACTACAATTTTTTAAAAAAAGACATGTAGGATAAGAAGAAAAAGCTAAACTGCCCTCTGATTATTATTTTTGTCTGTAGTCTAAGGGAAAAACACCAAGAAAGTTGAACTTGGAGCGATGTTCCCAGCGCAGGTGTCCTCTCATTTCTGACCTTGCTCCATTTTTCTCAAGAGTCCCCTCTTTGGGAGTACTCTTTTCTTGAATCCCACAGTGCAAATCACCACCTTTTGGGGGAAACTTCACTGCCTAAAGATATACGTTGGTACTGCCCTAGAATCTCTTTCCTACCCTGTGTCGGTCAGCTATGCTGCATAACAATCACAAACAGCTCAGTGGTATACAGCAGTAAGTGTTTATTTCCCTCTTTGTTTGCAAGTGGGCTAGGGTTTGATTGATCCAGGCCAGGTTCAGTTGGCTTGGCTCCAGCCCCCGGGTCAGGTTCAAGTCTGCTGTTTGTGTGTTATTCATTCTTCCAAGACCAGCAGGATACCCCAGATGGCAGAAATGCAAGAGAGCAAGCACAGCTGTGCAAACATATCTCAAGCTTCTCTTCATATCAGATCTACCTAATGTCCCAGGGACCAGTCACATGGCCAAGCCCAAGCAAAGAAGTATACTCCACCCACCATGAAGTTATATGTATAAACTCCTATAGGGATTGAGACCAACATTTCCAATTATGATAATGCCTCTTTCCCTGTCCTTGGCAGCAAAACTCCTAAGTCTGTTAATGAGTTACGTTGTCTCTATTAATACCAAGAGGATGCAGTGGAATGTGGACATTCCCAAGTGCAGTCCAGGATGGATTTTGTCCTCTGAATCTGGGAGGAGAGTCAAGCCTGAAGTGTTGCCCTCATCCCCATGATTGAATATGGCTGATCACCATATCCACACATGAAAGAGGGAGGTGGGTTTCTTTCCTTTTAAGGGCATAAGATAGCATTTGCACATGTGTCTTTTGTTCTAACCCATTGCTAGAACCTAGTCACGTGGGCATGTATTAGTTGCAGGGAAATTGGAGACTCTAGTCCCCAGATGGGCAACCATGTGCCCAGTTAAATTCTGATTGTAGTAGAGGAAGAGAAGAATAATTATTGAGACAAAGAGCAGTGTCTTCCAGAGAGGTTATAACTGGAGGTAGGAATGGGAACAGAGACACAGAATGAAGTATCTACCTTCCTCTACATATTTACATATTATTTTTAAATTTTCATATAATTTGGGGCGCCTGGGTGGCTCAGTCGTTAAGCGTCTGCCTTCGGCTCAGGTCATGATCCCAGGGTCCTGGGATCGAGCCCCGCATCGGGCTCCCCGCTCCACGGGAAGCCTGCTTCTCCCTCTCCCACTCCCCCTGCTTGTGTTCCCTCTCTCACTGTGTCTCTCACTGTCGGATAAATAAAATCTTTAAAAATAAATAAATAAATAAAGTTTCATATAATTTTCATAATACTTTCATGTATTCTTTTCCAGATTTTCCTCTGAAAATATGGCACATGGTACATCCTTACAGTCATACTGTGTATACAACTTTGTGTCATGCTCTTCTCGTTGAATATCATGGTGTCACCACTAATAGTCTGTATTGCTGAATAGTCTTCTGAATTGTCATGGGTAATGGCTGAAACTATCACACTGAATGTAATTTCAAGATTATAGTATTATATGTTATGTTGAATGTTAGCTGAGTGTTCCCTCGGATACTTAAATTGTCCCTTTTTAAGATTTATACTTTTAATTTTGAGATAATCATAGACCATAAGAAATAATACAGAAAGATCCCCCCCTCCATAGCCTTTTGTCAGTTTCTCCCAGGGATAAAATCTTGCAAAACTATAGGTAGTATTAGAGTATTACAACAACAGCATCGACATTGATACAGTCAAGATACGGGAACATTTTTATGACCCCCAGGGTCTTTCAAGGTGCCCTGTTGCCGTCACGGCCACTTCCCTCCCACTCCCACCCCTTCCTTAATTCCTGCAACCACTAATCTGTTCTCTATTTCTATACCTTTGTCATTTCAAGAGTTACATAGATAGAATCATACGGTATGGTATGTAACCTTTGGGACTGGCATTTTTCATTCGGCGTACTTCTCTGGAGATTCATCTAGGTTGGCACATGTATCAAAAGTTTGTTCGTTTTTATTGCTGAGTGGAGTTTCACAGTATGGATGCACCATCGTTTGTTTAATCATTCACCCATTGGAAGACATCTGGATTGTTTCAGTCTGGGGCTGTTATGAATAAAGCTGCTATAAATATTCATGTACAGGTTTTTGCATGAGTATAAATTCTCATTTCTCTGGGATAAAGGCCTAGGAGTGCAATTGCTGGGTCATAT
Source organism: Zalophus californianus (assembly GCF_009762305.2). NCBI lineage: Eukaryota > Metazoa > Chordata > Mammalia > Carnivora > Otariidae > Zalophus > Zalophus californianus. Next base: position 94,214,275 of record NC_045597.1, read on the forward strand.
AATAGTTGCATGTTTAGCTTTTGTAAAAGCACTGTGAACCTGTTTTCCAGAGTGGCTGGAAAAAATAAACCGAAAATAAAAATGAACAGACTTTAGGGTGCCTGGCTGGCTTAGTTGGTAGAGCATATGACTCTTTATCTTGGGGTTGTGAGTTCAAGCCCCACGTTGGAGCTTAAAATACTTTTTTATTAAAAAAAAATAAGAAGTGGGGCACCTGGGTGGCTCAGTCGTTAAGCATATGCCTTCAGCTCAGGTCATGATCCCAGGGTCCTGGGATTGAGCCCCGCGTTTTACATTCCCACCAGCAATGTGTGAGTGATCTAGTGTCTCCACAACCTCACCAACATCTATTGTTATTTTTTTTAAATTTTAGCTATTATGATAGGAGTATAGTGATAACACATTGTGGTTTCAGTTTGCATTCACTTAATAGCTAATAGTTTCATGTGCTTATTTGCCATCCGTGTATCATCTGTGAAATGTCTCTTCATGTCTTTTACCTATGTTCTAACTAGATTTTTTGTTCGTTTACTGTTGAGTTTTGAATGTCCTTTATAAATTCTAGATGCTAGTCCTTTCTTGAATACGTAACTGCAAATATTTTCTCCTAGTCTGTAACTTGTCTTTTCATCCTCTTAATATGGTTTTTCATGAAGCAAAAGTGTTTTTAATTTTTATGAAGTCCAATTTATCCAGCTTTCCTTTTATGGATTGTACTTCTGTTGTCACGTATAACCCTGAAAGTCTGTTTTTGTTTTTTTTAAGATTTTATTTACTTATTTATTTGTGAGAGAGAGAGAGAGAGAAACAGCATGAGAGGGGAGGGGGTCAGAGGGAGAAGCAGGCTCCACTGAGCCGGGAGCCCGATGTGGGAGTCGAACCCAGGACTCTGGGATCATGATGTGACCTGAAGGCAGTCACTTAACCAACTGAGCCACCCAGGCGCCCCAAGTCTGTTCATTTTTTGTTTTTATTTATTTATCTATGGATTATTTAATTTTTTAATTTTACTTCTAATTTTTTTTATTTTAAAGATTTTACTTATTTATTTGACAGAGAGAGACACAGCGAGAGCAGGAACACAAGCAGGGGGAGTGGGAGAGGGAGAAGCAGGCTTCCCGCCGAGCAGGGACCTGATGTGGGGCTCAATCCCAGGACCCTGGGATCATGACCTGAGCCGAAGGCAGACGCTTAACAACTGAGCCACCCAGGCACCCCACTTCTTATTTTTTTTTAAATAAAAAAATATTTTAAGCTCCAACACGGGGCTTGAACTCACAACCCCAAGATAAAGAGTTATATGCTTTACCGACTAAGCCAGCCAGGCACCCCAAAGTCTGTTCATTTTTATTTTCGGTTTATTTTTTCTCTGTGTTGTTCATATTGAGTAATTTCTACTGTCCTGTCTTCTAGCTCAGTGACTCTTTCCTCTGTCCCCCTCCTTCCTCAAGCCACTGTCATTCTCATGAGCCCTTCCACTGAGCTTTTTACTTCAGTTATTGTCTTTTTCAGTTGTAACATTTACATTTGATTTTTTTACATCTTCTATTTCTTTGTTGAGACTTTCTCTTTTTGCTGAGGTTTATATCTCTACATTTGTTTCAAGTATACTTATAATTGCTCCCTGAAGCATTTTTATGATGGCTGCTTTACAATCTTTGTCAGATTGTTCCAGATCCCTGTCACCTCAGTGTTGGCATCAATGAATCACCTCTTTTCTTTCAGTGTGATGGCTTCCTGGTTCTTAATATGATGAGTGATCTTGGATTGAAAGCAGGACATTTTGTATTGCTGTAAGACTGCATCTTATTTAAGCCTCTCTCAGTTGGCTTTTCCTGATAGGGGAAAGGGGTGGGGGCTGCCTCATTTCTGCCAGGTGTAAGTAGATGTCCAGCTTCCCCACTCTGCCTTACCTGATGCTGGCAAAGAAGAGATGATTTCCCCTTACTGCTGCGTGAGTGGTGGGAATATCAGCTCCCCATGTGGTCTTAGAACACGGCAGTGGGTAGGGTTTCATCACCACTGGTGATGGTGAAAGTCCTGAGTGCCCACTAGGCCCCCTCTTTAGCCATTCTTTTAGGGTAGGGTGCTAGCAACGAATTCTTTTAGCTTTTTTTATCACTTGAGAATGTCTTTGATTTCCCTTTCATTTCTGGAGATAATCTTTTACTGAGTATAGGATTCTTTGCCCTCAGCACCTGTGACACCACCCCAGCGGGGAGATAGAGGAGCACCTTGTTACTTCTGGATTGGAGTGGAAGTCCAGTCTCCACTGCCATCATGGGCTGGGGGGATCTTTGTTAGCACACAGCAGGGATGAAAGTGCCAACTTCCTACTTGGCCATCTGACACCGCCCTGGCCTGGAGGTTGGGGACCCATGTCACAGTCCGGGGAAGGCAGAAGTCCTGCCTCCCCAGCTGACCACAGTTTTTTCTGTGGTGTTTGGCCGTTGTAGGGCAGTTGTTGCCTGTACGTTTTCTGTCTTGCTACATTCCCTCTTTCCTGGTCCTTGGCTCGAGAGAGCAGGCTTTTATTGGGGCTTTGTTTTGGTCTGCGTCTGGCTGCGTTTCCTTATTGCTAACTTCTGCAGCTCCAGTAATGGGATATACAAGGAGAAAAGAAACTTCAGGGAACTCACCACTTCCTTGAGTCATAAGGTCTTTAGCCACTTTGCCTTCTCTCCACCTTCCAGAATCTTCTGATTCTTGTTTTGTATATAATGTCCAGGGTTTCTTGTTGTACTTAACAGGAGTAAGAGGGAAAACATACATGTGTTACATCTTCCTGAAAGCAGAAGTCTATCTCTTTGTTTCCTTTTTTTCTTTTTTTTAGATTTTATCTATCCATTTGAGAGAGAGGAGAGAGAGAGAGAGCATGAGAGGAGGGAGGGTCAGAGGGAGAAGCAAGCTCCCACCAAGCAGGGAGCCCGATGCGGGACTCGATCCAGGGACTCCAGGATCATGACCCGAGCCAAACGCAGTCACTTAACCAACTGAGCCACCCAGGCGCCCTCTTTGTTTCTATTAAATGTATACAGAATCCTTCTGTATAAATCTTTTTGCCCATATGGGATGGATTTCTAGAAGGAAAGTCAGTCGGTCAAAGGGTATGAACATTTTTGTGACACTTAAGACATGATGATATCACTTAAAAGACTCTACCTGTTCACACTACCTCTGGCAGTTTCTCGCCTTTTTAAGGATAATGTTAGTTTCAAAGCGGCACTATATAGAAAAAGTGTGCCTACTTGAGGTCCTTGGTAAACTGCAGACAGCTTGCCAACCTGTAGGTGGATTTTTCCCCTGAAGCTCTTCTACTGCCTCTGCTGAAAAGCCAAAGGGTGCTGGTGATGATGGGCTTCAGCAAGGACCAGGCAGGGCCCTGTAAGGGGACAAGGGCTCGAGTATGTGGGGCTGCATGCCAGTTCTCCTAACAATGACTATATTCTTAGGGAAGCTGCTTGTTTCAATATAAGAGTCTAAATATAAGAGTCATCACAACCGATGTGATGACGTCATTTGCTATATTGTCAGGTGCGAGATGGAAACTAGGGGTGATGAATGGAGGAAGGAACGAGCATAGTATGATCTTAATGCTGGGTGGGTACAGGCGTTCCTGCAGCAGCTCTGTTGCAGCTGATCACGGGCTCTGGGCCAGGGGATGTGATGTGTGTGTTTCCTGGGGATCACAGACCCAGTCGCATGGTATCAGGGAGTCGCTGGAGAGGAGGCAGTTGCTAACAGCTGATACTTTTTTTTTTTTTGAGAGAGAGAGAGTGCGAGTGGGGGTGGGGGTATGGGCAGAGGAAGAGAGATAGAATCTCATGCAGACTCCATGCTCAGCATGGAACCTAACACAGGGCTCTGAGATCATGACCTGAGCCAAAATCAAGTGTTGGATGCTTAACTGACTGAGCCATCCAGGCAGCCTGCGGATAGATACTTTCTGACAGCATTAGTGAAGGGTGTGGAAGATCCAAACTTAAGAGATAATCAGATAATTTGTGTTTGCCTTTGGAACCTTAGCTGCCCTTCTCTGGCCCAGAGTTTTGTTGACTTGCACCATTTTGGAGCATGGCCTTGTCCCCAGAGACTTCTCCTCCTGCTCCATTATGTTGACATTTCCATCTACAAAGCATTAGTGCAGGGTCGACAAGAGGTTATAAAACCTGGCCCTTGACCTCTTGGAAGGCTGATCTCTGAAACTGGGAACCCTGGGTGTCGGACCTTGGTCACATGCCCTAACCCCTATGGGCTTCAGTTTCCTTTCCTGGGTCTCTTTATGGGGTTATTTTGAGGATTAAATAAAGTAATAATGTATGTGAAAAAACTCTAATATTAAAATTCCATACTCTAGGAAGTAAAGTAGGAGTCCAATTCATTGATCTCTTCAGTCGTTAATTCACTCATTCATTCATTCGTTCACTCACTCACTCATTCATTCATTCATTCACCAATCACTCACATATTTATCACGTGTCAGGCACAAATAAAAGAAGTGAGCCATGCTCTGGAAGTCTACTCTAGGAAGAGCTAGGAAGCCAGGACTGTGTGCTAATCCTTCCTCTCCAACTCTTCCGTCCATTGCTGTTTGTCTGGGGTGGACATAGACGCTCTTCTGGGGAGCTTGGAGATGGTGAAGCGGAGCTTTCAAAGACCTTCCAACCAAAACCAAGCTTGCCAAACCTGAGGAAAAAACACTGTTGGAATAAATGAAGTCCTACAGACTAATAATAATAAGGTGCCCAGAAAGCAAGTAACTCACTGGGCTCGGGAGTCTTGGTAAACTTCAGAGCAAGATTTGCAGTGGACGAGCTACAGATTGTTCCAGCATCTTGGCTGTCCCAGCTGTGGTGTCTGAATTCTCTCCCAGGAGTGGCTGCATCCAATCCTTGCTGGCGTGGATTTTGCCTTCCTCATGTTGAATCCCCACTGTCTGGCCCCACTCTTGCTCACAGAAAGTCTTTTTGTGGTACACTGGAGTTAGAGGCCGTGATGAGCATTCTGGGTTTTGGACTTGCAGGTGGGCACTCTCCCCGGACTGTGTGATGTGCTGCGGGTGCTGCGGGAGGAACGGGACCAATGCCTACAGGAACTCTCCAAAGAGAAGCCAGGAGACCTGGGCACGGAGCAGCCAGCCCCAGGTATGTGGCTCACTTCAGTCCACGCTTGGACGTGGGTAGTGTCCAGTCCCACTGGGGTAAGGGAGGCTCGACCGGGGTTGGGGATGGAGGGGGCTGGACTAGCTGTATTCATTCAGATGAATGGGGGGGAGTCTGGAATGATCCCAATGAGCAGTTGACACACACCCAAAAGGCCAGATCGTCACCACTCACTGTTTCTCTGGGCTCGTGAATACAGCCTGTGTTTTCATACCACCAACTTCTGCATAATGACTTCACCAGGGTAAGAGTTTGGTGACAATTACTAGTCAAGGCAGTGTACCTCCTATCCATTCTCTCACCTCCTCTGCCAGTTTGATGAGTGAGGTAGTCAGAGAGGCAGCGAGGGGTCAGAAAAACCTGGGGGCCAACGTTGGCTCCCGTTCACTGGCTGTGTAACCATGGACAAGTTATTTAACCTGCTGAGCCTCGGTTTCTTGATCTACACGATGGAGGTGATAATGTCTACTTCAGGTTTATCATGATGAATAAGATTAAGTGTGTTAAATACTGGTGATTCTTAAATATTATCCATTTAAACATTATTATTAATCATTGAAAAATACCATTAATTTGATATTGAAGGGGCGCCTGGGTGGCTCAGTCAGTTAAGCGTCTGCCTTCGGCTCAGGTCATGATCCCAGGGTCCTGGGATCGAGCCCCGCATCAGGCTCCGTGCTCAGCAGGGAACCTGCTTCTCCCTCTCTCTCTACCTGCCTGCCTGTCTGCCTACTTGTGATCTCCCTCTCTCTCTCTGTCAAATAAATAAATAAAATCTTTAAAAAAAATTTTAAACATTTGATATTGAAATGTTAATTTTATTTCTATTCTGCTTTTTAAATTCCCCCCATCTAAAGGTAAGGAGGTGTGTAGCATTAAGAAAAGAATCAATTACAGGTATTCAAACAAAGACTTGTACACATATATTCATAGCGCCGCTAGTCTCAATAGCCAAGAGGCAGAAACAGTCCAAGTGTCCATCAACTGATGTATGGATGAGGGAATGTGGTCTATACACACAATGGAACATTATTCAGTCTTAAAAGGAAATGAAGTACTGAAACATGCTACAACATGGATGAATCTTGAAAACATGTTAAGTGAAGGAAGCCAGTTACAAAAGGCCATGTATGGTATGATTCCGTTTATATGAAATGTCCAGATCAGGCAAATCCATACAGACAGAAATTAGATTGGTAGCTGCCAGGGGCCAAGGGGAGGGAGAATGGGGAGTAATTTTTAGCGGTTCCCTTTTGGTGGTGGTGAAAATATCTTAGATCCAGACAGAGGTGATGGTTGTGTGTTAACAGTGACTGTACCAAATTCCACTGAATCGTACACTTTAGAATGGATAATGGCTAATTGTATGTTATATGAATTTTTAAATAGACTTTATTTTTTAGAGCAATTTACTGCAAAATGGAGCAGAAAGTGCAGAGTTCCCATACACTCTCTGCTCCCCACCCAAACACAGCCTCCTCCCTCATGAACAATCTATAACAGAGTGATACACTTGTTGTAATTGATGAACCTGCATTGATATAATGTTACCATCCAACGTCCATAGTTTACATTAGGGTTCACTCTTGGTGTACATTCTGTGGGTTTTGACAAATGTATAATGACATGTGTCCACCACCATAGTATTGGACAGAGTAGTTTCTGTGCCCTAAAAATCCTCTGTGCTCTAGCTATTCATCTCTCTCTCTCCCCTAACCCTTGGCAACCACTGACCTTTTTACTGTCTGCATAGTTTTGCCTTTTCTAGAACCTCATATAGGTGGAATCATACAATACGTACCCTTTTCAGATTGGCTCCCATCACTTACTAATATGCATTTAAGGTTTTCTCCATTTCTTTTCATGGCTTGATAGCACATTTCTTCTTAGAGCAGAATAATATTCCATTGTCTGGATGTACCACAGTTTACACATTCGCTTACTGCTGAAGGACATCTTGGTCACTTTCAGATTTTGATAATTATAAATAAAGCTGCTATGTGTGGGCAGAAGTTTTCAACTCATTTGGATAAAACACCAAAGAGCTTGATTGCTGGATCATACGGTAAGAGTATGTTCATAAGTTTTGTGAGAAACTGCCAAACTGTCTTCCAAAGTAGCCATGCAATTTTGCACTCCATGACAATGAATGGGAGTTCTTGTTGGTCCACATCCTTGCCACCATTTGATGTTGTCAGTGGTTTTTTTTTTCTTTTTAATTGTGGTAAAATATATATAACGTAAAATGTGCTATCATAATCATTTTTTAATTTAAAAAATTTAAATTTTAGTAAAAATCGCATAACATAAAATTTACCATCTTAAGCATTCTCGAGATACAATGCAGTAGTGTTAAGGACATTCACCTTGTTGGGCATCTAGTCTCTAAAATTCTTTTTATCTTGAAAAACTGAAACTCTATATTCTTTAAAACAACAACTCTCTTGGGGTGCCTGGGTGGCTCAGTTGGTTAAGTGTTCCAATCTTGATCTCAGCTCAGGTCTTAATCTCAGGGTCGTTGGAGTTCAAGCCCAGTGCGGAGCCTATTAAAAAGCAAACAAAAGACCAAACCAGCCCCTTTTTCTCCCTTCCCCTATCCTCTGGCAACCACCATTCCACTATCTATGAATTTGACTATTCTAGATACCACATATAACTGAAATCATACAGTGTTTCTCTTTTTGTGATTGGCTTATTTCACTTAGCATAATGTCCTCAAGATTCACCAATCTTGCAGCATATAGCAGAACTTCCACATTTTGTTTATCCATTCGTTCATGAAAGAACACTTGACTTGTTTCCACCTTTTATCTACTGTGAATAATGCTGCTGTGAACATGGGTGGGCAAATATCTCTTCAAGTCTCTGCTTTCAATTCTTTTGGGTATATACCTGGGAGTGAAATTGCAGGATTATATGATAATTCTATTTTTAATTTTTTCAGGGTCTGACATACTGTTTTTTTTCCACAGTGGCTGTCCTATTTCACATTCTCACCAGCAGTGCATATGAGTTCTAATTTCTCCACATCTTCACCAACACTTGCTACTTTATTGGTTTTTTTTTTTTTTGATAGTTGCCATCCTAATGGGTGTGAGGTAATATCTCATTGTGGTTTTGATCTGCATTTCCCTGAAAATGAGTGATGGATGTTGAACATCTTTTCATGTCCTTGTTGGTCATTTGTACGTCTTCTTTGAAGAAGTGTCTATTCAAGTCCTTTGCCCATTTAAAAATCGGGTTGTTTGGCTGTTTTGCTGTTGAATTATAGGAGTTCTTTATATATTCTCAGTCTTAACCCCTGATTAGCTCTACAGTTGGTAAATAATTTCTCCCATTTTGTAGGTTGCCTTTTCATTCTGTTGATTGTGTACTTTGATGAACAGAAGTTTTTAAGTTTGATATAGTTCAATGCATCTATTTTTTACTTTTGTTTTCTGTGCTTTTGATGTCATGTCCAATAAGTCATTGTTAAGTTGAATATCATGAAGCTCTTCCCATATGTTTTATCCAAAGATTTTTATAGTTTTAGTTCTTACATTTATGTCCTTGGTCCATTTTGAGGAAATTTTTTATGTGGTCCAGCTTCATTTTTTTCACATGTGGATATCCAGTTTTTCCAACACCATTGGTTGAAAAATTTTTTTCCACTGAATGGTTTTGGCACCCTTGTCAAAAATCATTTGACCATATATGTGAGGGTTTATTTCTGGGTTCTCTATTCTTTTCCATTGGTCTATATGTCTGTCTTTCTGCCAGTGCCACACTGTTTTGATCATTGTAGCTTTGTAGTAAGCTTTGAAATCAGAAAGTGTGATACTTCCAACTTTGTTCTTTCAAGATTGATTTGGCTGTTTCCAGGTCCCTTGAGATCCCATATGAATTTTAGGATAGGTTTTTCTATTTCTGCAAATATGCCATTGGGATTTTGAAGGGATTGCACTGAATCTAGAGATTGCTTTGGGTAGTATCAACATCTGAACAATATTAAATCATCTGATCCATGAACACAGGATGTCTTTCCATTTATTTGTGTCTTTAATTTCTTTCAGCAACATTTTGTCATTTTCAGGATACGAGTCTTTAACCTCATTGGTTGGATCTATTCCTAAGTGTTTTATTTTTTTATGCTATTGTAAATGATTCATTTCTTACTTTCCTTTTCGGATTGCTCCTCATTAGTGTATAGGAATACAACTGATTTTTGTGTGTTGACTTTGTATCTATCTCGCAACTTTGCTGAGTCCATTTATTAGTTCAACAGGTTTTTTTGTGGAATATTTAGGATTTTCTACATACAAGATTATGTTGTCTGTGAACAGAGATCATTTTACTTCTTCCTTTCCAATTTGGATGCCTTTTATTTCCTTTTCTTGCCTAATTGCTATGATTAAGACTTCCAGTACTACTCCGAATACATGTGGTGATAGCAGGCATCCTTGTCTTGTTCTTGATCTTATAGGAAAAGCTTTTTGTCTTTCACCAATGAGTATTATATTCACTGTGGGCTTGTCACATATGGCTTTTATTATGTTGAGACAGTTTCCTTCCATTCCTAGTTTGTTAAGTGTTTTTATCATGAAAGGGTGCTGAACCTTGTCACATGCTTTTTCTACATGAATTGAAATGATCATGTGGTTTTTGTTCTCTATTCTGTGAATGTAGTATATTACATTGACTGATTTTCATAGGTTGAGCCACCCTTGCACTGCAGGGATAGATCCTACTTGGTCATAGTATATAGTCCTTTTAATGGATTATGCTATTCAATTCAGTTTCCTGGTATTTTGTTTAAGATTTTTGCATTAATGTTCATCAGGGATATTGGTCTGTAGTTTTCTTGTAACGTCTTTGTCTGGCTTTGGTAGCAAGATAACAAGGGCCTCATAGAATGATTTTGAAGTTGTTCCCCTTTATCCCTCTTTTGGAAGTGTTTGAGGCGGATCGGTGTTAATTTTTCTCTAAATGTTTGGCAGAATTCATCAGCAAAGCCATCTGGACTTTTCTTTATTGGGAAATGGAAATTTCTTATTATTGACTCAATCTCTTTACTAGTTAGAGGTCTCCTCAGATTTTCTATCTGTTCATGCTTGTCTCAGTAGGTTGTGTGTTTCTAGGAACTTACCCATTTCATCTAGGTTATGCAGTTTGCTGGCGTACAGGCCACATATACCCTTTTGCGAAAGTCTTCCCTCCAAGTCATGGCCTTTGTTCTTGAAATTTTTGATCTGTTGGTTATCCAGTTTCTCACTGTGCACCATGGCCAGGTCGGGGACTCCTCCCCCTGTCCAGCACCAGGTGGCACAGACACTCCCTAGAACTCAGCTGTGCCCCAGTGTGCTCTGCCTGCTGTACAATGCTTTTGCCCTCCTCTCATCTCCTCCGCCTCAGCCTCCTCCTCTCTCTGTCTTTCCCACTTCACCTTCACATGGCGCCTGACTACTGGGGGCAATGACGGTGGACTGTGCTGTGAGCTGAAAGGGAAGGCAGCCTCCATCTCTGTTACGTGAATTTTACCTTATTGTTTACAACGAAAGAGGAAGAGGAGGGGTGTGGAGGAGAGGAGCCCAGGCTTTTAGATTAGACAGACGGGGGGTGCCTGGTGGCTCAGTCGGTTAAACGTCCAACTCTTGATTTTGGCTCAGGTCATGATCTCAGGGTTGTGAGATCGAGCCCCGCATCAAGCCCTGTATCGGCTCCATGCTCAGCAGGGAATCTGTCTCTCTCTCCCTCTCCCTCTGCACCTCCCCTCCCCCACCTCACTCTCTCTGTCTCAAAAATAAAATAAAAATAAATATATAAATTAGACAGACTGTGTGACCTTGAACAAGTTACTTAATGACTCTGGGCCTCAGCTGCCAAATGTTTTTTATGGAGTTGGTGTGAAATTACAAACGTTCGTTCACAAAATATAGCACTTACTGTTATGAGGTGGGAATGGTGAGAGCAGAAAATACAATGGTGAGAAAAAAGGACCACAGACTCCTCTCTAATCACTGAGGGATGTATTTTTCCACATGTAGCAGAAGTGTGGTAGGCTAGCTTCACCAAATAGGAGTTGACTTTTTTTTGCACATTACAGAAAGTCCAGAACTGGTGCAAAGCTCCAGGGTGTCACCAGATCCCAGATTCCTTCTGTCTTTCTGCTTAGTGTGTGCTGTTTGCCTCATGGTCATAAAAAGGCTGCCACACCTCCAGGCAGGAGGCGAGAGTACCTGTTTCTGGCAGGAAGAAGAGAGTCACCAGAAGAAAAGGTGAGATACACTGGGAAGTCCTGAAGCTCTCCAGGTGACTTCTGCTCATACTTCCCTGGCCAAAACTGGACTGCATGGCCACCTCTGGCTGCAGCTGAGGCTGGAGATTGAGATTTTTTAGCTGTGCATGTGGTGCCTTGAACAAAATCACGCTCTGTCAGTGAACAAGATGGACAGTCTCTGCTGCAGCCATTATGACTGGTTGATGAGGGAGAGGTTAATCAAGTAATCACAAATTACTGTAAAATGGGAACGAGATGAGTTGAGTGTGGTGTGCGGCTCTGTGTAAGTATGCAGCGAGGAACCCCGACCTGGTCTGCAACCCTGGGAGGGCTTTCCTGGGACCCTGGGAAGCTATGTTTGAGCCCAGACCTAAGGATGAGTAATCTTTCTTAAGCAAAAAGAAGGAGAAAGAGGAGTCGGGGGGTTGGGGATAACAGTGGAGTACACCTGTGATGGGAGGAAAGCCGAGGTGGCCAGAACACAGCCTAGGGATGAGAGTGAGCTTATTACAAAATGAGCTTGAGAGGCAGCAGGGCCATGGCACACACGAACGCATTGGCCACGTAGAGGATTTTCGTCCTGATCTTAAGAGCAATGGAAAGCCATAGAGGTCTTAAGAGGGGAGCAACAACATCCTCTGCATTATGCAAAGATCACCCTTGCTGCAGCATGGAAGGTGGGTTGAAGAAAGACAGGAGGATGTTCTGAGGCACCCACTGAAAAGGTAGTGATCTGCTATAAACATTAGGGTGCAGGTGCCCCTTCGGATCACTACATTTGTATCTTTGGGGTAAATACCTAGTAGTGTAATTGCTGCATTGGGGTTTTAGGGTAGTCCTATTTTCAACTTTTTGAGGAATCTCCACACTGTTTTCCAGAATGGCTGTACCAGCTTGCATTCCCATCAACAGTGTAGGAGGGTTCCCCTTTCTCCACATCCTCACCAACATCTGTTGTTTCCTGACTTGTTAATTTTAGCCATTCTGACTGGTACGGTGATATCTCATTGTGGTTTTGATTTGTATTTCCCTGATGCCAAGTGATGTTGAGCATTTTTCATGTGTCTGTTGGCCATTTGGATGTCTTCTATGGAGAAACGTCTGTTCATGTCTTTTGCCCATTTCTAGACTGGATTATTTGTTTTTTGGGTGTTGAGTTTGATAAGTTCTTTATAGATCTTGGATACTAGCCCTTTATCTGATATGTCATTTGCAAATATCTTCTCCCATTTTGTCAGTTGTCTTTTGGTTTTGTTGACTGTTTCCTTTACTGTGCAAAAGATTTTATCTTGATGAAGTCCCAATAGTTCATTTTTGCTTTTGTTTCCCTTGTCTTTGGAGACGTGTCTAGAGAGAATTTGCTGTGGACAAGGTCAAAGAGGTTGCTGCCTCTGTTGTCCTCTAGGATTTTGATGGATTCCTATCTCACATTTAGGTCTTTCATCCATTTTGAGTTTATCTTTGTGTATTGTGTAAGAAAATGGTCCAGTTTCATTCTTCTGCATATGGCTGTCCCATTTTCTCAGCACCATTTATTGAAGAGACTGTCCTTTTTCCATTAGATATTCTTTCCTGCTTTGTCAAAGATTAGTTGACCATAGAGTTGAGGGCCAATTTCTGGGTTCTCTATTCTGTTCCATTGATCCATGTGTCGGTTTTTGCGCCAGTACCATACTGTCTTGATGATTACAGCTTTGTAATACAGCTTGAAATCTGGAATTGTGATACCACCAGCTTTGGTTTTCTTTTTCAATGTTCCTTTGGCTATTCGGGGTCTTTTCTGGTTCTATATAAATTTTAGGATTATTTGTTCCACCTCTGTGAAGAATGTTGATGGTATTTTGATAGGGATTGCATTGAATGAGTCCACAATAGCTGAACTGTGGAAAGAGCCAAGATGTCCATCGACAGATGAATGGATAAAGAAGAGGTGGTCCATATATACAATGGAATATTACTCAGCCATCAGAAAGGATGAATACCTACCATTTGCATCAACATGGATGGAACTGGAGGGGATTATGCTGAATGACATAAGTCAATCTGAGAAGGACAATTATCATATGGTTTCACTCACATGTGGAACATAAGAAAGCACAGAGGATCAGAGGGGAAGGGAGGGAAAACTGAATGGGAAGTCATCAGAGAAGGAGAAAAACCATGAGAGGCTCTCAACTATAGGAAGCAAACTGAGGGTTGTTGGAGGGGAGGTGGGTGGGAGGATGGGGTAACTGGGTGATGGGCATTAAGGAGGGCACGTGCTGAGATGAGCACTGGAAGTTATACACAACTGATGGATTCTTGAACACTACATCTGAAACTAATGATGTACTGTATGTTGGCTAATTGAATTTAAATTAAAAAAGAAAAAAAACATGGTAGATACCTAAAAAAGAAAGAAAGAAAGAAAGAAGAAGAAAGAAAGAAAGAAAGAAAGAAAGAAAGAAAGAAAGAAAGAAAGAAAGAAAGAAAGAAAGAAAGAAAGAAAGAAAGAAAGAAAACTACATAAGTGGTGTCATAATGTAAAAAAAAAAAAAAAAAAGCTAGTGGTCCAGGCAATGGATAATGGTCATCTGGACTAGCAGGGCTCCTGGAAGCAGGTGTTGGGAAGAGGATTCAAAGCAAGTAGCTAGGGCGCCTGGGTGGCTCAGTTGGTTAAGCGACTGCCTTCGGCTCAGGTCATGATCCTGGAGTCCCGGGATCGAGTCCCGCATCGGGCTCCCTGCTCAGCGGGGAGTCTGCTTCTCCCTCTGACTCTCCCCCCTCTCATGCTTTCTCTCTCTCTCTCTCTCATTCTCTCTCTCAAATAAATAAATAAATAAAATCTTTAAAAAAAAAACAAAGCAAGTAGCTAATTTGGCAGCTATCCCAGTAACCACCAGTAGGAGTGTGGGGAGCTGAGACAAAGAAGGGAACGAGGCCCTTAAACTTGGCATTATCACTGTGAGCATTGACGTTCTTTTCGTTTAGTTCTCTATTTTTTTGCGTTCAGGATAGCTAGAACTTTAACAGATACTTAGTAGCCACTGCTCAACTGAAGACGATTTTCCATCTTTTTCCAAGGGGCTCAAGCTTTTGCCACCCTGCTGGATACTGAGGGACAGGGGAGAACAGGGTTAAGGAAGGGGTGTAATGCCTTCCACACAGGGCAGGAAATCAGACCCCTGTCGCATGGTGCTAACCGGCCATTCATGCTGGGGCAGCCTGGCAGTTTTATTGCTTGTAGCCCTCTGGGGCCACATTAGGAGCCAGCAGAGGACACACGCCTCAGAGGGGCAGAGGAGCTGGGATATTTACCCACCAATTCCCCATCAAGTCAGAACCTGGGCTGCTTTCTGGGGAGGGAGCGTTGATTCTCCTGCACTCCCAGCCTGCTGTACTTGGGGGAAAAGTGGGCTCCAGTGGCTGGAGAAAGCCTTCAGACAATGGGATTCGCGGGCTAGCAATTTGAAAATGAGGTTGGTGTGTGCAGAAAAGGTAAAGACCAAGGAGATACGAGCAAGGTCTTCTCCTAAGGGGAGGTGGAGGTGGAGAGGAGTGGACACATGGGAGACAGGTCTAGATGGTAACCCAGACAAGACATGGTGATGACTTGACTCAGGAGCAAGGTATGAGTGGGCATGTCCAGGATGACGCCTCAAGTGTTCCACCCAAGCAGCAGGAAGATGGGGCCAAGGAAGGCCAGGTATTCTGGGGGAGGAGAGACAAAGATCAGGAGGTGAGTGCCAGCCATGCAGAGCTGAGACTTCAGAGGAGGAGTCAGGGCTGGGGAAGCCGTCTGTACAGGTGACAAAGGGGTTGAGGCCGCACAAGTTGAGGGGGTGAGAGGGAAGAAGAGGTGCCCAGGCGCCAGCCTCGAGGTCCCCAGAATGCATTGTCAGGAGCAGCCAGACGCAGGGGGGAAATCGGGGAGTGCTGGGCAGCAGGATGTTGCAATGTGCTTTAACCGATTCGCCCATCCTCTGCACAACAGACAGGGCAGGATGACTTTTTCCCATAGCCTGAGCCTTTCCTTCCTCTTTGCTGGCTACGAAAGCTGCTTGTGGGGAGGCAGGCTGTGGTCTTGCAGTACTCACTGCGGGGCGGGGGGCGGGGGGCACCGTTGAGCCTGAGCCTGCTGATTTCCTGAGCCCTCCTGCTACCCCAGATGCTGTGTTTGGAACAGCAAGAATGAGGTACCGACAAGGCAGCCCTGGGTGCTGCAGAGTTGGCAGCTGGCCTCTGCCTGCATGTCGCCCACGTGAATGCCTAAAATTCCAGTGACAGGGCATGGGCCTTTCATTCAGCCCTGAGAAAGAAGGCCTAGAATGCCAGGCCTCTGGGAGAGATATGGGGAACTTCAGCTCCTCCTGAGAAGTAAGGGTGGCTTATTTTAAGAATTAGCATCTGATGTGTTTGAAATGTCCCACTGTTCTTCAGTGATTCCCGGATGAGGTCCAGTGCCTTCTTGGATCTTGTCCATGCCTCCATCCCAAACATTTCCCTTTGGCTCAATCACGTTGCTTACAGTATCATGACAATATCAATTTCTCGGTGCCTCCAGGCCTTTGCACATGCTGATCCCTCTGCTTCGACCCCAGTCCCTCTTCCTCACTCTGCCAACTACTCTGATTTTTAGGCTCTTCCAGGAACAATTTCCTGAACGCCCGCAGCTCTAGTTTAGCTGGCCTCTGCCATGGATGGGTAGGCTCTGCTTGGGCCCTCTGTCCACCTGTACGCTCAGCCCTGCCCTGGGAGGCTCCTCTATCCATGAACCACTATCCAGGCACCATACGGGTGCCGACCTCCCCATCACAGGGCTCGGGGTGGCTGTGAACATGCCCACACCAGGTTCTGGGTTGACTGATCTGGAGCAGGTCTTGTCATCCTTTTTCCCTAAGGCTCCCACATAGTCCTAATTGTGCATCCAGGTCTGAGAAAGCTCATGAGGGACTCCTGCCCTGGTTGTGCCTCTCACTCCCTTGGGGAGATGTGGGGAAGGCCCTGAGCACACCCTGTCTTCCGGACCTCACTCTCCTCATCTGGGAAAAAGACTGTGCTGTATTTACAGTATTTAAAAATGTTTGGCAAGGCCCCGGGGAAGGTGAGTGTGAAGGTGGCCAGGCTCCTCTCCCCACCTTCCCCTTCCCCCACCACACAGGGCTCAGCCTCTTGGATCTGTTTGGCACGTTGGCCTTCAGCAATTTTCATTTAGGAAAGGGAATCTGTTGCTTTGTTTAAAAGCCTACTTTAAAAGCCCTCGAAGCAGAGGATGTCCGAGTATCAGGCCTGCTAGAAAAGTCTTTAGGCTCACTCTGCTGAGAGGTTGAGAACGCAGAGCAGAATATCCATCTCAGAGTTTGGAATGCATGTGTGGCCGAGGCGGAGACAACTCCCTCAGAGACGGAGGGAGAGGAGAAACAGCAAAGGGGGCCAACCGTTGGCGTGGTCGTCCAGATCAGAACCAGGCCGGCGGAGGGCTGGGACTAGGCCGCCTGCAGGCTGGCCCTGGGCCCTGCTCCCGAGACTGCCCAGGTCCCCGGGCCACCGAGGCCCATGGGCCCACAGGACCTCCGGCCCCAGCAAGGATCTGTCCTGGCGCCTGAAGCAGGAGGGGCTCTCGGCTCGGGGCACGGGGTTAATGGTTAAGCTGCTCAGTCCTCCCTGGGGGAGGAGGTTAATGTTTGATCGCCAGACGGAGTCACAGGAAATGCCACTCACGGAGCTGTCACCAAGCCCAGCACACTTATCACAAATAAAAAATTAACTCTTCAGCTATTCCGGGTTAGGTGGCCAAGGCCTTCCCAGCGTTTTGTGGGAACATTTCAGGGTCACCCTAATAGCTATGTGGACTGCTCTACCAGGCTATTTATTGCTCTGTTTACAGAAGCTGATACCCCCTCAGAGCTGGCTGGTGGAAGGGCTTTGGCTCTCCATAGGGAGGAATGTTCCAGAGAATCGGTGTGGTGGCAGGAAAGGTGTGGGTTCGGCAATCACAAAGACATGTGCGTTCCTCTGTCTCTTAGGGGCTGTGTGACCTTGAGCAAGACACCTCTCTGGGCCTTAGTATCCTTGCCTTCAAAGCGGGGACATGCCATGCCCTTTTCCTTCTTGTCTCTGCTAGCTGGTTGCCCGGTCCTGAAGAACATGGGCAGGAGGGAACAGGCTGACTTCTTTTGGTGGGAGGGGTGGGGCGGGGGAAGGGGGAAGGGTAAAGGGGCAAATGAGATGAAATTCACATAATAACCATTGTAGAGTGAACAATTCAATGGCATTCAGGACATTCACAACGCTGTGCAGCCAGCACCCCTCCAGTTCCAAAACATTTTCATCGCCCCAAAAGAAAACCCCGTACCCAGTAAGTAATCACTCCTCATTGTCCCCCTCCCCTGCCCCTGGCAACCATGAATCTGCTCTCTGTCTCTACGCTGACCCTGGATTTCTAAACGGAATCCTACAGTAGGGGACTTTCTGTATCTGCCCTCTTCCACTGAGCATGTTTTCGAGGTTCATTCACATTGTAGCCTATACCAGTATTTCAGACATGCTGGCTTTTCATGCAATTTTTTAGAGCAAACCTTCCCAGCTCCGTGTCTGGATTCCGCTCTGGCTCCTCCCCCAGTGCCCGACATGCCCACCCTGCCCACAGCTCACCTCCCCTCTTTTTTCCTGGGCACAACGGATCTTGGCTCATTTTTCAGAAACAAGTAACTTATGTTTGTATAACATTTCAGACTTTTTTTTTTTTTTTTTTTAGTTTTTAACCTGTATAGTAAGTACCATTATTAACCCCATTTCACAGATGAGGAGAATAGAGCCTCCGAGAGACTCAGGATTTCCCAGAGCTGAAACAGAACTCTCAGCCCACATCTTTTGACTCTAAATCCTAAGGATTTTGTAGTTTGCAATCCAGACTGAGCTGTGAGTGACTGATATCCTCACTCTCCCAAGAAGGGATTTAAAAATTAGAAATTAGAAAAAAAAAAAAAGACAGATTATTGATGCCAGTTAATCTTTAATTAATGGGAGAGGTGGCATGAAATGAAGAGCTTTAGGCCAGGTGAGGAAGAGCTATTGGGGTGCACGAGGGGGATTCTGCGGGGCAGGGTACAAGTTTGCCCAGTCCCTGGGAGGGGAAGGGCTCGGCATAGAGTGCTCAGGAGCCTGCCTCAAGGAAAGCAGACTTCAGCTTCAGGCTCGAAGCCTCCTTCATCTTATCCCCTGCAGCCTCCATGCAACATCTGAAGTGTTTTCCAGTCTGCTAATTCCGTGCCCCTCTCTGCTTGAATACTTTTCGTGGTGGGGAGCTCACTACTCCCAACACAGTTTATCCCGTGGAACGGCTTGGGCTTCGTGGTTTAAAGAGAATTCCACACCGCCACCCGCCCCCCAACTGTTTAGTTGTTCCTCCCCGTGCTGTGCTTTGAAATGTCTTT
Source organism: Zalophus californianus (assembly GCF_009762305.2). Taxonomy (NCBI): domain Eukaryota; kingdom Metazoa; phylum Chordata; class Mammalia; order Carnivora; family Otariidae; genus Zalophus; species Zalophus californianus. The sequence goes on from NC_045597.1 coordinate 94,233,108, forward strand.
GCCACCTGGGACTTTAGTTCCATTGACTCCATCCTGACCACTTCCGTGTGTGGTCCAGCCAGCACCAGGAGGGCAACACCTTTCTTGACCTCAATGCTGTAGATCAGCTCGTCAGCAAAGCCCTCACTGGGTTGCCCCTTTGATGGCCTAGGGATGGGGCCAGGGTAGCCGAGAAAGGCAAAGGGAGATAGGATGAAGCCAGGGAACAGGCGGCTGCAGGAGCCCCTGAACCACCGAGGGGTCTCAGGGAGGAGACAGGTGAATGGCGGTGAGCAGGGGTAGGAGACACCTGGGAGATGGGTATGGAAGCTCTAGGTAGGAGGAGAGGGTTAACACTGACAGAAGCAGAAGCTAGGGGAGGACCAGAAGGGCAGGGCGAGGGGGAACTTGGGTTCCCTGGTGACCAGTGAGCAGTGGGGGTTGTGCAGGGGCCTTGGAGTGACGGAGGACCCACTGGTCAACCCAGCATGGCCCTGGGGGCCTGGCTTGGTCATGGCCCTGTGGCATTGCAGCCTGACACATGGCTCCAGAAATACTCCCAGGTTATCGTCAGGCCATCTGAGCTTATTTATAAATAAATCAAGGACTGGAAGATGGATGCTCTTCTCTGGGTGGATGCAGAGCAGACATGCAATTAGCAGAGGGCTGGCTGTATGCCAGGCACCGGGCTGGGTGGGGATGGAGAGATGCCCCAGGCCCGGTCCTGCCCTCTCAGATCACCTCTACCTGTATACCAACCCCGTCCCCATCAGCAGACCTGCCTCTGGAGCCACCTCTCTATGGGGACAAGGGGTGGGGCAGGACAGCAGGACTATAGGACCGAAGGAGCAGATGTCATTGAGCCTGGCTCACTGCCGGGGGTTTCACAAGTGTAAAGGAGACCAATCTTTGTCCATCAACTCCAGTGGGCAAAAATAGAACTTTCTCAGTTTTCTGTACCTTTAATTCTGACTCCGCTCTCTTGGGATGGAGAAACCTAAGCCTTGTTTTTTTCTGGATCTTCCCCACAACTTGCCCGGGCTATCAGAGATTCACATGGCACTGTGATATCTGGGGGAGCCCATGTGGTCTTCAGCTTTGCTCCACAGAGTGGTGGCCAACGGACTTCTGTGCTTCGCTGGAGGTGTGAGCTCTGCAAGGCTGTCTGTGGTCCTGCTCGTCTAGAAAGATCCCTATAGCCATTTCTCCTCTGGGCTACCCCACCATCCAGGACTGGATGGGCAGCAGGGCACTCATGCCTCTCGCTGGAACCTTGTATATCCTGCTCATCGCTTGCCCTCCTTGTCTCCCCAGACTGAGGGAAGTCTTGCTTCCTTTTCTGTTTTCTCCCAAGCATTTTTTTTAAACCGGAATTCTTGTCCCCATCCCCCCCCCCCCCCCCCCCCCCCGCACAGCCTTTGGAAACCCAAGCCAGGAAGATTCTAAAATTTTTCTGCCCACCTCTGAGAATGTGAACCAGTAGGCTGAGGAGCAAGGACAAAAGAAGTGGGGGGCAGATTAATAGATCAGAAAATATTCTCCTGAACACACAAATCATTTAATCCTCACCCAAATCCTGGGGGATGTTACTATGCCCATTTTATAGATGAGAACACTGAGGCCCATAGAGGTAAGGGGCACGCCCAAGCTAGATTTGGGTCCAAAGTTCGCTCTATTTCCCCCACAATCCTGCTTCAACTCAGGATCCCGTGCTGTCCTCTGTGGCCACGGGCACTCGGCAGGCACCCCCTGCTCCCCAGATGGCATTTGTGGGCAACGTTGTCTTCTCCTGTCTCCCCACTTAATCATCCCCAGCTTTCCAGCCCCACCCTCCAGCTAGGCAGTCAGTGGTGACAGTGCCCATCAGGGCTGGTGGAGAGCTGCCCCTCACGCTGCCCTGGGCCCTGCTTGTCCACGAAGCAGCTAATCTGTATGCATTTCAGCCCTGACTTTCCAGAGGCAGGGAGCCCTCCCTACCGGCTCAGTGAACAGGAGCCCCATTTACAAAGCTCCCCCATCGCTTATTTCACTGGACACCTCCTCACCCCCAGCTGAGGCAGTGAGCTCTGGGGTCAAGATCTAAACCTACCAGGAACGCACAGTGACCCGAGTTCTGAGCTTTGTCCCTTTCCCACCAGAGCCCCAGAAGGAGTCTGGTGCCAGGACGCCCTCCCTTCTTCCCATCCCTGCCTTACCTGTGCAGGCCTTCCCCCTACTCAGAGCAGGAGCCTGGAGGGAAGTGGGGTCTGAGGCCCTCCACTCACACCCTGGACGGTGCAAAGGGGGTCCCTGGAAGCAGCCAGGAGCCGCACAGAACCACGTGGCTGCCCTGGCCGCGGTCCCTGCAGCCCAGCGCACACCTGTGCTGATTGCCTGAATGTTTTCTCTTTCAATCAATTGACTTTTTTTTTCCCATCATGCTGTACATTAGATCTTAGACTCATTCACCCTTCAGAACTGCAACTCAGTGCCCTTTGGCCAACCTCTCCCCACTTCCCCCCGACCCCAGCCCCCAGTGACCATTCTACTTTCTGCTTTGGTAAGTTTGAATCTTTCACATTCCACATGGGAGTGAGATCACACGGCATTTAGCTTTCTGTGTCTGGCTTAGCTCATTTAGCATACTGTCCTCCGGGTTTATCCATGTTGTCCCAAGAGGCAGGATTTCTTTCTTCGTTAAGGCTGAGTAATACTGCATTGTAATCCTCCTCGTCCATTCATTGTTCGATGGACACGTAGGCTGTTTCCACACCTTGGCTATTGCGAACCATGCTGCAGTGGACATGGGAGTGCAGAGATCTCCCTCTCTGAGGTCCTGATTTCATTTCCTTTGGGTATAGACCCAGAAGTGGGATTGCTGGATCATATCGTAGTTCTATTTTTATTTATTGAGGAGCCTCCGTACTGTTTTCTATGATGGCCAGTTTGCATTCCCCCGATAGTGTATGAGGGTTCTCCCGCCACTTTTTTAAATTAATTTATTTTTTTCGGAGAGAGAGAGAGAGAATATGAGCAGGGGGAGGGGCAGAGGGAGAGGGAGAATCTCAAGTAGACTCCGCGCTGAGCGCAGAGCCCAACACGGAGCTAGATCTCTGGGCCTTGAGATCAGGACCTGAGCCGGAAACCAGAGTCAGATGCTCCACCGATTGAGCCACCCAGGGTTCCCTTTTCTTCAACTGACTTTTAATTTTTAATTTAGCTTCCTTCTAAACAATAATAGCTATAAAATCACCGATGTGATATGCTCGTCCTATAATTGCTTAATATATATTAAATTATCTTTTTTTAAAAACGTGTAACTATTAAACTTGAAAGCAGTCAACCAGTAGGGCTAGAAGAACATGCCACTGGGGATGGGAGCACTAGGTCTGTTCCCAGTGCTGAGGCTGGAAGAGATTGTGGCCCTGTCACAGCATGATACCGTGCTCAAGACACGAGCAATGCCACGTGGAGGCAGAAGCATCAGGTCGGCTGCTACCAAGGGTCAGCCTGGAGGGTGGGATACCAGCTCCACCAGTATCAGCTCTGTCCCCCTGCACGTGTCACTTTGCCTCTCGGAGCTTGGGTTCCGCATCTCCATCACCTCTGCTGTGGGGCAGTGACCTTACCCAACCCTTGCAAGCTCCACGGTGTCTGATGCGTGTCCAGGCTTTTCTCTCTGCAGGGCTGATATGAAGGGCGTGTCAGTGAACCGGCCGCTAGGGGACCCCACTCACCTTGAGGGGAGCCTGCTCCCCCCTTACCACCAGCCCCCTCCTCCACCGCCTTCTGACAGCACCGGGGCAGTGTCCCCGTGGGTCCAGCCTGACATGACCCTGGTCAGGAAGCCTGCCAGATGCCCTGGTACCTTCCCCATCTGTCTGGCCACTGGACAGGGCTTGTCTGGCCTCATGGGCGGGAGCCCTGGGCCCAGGCCCTGGCTGACCTGGCTGGGCCCAGCCCTGAATTCATTTCTCCCAAAGGGAGGAAAGAGGCCCCTGAATTCTTACACAGCTGGGAAGTGCCCCAACCGCTTCTAATACAAGACATGCGGCTCCTTGTAAATGAGGCACCCTGCTGTCATACGGAGACTTCTGCAGAAGGAGAAAGGACCTGGGTCAGCGTCATCCTCCAGGCTCCAGATGCTGGAATAACTCAAGTAGACAGACACAGTGCGTCATCTGTTACAGGTCTTCCCAGACTGGTGTCGCCATCCCAGGGCCATCTGGGGAGGCCAGAGTCACTGGGAGCCTGCAAGCTCTGAGAGACCCTGCTCAGGCCTGGCGGGCAGCATCCACGGCTGGAATGTGGACGACCAGTTGCCTGGACGGTGGTAAACCCTGCCTGGGTGCTCTGGGAGGAGCTCAGATGGACAGCTCCAGCCCCTCCTCTTTCAGGCCTCACTGTGAGAGTTGGGGTGAAGGTTCAGGGACATCCAAGGGGTTGCTCATCTCCCACATTCCTCGAGTGACACAGACCCTGGTCCTCAGTCCCAAGATGCTTCCACCGTCCTGGGCAAGCCCCGTCCAAGCCCTGCCTCTGTGTCCAAGCTCTCTCTCATTCTGTACCAGCGACCTTGCCCTGGGCCCACGGTCTGTCTGTCACTCAGGGGCGGCTCTACCTCCAGAGCCCCCAGCCGGGCATCCTGACTTCCCACTTCCGCTCTCCCCCCATCCCTCTGGGGGCCGACCCCCCTGCAAGAGGAGAGCCCCAACTGCCTTCAGCCCAGCTCTCTGCATCCTCCCTCTTTCCTTCCTGGCCCAGCTTCACACCCTGCCTCCCCGCCACCTCCTGGCCCCTCTCCAGCTCCCCTAGCCTGGCTCCATGAGGAAGGCTCTTGGAAGCTGGGATTGGTGCCCCTGAGGAGACAGGGCAGGTGGGTGAAGCCTGGGAGGTGGCATGGAGCAGTGTAGTTGGACAGCCCCTTTCCAGCCCCTGCATTTCCTGGGCTGTGGGACTCCAGGAACCTGCTTCTCTTCTCTGCTTCATCACTTCATTTATAAAACAAGGACAGGGCCAGTTGCCTTGGAGCACTGCTGTGGGTTAGATGAGCTCATGTGTGTGAAAAGCACAGGGTGATGGACTCTCACTAGCACAAACCAGAGCTGACAGGCCGAGGACTGGAAGGCCAGCACCTTAACGTGGAATCCAGAAGTCAGTGCTCAGACCAAAGCCTGTTTCCGAGGAATGCATGTGGGGAAACAGGCTCCTGTTTTAACACAGTATCACTCCTGGGCCCCTCCCAACACCAATTAAATCAGGATCTCTGGGTGGAGGGCCCAGTTCTGTATGTTCTGCTGATGCCTGGGTGGCTCAGTCCATTGAGTGTCTGCCTTCGGCTCAGGTCAGGATCCCAGGGTCCTGGGATCGAGCCCCACATCGGGCTCCCTGCTCCGCAGGGAGCCTGCTTCTCCCTCTCCCTCTGCCGCTCCCCCTGCTTGTGCTCTCTCTCTCTGACAAATAAATAAATAAATAAATAAATAAATAAATAAATAAATAAATAAATAAAATCTTTTTAAAAATTTAAAAAAATAATAAAGCTCCCTAGATGGTTACACTGTGCAGCCAGGCTGGAGGCCCCCTGCTGTCGAGTCTAATGCAAGCTGAGGCCAAGAGGTGTTCTGTCTTCTGCTCTAGAGAAATCCAGACTTGCCCTGGTGACACTTACATGAGATAATGTGTGTTCCCTCCTTCCTTCACACCTTCAACGTGAGCGCTTACTGTGTAGATGGCAGAGTCGAAGGCCCCAAAGATAAAAAGCCACATCAGACCCCACTGGTTCCTGATCTCGAAGAGTCAATACCGCACGGGAACTCCTAGCAGGCCGGAGTGTTGGGGATGGTTGACAGGCTGTATGGGGGGAGGCCCTTGGCCCACGCTCTCTCCCTGTCTAATGTTGTGTTCGTCTTGGCAGGTTGTGAGGGGCTGTGGGACAACATGAGCTGCTGGCCCTCCTCCGCGCTGGGACGGACTGTGGAAGTGGGGTGCCCCCCATTCCTCCGAATGCTCACTGGCAGAAATGGTAACCACTCAGCCCACGGGTCCCGGCTGTGAGGCAGTGGGTGGCCCTCTGGGTGGGGCCCTGGCCTGGAGACCAAAGAACCTCTGGGGACAAGTGGTGAACGGACTAGTGGGAGGTGGTCCTTGTTGGGGCCTGGAAGCCTTGCTGGGGGGCGTGAGGTGGGCTCGATTCGCAGGGCCCCAAGGAAGGGGGCCAGGAGGCAGTGTACTAGGAAGTGATAAAGGAGACTGGGCTTGCTTCTCTCTGTCCCACATCCCAGCTGGCTCCCCTACTTCCTTCCATGTTTCTGCCCCCTTAGCAACCAGACCCCTTGTTCCAGCCGCCGGGTCTGGGTCCCACGTGGCACAACCTAGCTTTCCAGAACACTTACTTTCTATGTGTCCATTCTGCCAGGCCCTGCTGATAAACTGTGCCCTCCCCGAAAGCCCCTCGCCTCCTGGGTGATCTCTTGCCTAAGGAAAACTGCAGTTTACAAGGATTTTCTTAATTTGAGGCAGGGAGGGAGGGAGACTGTGTCAGACAGGGGATATTCAGGGACTAACATTGGCTAAAGCCCCACCTGCCAGGCATTTTTATATACACAGGCTCATTGAACCATCACAACTCCCCTGCCAATCACAGAACTTGTCTCCTCCACTTGACCCAGGAAAAAGCAAAAATAACAGGGAGTTAAGAGGGGTTTAGCACTTTGCCTAAGGTTCACGGCTAGAAGATGGAGAATCTAAGATTCAAACTCACATTTCTCCGACTTCAAAACCAGTGCCCTGTCCTTCGATGCCATGGTCAAGGTGGGACTACAGCCTTGTGGTTGGGGGGGGGGGTGATGCTGGGTGGAGGCAAGGTGGTTTCATGGCTTTTTGGCCCCTGTCCTCCGTGAGGTCATTTAAAGTCGAAAGCCTCACCTGGCCCTGCTAACCCCTCCCCTCATCTATGCGGGGCAGGAAACACTGGCCAATGAGGCCCTTCACAAGAACAAACCAGAAAAGATGACTTTACACTAAAACCCACCAGCATCCCAAAGCCAGGTAAGGAAAGGTTGACCAGCGAGGAACACAAGACCATGCAGGGTGGGAGAGGAGTGTAAATTCCTAGTACACATGCGCGCACGCACGCACACACACACACACACACACACAAACACACACAGATCTGGGGAGCACATTGTGGTAGCTCACAGTCCCGCTCAGCCTCCTGGATGCCCTGCAGACAGGAACTGCAGGGGGCCGGGGAGATAGGTCTGAGTCCCCCTTCTCCACTTACTGCTTGGATAACGTCCGCTGCCGAAACAGACAGATGTCCCAAATCTCAAAGCTTTCATACATGTGTATAATGCCTGCCCGCCTAACGTGCAAACCGGGCGCTCCTGATGAGCACCAGGCCTGAATATGATCCCACTTCTGTCCACATTGCCTCTGCCAGAATTCAGTCATGTGGCGACACTGACCTGCAAGGGACGAGGGAAAGTGTGGTCCAGCCAGGGGTCAGTCTCCCAGGCCTGAGAGCCCAAGTTACTCATTCTCAGCCTTGATTTTCTTATCTGGAAAATGGGGAGAATAAACAGGACCAGTCTTTAAGGTTGTGCTTGGAAATGAATTTCAAATATCTTCCTTTGTCCTTTCTCTTCCTCTCTTCTCCCTTCTTGCCTCCCCTCCTCCACACCTGCAAACACATGCCAGCAAACTTACCAACAGTCTTTTTCTCCCAGCGTGACCCTTCCACGTCTATGTCTGGGGTCCATGGAGCTCCCGACACATGAGATTAATCCACACATGGTTGACCTACGACAACATGCTGGTCAGGTGCAAGGCCAGGACAGATCCTGGACTCCCCATCCAGTGCTCCTCCCTCGCTGACCGAGTTCTCCAGTTGGAGGGACTTGAAGCTCTCCTCCTTTCCCAGCCTTCCCTTCACAACCCTCCCAGAGCCGCAGTGCCTCTGCCTCTCCTATCAACGTCCCTCCTACCTGTCTGCAGAGGGGCCAGGCAGGGCCGTGTTCCTGGCCAAATCCTTCCCAGTCAATTGCTAGAACGCCTGCCTGCCTCATTAACTAGTAGCCCACTGACTCCTTTTTGAGGATCTCCAACCCTTTAATTGCTCAAGACCCCCGGAGTTCACCCAGGAGCTCATTTCTAGGTCTGCCGTTGTGGGGGAGGAAGTTGGGGTGAAAGGCATACCTCTGCTGCAGTTTCTTCTTGATGCCACATGGTGTCGCTGTGGGGCTGCAGGAGCCACCCCTCTACCAGTCCACAGGGAGACCCTGCCCACCCCCCCACCCCAGTGCTCTGCCCTTGCTGGGGGGCAGTGTCACTAACCCCCCCACCCAGGGACCCCAGGGCCACTCTGTTCATACCCATCCCCAAGCCCAGGGCACCAGCCAGTCCAGGAGCACGGGTCAGGACCAGTCCGCCTCAGTTAGCCACCAAGAACCATCTTCCTACCACCATCTTCCCTCCCCATAGATCCCAGCCCCCTGGACTCCTCTCAGGAAGGAAGGCTCCCCTCAGTGGTTTCCCACAGGATTCCAAGGCTCCCCAACCCAACCCAGGGAGGAGCGCCCGGTGAGGACAGTCTGGTGTTTTGGACCGACCCTTCCTTTTGAGAGAAGAAAATAATAATAATAAATTATTTCCCAGGGCCCCCACTACAGGAGCCCAGACAGGATGGTTGTCCATGTGACTAGAGAAACTGCAGGTCAGAATCTGTCCCCAGATATTTTTCTGTGTGTGCCAAGGTCTAGAATGTTCCCTCCAGGATGCATTCCTTTGATTCTTAATGGGGCACTGGTCTTCCAGAGTTCCTTGTTAGAAAACACACTTCTGCGGCAGGGTCAGACTTTGGCCTTTCCCTGAGCCTTAACTCAGTAGAGAGGTTCCTTATAACCTGGTAAGTTCCCGGAGCCTTTTGAGAATTGGATAAAAGCTTTGGACTGGCTCTTCCCCAAACTGCACATACGTATATGCTCAAAATTACTGTCTGTACCTTCAGGGGCCCTTAAGGTATACATTGACCTGAACCTGGGTAAGGACGGGGCCCCGTCCTATTAGGGATTAACCCCAGGGGAAGTGGGTGGGGTTGAAGGGACTCCAGAGAGAGCCCAACCCTTGTCTTCTCAGCAGTTCTGCCAAAAGCCCGGGCAGCAAAGGGCACCGTCTTTTTAGTCACACCAGGCGCCTGTCCTGGATCACATGCAGCATCTGTCTGGAGAATCCCACTGGGTCAGTGAGGAGAAGGCCCCAAAACAGGCAGCCCAGCCCAGCCTCTAGGGACACACTGGCTGATAACCGGTTCTGGGCTCCAGGGAGTTTGTGTTCTCTTAATCCAACTTCCCATCCAACCAAGCCGAAATTGGACCACCATGTTTTCCCGTCTGACAACATAGCTCCCTTGATTTAACTATAGAAATCTTGCACCCCCTCCTAAATTCCATGCTTCCAAGCCCCACCACCGCTGCTCCATTTTGGAAAGGCTGAAAGGAGGAGCGAGTCACACTCCCGGCCCGGCAAGCACCAGTCTGGGCCCTTCCTGGTGCTATCATGTTCCCTGCTCGGTCCTGCAAGTGGGTGGTTATTGTCACTGGGCACAGAAAAGTGAGGTACCTAAGCTCACACCCAGACGACCAAGAGGCAGGGCTGGGGTTCACACTCAGATCTGGCTAGCTGGAAACCTGTGCTCCTGGTCTCAGAAGCCTTCAGGGGCCGGGCATTCCTGGATGTGGAAGGCCGAGGTCTCCTGATGGTAGAAGCTGCCCCGGGACTGCAGGGAGGGAGGCACAGTGAAGAGTCACATCCTGGCTGCGCCCTGTTACCCAATCCTGGGCCTTGGTTTTCTTGTCTGGAAAATAAGCCAGTCACTGAGAGCTGGGAGGATTAGATCAAAATCTGGAAATGAGCATAGTGGCTGGTTCCAGAAATGCCAGCCACAGTTCTCGAGTTCAGCGGAACCCATCTGACCCTGAACCCTGTGAACCAGTGGTCCAGACCCGAGGCCTGTCAGAGAGGAGCATGTAAGGCAACCGGGGTGGCTAAGGTCCCTGGGGAAGGTACAAATTAGAGCAGAGTGGGTGTCAGAGCTTCTATCTCCAGGGCTGCGACCAGTCCCCCGGCACCTCTGCCACACGGGCAGCAGCCAGATCCTGGGACAAGCGCTTGGCCCTCCTCTGGAGTAGAGGATGCAGCTGGGCCGTCAGTCCATGGAGGGCGACTCCTCCTGGTCGCTTCCCAAGACTTCCTTCACAGCTGGCAGCTCCCCTTCCCCAGTCTTCGGATTTCTGCTCCAAAAGCTCTGTGTGGGCAAACTTCCCTGTTCTCTTATAGAAGAATTTAGAGCAGGCTCTTCTCCACTCAGTTGCTGTTCTGGCCCACCAGCCAGCAAATGGATGAGCAAGGGCTCTGGGTTGGGCCCCAGAGCCCTCGGGAGCTCATCAGCTGCTAGGGGAGGCAGGGAAGCCAGCCACCACTGTGTGAAGGGCACGGGACTTGGCCTTGGCCTTGTGCGGGGAGGAGAACGGGCCGGTGGTGAGCTCTGCGGGAGGATCGCAGCTCTCCTGTGATTTACAATGCAGAGAAATGCGGAGGTGTTGCTGGGAAGACTGAACACTCCTTCCTTTCTGGGAGGGGCGGCCCCCTGGACGGTCTACCTCAGTGCCCCTGCTCTGCTGGGGGTTTTCAGGTGCTGGGGAGCAGGACGGGAAGTGAGATTTGAAATAGAACTTCCTCGGTATGGGACATTTCACTATGGGAATGGCTGGGTCCTTGCCAACCATGCCAGGTTCTCGGGGAACCCACCCATTAAATGGCAGTGGGTCCTGGGATCAGTACATAGTAGGAGGAGAAAGCAGGAGAAAGAAAGGGGATTGGTACATAGTGTGTGGCTGAGAGTGAGGGTCTGAGACCCCGGGGTTCAACTCCCATTTCCTGTGCTGTGATCTTATGCAGATTATTTAACCATGGTGTGCCTCAGTTTCCCCAACTGTAAAATGGATGCAGTATTTACATGTTATAATATGTTTTACTATAAAGGTAACTGCTTAGTTCATAGTCTTGTTAGGGTTAAAGGAGTCGCTACCTGTCACAGGCTGAGGACAGTGTCTGGCACATAGTAATCACCAGGTATTATTATAGTAGAGCATGGGATTTTATAATTGAGCAAATACACAATCCTTAAAGAGTGAGATCAATGGGGTTTTTTTGGTTGGGGGTATATAATCAGAATCGCTTGGGACCACTGTCCTTGAGCACGACACTTGGCCCCTTGTATCATATGGGACACTGTAATCCCTTGCAAGAGCACTGGGGTGCTGCCATTGCGAAGGTTTATATTTATCTCCTGCGAACACCCAAGGGGTCAAGGAGCACCCCCTGTTTTGGGAAAACCCACAAAAAACCAGAAGTGGCACCTCAGCCAGTGGGTGTGGAGGATGGGCAGGGGGGTCCCCCCTGGAGCACTGAGGGAGCTTGATGCTGAGATTGGAGCCCCGGAAGGGAAGGTGAGGGGTAGGGTGGGAGTGGACAGGCCTGGGGTGAAGCCCTGGTGCCCTGGGGCCTGAGAGACCCCTGGAGTGGGGCTGGGCCTGGGGGCAGCCAGCCGGGCTGGGGAGCGGTGACCGGAAGCTCTGCTGGGTTGGGAGTGCAGTGGGGGAGAGCTGCTGTGACCATAGGGGACTGCGGTGTGTGTCAACCCTGTCTGTGGAGCCCTGTGCCTGGCACAGAGGGATATGGGGGTGGGCGAGGCCGTGGGACCCCGGGGAGAGGACAAGTAGTGCTTGGAGGCTGAACAGGGCATTTGTTCAGAGCTGGCCTGTTTGTAGATCGAGGCCTCGGGGGTCCACAGGTCTGTCTCTCTCTCACCTGTGCACACACATCTGCATCTTTGCCCTTTTTTTTTTTTTTAAGATTTTTATTTATTTGAGAGAGAGCGAAAGTGAGAGAGATCACAGAGGGAGAGGGAGAAGCCCACTCCCCGATGAGCAGGGAGCACTATGTGGGACTCGTTCCCACGACCTGAGCCAAAGGCAGATGCTTAACCGACTGAGCCACTCAGGCGCCCCTTTCCCGCTCCTTCTCACTGACCCTTACATATTCTTCAAGGATCGGCTGGGCCAATTGGGAGCTGACCTTGTGGTTCAAAGAAAGGCAGCTGGGGCCCAGCGATGGGGAAGCGCCACGCCGCCCCTAAGGTGTGGCTGAGGGTACCCGGGACCCCAGGCCATCTGTCCCCAGTCCCCACTGCTCACCTGCAAGATGCTTGGCCCCCACAGGTTCCATGTTTCGAAACTGCACACAGGACGGCTGGTCGGAAACCTTCCCCAGGCCTGACCTGGCCTGCGGGCTTAACGTGAACGACTCGTCCAATGAGAAGCGGGTAAGCCTGTCTGCCCTTCTTTCCCTGGCTGGGGGCCTACAGGGTGAGAAGACAGAGTGGAGCCAGCCCCGGGGCAAGATCAGGGGACCAGGAGCTGCTCCTGTCACCCACCCCACCCTGCTCATCATCCGGGGTTCGCTGGGCCTGCCTCACTGCCCTGGTCTGTCAGCCTGGAGATGGTGTTCACGAAGATCCGGGCACAGTGAGAACCTCCCTGGGCCGCCACGACACTGGGGGTGATTTAGTCATGAGAGCAAAGGAGAAGCAACGTGCTGGCTAAATGCCCGGAGCCAGGCTGGTGAGTCTGAACCCTGACTGTGACCTTGGCGGGGGTTGGGAGGACTTAACTTCTCTGTGCCTCGGTTTCTCCATCAAGGAAATGGGGCTGATCATGGTTCTGACCTCACAGACTTGCCAAGAGAACCAAACGAGGTAATCCAGGGAAGTGCTGAGAAGGGTGAGCGGCCATAGGAAGTGCTCAATAAATGTTTGCTCTCAGGGCATCTCGGACTCTGAGGGGAAGGAGAGGGCTGGTGGCTGCAGGGCAGGCCTGATTTGAGAGAGGACGCTGAGCGGTGGGCTGAGCTTCTCCGGGTGCCTCCAGAGGCCTCCCCTGAGGGGCCATTAGTTTCAGAGAGCCCTTCCATCCTTACTCTTCCTGCCTGATTCAAACACATCCTTCAAGACTCCATTCCAGCCCAGCAACTCCAGAAAGCCCTTTCTACCCGCCTCCCCGCTCCCAGGAAGGACTCCCTTAATATGCTGTGTTGGCCTCCAAAATATTACCCACTACGTTAAACAAAATCATCATCATGTGCCATGGGCATCCATCTCTCTCACTAAAATGCAAGCTCTTCAAAGGCATGAATTCACTTAACAAACATTTATCAAGCACCTACTGTGAGCCAGGCATGGGTCGAGGTGTAGGGATATTGCAGGGACAAATCAGAATCGTATTCATTTTCAGGCCCCTAGGCCCCAGCACAATGCCTGGCACTTACCAGGTGCCCAGTGAATGTTTGTTGTTGTACTGAACACCTACCATGTGCCGGTTGCGGGATACATAATGACGCTAAACCCTCAGAAGGATCCGTTGTAAGGTCGTTATTTTCTTCATTGTGCAGATGAGGAAAGTGAGGCTCAGAGGGGTGAAGGGACACGCTCAGAAACTAGTGGAGGCAGGAGTCAAACCAAGTTAGTTCCAAAAAGAGCCTGAGTCCTTCCTCTAGCTTTTGCTGCCTCCCTGGTTATGGTGCGTGTCCCCCTGGGAGATGCTCTTTTGCAGCCCCATGGGCTAAACTCCCCAGTGGGAATCTGGATGGACAGGCTTGCTGGTCCCTTGGAGGATGGGGTGGGGGCATGTGAGAGTAGCATGGGGGGGAAGCAGCAGAGTGAAGGGAGAAGATGAGGTTGGGAGACAGACCATACCCACTTCTGAATTTTTTCTAGGACTCCTCTCTCTAGCCAGTCAGTCCTGCTCTGTATGAGGGAGACTGATCGGGGGACCAAGCTGGAGACTTGGGTTTCTTCCCTCCTGGGGCTTGTCATCCAGTTGGGGGACAAACAGGGGGTCTTCGGGTCTGGCCAGAGCAGGGTACCTTAATAACGAGACCCGGCAAGCATTGATCAGTGTGTACAGATGGTTTTGGAAGAGTGGATGGGCTCTGACCCCCGCAGGTGACCATTTCTCTCATTGACTTCTATGAGGACAGGAAGTTTATGTGATGACATTGGCAAAATCCATAAAATTAAGAGAGAACATTCTTATGATGGATGGCAGGCAGCACAGAGGTTCGAAAGGATGCTCTGGGCTGCAAGAAACAGAAATTTCCAACTTGCCTAATAAACAGATGTGGCTCATGTAACTGGGGATGCAGAGAACAGGTTTCAGAACTCTTTGATAAAGCAGCACTGAGAAGCTGCCAAAGGACCAGGTTCTTTCCATTTCTCCTCCTGCTATCCTGGTGGCTTCTTCTCGAGGCTGCCACTTCTCGATTTGGATGACGGCCTTGGTGATGACAGCTACATGCTTCCCCATGCCTGCTTGTCCAGGAGGAGGGACAGCCAGACTTCCTATGGCTCCTTCCCAAGAGCGAGAAAGCTTCTTCACCCAAACCCCAGCAAGCTTGTCCTCACATCTCACTGGCCCAAAGTGACTGGAGCCTGCCCACCCCTGGACCATCCCTGGCAGAGGGCTGGGATACAGGATTGTCCTAGGCCAGTGGTTCTCAAACCTTTTGGCCTTGGGACCCTTTGACACCCTTAAGAATTATTGAGGACCCCACGGAGCTTTTGGTTTTGTGAGTTATGTCTACTGAAACCACATCGGAGACACTGTTGGCTTAGACTCATCAGCTGGGGAAGAACAGAGCCCAGGGCCTTAACCATGATATTCATCCAGGGTTGAAACTTAAAATCCCAAAACAAGGAGATGAAGTTTGACAAAGGTAAATGCAAAGTTTGGACTTAACTCAGAATATTAATTGGCCAAAAGTAGTGGAAAGGAGACCTACCTTGGCTTCAACTCACATTAAAAAAAAAAAAAATTAAAATCCCTAAGATCAGAAAGGTTTTCAGGCCATGTGATTTACTGGTGCCTAGATGCTGGTCCACAAGCTTTATCTTGTACTCAGAGATTTGAATCATCCTGTCTCTTATTGTTGAAATGTCTTTTTTCTTCTAATCAAATGATGATGGAAATCAGCATTTGTTGGCTGTCTTTTTTTTCAATTTCCTTCCTTGGCACGTGCCATTTTAGTCACTGACAAAAGCCCACAGTGGACTCAGATTAGCAGAAAGGACCAGGCTGATGCTTGGGTAAATAAAATGGGGTTTGCTGGGGCGCCTGGGTGGCTCAGATGGTTAAGCGTCTGCCTTCAGCTCGGGTCATGATCCTAGGGTCCTGGGATCGAGCCCCACATCGGGCTCCTGGCTCAGTGGGAAGCCTGCTTCTCTTTCTCCCTCTGCCTCTCTCCCTGCTCATGCTCTCTCTCTCTCTGTGTCTCAAATGAATAAATAAAATCTTAAAAAAAAAAAAAATGGGGTTTGCTTACCTAGAGCTGAGGTTGGCACACTATGGCCCTTGAGCCAAACCCAGCCCACCACCTGCTTTTGCAAATAAAGTTTTATTGAGACATAGCTATGGCAATGTGCACTATGAGCAGAGCTGAGTGATTACAAGAGCCCCAATGGGCACCCAAAGTCTAAAACACTTATTATCTGTCCCTTTACAGAAAAAGTCCTGCTGACCCCTGATCTAGAGGATGCAGAAGGAAGGTGGCCCAGTCAGGAAACATGGCAGAGAGACAGGCAACTTGATCCAGGACAGACAGCAGTGAGGCTTCTGGACCGCAAGCCCCCTGGGAGGTGGTGCCCGTTGCAGATGTGGAGGGCGGGTGCACTGAGGTCACATCAGGCCTCCTGGGAGCAGGGCTCTTTCTGGATCAGAACTTACACACATAACGCAGGGACAAGTGGAGTTAGCTGGTGTCCTGAGGGTTCCCTGGCAGACAATCCGCCCAGCCTCAGGACAATGCAGAACATTCAGCCTGAACGCCCCCTACTGTCACCCCGTGCCTCCTCATGCTGTCAACAGACTGGCCCAAATCTGCTTCTGAACTGAGGGCTGCTAGCCAGGTGGTCCTAGGAGTGAGGCTCCTAGGCTCTCATCTACGTTCCTGAGAGGTGGCTCCTGGCTTCTGGGATCACAGTCACACCAGTGGTGACGCTCAATGTCACATGGCAGCCATCCCATCAAATGTTGCCTCTTGCTCTCAGAAAAGTTTTGGTCACTCTGAGTCAGATATCTTTTTGGTAGCTTCCTCCCCCTGGAGCTAATGCTTCTACCTGTCAATCGTTCTAATACTGTTCTTTCCTAAGTTTATTTGTTTCCTCGGGGTGCAATGTACCCAGTTTTTTCATGCACTCTTCCCTTCTCTGGAAATGTTCCAGTTTATTAATGTGTCTCTTAAAATAGCATGCCCAGAACTGGACGAAACACTTCAAACGTTCCAGTGTTGCCTGGTGTCCCACAGCACTCCGTTACTGTAACTGAGAATGCAATATAGCTTCTTTATAACTCATACTTCCTACCATGATCTTGGACCCATGACTCCTGTTGAAGGGTGGATGCTGGGGGTGAGGGGTAGAAGTGGGGAAAAATTAACATGCTCTGAGTGTCTTGTGAGTGTCAGGCACTGTCTAGATACTCTAACTGATACTTCATTTGTTCTTCTGACAAGCCTGCAAGTTAGATATTATCCCCCATTTTGCAGATGAGGAATCTGAGGCTCAGAGAAGTTAAGTAATTTGCCCAAGGTCACATAGCTGGTGAGTAACAGTCCTGGGTTTGGAAACCTCGTCTCTCGGCTCTGAAGCCTGCATTCTTTCCCTGCAGTACAATTCTTAACGCCATGGAGCTTGGGACATTTGAACCTCAAGGTCATTTTCATACGAAGAGCTGTCAGCAAGGTTTCCCCAATACTATTCTTGTGCCTGTTTTTTTTTTTTTAATTAATTACCTTTTTCTTCTGGTTATAAAATAGTACTCACCCCCTGGAGAGAAATGAGAAGTGTAGAAAAAAATAAAATAAAAATAACAACTCTGTCCACAAACTTATCATCCAAAGTTAACCATTATTAACCTCTAACACATCTTTTTACAGTCTTATGGTCTATGCATGTATGAGATTGAACCACATGAAATGGCCGGTACTCAATCATTTGACCTACCAAAGAGGGCAATTTCATGTAATTCAACTTAAAACTTTTTTCCAACAGATAGCAGGAATCACACTGGACATATAAAATTTGTATTCTGGGGGTGCCTGGGTGGCTCAGTCGGTTAAGTGTCTGCCTTCCACTTGGGTCATGATCCCAGGGTCCTGGGATCGAGCCCCGCATCGGGCTCCCTGCTCGGCGGGAAGCCTGCTTCTCCCTCTCCCACTCCCCCTGCTTGTGTTCCCTCTGTCGCTGTGTCTCTCTCTTTCAAATATGAATAAAATCTTTAAAAAAAATTGTATTCTGCTTTTTCACTTAATGTTACATTCTTAGCACGTGCTGACATCTTTTAAAACTCTTGGGAAGCAGCATTTTAATGGCGGCATACATTAAAACAATGATTTAAAATAATTTAGTTAATTGTTCTATTGTTGGACATTTGAGTGTTTTTCACCACTAATCGTTCTGTGAGGAACATCTTGATGTATAAATATGCTTTTCCTTTTGTGCTTATTTCTTTGTGCGTGTGTGTGTGTGCGCGCGCGTGCTAATTTCTTAGAATTAATTCCTAGAGGGGCGCCTGGGTGGCTCAGTCGTTAAGCCTTTGCCTTCGGCTCAGATCATGATCCCAGGGTCTTGAGATTGAGCCCCGCATCGGGCTCCCTGCTCCGTGGGAAGCCTGCTTCTCCCTCTCCCACTCCCCCTGCTTGTGCTCCCTCTCTCGCTGTGTCTCTCTCTGTCAAATAAATAAATAAAATCTTAAAAAAAAAAAAAGAATTAATTCCTAGAGGTAGAAGGGAGGTCAAAAGGAATGCATATTGCAAAGGTTCTTGATACATGCTACTTTCAGGAGAGATTGAAGCAATTTTTGGTCCCACTCTACCCTCAGCTGCATAGAATATTATTGCCTTTAAATATTAGTTCATTTGGTTGGTAACAGATGGTATAGCATTATTGGTTTAATTTTCATTTCTTTGGTTCTTTTTAAGGCTGTCGCACAATTTGGTTTTTTTGAACCTAAAAGATGCAGGTTTTACATTTACCTTTATATGTCACCTTCTCCCATCCCATTGAGAGTCTTTCCGAATCAAAGATGAGTCAGTAATGTGAAGTGGCTGTGGGCTCTGCATCCACATGAGTGCAGTGTAGAGATCAGGGGAGGTGATGGTCCCACTCTTCCCCTTCCTGCTCAGAGAATACATTGGAGCTTTCCAGCTCTCGGTTCTGGGTGTCTTATTTAGGAAGGACGTTGACTACAGAACGTATTAATTGAGCAGAAGGGTGAAGGATCATGAAAGAGATTGAAGACACAGGAAAAATGTAATATGTGAGAGATGAGCGGGTAGAAGAGCTGTATTAAGAAATGACAGATCTCTCTGTACAATATTTGCAACTCTTCTAGAAGTCTGAAACGATTCCAAAATGAAAAGTTTATTTAGAAAAAATAATGCTAGCCCCGCATCGCCCTGCTCAGCAGGAAGCCTGCTTCTCCCTCTCCCACTCCCCCTGCTGGTGTTCCCTCTCTCACTGTGTCTCTCTGTCAAATGAATAAATAAAATCTTTAAAAAATAATAATAATGCTAGGCCTTAGGTACAGACAAATTCAATTTATTTCAAGTGGCTCCAAAGTAGGTCCAGAAAAGACTAATAGGGGCAATTTAAAAGTAATAGATTTTAGCTTCACGTGAGAAAAAATTACCTAATATTTTGCACCCTTGTATACCAGATGACGTCCTCAAAAGGCCAGGTGAGTCTATATCCCTGGAGGTATTCAAGCGAAGGCTTGAATTCAGGGTGATGGTAAGGGGCGCTACGCATGGGGTAGAAGTTTGAGTTCGCATCAGATGATCCCTGAGATCTTTTCCAAAGCCAAGGTGTTCCGAGTCTATGAACTGAGGTCCGCGGAATCTGATCAGCATAGCAGTCAGTATTGAAAGGTTCAAGCTGCCTGGGCAGGTACACTCTGAGGCAGAAAAAAGCCCAGCCACCGGGTGGATGGGACTGACACATGCCTCTCTCTGCAGCACGAGTACCTGATGAAGCTGAAGGTCATGTACACCGTGGGTTATAGCTCCTCCCTGGTGATGCTCCTGGTCGCCCTCAGCATCCTCTGTGCTTTCCGGTGAGAACACATTGCCAACTCTCTGTCTCCCCAGCCTTCCACAGGCGCAGAATTTGGGTCTCTTTAAATTACTCAGGCCAGAGAAAGGAAGGTCTGGGTGGGCCACTTGGGGACCTCTTGATCTAAACCTTACCTGTGGCCAAACACTGATGTTCCTGTGACCTTGTTCATATTTTTTATTCATTCCACAATTACTGCGCACAAGAAGGAACTTACTGCACATGTACTATCTGTAATTTTCACACAATGCTATAAGATGGGTATCATTACCCCGTTTTACAAGTGTGTTAGCCAGACTCTTGGTTGCAAGAAACAGAAATCCACCTTAAGACAGTTTAAGTAAACAAAGGTGACCTGACCCACATAATTGACAAGCTCAGGGCTGCTGGCTTTAGGAATGGCTGTATCTAGGTGCTCAAAGGTATCTGCAGAACTAGGTCTGTCTCCCTCCCTTTCTCAACTCTGCCTTGGCCTCATCCTTAGGTAGGCTTTCTGCAGGGGTGGCAGAGACAACCACCAGCAGCCTCAGGGGTACATTCCACTGGCTCGGCCACACCAGGACAAGGAGAGCCTCTTCCCCATTAGTTGCAATCAAAGTCCTGGGGTGGGGATGGGGGTAGGATATCTCATAGGCTAGGCTTGGGTCACATGCCCAACCTGAGCCAGTCACAGCAACCAGGGGTGGAGTACTCTGATTGGTCAGGCCTATCAAGAGGGCAGGAGGATGGAGTCACCCCCACTCAGAGCTGGACTGGGTTCCCCATAAGAAAGCTTGCTTCTGGTACCAGAAGACGGGGAAAGAGTAACAGACCTCTGACCCCTCCGGCAGAGGAGGAGACTCAGGCTCTGGAAGGTGAAAAGGCTTGCCCGAGGTCAAGGTCGTCTAGCTAAGAAGTGGCCGCGCGCCTGTGGCTCTGGCCCCCATGGCCCTGCATTCTCTCTCTCCAGGAGGCTTCACTGCACCCGCAACTACATCCACATGCACCTTTTTGTGTCCTTCATCCTGCGTGCCCTGTCCAACTTCATCAAGGACGCCGTGCTCTTCTCCTCGGACGATGTCGCTCACTGTGATGCCCACAGGGTAACATGCCTGCATGCCCCCGAGTGTGGCCAGGCTGCCCACCTTCCTCAGCCCAACTCGGGAGAGGGTGGTGGTCCCCTTGCCCTTCCCCCAAATCCCAGCTGAGGTTGCACTTAATGCCTAGAGTAGAGGGGCCAGTGCTGGGCCAGGGAGCCCGGGGAGAGTCCCATGTCTCCACGCGCACAGTCTGGGTCATGTATGAGAGCAATTTGTCAGGAGGCCTCTGGGGGCTACCCTTCAACTCCCAGCATCCAGGAGTGGCTTAGCCACTCTGGCAATTAGATACATAGTGAGGCTCGTCTTTTCCCTCCACCTGCCAAGTCCCAGCTGTGGACAGATGGCCAGGTCTAAAGAGGGTTGAGGTTGGGTGTAGAAAGAAAAGTGGGAACATATGCCTAGGTTCTGCAAACACAGGTGTGTGGCAAAACAATTGTTTTGTTAAATCTAACCCCCTTCCTCCTTCTGAATGCTCAGATAACTCTTTATCCTTTGCAATATTGCTCTGTGTATCAGTTGGGAATCCCTTTTGCAGCATGTACCAGAAAACCATACATCAGTGGCTCAAACGGATGGGGGTTGTTTCCCACATAAGCCGTCCACAGATGGGCAATCCACAGGCCGTACAGTGGCTCCATGATGCCATGGTGGACACAGTCCCTTTCCCTCTTTAGGCTCCAGCGTGCTTGATGCCATGCTTTACACTGCTTGTTTACAATATGGCTGTTGCAGCCCCAGGCCTCACATGCATGTTCCAGTCAAAAAAGAGAGTCAGGGTTAAACAGTTTTTGTCTTTGGGCAGCTTTGCCTTTTTAGGGTGGGAAAGAATGCCTGCCCCAAGACCCCTATCTACATCTCATTGGCTAGAACTGTGTCATGGGACCACATCTAACTGCAAAGGAAGCTGAGAGATCGAATCTATTTACCATCATAGTCTCCATAGCAGAGGCAAACAAGGGAGAAGGGATTGGAGATTGAGATTGGTTCAGTCAACCTCCCTGTCACTTCCTCCCACTCAAATCTCTAATTCCTTACAGATCTGTTGAGTTTGTGTTGTTTATAGGTGTGTGTGTGTGTGTGTGTGTGTGTGTGTGTGTGTGTGTGTGTGTGTTTTCTGACTCCGACTGAATCTCCCTTCAGGATATTGTCAGGATGAAGTAAGAGTACCAGAGTGAGAGTCAGAAGACTTAAATTCAGGCCCCCCACCTCACTGACCAGCAGTGGAGAAGTCCAGCAGTGCCCCGCAGGGAACCTTCTTGGGTTCCACCAAACATCAGACTCCTGAGCCAACCACGGGCGCCCCCCAGAATCCGAGTCTGCAGGCGGCCGTAGGGCAGGAACCATAGCTGGCCAGCAGGGCAACACCGGCTTCTCCTCCTCTGTGGATGTGACCTTCACGTAGCCCCTGTAGCAGCCCTCGGCCATCCCAGAAGCTGTCCTCTCCCCAGGGGACAGCTCAGGGAAAGGAATGGGGACCCTTGCCACATGGGAATGGTTGCCTTGCTGGGATGGAAGCCTCAGGACCCACAAGTCCCCAGGGACAGCTTCTGGCGATCCCCACAAGAGACACGCCTCTAACAAGGCACTGCGTCAGGCAAGGCCAGCACTGGCCCCCCCCATCTGGTAATTAGAGGTCTCCAGAACAGATGCAGTGTGCCAATCAGGGGCCATTTTCACTATAATCAGTGTTGCCCTCCTAACATAACTGGTACGTCCCTTCTTCTTCTGTTTCCGAGAAAAGAGCTTAGAAAGGATTTTGTTACTCCTTGGCTCAGAAATCCCTTTGAAAGCACTGCCTACTTCTGTGATGGCCCGTTAGCCTTCTTGGCTGGGCCTCTTGGCATGTGGACTCCCACCCTCTAGAGAACTCTTGGGCCTGGCCTTCTGAGAGTGGACAGCCACAGGGGATGGCCAGGAGCCCCCAGAGACTCGCTCTGCGACCTGACCCCCACTACGCCCTGTCACGTCCTTTAGGGGTGGCTGCCAGAGGGGAGCCCGCTGTTGCCCAGCCCTGGGGCTCACCTGCCTCTCTCTGTGCAGGTGGGCTGTAAGCTGGTCATGGCTTTCTTCCAGTACTGCATCATGGCCAACTACGCCTGGCTGCTGGTGGAAGGCCTCTACCTTCACACGCTCCTGGTCATCTCCTTCTTCTCAGAGAGGAAGTGCCTCCGGGGATTTGTTGCCCTCGGATGGGGTATGTTTCTCCATGGGTGGAACGGTGGGGGTATGTGGGAACAGGCTCTGAGCCAGAGGATTCGGTTTCTAGTTCCAGCTCCACACACAAGTTAGCTAACTTGTGGAATCTTAGGCAATTTCCTTCTTGTTTAACCCCTTGACTTTGGTTTCCTTGTATGTCAAGTAGGAATTCACAGTTAAAATGTAGCCCCAGTTTTGGCCACCCAAAGTCTCTTACCATTTGATACCACCCAATGCTTGTTGCTTCATCTTCCTTAGATGTTCCATTCACATATTTTCATTCTTGCTTCCTTTCTATATCAGTTAGTGTACTTTTGATTGTAGGTCAGAAAATCTGGCTTAGATCAGCTTTAAACATAAAAGAAAGCATTGGCTCATGTATCTGAAAAGTCCAGGGATCACCAGCTTCAGGTGAGGCTGGATCCAGCAGCTCAGCCACGTTTCTTTGTGCCTTTCGACTTCGCCTTCTGTAACATCAGCTTGATCTCTAGGCTGGTGCTCCCAGTGTAACTGCCAACAGCTTCTGGGCTACCAGCTTCCTTGTTGTACCTAATGAGAGGAAAAGGCCCAGCATTCCCAACAAATACTCTGAGGTTCACTCTGATTGGACCGGCTTGTCTCAGACACATCCTGAGCCAATCACAGGCCTGAGTGAATGGAATACACGGATGGGCTTAAGCTATTCAAACCACATGGCTTCCCAAAGGAATTTCAGGGTTCATTTGTAGGAAGGAGGGGAAATGGCAGTCAGAGAGCCAACTGCAGGCCCCATTCCTTCTCTTCCCCCTTTCCTTTCTGATCAAGGAAGATGATAACTCCATTTCTTGAGCAATTACTATGAGCAGAGCAGTTTACATGCATTAATTAATTGCCACCACAACCTCCAGAGGCCCTTCAAAGAAGCCTGCTAAAAGACGGGGGGGCGGATGTAATATGCTCAGCTCACACTGTAGACAAGGGCAGACCCAGGATTCAAACCAAGGCTTGTCTGTTTCCAAAGGCCCCTTAACTCTTATTCTGCCATTAACAAATATCCATCCATCCATCCATCCGTCTGTCCATCCATCCATCCATCCATCCATCCATCCATCCATTGTTCATTTGATAAACATATGTAAGTTACCCATTGGGTTCTAGAAAGATAGCCAAGTTCCTCTGAGTGACTCATATGCTTACAGGGATAGTCATGTGTACCAGCCATTAATTTCATTTGCTTTCTTCTTAGTGCCTTTAATTAAGAAGTGCCCCTGCCAGGAAAGCCCGTCTTTTCTGCTTGTCTAAATCCTTCCATGCAAGGGCCCTATCTCCTCACATCAGGGAAGTCACCTGAGCTGCCAGAGCTTGCCGAGCCTTCCTGTAGACTTTGGCAGCCTGATTAGCACATAACCCTTAGCCAGTGGGAGCTGTGGGACTCTGCAGATCTTTGGATTTCTGCAGAGAACAGTAGTCCCAGAGTACTGGGGGACCAGGGACCTGCCTTATGCAGTTGACCCCAAAAAAGGACCCCGTTTGGAACCTCGTTCACTGACCTTGACTCCCAGATCTGCCAGGATCTCGTCATATGAATATAGGCAGTGTCATTATCTGTAATATCAGGATCATAATTTTTTCGACTTTCTTCGAGCATTTCTTTGTGCTCAGAGGGGCTTCTATAGATTACAGAAACAAAAACAGTTCCATCATTCAAAGGGGTCATAGTCAAGCAGGGAGACAAAGGTGCATTGCAACATCTCCATCACGGATTTTTAGGAGGGTTTATTTTATTTTATTTTAAAGGTTTGTATTAATTTGAGAGAAGAGATAGAGAGAGCACAAGCTGATGGGGAGGAGCAGAGGGAGAAGCAGATTCCCTGCTGAGCAGGGAGCCTGATGCCACTCGATTCCAGGACTCTGAGATCATGACCTGGGCCGAAGGCAGATGCCTAGTCAACTGAGCCACCCAGCGCCCCATGGGTTTTTAGGAGGGTTTAAGTGAGATTATGGGAACCTTCCTTTCTTTCTCAAATATTTCATCTACTATATGCCAGGCCCTGAGATAGAACAGCACATAAAGCAGAGGTTCCTCCCCTCCTGGTCTCTCCGCCTGCACCGCCCCAAGGAGACCTTGAAGGGACTTAGGAAGGTCTAAAGTTTTCCGTCTGGGAGAAGCCTTTCTCTTGCAAAAGCAGGGGCCCCTCCTCAATTTGTATGCAACTTGTTTCCCCAGAGACGGGCTGCTTAAATGAGTACATGCTCACTGTACAACTGCAAAAAATAAAATTAAGTAGAAAAAAATTACCCTGGTCTCATCTAATGAACATTTTGGGGGGTTTTCTTCCAGATGATTTTCCTACTGAGTTTTTCTCTGCATTGTGTGGTCATTCTTTTTTTTTTTTTTTTTAAGATTTTGTTTATTTGTCAGAGAAAGAGTGAGAACACGAGCACAAGCAGGGGGAGCGGCAGGCTCCCCGCTGAGCAGGGAGCCTGATGCAGGACTTGATTCTGGGACCCTGGGATCATGACCTGAGCCGAAGGCAGACGCTAACCTGACTGAGCCACCCAGGCGCCCCTGTTGTCGTCATTCTAAATGTAGAATTCTGAATCTTGTTTCTTTCTGTTGACACACAGGCATGTTCTGTATTCTTCTACCTCTGCCATAAACATTTTTAACTCGTCTCTGGACCGATTTAACCAAATACCTATTGTATGGACATTTAGGTTGTTTCTAATTTTCCACTATTATAAATAACACAGTGATAAATAATTTATGGACAAAGCTTATTTCCATGTGTAATATGGGGTCCTAGAATTCGGATCACTGGATCAAAAGGAGTGGGGACTTTTAAGATTTTTAATATTTACCCAACACTTTTACTTTTTCCAGGTGGCTGGGGTGTCTGCACCCAGGAAAGGGTGACACCTCTGGCTTTTGTGGGGATGAACCAAGCTCCCCCTCGCTGAGTTGGTGGCTCTCCAACTGGAGCCAGCATCAGAGTCACATGGAGGGTGTGTCAAGCCCAGCTGGCTGGATCCCACGCCCGGCGCCTCTGAGCCAGTTGGCCTTGGGTGTAGCCAGAGACTCTTCCTGTCTAAGAAGGCCCCAAGTGACTCTGATCCTGATAGTCTGGGGACCACACTAAGAAACCCTAACTCGAGCCATTATTGGCTTTCCTACTTTCTGCCAACTCTGTAAAGATGGGAGACAACGAACAGGTGGCCCTTCAGAACCCACGTTCTTTAAAGAGGGCACATTCTGCGTGGAGCACTGGGTGCTATGCACAAACAATGAATCATGGAACACTACATCAAAAACTAATGATGTAGGGCGCCTGGGTGGCTCAGTCGTTGAGCGTCTGCCTTCGGCTCAGGTCATGATCTCAGGGTCCTGGGATCGAGTCCCACATCGGGCTCCTTGCTCCGCAGGAAGCCTGCTTCTCCCTCTCCCACTCCCCCTGCTTGTGTTCCTGCTCTCGCTGTCTCTCTCTCTCTGTCAAATAAATAAATAAAATCTTTAAAAAAAAAAAACTAATGATGTAATGTATGGTGATTAACATAACAATAAAAAATTATTTAAAAAAAAAAAGAACCCATGTTCTTTGCCCAAAGCATCCAAAATTGAGGCAAGGAATTAAAAATATATATATTGGGGCGCCTGGGTGGCTCAGTCGTTCAGCGTCTGCCTTCGGCTCAGGTCATGATCCCGGGGTCCTGGGATCGAGCCCCACATCGGGCTCCCTGCTCGGCGGGAGGCCAGCTTCTCCCTCTCCCACTCCCCCTGCTTGTGTTCCTGCTCTCGCTGTCTCTCTCTGTCAAATAAATAAATAAAATCTTTAAAATATATATATATATTATTTTTATTAAAGTCATGTACATACTTGGTTTAAATAATTAAATAGTGGGGCGCCTGGGTGGCTCAGTCGGTGAAGCGTCTGCCTTCGGCTCAGGTCATGATCCCAGGGTCCTGGGATCGAGCCCCGCGTCGGGCTCCCTGCTCAGCAGAGTCTGCTTCTCCCTCTGCCTGCCACTTTCCCTCCTAGTGCTCACTCTTTCTCTGTCGAATGAATAAATAAAATCTTTAAAAAAAAAAAGTCCTATTCTATGTATGGATCGTTATATCTATGTAAATGCTTACTGCTGAGCCGAGTGGTGTACAATGATTTTACTTCCAATAGTTAACTTTTTGTTTTTTACGGAGTCACTTTTGATTGACTTATTTGTTTTATGTTGCTGTCCTTAATTCCCACCAGTTCACCCAGAGCACTGGAAAACCCTCCAGCGCTGTTTCCCAGATCATCCCATACCAACAGGAAATCTATTAGTTCCTATTTGTTGGTTTCTTCCTGCTGTATTTGTTTCCTATGGGCTGCCGTAAACAAATTGCCACAAACTCGGTGGCTTAAAACAACAGAAATTTATTCTCTCACAGTTCTGGTGGCCAGAAGTTCAAAATCAAGGTTCTGGCAAGGTTGAATCCTTCTGAAGTGCTCCATGCCTCTCTCTCTTCCAGCTTCTGGTCGTTGCTGGCAGTCCTTGGCGGTTTTTGGCTTGTGGCTGCATCCTTGTGATTTCTCCCTCTGTGTTGACGTGGCCTTCTTTCCGCTGTGTGTTCTTCTGCCCTGTGTCTCTCATGGTCTTCTCATAAGGATGCCGGTCATATTGGATTAGGTGCCCCATATGACTGGCATCCTTCTAAGTATGACCTCTTCTTAACTAATTACACCGGCTAAGACCTTATTTCCAAATAAGGTCACATTCTAAGGTTCTGGGTAGATAGGAATTTAGGGAGGATGCTTTTCAACCTGATAGAGCCAACAATGTTCTTTCTAGAGCCTTCTGATTTCCTGCCCTATTTGGGCTGGTTGTTCTCTAGACTTGCTCAATTCCCTTACCCTTCATGCTGAGAATTTCCTTCATTTCCCTCTCTAAATCCTATTCCTTTCTTTTTTTTTTTTTTTAAGATTTTATTTATTTATTTGAGAGAGAGAGAGCATAAGCAGGGAGAATGGCAGAGGGAGGAGCAGACTCCCTGCGGAGCGGGGAGCCAACTGGGGGCTCGATCCTAAGACCCCGGGATCATGACCTGAGCCGAAGGCAGACACTTAACCGACTGAGCCACCCAGGTGCCCCTGCCATGTTATTCTTCTTCCCCGGGCATTTTTACTCATCTCTTTCTACATAAGCTTCAGGGTCTTCTCTCTGTCCCTCTGTTTTGAAATGCCCTAGGGATGTGCCCCAACTCGAGGTGATTTCATCCTTTTCGCTGACATCCGGTGGTCCTTTCATCTGGAAATTCACATCCTTCATTTCTTGGACCATGATCTTACATCACCTATTTGATTTCTTTCCCTTGGGTTTTTATCCTCTCTTTCTGAAACTTTTAATCAGATGGCGCACATCCTGGAATTGACCTCTGATTTTTTCATGTCTTTCCTCCTATTTTTCATTCCACTCTTTGTGTTCTGCTTTCCGGGCGATTCCTGGTCTTTATCTTCCAACCCATCTATGGAGTCTTTTATCTTGGTTATCATATATTCAATTTCTAAGCCCTCTTCCTTGTTCTCAGACTGCTCCCTATTTTCGGCATCCTGTTTGGGTCTTGCAGATGTAATCTTTCCTCTTATCTCTCTGATGATATTCCTTAGAGTTGTTTTGTTCAAGTTCCTCCTGCAGCCTGCACGGTCTGTTTCCTTTGAGTTCCTTCTCTCTGATTGTTTTGGTCCTTGTCTTTTATGTAATCAGCTTTCCTCAGATGTCCGTGACCTTGACTGTCTGTTCATGTTTAAGAATGAGTCACTTCAGAGCGGACTGAAGGCCCCATGTGTGGGGTGGCGGGGCATGTCTCTCAAGGGAGACTGAGCTGGAAGTGGCCACTGTGTTGGAAGGGGTCCCCAGCATCGCCATCTATAGGCCCTTTGTCTGGGGCTGTTGGATTCCTCCAGAGAAAAATTCTTTCATCTCCTGTCTGGGTGTAAACCTGGCTGCTGGAGGTCTGAAACCTGAGCAGCCCAGGGATGGGGCTGTTACCATTTTCAGGTGCGGACAAGCATGTCCATTAGAAATAGAATGAGCCACGTATATATCCTAAAATTTTCTAGTAGCCACAGTAAACACAGTAAAAAGAAGCAGGTAAAATTAACCTCAATGATCTACTTTATTTAACCCAGTATAAAAATATTTTCATGTCAACATATAACTAATATAAAAATTAGCATATTTCACATTCTACTAAGTCTTCAAAATCGGGTGGCTTGCACTTACAGCACATGTGCTGTGGGACCAGCCACATGTCAAGCACTCCATAGCTACATGGGAAGAGCGGCCTCTGCCCAGGACAGCCCAGGTGTAGACCATCACTTCTCCCTTCTCTTCCCTGCAGAGGGCCTCGCGAGTCTGCCCCAGGCTCCCAGGACACTCTGAGCCCCTCCTGGCGTTCAAGAACCTCTGATTCTGCCTCAGTTTGCAGGGCATGCCTCGTACCCTAGAAGCAGGAGACTACAAGGATTTGTTTGCACAGGATTTACAAGGGGGTTTCTGTGACACCTGCTCACTCCCGGGCTGGGTGAACTGCCCTGTTCCCTTATGGGGGTGTTGAAAATTGAGTCCCCTCTCCCCGCTCCCTCCTTTATTTTTAATCTTCAGGTTCCCCGGCCATTTTTGTTGCTTCGTGGGCTATCAGTAGGCACTTTCTGGAAGATGTCGGGTAAGCTCTTTGAAGGAGAGGTAACAAGAGTGTATTTTATATTGTCCAGTTCTTCAAGCGGGATGGGCACTTCTTTGGAGCTATTTGGAGAGGGCTGCTTTTTAAACGGCGGGGGGTGGGGGGCGCGGTGCAGGGGTCCCACAGGCGAGTACTCTGGAGTGCTGGGCTGGTGTGAGCTTGCAGATGGGTGGTGGCCTCCAGCACGCCCGCACCCTCCTGGGCCTGCCCACACCATCAGCTCTGTGGGAAGAGCAGGTGCCAGGCAGGAGCCGTGAAAGTCCAGGCAGGTGCCGCTCAGTGAGGCAGCTCTCGGCCAACCCAGCTTTTCCTTCTTCCTGGGATCCTCTCCTCTGCTCCTCCCTACCCCCTGGGGGGGGGGGCGGGGGAGGGGGCCTGTGTGAGAGTCCAGCAGAGGTGGGTGTAGGAGAGCCGCATTCCCAGTGACTCCCGATGGGGACAGAGAGATCTAGTCTTTTCTCTAAAGCTGCCAGGCACTGAGGATGGAGGTAAGCCCAGGGGGCCCTGCTGGGAAGTAGGCACACGGAGAGAAGCCGAGGAGGAAGTGAGGCGGCCTGACAGAGCAGAGGCAGTTTCTCACAGACACACTGACGCAACCAGCCCAGGATGTGGATTTGGTCCGATGAGGCTTGCCAGTGTCTTGCGGTCCAACTCTGGCCCCAAATAATCGTTTCAAAAGAATTATTTTAATTGGGTGAATTCGATTTTTTGTAAAATCTGGATTTTTAGCTTCTCTCGAGAACATGGGAAGTTCTACCAACATCTCTCATTTTCCCATGTGGCAAAAATCAGCCGGAGCCGATGTGGCTGCCTTAGGCCCCGCACATGCTCTCCAGCTTGCCAGGTACCCCCCACGCCTGATGTCCCAGGGTCCTGAGGCCACACGTCAGTCACTCAGCCACTTCACTCACTGATGTCACCTGCCTGGCCCTTGTTGGCAGTTGAGTTTGTCACTGCGCTTGCTTTGGGATTCTGGGATCTTCTGACTGTCAGGTGCCACACAGGTCCACTGCCCTGGATGTTCACTGGGAGAGCACGGAGACCGGGGCGGGGGGGTGTGTGTGGCACTGCTCCAGCGGTCTCCGAAGTGCTCCCGGGCGGCCGGAGAGGGTCAGTTCTAACACGGCTGGGCCCCCAGCCACAGTGCTTGGGGCCACCAGCATGGGCCCTTCCTCCGAAGAGCACTTGAGGGAACTAGTCTTTCCTGGCCCCCTCAGCTCTCCACCCCTAACGATGCCTGGCTGTCCCTCCACAGGTGCTGGGACATCAACGCCAACGCATCCATCTGGTGGGTCATTCGGGGGCCCGTGATCCTCTCCATCCTGGTGAGTGGCCGTCTTCCCGAGCTGGGCTCCAGTGGGAGAGACGGAAAGAGTGACTGGCCTGGACAGAAGGCCAAGAGACAACGCTAGCTTTGTTCCCTCCAGGAGCGGGGAGGGATGAACCACAGAGCTTCCAGAGGCTGGTCAGCAGCATGAGGGTCTAGATGGGGGATGGGAGAATGGGGGCTGGGGGGTGCGAGTGGGATGAGGGGCAAAAGTTTACATAACTCTCTTTGGTTCATGAGTGGCCACTAAAATGTGGTGAGCAGAGCTCCTTGCCCTACACTGGCTGGCTCTGTGCTGGCTCGAAATCCGCCTCCTTCAGGTCTCTGGGTCGTGATCTTCTTTCTAGGCGTTCCTCTTGTTAAACTGAGAATCACTGAGCTGGGATCATAGGCTGGGGCTGGGGAAAGCTCAGTGAGGCTTGGTCTTGGGCCTTTGGGGTGCTGTTGGGGGGGGCCAGGCCTGGAGGGGTGGCCCCCAGGGAGAAGATACAGGAGTGACTCTCATGGAAAGGGAGCTCAGAGCGTCTCAACTGGGCTGCCCTTCAGAATCATCTGGGAGCTGTTTATCTCTGGATAGCCAGAGATTCGGGCTCTCTTTGTTCTGGGGAGGGGCCTGAGTGCTCAGCGGGGGTTTAAGTTCTCAGGTGCTTCTGCTCTGCAGTAGGGTTGGGAGGCCTGGAGCTGAGCCTGTGGGTAGGGACAGGAAATAGGGGGACAGAGAGCGGGGGACCCACCGTGGTTGTCTCCTGGAAGGAATCAGCCCCTCAGCTGTGTGCAGGGTTCCGAGGGACACCACGGCTGCAGGACCCTTTGACAGGAAGCTCCCTTCGTGGATCTGCTGCGTGGGGCGGGGGGGGGACAGGGGGGTGCAGCCCAGGGCAGCAGCCCCCGCCCACCTCTTTCACTGGCTGGCTCGTGACTTTCCAGGGGGCAGCTGGGAGGAGGGGGCCATTCCAGGACCTCCTTCTTTTTTCTTTTCTTCTTCTTTTTTTCCCCCAAAAATAATAGAATTCATGTCAAAAAAAGTTGGAAGATACAAAATGTACTTTCCAAAAGGAAATAAAACCACACATACTTCTAGCACCGAGACACACACTGTGAATACACATGTGCTTTTCCTTCCTATCTTTTTCTTTGAGCACACACTTTTTTCAAAATGCTTAATATAGTTTTGTATACTAGTTTGTGTTTCTCACTTAGCAGCAGATGTGAGCTGTCCCGTGGCCTTTGAAATTATTTGATCCACTGATGTGCTCTGGCTGCGTAGTATTCCCACAGGAGGGTCTTTCCTCATTTAGTTAGGCCAGTTTCCTTGCCGTCATTCTGGGGCTCTGACCGCGCTGCCCAGGAGAGCCCCAGCTGAGGGACGATGGGCCCCGGGGTCCTGGCGGATTTCACCAGACTCTGGTCTATCTAGTGATGTTTGGTGGGCATTCCTGATGCAAAATATCTCCCAATAGGGGCCCCTGGCTGGCTCAGTCTGTAGAGCATGTGACTCTTGATCTTGGAGTTGTGAGTTCAAGCCCCACACTGGGGGTAGAGATGACTTAGATAAATAAAGAAGAACTTAAAAACATCTCCCAACCAGTAGGTCATGGGGCCTAGAATTCCACTATTCAGAACTCATTCTTGAGAGCTTAAAGTTTGTTTTTTGTTTGGGGGGGTTTTTGTTTTTGTTTTTGTTTTTGCCTTCAAGTGCTCCCTATGAAATTAAATGCAACTCTAAGATAAGAAAATAAATAAAAGTAAAATAGCCTTTATTCATTTACACCATGCATAGCCAGCTCCGAGCAAGATACATAAACAAACAACAAGCTGAGAAGCAAAGTTCTCAAAGAGGCAGCTGGGCTAGAAGTCCTGGACAGGCCACTAATCCTTGCCTTTTGGCCAGCATTCCCAGGCCCCAGGCTGGCTGTGTGAACAATGAGGGTGCCGGCTGGGCGATTCCACTGATCCCTGCTTCTCTAAATGCTGCTGGAGCTGGTAGGTGGGTGAGAGAGGAGGAGAGGTACTGCGCGCCACGTGGGCACCTTTATAACATTCTGGCACTGGGCTGGGGGGAGGGGACACCAAACGAAATAATAAGACTGCATTCCTGTCCTTTAGGAAGTTATTGAATTGACAGGTAGGTAGACACACACAACTTTGACAGGTGCATGTGTTCGGCCTCTTTCAAATATTTCAAGTGCTTACACAGTAACATGATCCCTAACTGCAATGTAGCAGGAAAGATAGGTAATCAAGGGTGGCTTCCTGGAGTTGGTGATAAAACTGCAAAGCGACTCTATAAGGCTTTGAAACAGTGGTTCTCAAAGTGTGGTCCCCAGACCAGCAGCTTCAGCATCACCTGGAAGCTTATTAAAAAATGCAAATTTGGCGGCCCCACCCCAGATTTACTGACCCGGAACTTCTGGGGGAGGCAGCCCCCCAATCCGCACCCAAAACTTTTAAGAACCTCTCAGAGAAGAAAGCCTTGCCACTCAAAGTGTAGCCAAGGACAGAAGTGCAGACTCTTGGGATGCCTGGGTGGCTCAGTTGGTTAAGCGTCTGCCTTTGGCTCAGGTCGTGATCCCGGGGTCCTGGGATCGAGCCCCGCATCAGGGTCCTTGCTCAGCGGGGAGCCTGCTTCTCCCTCTGCCTGCCGCTCCCCCTGCTTGTGCTTTCTCTCTCTCTCTCTCTCTCTGGCAAATAAATAAATAAAATCTTAAGAAAAAAATGCAGCATCTCAGGTCACCGGTTACCTGCCTTTTAACAAGGTCGCTGGGGAATGCCAATGCATTCCAGTGTGAGGAATCCCTGCCACAACTGAGCAGACCTTAGAGCTCCTGCAGCCAGGGACAGGCACGGGTGCTGCGTCAGCCATCACCTCCAGACAGCCTGTTCCACCGGGACTCTGGGGCGGCAGGCCGGGCGGGGTGGCTCAGAGACCTGCAATCCTGGATGTGGTCTGCAATGCTTTCTCTGCCCTCAGGGCCAAGGGGTCAAGGCCAGGAGAGGTGGCAATCACCTTCAGCCCACACCCCCCTCTTGTGTTTTACAGATTAACTTCATCCTTTTTATAAACATTCTAAGAATCCTGATGAGAAAACTTAGAACCCAAGAAACAAGAGGAAATGAAGTGAGCCATTATAAGTAAGTGGAGGGCAAAGACCCAGGCACGGTCAGTCAGTCAGTCAACAGGTATTTACAGAGTGCCTATGGTTTACCCAACTGGCCCTGGTTCCAAGGAGGTTTTGATGCAATTGGGAATGGGGGTGGGGAGAAGTGGGTCCACTGGGAAGCCTTAGACGCAGCTCCAGCAGTGGAAAGATAAAGAAATCTCTCAGGATCCCAGGAAGCAGAAATCTGTGTTTGGGGCAGCGTTAGGGAGTCTGCCAATGAGCTTCAGCGACCCAAATTCAGAGAAATGTGTATAGGTCTGTGTATTTTTCAGGGGAGAAAGGCTCTAGCTTTCATCTGATTTTCAAGATGTGCAATCCAAAAATACTTTAAAACCTTTAAGATGTTAAAGGGAGATGCTGTATTAGCTTGATAGGGCCCCCATAGCAAAATAACCACACATGGGACGGTATAAAGAAGAGAAATTTATTTACTCGGAGTTCCGGAGGCTGGAAACCCAAGATCCAGGTGCCCACAGGTTTGATTTCTTCTGAGACCTCGCTCCTGGCCTTGTAGATGGCTGCCCTTACCTGGCCTTTTGTTCTGGGTGCCTCCTCCTCTTCTTATAAGGACACCAGGTGATTGGACTAAGGTCCCACCCTAATGACCTCATTTTACCTTAGTCATCTTTTTACAGGCCCTACCTGCAAATACAGATAGGTATTTCTGAGGTCCTGCGGTGAGGGCTTCAGTGGGTGAATCTGGGCGGGGGAGACACAATTCACAACAGAATCGTTAAAGGCAAATCAGTGTCCGACGAAGACTTCCTCTGTGATGTTCTGGGCTTTGAGAATCTGGCAGTGACCTGGATTGCCTGGTGACAGATTCTCCAGGACATCTTAGGGTAGTGGGCACCACAGTAGGGTGGAGCTGGGGAATCCAGGATAAAGTTGCCAGATAAAATAGAGGATGCCCAGTTCAGTCTGAATTTGGGATAAACGACGAATAGTGTTTTAGCGCTTACTCCCCAAAAATATTATTCCTTGTTTATCTGAAATTCAAATTGAACTGGGCATCCTGTATTTTTATTTGCTAAATTTAGCAACCCTAATCTGGGATCTGGGAAGAAAATGAAAGAACTTCTCCTTATAGATATTTATTATCAAAAAAGTAAGAACGCTGGTTTCGTAAATAATAGGTTCAATGACACACGCACGTAATTTATAAATAATAAAGTTATTTGGGTGGATACATGTTCACATTTTTTTTTTCCTGATGGGGTGCATGATCAGAAAGTTTAGAGGACTGGCCCTGGGTGATGGGTACGTGGGAGTTGGAAATTCTCCAAAATAAA
This sequence comes from Zalophus californianus, assembly GCF_009762305.2. Classification (NCBI taxonomy): domain Eukaryota; kingdom Metazoa; phylum Chordata; class Mammalia; order Carnivora; family Otariidae; genus Zalophus; species Zalophus californianus. The sequence goes on from NC_045597.1 coordinate 94,268,040, forward strand.
AAGTAAAACCACAAAGGTTTGGGGGCACTGCTGCAGGCCTCTGCAATCTGACAGGTTGGGGCTTGCAGAGTCGTGCCTGTGGGGAGGGGGCAGGACACCAGTGGATCTGTGTCTGCAGGCGCCTGGCCAAGTCCACCCTCCTGCTGATCCCCCTCTTTGGAGTCCACTACATCATCTTCGCCTTCTCCCCAGAGGACGCCATTGAGGTCCAGTGGTTCTTTGAATTGGCCCTTGGCTCGTTCCAGGTAAGCTTCAGGGATTATGACCCTCGGGAGTTCATAGGGACAGCAAGCCGGGTCTCCCCGGAAGGGTCCAGCCGCGCAGTGTGGGATGCCTCATTAGGCACACGCCCAAGAGGAGGTAGGCAGGACTTCACTGTGCTGTGGGACCCCAAGTGGGGCCCAAGTCCCCCCACCGGTCAGATAGGGGTGGGAGGTAAAACTAAGGAGAGAGACTGACTCCAGGGAAGACAAAAGGATATATACATAGTCAAAATGACGCTAGCTGAGGGCTGTGGCTGAGCCATCAAAAAGCAGGGCAGGAAGATGAGCATTGTGGGAATGGGGGAGGGTGGGTGTCTGAAAGAGAATAAAGTCCTCCTCTTCATTCTGGGAAGTCCATGAAAGTGCCCCAAACTGAAAAATCCAGAAGGTGCAGCATCAGCATATTATTCAGAAGCAGCAAAGAGAATTCCAAGTAGTTGCCTCTGAGGCACAGGAAATGGGGGCAGGGGTGTTCCGAGGTTGCTCTTGTTTTGTGAGGAGAATCACTGGACTCTTTGAAACTATGTGCACACACAATGTATCAAAAATAAAAACCAACTTTAAAAAAAAGGAGAGGGAGGGGAGAAATCACCTACCTCCTAATTCAGTGAGATCTTGTGAGGCTTAAAAAACAAATAGTAAAAACAACAACAACAAAAACCAAATAGTAAACATGTTTGGACAGCCCTCTTGTTTACACTCTCATAACTGTCTCCTTCTAAAAATAATATGGCGTAGCTTTCAGGAAGACCATACAGAGGACAAAAAAAAAAAAAAGTAGATGAAGGATCAGTGAAAAAATAAAATAAAAGTCAAAATTGAGTTCATACAGAGAAGCAAATTCAATAGAGTGCTATGAAGGTAGGAGAGATGGGTCAGACATTTGGTTTGGAGCTCCCCAGTAGCCAAAGCAAAGACAGAAACGCAATCTGTTCCAAGATTTATAATATCTATAGATGGGGACAAGCTAATTCTCGGGAAAAGCCTAGACATTATAGGCTTTGGGGACTGAGAGAAATTTCTCCCAGGGGGATCTTCCTCAAGAAGCCAGCCTGTCCTTAACAACACTGATTATCCTGCAAAGTCCTCCTCACGGGGGAGACTTCGGTCTCAGGATGGGGCTCAGAGTCTCCCTCAGTCCCTGAGTTCGGTTCAGGGTTGGGGGGTCAGGGTCACCCTCCTGTCACTTTCAGGTTCCAGGAAGGACACATCGCTGGGAACACATTCTTGAGCAGTGTCCGGTCTTGTCCTAACCCTGCCTTCAGACCCTACCCCAGGGCTGTCCCCTCTCTCCTCACTGGGCCTCTCTCCTCTGCCCAGCGCTCCCTGCCAGCACCCGGGCCTCCAGAGAACATAGCCTCTTGCATAATCCATGTTCTTTGTTTCTGGACCCGGGAGCTTTCATGCCCACCTGCTCTTGTAACGTGTGGGGAGGCTGGGCTCACACAATGGCGCATTTAGCAAGGGTGGGCATTCCAAGTCCACAGGGGCGGAAGACCTCGACCTGGCTTCCAGAAATGGGTAGTGACCTCACTTCGATCACGGAGACCCAGGTCTGCCTCCCTGCATAGAAAGGGAACTTCCTGTCCCCTGGAGTTGGGGCTTGTGGTTGGGGCCCAGGCCTCCCAGTGAAGGCCATTCGGCTTCTAAGGAAATGGCTTGTCAAGAGAAAACCAAAAGCGCTTTCCTAATGTTCCCATAGAAATGTTTACACAGAAAACGGATCTTTGAGGCTTTTAAACCTTTGTTCACATACAAACATATATCATTTTATTGTATATTACACATGTATATTCTATATAATGTACATATTTTTAAAAATTCTGTATTATAGAACATGTCTCCCATATATTAAAGTGAAGAGAATAGTAGATAGTGAACCCCCATGTGACCACTGCCCACTCAAGTCCTGGCTGGTTCCATCTCTGTCACCATCCTCTCCCTTCACCCCATCCCCCATCATTTTAAGCACATCAAAGGGATGGTTTTACTCAAATGTAAATATTCCAGTACCGAATCTCTAGAGGACAGGGGCTTAAAGACACACAGAACCACAAATACATTATCAGTCATAGACTTCTAGAAACGAAAGTTGATTTGCTTTTTCTGATTGTAGAAATAACACTTATTGTAGAAAATCTGGAAAATAAGGAAAAGTTAAAAAAGAAAAAAAAATCATCCATAATCTCATGACCCCAGAAATTACCTGTTAAAATGATGATGGGTTTACTTCTAAGTCTCTCTCTCCTTTTTTTCTTTTTAAGTCTCTCTTCTATCCGGGAAGACACACACGTACACACAGCCCATATAATTGAGGTCATGCTGTGTGTGGTTTTCTAACTTGCTTGTTCGAATTCTCTGTCTCACCTATTGTGAACCTTTCTCCACGTCATTAAAATTCTTCCAAGACTTCATCTTTATGATTGTATAAAGACTGTGGAATTTCTTAAACTTGCTGGCTGCGGGAGGCCTGCCCTATCGATATTTGGGGCATGATTAACTTTCCCTCCCTTGGGGCTCCTGCCCTCACCTGAACTCGCAGATGTGTCCCAGAATCTTGGAGGCACAGGCACCGCTGGGCCCAGTGAGATGGGCAGCCCCCACAGCCAGCAGCCTGACCACCAGCTCTGGGCCAATCACACACAGCGCCAGTGCTGCCGAAACCCCCTGTGACTCAGTTCCTCCCCAGGGGAGACAGGGCTCCTCCCTGCTAGGGCTTTGGCAAGGATTAAATGAAGCATCTGGGACCCAGCACCCCACAAGTAAGCAAGCCAGGCGGCACGCCGCATCCTGTTCCGTTTCATCTCTAAGCCTTTCACACCCTCCAACAGTGGTTCCCACCTGGGAATGCCCATTAGAACCACCTGGGATTTTTTAAAGCTGCTGCCGCTTCCATCATCCTGAAACATTTGGCCTTGGGGTATGGAGTGTAACAGGTGATTCTAATGTGCTACAAAATCTGGAAACTGCGGCCTTGAGTAACCATTCCAGCCCCTCACCTCCTCCAAATGATCCCCATTCTGGGTAGCGGTCCTCAGTGCCCGATACTCTAAAGCAAATTCTTCCAGGTCTGTCACTAACTCTTGTTAAAACGACGGCAGCCCTGAGCAATTGTACGTATTAAACCCACCACAGCAGGGCTGGTTCATCATTCTTTGGGGTCTTTTCCAAGTAAGTAGGTCAGGGCAGGCCTGGATGGGACTCGGAAGGGGCGTTAGGGCCCCCTGAGGTCAGAGCTAGGACACCAAGGCCTCTGAGGGGGAGGGTGCTCACCAGCCTGGGAAGCCTCACGGCAGAAGGAAAGGCAGGCTGGCCCAAGGCGGATCCCTGAGGAGGTGAGCAGGACATAAGCACTGAAGAGACCCTGCCCGTAGCTTATGGTCCCAAGCAGGCCTCTGGGCCTCAAATACTACATCTCGAGACTGGAGTCCCTGCCCTGGCAAAGCTCCATGCCAGGATTGGGGGGCAGGGGGAGGCACCCCTGGGAAAACAGGAGCTCCAGATACTAAGGAAGGAGGGTCCTCACAGGCACCAACCCCCACCCCACCAGGGAACACAATGTGTATATAGCCTCCCAGCCCCTAGCCAAGGTGATATAAGCAGGAAGTCACACCCCACTGCTTGCTGGCCAGGACCTACACTCGGGCTTTGTGCTGACCTCACGCTCACACGTTCGTGCTTCAGTTTGAATGGTTGCCCATGTTAGAACATCGCCATTTCCAGCTTATCTTGAAAATGAGCCCACCCACATAGGGCACAGGGTCTCCCAGGGGCTGGCCCCACCCCCTACCTGAGGGACAGGTGCACATCAGGGGCTGCCACTCCCTGCTTCTCCCAGATGGCCCACCTTACTAATTCAGGGGACTTGCCCCATCCCCACTGGCCCAAGTTAGCAGCTTCTACTCTGAAATCCCATGTGTGTAATGCCCCACGCTGGACCCTAGCCCTGCCCCAAGGAGCTGAGTCTGTGCCAGATGATGCTGGCACAGCCAGGGGGCACTGTGGGGACCCCAGAAGAGGTAGCCCCAGTCCCCCACCACCACCACCCTCCCCAGGGGTGAGAGGTGTGGGAAGGCTCTGGAGCACTTCCTGGGGAGAAGTGAGCCTGGGGCTGGCAATTAAGGACATGGGGAGGAGGTTGGAGGAAGGAGGCCGGGTGCCGGAGCACCTGCACTGACCCCTTACTGCTCTGCCCCTCTGCAGGGCCTGGTGGTGGCGGTCCTCTACTGCTTCCTCAATGGGGAGGTGAGTGTTCTTGGCTGCCCCGATGGAGGAGCTCCCTAGCCACTGAGTGGCCTGAGGGAGAGGGGGAGGCAGGACCCCTGGGCAGCAGAAGCAGGGCGCATGCCGAGGTCCCGGGCGAGTGAACGGGCCTGTGGGCACCAGGTGCCCGTCTGCCCGGCTGACGACTGGTCTCTGGGCCAGGTGCAGCTGGAGGTTCAGAAGAAGTGGCGGCAGTGGCACCTCCGTGAGTCCCTACTGCGCCCCGTGGCCCTCAGCTCCTCCTTCAGCAACGGCACCAGCGGTCTTGCCCACAGCACCAAGGCCAGCACCTCGGAGCAGAACGGGGCCACCTGCAGGGCCAGTGTCATCTGAGAGTCTGGAGCAGGGCCACCCATGGGACAGACACCGAGACGGGTCATGAGAAGGCCAGACACTGCTGCGGGACAGCCCCGGACCCGTCTTCTCAGCAGACATCATCTGCTTCCTCCTGTGACCAACAACCCCCCTCCTCTGAGCCTTGGGATGGGGAGGGGGCTCTGGTGAGAGGTTCCTCAGAACTGAAAATAATGGGGGGACCATGGGGCAGGAAGAGGGCCTGGGTCAGGGGCTCCAGAAGAGGACAGGGAAGTAAATGGCAGCTGGGATGGGTTTGGTCTATAACTACCCACTCGTTTTGGCCCTCGAGACATAAGGTGAAGGAGGACCGCTCCCTCTCACTTCCCTACCCCTTCCTGGAGTTTCCAGGGTTAAGTTTGAAGCCCCTGAAACAGGAGAAATGGAGACCCTTGGCCGTGGGTGGACCCTCCCTATGCCTCACTACAACTCACCTGCCCGGCAGATCTGACCCTACAGCTTCAAGACGACTGAATTCATCTGACCAAGTCAGTGAGGCCAAGAGAACCCCAAGACCCCCAGCTTCCTTAGTAACCCTAGCGTGGCACAAGGCACCCCTCTGTTCCTCCTGCTTGCAGTTATCTACAGCCCTGGGGGCACAGCAGCTGGGAATGGGGCATAGATTCCGTGGGACAGAAAAGAGAAACAGGTTAACCAAGGTGCCACGACTTGCCCAAGATACTCTGCAAGAAGGGGCATGAGTTCAGTCCAAAGCTTTTGGTTTCAAATCCCCATGCTCTAAGGCTGCATCTGTTTCTTCACTCCTGGGCACCGGACAGGGGCCTGTCTCCCCTTTATTCTCTGGATCTCAGTTCCCTTGACCGTAAGCACTCCCTCACCACCAGCCATGTGAGGATTAAAGTGAACTGAACATTTGAACCCTTTTATAAAATGAAGCCTACCAGTGTTTTCGGTGGTGGGGGGGAAGCATTCTGGACAGAAGCCACAACATAGAGGAGAAGGCATCTTGCTGGTGGGTGACCCTGGACAAGTGCTGCCCCCCTCTGGGCCCTGGCTTCCCACCTCTGCACCTCCCCACTGCAGAGACAAGGTCACACCCCTTTGTGCCAGGTGAATGGCTCCTGGAATGAAAGGTCAGGTGCCTATTTCCCAGGGCTGAGAACCCAGCCCGTCTGGTTGATGAGCTCTGTTCTCTGAAAAACAGGTTGGCCCATGACACCTTTCTTCAGTGATCTCCATGGACTCCATATACATTTTGGAGTCCAAGTTTTTTAAAAACCCACGAGAGAGAGAGAGAAGCACCCAGCCCAGCCCAGAAAGGGGAGCCTGCGGTGACCAGGGCGGGGCAGAGACCAAAAACCCACACCAGAAGCAGCTAGAGTGGAGCCGGTGGAGAGGGAAGGGGTTAGTGTGGAATGAAATGGCTTGAGGGCAAATCCCCCAGCTCTGGGGCAGAAAAGACACTGGGAAGGGGGCAACTGGTTCCCCAGAAATGCACATCTGCTGGCAAGGATGGAAATCTCCACTGGTTCCTGGTCCCCTTCACCTGCACTCATCCCCAGGATGGCTGTTAATCATTACTCAAGGCCTGGCAAGGCCCCTTGACCCCCCTGGAGTTGCGCAGGTCCAGATATGCACTCTTTGGAAATGTGCTCTAGAATCAAAAGTGGTACCCGAGGCCGTCTTGACCCTTATCAAAGCCGGACGTGCGCGCGCACACACACGCTCGCCTCGGGAGGACTGTGTATTCGGCTGGAGGGCTGTCCTGAGAAGCTTGCTGGAAGGGTTCAGGCAGGATTCCCAGACAGGACAGCCGGCTGCAGGAAGTTGCAGTTATTCAAGAATTATGTACCACCCCCCCAACACACACCAAAGGGCAGGGTTCAAATCGAGTCAAATGTTTTGAAAACCTAGCATGTGGAAGAAATCGAGGGAATCCTGAATTCTGCCTCCCTAGCATGACTGAAGCTATAGCAGGGAAATGTGCCCATAAAGGCCCTTTGAGCTGGTGGAAGAAAAGTCCGAGGCACTGACTGGATATGCTTTGCTGGAGGAATGATCCACTCTGGGCAATCCCAGGAGACCCCAGGGGCCCCAGAGCCCCTATCCTGGCACAGAGTCAATAAAACAACTGGGAGCTGCACTTAGCTGTGCAGCCAGCCCAGACACCGTTACACACTCTGCTTCCAAATCTATTCCCATCCTGGAAGGATTCAAGAAAGGATTTTTAAAAGAAGGATTCAAGAAAAGGGTTTTAAAACGTGTTACTTCTCCTAAAATCAACATCCTAATAACTGGGCTAAGCTGGTGGCACTGAAGCACCCTCCTCGCCTCTGGCCCTGCAGGCCAGCTGCAGAGGCCGCTGGGCTGAATCTGGCCAACCACCCAAAGGTTACTGGCTGAGAGGCAGCAGTTTCAAGGTCATTGCCCCACCCTTCCCCCCCCACCAGAGGTCACGTGTTGGAAACGTCCCATCTTGACCACACTTTCTCGTAGAACCTGATGTCCTCGGATTTGGGAGGGGGGCCTACAATTTCCTTGGTTGGCCCCAGGGATGGGTGATGCTGTTGATGTGAAGGCCACTGATGGCATTCAGAAAGAAGAGGAAGGAGGCCGTGAACTCGCACCAGAACATCAGGGTGAAGCCAGTGAACGTGACGTGGTTCCAGAGGAGGATCACGAAACTCAGGAGCCCCCCGGAGGAGAGGACGAAGGAAATGAGGAGGACGACAGAACCCATGGCCCACTTGCGCCGTGAGTGGAGGTCCTCACACACCTGGGACACCATGAGGAGCTCTAGGCCCAAAATGGCGGCCACCACGGCCAAGGCGCCCACACTGCGGGCCAGGACCATGCCCACGGCCAGCCCAGGCACATGGGCCTGACTCAGGTCTCTGAGACAGTGTGTCCCTGTCTGGTTGGACGAAGTGCAGAAGTGCCAGAGCCCGAAGAGGCGGTCCTCAGCCAGCAGCCAGTGGCCATCACAGATGGAGATGGAGGAGAGGACCAAGGCCAGGGCAGCACACACAATGATGAGGGCCCGGATGAAGGATTCCAAGAAGGGCCGCTGGGGCCTCCTCTGGGCCAGCAGCCTCTGGGCCTGGAAGACACCACGGAGGGCATGTCAGGGAGGGCCCTGCTCCACCCCTCCAACCTTTTTAGGGAAAACCCTTGTCCATGCTCCCAGCTTCCCAAAGCCTTATTTTTTCTGCTGTAGTCTCCTTCGAGGCCCAGAATGCCCACCTTTGCAAGTAGCTTCCTTCCCAACTCCTCCTTACCTTTCAGCACAGACCCACCCCCTTGGGGAGCCTTTCCCCCATTCCACCTGCTCCCTGTCCTCCATTCAAGACCTAGAAGCACTGATTATCCAACTATTCACCAGGCAATGAAAAGTTCCCTGACCTTTCTTTCTTTAATGATCTTCACGAATAAGAAATCCAAATTCTATTGACCAGCAGGTTGGTAGATCCTTGTCAGTTCTGAATTCAGAAAACTTGTCAGGCCAGGCTAGTGTGACCTTGAACTTGCAGTACCCCCTGGGTTTCTTTGTACACAAAGCAAGAATCTGGGCACCGGATTATGAGTATTCTTTTCTTTTTTTTTTTCAATTAGCATGCTAATACAAGGCTACATTCCCCTTCTCCCAGGACTTCCCAGTACACTTCAGTTTTACCCTGATCTCCACCCAGCTGGTTCTGCACGTCCCAGACTCCATATGTTATTACCTTGTTTTCCTTGGTACTGCAAATGATGTTTGCACTTTGCCCTTCGGTCTTGTTCAGTCTGAACCTGAACCCCACCCAGAGTTTGCCAATCAATATGTCTGTCTAGCAGCTTTTGGGCATGGAGAGGCCCCTGAGGCTCTCCTTCAGCCTCTGGTTTCAGCCCTGAAGGGTGCACCCGCCCCTCTCTTCTCGCAAACTGGGCCAGGACACCACCCAGGCATGGGTTCCATCCCCAACCAGAAAGCAACAAAAGAAAAATACTTCAAAGAGTCAAACTCCTTACCACTGCCAAGCTCTTTACCTTCTGTCCTGCCTCCCTCTCCCACTTCACCCCCAAGCACACTCTTCCTGGCCCCCTTGCTCAGACACAGCAGCCCTCTTTCCAAACCCAAGGACAAGCTTAGAACTTTCTTCCTCAGACCTACTGGCCCCTCCACCTAAAAGGTTCTTCTTCAGGCTACCTCCTTTTCTCCATTCCTCATGTCTCCGTGGAAATGTCCCTTCCTCAGAGATTTTTCTTGCCTCCCCAACCCCATCCAAACCAGGCCTCCTCCAGTCAGGCGCCCTGTTTTCTTCACTGTTCTGACCACCAGTTATCCATTCCCTTTTGACTTGAACTTATATATTGCCTATTGCATGCAGACGCTGTGCTCTCCAAGAGGGCAGGGCCTCCCAGTTAGGCACTGCTGCATCCCTGGTGCATGGTACAGAGCTTGACCTGGGCATTCAGTGACTGCTTGAGCAGAGCCGTGGGATGAATGAATGGTCATTGTGTCACCACTGTCACTGCTATCGGAAGCTCCCTCTCAATGAGTCTCCTACCCAGTCATAAATTACCCCCTTTACAGTGTGTACGGAAGCAGCCCAGGTTACACCCCAGTTTGGGAGGCAAGCAAAGCAGGCAACTCATGCGCGTCTGTCACCACAGGGGAAACCGAACAAGGACTACTACGGGGTGCACCCTATACCATGTGCAAATGGAGCCTTCCAGAGGCAAGTCGGTGGTAACACCTCTCAGGGACAGAAAGCAAAGCCATGCTCCTGGGAGACTCCTGTGGTCAGAGCCCCAGCAGGAACATCAGGCTGGCTGCTAACCTGCCCACCTGAGCAGGGGCTACTGATAAATTTCAGCCCGAGGGCTACGTGAATAAGGACCCGGTTTGCTTTCAGCGCCTCTGCCTAAGCAGGGCCCTATTTTCCTCAAACCTGTGAGGTTCATAAGAGTAAGGAGCTCCAGCAGGGGTGTATAAAGAGGGAAACTATGTCACGCAGAGGTCAGATGACTTCCCCAAGGTCACTCACCTAAATCACAGTAAAGCCTGTTACAGCTGCCGGGACAATTGTATAATGTGCAGGGCATGGGATGCATCCAGCCAATACATACCTACGGGGGCCTTCCAAGTTCGGGGACTTCGTGTTAGGGGCTCAGTATGACTGACGAGGAAAAGGAGTAGAGTGCAGAGGGATGCCTGAGGCGGGGTCAGGGCCCCAACTCACATCCCCAAAGGTAGCCTGGGGCGTTATAAAGAACACCCCAGTGGAGTCAGCTGTGGTTTCTCAAACTGTGACCCCCTGCCTCCTCAGCGGCTTCCAGGTGCTGAAGCGGGGGGCGGGGGGGTAGGGGACCCTGAGCTGGCCAGCTAGGACGCTTCCCCACTTCAACCACAACAGGTCCTTCCTACCTGCTAGAGACACTGGTGGCCTAGGAGTCTGTCTTGGATTCCACCAGAGAAAAAAACCAAAAAACAAATCAAAAAAAGGCTTTCCTGCTAAGAAACAGACTAAGGAAATCTTGAAACCTCTGCTTCTACAAACCATTAAAGGTGTTTGTCCTTGGGTGGCTTCTGAACCTCTTTGGCCCTGGGTTTCTCATCTACAAGATGGAGTTGGCGACCCCTGCAGGACAGCAGGTGCCATGAAGTTACCTGGCCAGGTTACGAGGCCCCCAGAAGTTGGTTGGTAAGGTCCTAGGACAGGAGAGCCCCAGATGCAAGGCCCCAGTCAAGTCACGAAACCCAGGACCCAGGACCTAGAGAACAGGTACGTCCCGTCCCCTGCTCGGCCCCACCTGCCTTGGGCACAGACTGGACTTTAGTCTCCAGCCCTTCAGACACCACACTGGGATCAAAGAGAAGACAGCTCACATCAGTTCATTTCTTTCCCCTCCCCCCTCAACGCAGGGCTTCGTGGAAACTCTGATCACCAAGAAAACTCCCAAAGATTAAATGAGATCACGTCCATAAAGGTGCTTGGGGGCTGCTGACAATATGAGCAACAAGATGAATGCATATTGGAGTCTTCATTCCTAACCACCCTGCCCCACACTCAAGCTGCCTGCACCTGTGCTGACTTCCAGTGACCCAGGGCCTGAAAGCTTCTCCTGGAGGGCAGCCCGCCGCAGGGTGGTCAGCGGAGGGCCAATGGACAAGAAGGAATGAAGGCTGTCTAGTCCTGCCCCTGCCCTGGCCGCCTCCAGCAGTGGGACCTTGGCCAAGGCACTGTAATCTCTTTTCCTCCGCAAAAAAATGTGTTTCTCTTTCCCATCTCTAAACCTGAATGATTTCTATGATCTCCAGGACGGGGTCACTCGACACTCCTGGGCCACTGAGTCCAATGCCAAGGTCTTCTTTTCCTCTATACCCCAGGACCCCCCCCCCCCCCGGCTCCCCTCAACCCCAGAGGGTCTGCTCACAATTCAGTCCTCATATCCCCAACATTACCTCCCACCCCATGCATGCTCCAGACTCTGCCCACTCTGGGCAGGCCCAAGTCAGGCCCCCATCATGATTAACCAGAAATTTCTTGGCCAGCTTCCTGAAGAGTTGGCCTGCACGACCCCAGCCAGCCTGCTTTTTGCTGTCTGTCCTCTGGCACGCATGCATCCCTTTTCTCTGGGTTTTCTCGCCTACGAAGGAAAATACAGCATCTTCCTCCCGGTGGTTGTGGGTGGAGCTGGAAGGAGTTATCACAAGATCTTAGAACAGCCCCTGGCACGGCTTTAAGGGGCTCCTGAACAGCAGCGACGATTGTCGGACAGGGACAGCACCCACCCCGCAGCCGTGCCCCACCCTCGCGGCAGAGCCTGGGGTTGAGCTCCTCTCGCCCACGCGCGCCCCACGGCCCTCCCCCGCCTCCCCCGACGCTAACGAGGACCCTCACCTGCCACCAGTCTTCTGCACCCCCGCCCCGGGGCCAGCACACAACGCCCCCGCCCCGTTAATCCAGCCTGCCGATTTTGCACCTCTTAATTTAGCACTCACTTCCCCACACGTCTTCTAAATCCTTGTTTACAAGTCTCTCTCCGCAGCTGGACCGCGGGGCTTCCGGAGGGGAAAACCACACCCTGTCCCACCCTTCTCACGGTGGGTCCCCCTGTTCCCAGGACCTGTCCCGGACGCTCCCTCCTCAAGACTCAAGGTGCTGATCCAGAACAAAAAGGAGGGACTCGCTGCAACCCGCCCCTCCTCCCCCAAGCGGCTGTGTCCTGGCTAGATGGGGTTTGGGGGTGCCCGGCGGGTAAGGTTAGTAAAAAGCAGAAAGGGCAAGTAGGATTCGGAGCCAAGAAGTCCTGCTTTGAATCTCGATTATGTCACTTAGCCGGCTGCCGTGGGCTGGCTACTTCACCTCTGAGCCTCAGTTATTTTGTCTATAAACTGGGCGGAACAGCATCTACCAGAGTCAGTGTTGGGGTGCGGGGGTTTGGGCACTTGCATGCAAAGTCAACGAGCCTCTGTAATCGTTAGGACGGTCGGGCCAGTCGGGACGAGGCGAGCTGCTGAGATGCCTCCGTGGAGAAGCTCGCTCGCAGGGTAGCTAGCGGTCCCGCCACCCAGTTGCCTTCGGACAGCAGCGCGCCCGAAGGGAGGGGGCAGGAACGGGGTAGGTTCTCAGCCAATAAAAACATCTTTCTCCAGTCTGAGAAATCAAACCTTTGGGGATGCGGATCCCCCCTCTCGCTACAGCCTTCTCTAGTAAGTATCCGCGCGCCCCAGCGAGGGCGTCCCCGCCCCAGCACCCGAGACGCGTCTAGGAGATGGTCTTTCTAGCCCCTGCCCAAGAAAGTTCTGGCTTTCCCCGGAGACGCATCCTCACGTTACATAAGACATGCCTCACTTTGCAAGCGGACTGTGTCCATCCCTCCACCCCAGACGCGCCTCTCCTTTTTAAAAAGGAGGCGCCCCTCTGGTGAGCCTAATCACGGTTACTGGTGACCCCCCAGAGAAAAGCAGACAAATCCACCCAAGAAGCTTGGGAGCCACGGGTGCTTGCAGGGCCGCAAGGAGACCGCGCGCAGGAGCAGCACTGGGGTGGGGGGGCGCCCCCAAGTTGCTTCCGGCCCACCTTCCTCCGAACCCCGCAAGCTTGCAACAGAGGGCGGGCACACGGGGCACTCCCGGCACCCCCGTCCCCCCGCGGCTGGATCTGGTGCTCCGCTCAAAGTCCCCTCCCGCCCTCCGGTGGGGCAGAAACCCCGGGCCGCTCGGGGGCAGCGGGCTCAGCGCCCCGCCGGGTCCCCGGGGTTACCTGCACGGCGATGGCAGTCATGCTGCGCCCGGACTCGGCCGCGCGCTCCTCCTCTAGCCCTCCGGCAGCTCGGCTGCGGGCGCCTGCTCCCGGCCGGGCCCTCTCCCCGGGGGCGGAGCAGGGCGGCTGGAGGGCGGGGGAGAGGGACGGGGCAATCAAAGCGCAGCACTGGAGCCCCGGGGCGGGCGCGTCTGGCCCCGCCGCCCTTCGCGGCTCGGTTTACGCTGAGTCAGCGCTGGCGGCCTGGAGGAGCCCCCGGGCAGGGGCGGGGAGTGGGGGCTCGGGACAGCGGGGGCGCGGACCAGGCCTGAGCCGGCAAGGGTCCCCCACGGTCTGAGGGAGGAGGATCCGGCACTCGCGGGAGCGCTGATCCGGCTGACTTCGGCGCCGGGAGTTAACTTCCTTGCTGCCGAACCTGGGGGAACGACTTCTCCTGGGGCTTATTCCTCAAGGGAGGGCCAGGCCGGCGCCAGAGGAGTCAGTTCCAGTCCCAGCTTGTCCGGAGGAGGCAGTAAAGTCCAGAGAGACGAGGCACGCTCCCGGCCTCTGCTGTCTTCCTCACCCGCTGTGTGGCCTTGGGTTGCTTGTTTAACGTCTCTGAGCCAGGGTCAATAAATAATATCTGTGAAAGGTCGGGGCCTTGCGAGGCCCTCAGTAAGTATGAACGGAGTGGAACTTTCTGGGGCAATCCTTGCATCGTTTTCTCTCCCCCAAAGGGGGATGTACAAACCCGCTCCCTTCCTGGCCTCAGGGACCACTGAAAAGGCAAACAGGACAAAACAAAAGTCATTGTTCTTCCTTGACTTTTTTTTTCTTGATAACTCTTCCTTGACTTTTGATGGGGCCTGAGTTCTAGAGGAGGCAGCCCATAAAGTCCCAACCAAAAAGGAGTGGGAGTGGGGAGAGGGTCCAAGGGCAACAGATTCCAGCTAAGACCCCCCTTTCCCTCCTGGGCTGTAGGGAAGTGCGTGTGGATTAGGAGGGGGACGTCTGCTTAAAATAAAGCAAGATCCTCTTTCTCCATAACTAAGTGGGATCAATTAAATTATTTGGCTCAATTAGGCAGGCAGGCAGCTTCCCTGTGACTTTACCCAAGGACATTCCAAATAACCACACTTCTCCTGGACCAGAGAATTTCCAGATGCTAAGAATGAAACAAAACCAAACACAAAAACAACAACGACAACAAAACCAGGGCACTTCTCTCTTTTCCAAGAGCTGTGCACGATAGGGGGAGAGTTACAGTAGGTAGTCTGCATCTCCCTGTTAGATGTTCATCTGACTCCCATCACTGGCAGAGAGACTTTTTAAAATCCTTTCACCCAGTCCTTGGGCGTAGGCACAAGAGGGCCTCACTCAGCCTCGCATACTGAAGTTCAGTGGAAAGCCAGGCCTGGGCTTAACTGCCCATGCCAGTCTGGGTTTCACCCCTTTCCACCGTGCTGCACCAAAATCACCTGGGGGGACTTATCAAAACAGCGATTGCTGGGCCCCACCCCTGAATTTCTGATGGAGTAGGTGGAGGGCAAGGCCCCACTGTGTGTGTGTGTGTGTGCGTGCGTTTCCAGCAGGGGACTGTGGCCGCTCCTGGTCTGGGAGCCCCGCTTGGAGAACCACTGAGCTAAGGCGAAGGGCAGCTGGCCAGGCCCAGCCAGGTCGGCCCCTCTCTGCTGGAGGCCTTCCCTTCATGGCTCTCACTTGCCTTCTCCCCCACTTACGGCTCCCAGAAGCCAGGGCTCTAGAGGGGGGGTTTCACACAGGAAAAGAGGACCTGGCCCTGTTGGGGTTCCCTTTCCAGAGCCCTAGGATGCTCTGTGGGAGCGCCTTTCTGGGGTTTCTGGGGCCTGAAGAATTTCACATGACCCAGAGGGGAGTGCCTGGACTCGAAATCAGGAAGAACTGTCAGGTTGGCTGATCCGTCCCCACCGTGTGCTTTCACATGCCTTCTAAGATTCCATGTGTGGTCAGGCATGTTTGGGGATCCATTGCCTGTTATGCTTCCCTGGTAAGAATAGAAAGTCTTGAATCAGTGGAATTTAGAACATGTCTTGTCAGCCAGACTGCTGAAGAAGCAGAAATGGCTTAGAAATCATAAGGAGGAAGTGACGGTCATTTTACCGTCATAGGAAGTCCCAGGCACAGCCAGGAGTCTGCGTGGAGTTTGTGCTGAGAACCAGGCGTCAAAGTCTGGGAGCTGGTCACCTGGTCTGGTCCTTTGCATTCTAGAATCCCAGAGTTTCTTAGGTAACTCCTTGGTGCCCAGGGCTTGGAGCCGAGTGGGTGCACAGCATCCCCTTGGTGTACCCTTAATCCCTGGAGATGGTGAGAGAGGCAAATAACTCTCCAGGATGACCATCTGGAGGGGCCAGGGGTTCCCCATGCCATGGGGGCCATGGCAGGGCCAGAGGCGAGGGGTGAGGTGATGGGGTGGGACCCCCAGGAATTAAAAGCAGAAATAGCATGGGGGTGAGTGATCGCCTCTGGGACAGCACAGAACCCGCCCTAGTCCTTAACTTTCTCTGCCTTTCCTCCAGACCATGTGACAGCTTCGATACCCGTCCATCCCACTTCCCTGCTTTTAGGCCTGGCCCGTGCTGGGAAAAGAGGGATGGCATAAAGAAAGGAAGGAATTGGCTTCCATTCTGCCCTTCTGACCACTCTTTTGGTGGAAAAGACGCAGGCATTGTTCTCAGAGTCTTCCAAGGCAGAGACACAGGTACTGATTAATGAATCAACAAGTAAAGATCTACTGATTGGTCAACAAGCACTCCCCCAAACCTCTGGGCCTTTGTACTTGTTGCTTTCTGTCTGAAATGTACTTCCTCAAGATACTCACATGTAAGGCTCCCCACCTCATTCTTTTCTTTTTTTTTTTTTTAAGATTTTATTTATTTATTTATTTGACATAGAGAGAGATTACAAGCAGGGAGAGTGGCAGGCAGAGGGAGAAGCAGACTCCCGCTGAGCAGAGAGCCTGACCTGGGGCTGGATACCAGGACCCTGGGATCATGACCTGAGCTGAAGGCAGATTCTTAACCGACTGAGCCACCCAGGTGCCCCCCCACCTCACTCTTTTGAGGTCTGGGCTTAGAGATCACCTGCTCAGGGAAGCTTACCATGACCACCACATCTAAAACTAGCCCCCTCTAGTCACCAGTCACACACATGCACCCACAAGCACGCATGCACGCACGCGCCTGTCCCCTCTCTCTCTATAGTGTAAGCTCCAAGGGGCCAAGGACTGTGCCGTGCTCACTGGTATATCCCTGGTGCCTAGGACAGAGCCAGGCATATAGTGGGTGCTCAGTAAATATTCACTGAATACACCAATATGTTGATTGAATACCTACCATGTACCCACCCAGGGAACAAAAAGACAAAGTCTCCGTCAGTGGTAAAATGCTTGGGTTTTAGGGTCAAATTCTGCTTCCCCCCCTTTTTTTTTTCTGCTCCCTCCCTGGCCTCCCCAGTTCGGGCCACATTCTCCATCTCTCTAGTCCCTCACACCTTGGGTCCAATCCATCCTCCCTACCATAGGCCCGGTCATCTCTGAGCCTGATGCCTGTGGACTAGCCTCCTACCTGGCCTCCCTCCTTCCACTCCCGCCTCCTCTATTCCCTCTTGCAGCTTCCCATCCCCTTTCCCCAAAGCCCATGAGGCTGGAGTTATCTGATTCCCTGCCCACCCCTCTGTGCTCAGGTCCAGCTCCCCTTGCCTGCTTGCCACTCGGGCCCAGGGCAGGAAGCTCCAGCTGGTCTCAGGGCTTCCGTGCTCACTGTTCCCTCTGTGCGGGAGGCCCTCCCACTTCCCTACTTCTAGGGTGTCTGCTGGGCTGGGCTGGGGCCTCCCTTGACTTCCCAGCCTGAGCAGCAGCCTCGCCAACACGCTTGCCCCTCTCTATGACCTTTGTCTGCTCTTCATCATTAGCTCAGCTTCTATTTGCTTCTTGGATTTTCTGTCTTCCCCTCTAAAATACCAGAAGCCCCCTGAGGGCTGGGACTGTCTCTCACTGCTGCATGCCCAGTCCTAAAAATAGGGACCCTCAGTAAAGCTCGCAGAGTGCAGAGCGATGGACCAGGCTTCACATGCTTCTGGGCCCATTACTTCCCTTCTAGAAGCCTCTCTTTGATGTCAGATGGGGAAACTACCCCTCCTGGTGTCATGAGTGTCACATGAGGCAACTGTCGTGAAGTGCCCTGCAGACTGCTTGGCATACAAGTGCCTGACATTCTGTGGTCTGGACCATCCAGTGTCCCCAACCCCAGGGACGCTTAGATGGGAGAAGGGGCTCCAGCCCTGCTGTTAGGGAGCTTCAGCCTGCGGAGGGAGAGCCCTGCCCTGGAGTTTTCTCCCTTGAGGGGTTGGGGTTGGGGGGCAGGGGCTCCTGATCTAAGGCACAAGACAGGCAGACACTCCAGAGACTCGAAGGCACTAAGGGAGGCTTCCAGGAGCACCACGGTTCACAGGGCAGCTTGAAAGCTGATGACTAACCCTGCCTGCATGCACCTCAGCTTGTACTTCGGACCTCTCCAACTCTTGCCTGCTTTCTGGCCTTGGAGACAGAACAGCACCACCCACTGCCTCTCCCCTCTCCCCTCCGCGCCGCCTCCCCACTGTCCTGCCTTCACCCACTGGGTCTTCCTCTTCTCCCAGCTCCCTCCACACCAGGCCACCTCCTGCCCTTTGCCTCCTCGGCTCTGCACTCCAGCCCCGCATTCTGACCTCCCCATCGCAGGCGCCACAGTTGCGACACACAGACCTTGTTTACCGCATTCTAGTGCGGCTGGGGGCCAAGGGGCTCGCCTCTGTCCCTCCTTCCTTCCAGGCAGGCCGCAGGTGTAACGTTAACTCTGCAGCTTTAGCAAGTCCCGAGGCACCATCTTCTGCTGGGGGTTGGTGGGGAGACCTGGCTGTGGTCGGAGCCCTGAGTGAATCAAGCAGGAACCACACACACACACACACACACACACACACACACACACACACACACACACACACACACACACACACACACAGACACACACACAGAGATGCACATGCGTTTTGAAGGTGGTAGGGAGTGATGTCGATGGGACTTCTGATGGCGACCTTTCTATGGGTTCTCTGCTTTCTAAAGCAAGTCCTTCCTTGAGATGGGAGGCCTCCAGGGCACCGGGACTCAAAGATTTCCAGGCAGACTTCATACCTGTGCTGGGGACGCTTCTAGCACCTTCTTTTCAGACCCGGACACTGGACTTGTAGGCATACTCTGAGACAGCCGGTGTCTTGGGGACGGTCCCCTACTAACCAAGTACACTCAGAGGTTGTATAGAGCAGCCTGCCAGCCCAGCCCTGAGAAAAGTGTGGGGTTCTGCCCTAATCAGGGCACCCCACTGAGATCAAAGTGCCCAGAAATCAAGATTAGGCCGCAGGAATGGTTGGTGAGCACAGACTGATGACAAGGGGGAATTAAATGGTTTAGACAGGGCTTTGCCTAAGCTCTGGGGAAGCCCAGGAAATGCCCCTCCGCCCAGGTTATTAGATTCGATGTTTACAAGAAAAACTGGCTGGGTCAAAGGATCTGGGAGAAGTGATAAGGGAGACAGCAATCTCTAGGGAATTCACAAGGGGAAGATCGTGTCCCCAGGAAGGGGCAATAGCCTCTGTGGACTGGCTGCTCACCATCCTCCTGTGGACACGTTTCATCCACAGTGTTTTCTAATTAAAAGCAAAAAATGTCAGTTCAAAAATTGGGAGGCTTTCTACTAAATCCTTGATTTCTGGCTTTTCTAGAAAATGTACTACCTTGGAACCCTGAGGGTCCTTCTCCCACGTGGGAATGATGGCCACTTTGGGAGGATGTTCTTTGGACAGACGGTGCTCTGCAGGCCCCACCGATCTTACCCCGGGTTCTGTCCACTCCCGTGTGTTGCCTGCCTGGCCCTCCTCGTAAGATTTCAGTGTGTAAGCCCAGCTCTGCGTTGTGCTCGTAAAGTAGCCCAGCCGTGTTTTCAGTGTTTACATATTTCTACCCCCCCCCCACCACTGCCTTCTCTTGCGTGGCCCTGGGTTTGTTTCCCTGTAACTCTGGCCTGCCTGAGACCCACCCCAGTCTCTCCTGCCCAAATTCATGACCGTCCTGCAGCGGTTCTCACTCTTATGGCAGTGATCTCTCTCGTTTCTGCCCAGGATCTGGAGACAGAATCCCCTTAGTCCAGGAGAGCCAAGCTGCTTAGTTTAAAGGGAACCTGACAGCCTAGTGCTGGTTACTCTGGGGCTAGGGGTTAATCCAGTCCAGAAAAGCTGTGACCAAGGGCTGGGGACAGGGTCACAGGATATAAGATATGGCCTCCTGGGCAGCAGAGGCTGTGGGTAAGGAAGGGATGGGAGCAAGGCAGGGTATATATACTGACCAATCATGCCTCTGATTCTCCTCTATGCAAGCTTCCAAGCCCATCGCCTCCTTTTCAGAGGGCATCTCCTTGTCAATGGTGAAGGGCCCTTCTTCCTCACTTCCAAGTGTGCCCTGGATGATATTTTGTCTCTGACCCTTATAAACTGATTTTATTAATGCATTTCAAGAATTCTAAATTTAGGGCGCCTGGGTGGCTCAGTTGGTTGAGCGACTGCCTTCGGCTCAGGTCATGATCCTGGAGTCTTGGGATCAAGTCCCACATCAGGCTCCCTGCTCAGCGGGGGGTCTGCTTCTCCCTCTGACCCTCTTCCCTCTCATGCTCTCTGTCTCTCATTCTCTCTCTCTCAAATAAATAAATAAAATCTTTAAAAAAAAAAGAATTCTAAATTTATGTATTTCTGGAGATTTATGTGATTCTCCAACTTTTCCGGCAAGAGACCTACTCCCACCCAGTTCTGTTTTGTCAGACCCCGGTTGAGGGGCACAGTCGACCATTCTGCTCCAAGCATGGTACAGTGGCATGATCCTTGCACTCAAGATCCACTTGGCATTTACCTTCTTTTTGTTCATTTCCCTATTGCCACCCCCTTTAATGTGTTTGCTATGTATCCTTAACTACGTGTGGATCTGTGTGCATGTGCGTGCGCACAGATGCGTGCTTTGGCTTTCCTAAGTGGCATTGGGCTATAAATCTTGTTCTGTTTTGGGTGCCTGGGTGGCTCAGTTGTTAAGCGTCTGCCTTTGGCTCAGGTCATGATCTCGGGGTCCTGGGATCGAGCCCCGCATCGGGCTCCCTGCTCAGCGGGAAGCCTGCTTCTCCCTCTCCCACTTCTCCTGCTTGTGTTCCCTCTCTCGCTGTCTCTATCTCTCTGTCAAATAAATAAATAAAATCTTAAAAAGAAATCTTGTTCTGTTTCCTATTTCTTTTCTTTTTAAGATTTTATTTATTTATTTATTTATTTGAGAGAGAGAGAGAGAGAGCGTGCACAAGCAGGGGGAACAGCAGAGGGAGAGAGAGAAGCAGACTCCCCACTGGGCAGGGAGCCCGATGCGGGACTCAATCCCAGGACCCTGAGATCATGACCTGAGCCGAAGGCAGACGCTTAACTGACTGAGCCACCCAGGGGCCCCTGTTTCCTATTTTTTTTTCACCCAGCAGCTTGATTGAAGACCATCCATGTTAATATAGATCTAATTCAGTGTTTTCCAAATGGTAGGTTAGGTTCCAATAGCGGCTACTGGAAACAATTTGGTGGAGGCATAACCAGCATTTATAAGAAACGAATAGAACCTAACCGAGGATGTGTCAGAGTGCCTCAGACAAAATTAGGAGAAATTTTGCTTCGTGAATTTTTTTTTCAAAATAGGCAGACAGACAGATAGTTATGAATTACAATGGGAAGAGTATTTCTTACTGTGGGTCTCAGTAAAAAAAGCTCCTAACGCTCCTGGCTGAGGAGAATACGGAGCGCAGAATCCTGCCCCTCCACCGCATTGCATTGATCTCCTCGATGAGCAGGTCACTTCAGAGCCCCGCCCCCTGCCGGCCACACTGATGAATATCCTGATTCATGTTCTGTTGTGTGGGGAATTACCTTTATGCCATGTAAACCTCCAAGTACACTACCAAGCATGTTGAGCCAAAGATCACCAAATAGAAAGGTTCACAGACCAAATTAGGATGCCCGCATCACAGGGAGTATTAAATCAACTGAAAGCACACAGAGAGAAGACAGGAAGAGATGGAGTGCGTTAACCTACCTAGGACAGGGTGTGAGAAGGCTGGAAGGCATGTACTATCTGGATCCTGAGTAGGCAATGCTCATTTGTCTTATCTCTCCCTCTCTCTCTCTCTCTCTCTCCCTGACATTAGCCTTTTCTACTGAAGGTGAATTATACTGGCTAGAGTTTAGAGGTTTGAGCAAGGGGCCCAGTGGACAGAAGGTGCCCTGGGGCTAACTAACACATACCCTTGCTCTATTGGAGTCAAAAGAATCGTGGGCCTGACCCAGCTGTAACTCACCAAGAGTCTGACAAACAGCCCTGGGCTTTCTCTGGGAGAGGACCCCTGGGGCAGAATGGGTCACCAGTGGGAAGCCCCATCAAGATCGTGAGAATCAGGTGCCTTGTGTGCTTTGTGTATATCTAGGTTTATAAACAGTCTGTGCCCCTGGGGCAATGTAACATACCGGGAATAGCTAGCATCCTCCGCAGCTTCAACCCCTCTCCGTCTATATTCATAGCACCATCTTTTGGTTTGTTTGTTATGTCCTATTGCTCTATACTCAACACCTTCTGAGTTTCATCCTTCCCATTTTTCTGGCAGAACTGAATGTTCTCAAATAACTTAGCAAATGCGCGTGACCTGTTCTCAAGATGCCGGGGCACGAAGCCCAGGTATGTACTTGAATTTGCTCAATGTGCCTGTCGCTCCCCAGAATGAGTCCTGGGTGCGTACCAGCGCCAGCAGCTGTGTCAGCCCGATCTCCCCACATCCTCGTTGACATCTGATTTTATCCCCTTTGTTAAAATTTGCTATTTCGATGGGTATAAACCAGGGCATTTTTATTACTCCAAAAAATTTTCAGAGTCCTACATGATAGTTTCTTGATTGAGAAAAGTACACGTTTGCGTGGGGACTCCTAGACATTCATTGCAAAAGGCTCTTCCAGTTCTGCCTCCCCTGATGATTGGTGACCCCTGGGCTAAACTACTGACCCCATCAAAGAACTGCTGTTCTCAACTTTTATCAGTCTGAAGACCTGCTGATGTGCTCTGTGGGGGTGGCAGGGTGACAAGTACATGGTAGGGACTGAGAAGGCCCCCAAACTCCAACTTCCTAAGGTGTATATTACACATTTACGTATTTACTTATAGGTATAAAAAGGTTTTCCTAACCATGGAGGTAGTATGTTCCAAACTCTCTCCCCTTGTGTTTTCCAAGCTTTTGGGGGGTGGGGGGGGGCAGGACAGTTTCCTGCTTTGACTTGGGTGTGTCTCTCCTAGAAGCTGGTTAATCCGTGGTGGCATGGTGAACAGGCCTGGCCCACTAGAGCTCTTTTATGGCCCCAGGGCTGCCATCTTGGAGAACTGGGGTATAGGACGAGAAGAAGAAATTTTCTATCATTTTCCCAGAACACAGGCCCAGGTCTCAGAGAGGTTAAGGGTTTCATATTGAAGTGATCCAGAATTCACCACTCGGACATCAAAACCCTTTGGAGCTGAAGTTGTTTGAGAATAGGTTGTTCTGTTTGTTTGGGTGTTTTTCTGATCTGCTGGGCTTTTAGCCCAGCCTCAAAAGAATTTGAAGGGAAGGAAAAAGTGTTTTCCCTCTACCCACCTTTGGTTCATTGTCTGGGGCCCTGTCAATTGGACTGACAAAAGACAGATAAACAAAGGAAAAACAAATAGAGGTTTGTTAGCATGAGCATCACCCACATACACTGGGGGGGGGGCACTCAGTGATTAGTAACTCAAAGGGGTAGGTTAGAACTTGGCTATGCAGCATTTTAATGAAAGAACAATACATTTTTATTTTATTTTGTGATTTTTATTTATTATTGAAGTATAACTGGCAGATAATGTTAGATTAGTTTCGGATGTACAACCTAGAGATTCAACAGTTCCGGGCCCTCCTCAGTGCTCACCACGATAAGTGTAGCCACCATCTGTCACCATACAAACAATAGCATTGACTTCATCTATCCCCTAAGCTGTGCTTTTCATCTTCACGATTTATTGGTCTCACAACTGGAAGTTGGTACCTCTTTTTTTTTTTTTAAGATTTTATTTATTTATTTGAGAGAGAGAGAGAGAATGAGAGATAGAGAGCATGAGAGGGAAGAGGGTCAGAGGGAGAAGCAGACTCCCTGCTGAGCAGGGAGCCCGATGCGGGACTCGATCCCGGGACTCCAGGATCATGACCTGAGCCGAAGGCAGTCGCTTAACCAACTGAGCCACCCAGGCGCCCCGGTACCTCTTAATCCCCTTTACCTAGTCCATTCATTTCCCCTCCCTCAGCCACCAGTTTGTTCTCTGTATTTGAGTCTATTTTTGTTTGTTCATTTTTTTTTTTTCTTTTTAGATTCCACATACAAGTGAAATCAAAAATGACGAGACAAAGGAAAAAGGCTGAGTTTCCAGAGCAGTGAATTGTGGAGAGGCAAACCCATGGGGGAGATTAGGGGAAGGTAAAGGCTAGTCAGTAAGCTTGTAAGGTAGCTTCCTCTGGGGCCATGTCTGGGCTGATAAGGGTCTACGGTTGACCCCCGTGATGCAGTTTTATCCCTCCCAGTAGAGAGGGGAGGACGGACACCTTTGTAAATGTATGTTCTGCTTTTAGGGGAACAGGGGACGGCGGTGAACTTGTCTTGTCTCTGCTTTTTCTTCGTTGCCTTCAGCTCAAAATAATCCTTATGACAAAGTGGCCTATTATGGGGTGGCATCTTCTGCTACCCTTCTAACCTAATCGTCATAAATCCCCTCCCCGGGAGCAACAAGGGAGGATTGGACTCTTATCACTAGAGAAAGATCAGCATCCCACCTAAACAGACATTGTCACAATATCACATCTCCCATCTGCTCTCCTAAGAGCCTGTTTATCTTTCCCAAAAGTCCTTTGTTTTCCCATAAGTGCCCTTTCTCTCCTACTTCCCCTCTTAAGAAGTCATTTGTTTTTTCCAAGAGTACCTTCTTCCCCCCTCCCTTCTCTACTTAGTGGCATAGAAGCACCAAATTCCAACTACCTCTTTCAGTCATGTTTTGTGTGCGCGTACTCCTGCTTGTACCTGATTAAACTCTTGTCTTTGCTCTTGCTAAGCGGTCATTTATCTCTGTAATTCACAGGCCCCATCACTCGACTTAAGAGGGTAGGGGAAAACTTTTTATTTTCCAACAATATCTTCTTTCATTACCAGTCTGCTTCCTGGTGACTTTCTCCCCCTAAATCAGTGGTCCCCAACTATGGCTGCTCAACAGATGGAAATTTAGATGTAATGGTCTGGGCTGGCCAGTTAAAAATATTGTCCTAGACTCTAGAGTTGTGGCTGGGGCACACCCTGCCAAGGTTCCCTCCCCAACATTCTCTACTTCCCCTTTCCCCAGCTTCCTTCCTTCATTGACCTGGAACTCAACTGGGTGTCAGGAACTAATTAGCATTAAGTGGTAAATGGCCAATTTACTTCCCTCGAGGAAGTAAACTTTTTTTTTTTAAGATTTTATTTATTTATTCATGAGAGACAGACAGAGAGCGAGCGAGCGAGCGAGAGAGAGAGAGAGAGAGAGAGAGAGGCTGAGGGAGAAGCAGGCTCCCAAGGAGCAGGGATCCCGATGCGGGACTCGATCCCAGGACCCTGGGATCATGACCTGAGCTGAAGGCAGACGCTTAACCGTCTGAGCCACCCAGGCGCCCCTCAAGGAAGTAAACTTCTAACATGCAGATACTGGTTTATGGAGACAGACCCCTAATATGGACACTACCAGGCCCTGTAGAAAAGTGGAACTACAGAGCGTTTTTAGGCTGACGCTAGACCTTAAAGCAGGATTGTCAACCCTACCTGCATATTAGGATCACCTGGGGAAGTTTTAAAAAGACACCAAGGTCAGTCCCCACCCCAGACCAATCAACTCGGTGTCTCTGTGGGGCCAGGCATGGACATTCTTTCTTAAGGCTCCCCACATGATCTTAAAATGCAGTTGAGATCGAAAATCTCTGTCCTAAGGGCTTTTTGCTTTCCGTAGTTTCTCGCCTACTTTCTTCTCTTCTGGGTTCATAGAAGATGTTTTTGATGAAGGATAACTGGAAGGCAGGCAGGCAGGAACAAGGACCCCCCCCCTCCCCCGCCCTAAGAGGAAACCACCCTTTTATTTCCAAGATTTTTTTTTTTTTTTAATTCATTTGAGAGAGAGAGAAAGAGAGATAGCATGAGCAGGGGAGAGAGGCAGAGGGAGAAGCAGACTCCCCACTGCGTGGGGAGCCCAACATGGGGCTCGATCCCAGGAACTAGAGATCAGGACCTGAGCTGAAGGCAGACACTTAACCATCTGAGCCACCCAGGCACCCACAACAGGAAACCACCCTTAAAAAAGGATTTTACATCACCCTGGAAGAAGCCCTCCACCCTTTCCATGTGACAAAAACCTGATTGGATGATGGGCACAGGGAGGGTTAATCAGACTAAAACAGCCTGCCAACAAGCCCCTAAAAACCCCTAGACTTAGAAACTCGGGCACAACCCTCTCGGGGGCCCTCCCTCCTCGGGAGCTTTGCACTATCACTTTGCTATCGCTCGATAAACCTTGTTTTGCTGCCCACCACCACTCTGTCTGGTCTACCTCTTCATTCCTTGAAGTGGCGTGACCAAGAACCACAAGGCAGCCACGGAGAAAAAAAATCCTATAACATTCTGACCTTAGAGTTTTGCTTGTGTGTCTGCTTACCACTGCTTACAGAGCAATGTGGGTTCAGAAGGGCAGGGTGGGTGTTGGTTCTTCATTTCGGTAAATGTTGTAAGTCGGAGACCACGTGTGTGTACATATGTACGGTGTGGATCCATATAAGCTACATCTGTTTGCACATCTCTCGAGAGAGACAAGAGTCCTTGCTTATCCATTTCCTTGGCAGAGTCCCATATCTCAAACACAAGTGAGAACTGGGAAATCAGCCCTCCAAAAGTTCCCCAACCGTCAGAGTCCCTGCTAAGTTCATTACTGAATTCACTTCTTTTTTTTTTTTTTTTAAAGATTTTATTTATTTATTTGACAGAGAGAGACACAGCGAGAGAGGGAACACAAGCAGGGGGAGTGGGAGAGGGAGAAGCAGGCTTCCCGCTGAGCAAGGAGCCCGATGCAGGGCTCGATCCCAGGACCCTGGGATTATGACCTGAGCGGAAGGCAGACACTTAACGACTGAGCCACCCAGGCGCCCCCTGAATTCACTTCTTACACTGCTTGGCGTTCCTATGTTCTAAGGTCAATGTGAAACATTGCTTAAGAGGACAGGGAGCCCACAAGGGACCTAAAGGCATTGGTGCCTGGGCCCCTGGGTGGCTCAGTTGGTTAAGCGACTGCTTTTGGCTCAGGTCATGATCCTAGAATTCTGGGATCGAGGCCCACATTTGGGCTTCCCTTGCTCTGCGGGGAGCTTGCTTCTCTCTCTCCCTCTGCCTGCCACTCCCCCTGCTTGTGGTCTCTCTCTCTGTCAAATAAAGAAATAAAATCTTAAAAAAAAAAAAAAAAGCACTGGTGCCTGATGGAGCCAGCTGCAAATATTTGGAAGACTGATTTATGTGCAGTCAAATAAATAAGGTATTAATGTGTGGTTTGTATTAGAGGCCTGATAATATAGTAATATTTGCTGAGCGCTTATGTCCTAGGTACCATGCCAAGCATGCTAGAATGTGTTGTTTGATTTATTCCTCCTCTCACCAGAAAAAAAAAGGTATTTATTCTTACCTCTCACTCAGAGAGGTAAAGCAACAGACCCAGGCACACAGAGACGGTAATGGCATTTTAGGGGTTTAAATCCAGGCCTCTCTGCAAGGTCATTACTCTGAACCTCAGCATGACACTCACAACCCGGACTCACTGCTCACATCCTGGGTGCTCAAAAAGAGCGCTTATTTAAAGAGTCTCCTAAGCCTACCATGGTATTTTCTGGAGCTTTTCCAGAATGCCTGGCTGCCAAGATGGCGAGCAGAGAACAAGGAAATGTCTCTCTCTGGGCAAAATGTCACTGGGAAGTGGACCAGGCGGGAGGCCTGTGGGTCTGTGGCTCTCGGTCTGCCCACCCTACAGCCCCCTGGGTGGGGTGGGGGGGTGGGGGGGGGCCCAGGCTGGGCTGTTCTGCCACTTACTCCAGGTCACCACTGTAGGGGTTCAGAACAAGTCACCCCAAGATGTACCACTTTGCTTACAAATTATTTTGAGCTGGGGCGCCTGGGTGGCTCAGCGGGTTAAGCATCTGCCTTTGGCTCAGGTCATGATCTCAGGGTCATGCGATGGAGCCCCGCATCGGGCTCTCTGCTCAGCGGGGAGTCTGCTTCTCCCTCTCACCCTCCCTCTGTGCTCTCTCTCTCTCAAAGAAGTAAATAAAAATCTTAAAAAAGAAAATTATTTCGAGCTGAAAGTGATCAAGGCACAAAAGACTTAGGAAGAAATTTGGCCCTCCCCTTAACTGCCTAGAAGTACGTAGGTAGAGGACCTGTTCCAGGAAGGGGGCTATCACCATAGAGAACCACAGTATGGTATGCACTGCGGATGGTGGACCGGGAGGAATTCAGCAGTCTGTTTGTTACAATTCCTCTCTATGTCTCATTGTTCCTGAGGGGGCCCAGCAAACATCGGTTTACCAAACTTTTGCTCTTTTTCATCTTCCTGTGAATCGTCCTCCTTTTCTTTGAAGTCCCAGACCCCTCCCCACTTCTCCTTAGTTCAGGACGACATGTATTCCTCATTCTGCCTGTCTTTGGAATCTTGTGTTTATGCGGACTCCCCACATGTCCATAATTATATCTGATTTTCTCTTGTTAATCTGTCAGTTTAATTCTTGGATCACTAGAACCTTGAAGGGTAGATGAAAATGTTTCCTCCCTAATACCACCAACAGAATCGTCCCAGCTAGGCGTAGATTGGGCTTCCCAAGCCTTGTCTCTGGGCAGAGGACCCCACAAATTCCAGAAAATCACAACACCTCCCTCTGCTGGCCTCTGCCTGAGATTACAGTCAAAGGATCAGTGTTTCATTCCCCCACCAAAGTCGGGCACCCAACTGCCTCCCACACACACACACACACACACACACACACACACACACACCCCTCCTGGTTACAGTTCTCTGGGGGGAGACTGGCTCTCTCCCACTGTCCATGTCTCTGCATTCCAATAAAGCCACAATCACAGAATCCCATGCCTCTTGCCAAGGGCAGTGGGCCTGTCACCCAAGGTAGTGACAGCGATGTGCCTGACGGGTGGGCACATAACCCAAACAGGACAGTCCTGCGGTCTCCCTGGGAGGAGCTGAGACCCTGGGCTCCCTGTGGGCTTGACCCTCCTCCCACATAAGGAAGCCTGCCCACCGCTGTAAGGCCAATGCACAGAGAAACCCACTGGGGATGGAATAGGAGCCTCATAGGAGTTCCTAGACTCAGACAGGGCTGGTTCCTTAATGGAATGCAGCCTTTGCTGTGGGAATTAAAACCAGTGGAGGTAAAGGCCCTGAAGGAGGAAGTTGGGCATTGCTTGGAGGGTTTCCCATCTTCACACTTCCCTGGGATATGGCTGAACCAACTGGCCACGTGTTCCTGGGAGTACCCTCGGTCGGTGAGCACACTACTTGTTAGCATTCACTGAATTTGTGTTTTTCAAACATTTCTTATGTGTGTCCTTTTGTGCACCCCTCAATGAAGATGCCAATTTCTCTCACGCTCTCCTGAGCTGGGGAAGATACTTTCCTTGCTTCCAGTGGTTCTGGTCCTGTGTGTTTAAATTGGGAGGGCCTCAAAGGAAGCCTCAGTTTACACAGTGATGGGGCTGAGGGCCCTACGGCAGGAGCACCTCTCCCCTCTTCATGTCCATACAGCTGCTGGCTGCAGTGACACGGGAACCCACAGAGGCAGGGTGTCCCACAAAGGCAAAGATTTGGCTTTCCTTGCCCTCAGAGCTGGCGTTCCAGATGCAGAAAGGCCAAGCAAGAGTGCAGATTTTAATTAAGGTCCACTTCATGTCTGCATTCTAGGGATAGTGGCAAAGCTCTTCTACAGGAAAAGGTCTTTCTTTCTTTCTTTCTTTCTTTTCTTTCTTTCTTTCTTTCTTTCTTTCTTTCTTTCTTTCTTTCTTTCTTTCTTTCTTTCTTTCTCTCTTTCTTTCTTTCTCTCTTTCTCTCTTTCTCTCTTTCTTTCTTTCTCTCTTTCTCTCTTTCTCTCTTTCTTTCTCTCTTTCTCTCTTTCTCTCTCTCTCTCTCTCTTTCTCTCTTTCTCTCTCTCTTTCTTTCTTTCTTTCTTTCTTTCTTTCTTTCTCTTTCTCTCTCTATTTTTTTCTCTCTCTTTCTCTTTCTTTCTTTCATTCTTTCTTTCTCCTTAAAAATAAATTATCTTTTGTCCATCGACAGATGAATGGATAAAGAAAATGTAGTATATATACACAATGGAATATCATGCAGCCATCAAAAGGAATGAAATCTTGCCATTTGCAACGACATGGATAGAACTGGAGGGTGTTATGTTGAGCGAAGTAAGTCAATCAGAGAAAGACATGTATCATAGGACCTCACTGATAGGAGGAATTCTTAATCTCAGGAAACAAACTGAGGGTTGCTGGAGTGGTGGGGGGTGGGAGGGAAGGGGTGGCTGGGTGATAGACATTGGGGAGGGTATGTGCTATGGTGAGCGCTGTGAATTGTGCAAGACTGTTGAATCACAGACCTGTACCTCTGAAACAAATAATACATTATGTGTTAAAAAAAAAAGAAGAAGAAGATAGCAGGAGGGGAAGAATGAAGGGGGGGAAATTGGAGTGGGAGATGAACCATAAGAGATGATGGACTCTGAAAAACAAACTGAGGGTTCTAGAGGGGAGGGGGGTGGAAGGATGGGTTAGCCTGGTGATGGGTATTAAGGAGGGCACGTCCTGCATGGAACACTGGGTGTTATACGCAAATAATGAATCATGGAACACTACATCAAAAACTAATGATGTAATGTGTGGTGATTAACATAACATAATAAAAAAATTTTAAAAATTTTCTTTTACTGCAGAGGTTGAGTCAATGATAAGCTGCTGAATTTCTGCAAAGCCATCTATTGTTAACCTTCTTTTTTTTTTCTCCTACTATTCTCCGGAAGGTTTGGAACAAGGATTGTTAGGGCAAGACACATCAGGGCAAGACCAAAATGGAACCTCCCATTGGTGGGCCCAACAGCAATTTCTACAATGGAAAGTAGAAATATGGTGTGGTGTTTTTTTTTTTCCTTTCCTTTCTCTTTCTTCCTTCCTTCCTTCCTTCCTTCCTTCCTTCCTTCCTTCCTTCCTTCCTTCCTTCCTTCCTTTCTTTCTTTCTTTCTTCTTTCTTTTCTTTTCTTTTCTTTTCTTTTCTTTTCTTTTCTTCTCCTTCTTCTTCTTCTTCTTCTTCTTCTTCTTCAATAATCAGAAAACTAATTTTTTCTGATGGCACATCAAAAACCTGGTGTTGGGATATCCAAGTTTGATACAGCAGCTCCATTTGCCACTGGGGGCCCAAACTCCATCTTCCTGCTTGGCCATCTTTATCAAGTGTGTTTTGGTCTCAAGCTTATCTCTTTGTGGGCCCATAGTAACTGCTCCACCTTCAACATGGAGTTTCCATTCTAGGCAGAAAGAAGGGGCCAAGCTAAGAGCAAAAGGCACGTGCCAGCCCCCTCTCAAAGGATTTTCCCAGATGCCTCATCTAACAACCTTGGCTTTTCCTTAGCCAGAACTGGCTATTTCTAGGTGTGAATGAGACTGGAATTTGTAGTTTTTCACTGTTACATCGCTTTTCCATACAAAATTGTTGTCCTATGGTAAGAAGGAAAGGGGGCATGGGTATCAGGTGGGTAATAGGCAGTGTCCACCACGGGATCACACTTGGTCCGTGCTGGAATGTTCTGAGATATGTGTGGCTCCTGGAGTCTCCACTTAATGGCTCCTCTCAGCATTAGCCTTTATTTCCATACTCGGTTCAGGTCCCAAATACAGATAGATTTTATGCAGGCGGCTGGATGGCATTACTGATCTGAGTAACTTACGCAAGGGAGACACAAGTACAAGCTGTTCCTCTGGATCTCACACCCATTAGGATGGCTGCTATCAAAAATGCAGAAAGTAACAAGTGTTGGTGAGGATGTGGAGAAATTGCAATCCTCGTGCGTCGTTACTGAGATTGTAAAATGGTGCAGCCATTATAGAAATCAGTATGGTGGCTCTTCAAACACTTAAAAATAGAATTACCATATGATCCAGCGATCCCACTTCTGGGTATGCACCCCAAACAATTGAAAGCAGGGCCTCAAAGAGATATCTGCACACCCATGTTCACGGGAGCATTATTGACAATCATGAAAAGGTGGAAGCAGCCCAAGTGTCCATCAGTAGAGGAACGGCTAAACACAATGTGGTGTATACATACAATGGAATATTATTCAGCCTTTAAAAGGAAGGACATTCTGACACACATTGCAACATGGATGAAACTCAAGGACATTATGCTACATGAAATAAGTTTGTCATAGAAAGACAAATACTGTGTGATTCCACTTATATGAGGTATCTAAAATAGTAAAATTCCTACAATCAAAGAGTGGAATTATGGTTGCCAGGGGCTGGTGGGGGAGACGAAATGGGGAGTCAGAGTTTAATGTGTATAGTTTTGCAAGATGAAAAAGTGCCAGAGATGCATGGTGGTAACGGTTGCACAGTGCTGGGAAAATACTTACACTGAAGTGTATACTTAAACATGGCTAAGATGGTAAATTTCATGTCATGTATATCTTACTACAGTTGATCCGATTTGAGGAAATCTCGGTAGTGTTCAGGCGTGCCTCAGCCACTGGTTACTCCTGAATGTTTGTCCCTGGCACTCCAGTCACCATGGGATTGCCCAAATGGGGTGGAACTCCAGGGGAAAAAGATCAGTTCCTTTGCATACTATGCTCAGACACCATGTCAGTGCTCTGATTTGGGACAGAAACTAATCACCCACTGTTCCTGGGTAAGAACTTTCCCGTCAAAACATTGTACCGGGGGCACCTGGGTGGCTCAGTCAGGTAGGTGTCTGCCTTCAGCTCAGGTCATGACCCCAGGGACCTGCGATAGAGCCCCACATCGGGTTCCCTGTTCCATGGGGAGCCTGCTTCTCCCTCCTCCCCACTCCTGCTCTCTTTCTCTATCTCTGTCTCTTTCAAATAAATAAATAAAATCTTAAAAATAAATAAATAAATAAAACACATTGTACCAAATGTTTGTCAAAGCCAGGGTTCTGTTCTGTCGAAGGAACATTTTGGGACCAGTTACTTGGCAGTGTGCTCCATGAGCCCTTCTGGGGTGAATGAATCTGCTTTAGGATTCTTGGAAGAGTCTGTCTGTCTTTCCAGGTGTATTCCACCCCCAGTCACCCACACCATGGCATCTGTACCACTGTCCACTGTCACCAGCATGCTGCAAAGGCGCACACAAGGGCTGTGTCTTTCCACAAGGTCAGCTTTATCCAGTCATAAAGCAAGGTTAACGTAATTGTAAAGCAGATCCAGGATTCCAAAGTCAATGACATTTCACTACCCATTTTAAGTTGGCTTCATACAGGTCACACAAAGCAAGCACAAGACAAAGTCACATGACAAGCAAGACATGATAAGGGGTAAGAAGTTAACGACCCAAACGTGCAGGGAGTCCATGAGTGCGGTGCGGGGGAGGTGAGGCTCGAATCTGGTGCAGTCTGGCTCAGCGCTCGTGGCGGGGTGGAGGAGCTCTGTTCTGCTCAGAGGTCATGGGGCACCGCCTCTGGGACAGCTGCCTTTCAAATGCATCATAGGACACAGGTCAGCGTCTGGAGAGTCCAACAGGTGGCTGCCAAAATGCTCTCTTTTTAAAGGAATTCAATCAGTCTTGGGCCTTTGCAGACTTCTCCTGGTTGTGGTGATTACCAGCTCTTGGTTCTTCCAGGTTTTCTAAGTTTTCCTACTTATCAGTTGAGGGTGCTGCCAACCTGTGCTGATTTTGCTGATAACTGGTCTTAACTACAACGCCCTTAGCTGCTTACATCACTGCTTGACATGACTCACTCTTTGACGTGAGTGATTCCATCTTGCTCTCTACAACCATCTTCAAGGAATCTTCTCTGAGGCTCTGGTGGCTGCAGCCCCTGGCTTGAAATAGCTTCCTGAACATTCCTTCAAACCCCAGAAATATGTTAAAAGAACCTCCAGCCTAGGAGAAAACTGCAGGAGTTTGGCAGGTTTTAAGGAGCTGGCAAGATTTGAGTAACTCAAGAACGTCCAATCTTGATCTCTTTTGCAAATCAGAGCCCTCTCAGAATCTCAAGAAGTCCGTTATGATGGATTTAAATATGATATAAAATGTGTAAGAAATATATATTTGATCTTTGGTCCATTCTGGCACAGAATGTGCCAGGCACATTCTAACACTCCTAACACTCTAACACAGGCTCCTCCTAACACTCTTGGAATTTCCTAAGTGATGAGAGTAATAAAGGTGTCCTTTGTTAGATTAGTAAGTGAATTTTGGATGCACCTAAGGTTGGGGGCTGGTTGTCCAGAGAACCAACTATGTGATTGGAGGGTTGGAACATTCAGTTCCACCTCCCAGCCCCCACCTTGGGGGAGGGGAGAGGGGCTGGAGATTGAACCAGTTGCCAATAGCCAATGATTTAATCAATCATGCCTATGTAATGAAGCCTCCATAAAAAGCCCAAAGGACCGATCAAAAAGCTACTGTGTTGGTGCACAGAGGTAGGTGGTGGGAGACAGACGCCGCTGGAGGGAGACGTTGCTGGAGAGAGCTGCTGCTGGAGAGAGCATGCAGCACCCTGCCTTTTCCCCAAGTTGCCCTACGCATCTCCAACATCTGGCTGTTCCTGACAACATCCTTTCATGATACAGCGGTGATCTAGTAAGTAACATGTGTCTCTGAGTTCTGTGAGCAGCTCTAGCAAATTAATTGAACCCAAGGTGGAGGTTGTGGGAACATCTGATTTATAGCCAGTGGTCAGAAGCCCAGGTGATAATCTGGCTGTGACTGGCATCTGAAGTGGGGGCTGGTGGGGGGCAGTCTTGTGGGACTGAGCCCTTAAGCTGTGGAATCCGACGCTGTCTCTGGGTAGTGTCAGAATTGAATTGAATTGTAGGACTCCCAGTCGGTGTCAGAGAATTACTTTGGATGTGAACCTCTCCCATCTTTCCACACATTGGAATTGGATGCAGAACCCAAAATACCTGTGTACCCTCTAGTCAGATTAAGACACAAGTGCACTGGTCGTCCATTTTGACGTGTTCTTCTAGGGGTGCCTTGGGTCCAGTTAAACCCAGGTTAAGGGCTCGGGCTCCAACTTCTAAACAAGTGTTGCACGGACAGAAATTGTCTTTGTTTCTCCCCTATATCAGGGAGGTGAAGTTAAGGAAGACAAGCAGAGGGTCGTCCCTGGGGAAAGGGTGAGCAAGAGATTAGGGAGAGTGGGGGAGGGGATCCTGCAGTGATCAGCTGGGCTGCTGGCCCTCAAAGACCTTAATCTTCAAAGCTAGGGACACTCTACCCTCTTCCTAGGACCAGCTTTGTCTCACCTGTGAGGATCAGGAGCCAGAGCCTGCCATGTTCCTGTGGCCACGTGTCACGGGAACGTGTCCGAGGCCGGTCCCCCACCCCTGCTGCTCCTGGAGTGGTGGTGACCTAGCTCTCTTAGTCAAGGGTCACTACGGACCCTTCCCTCTCCAGCCCGCATTCTGCCTTTGAGGGACTGGAATATTGCAGTCAAATGATGGCCAGTGAGTGATACAAAGAAAACCACAGGTCCCAATGGTGTCACTTAGGCCAAGTCACCACATCCAGCTAATACCTAACCTAAAGGCAGCTTCAGCCTCTCCCAAAAATGTAAACCTTAAGTTGCGAATCAGGAATTTTCTGATAAATGCCCCAGGAGGTAATCTGTTACTTGGGCCTCCCCATCCCCTGAAGGAAGCTAAGGTAATCCGCGTAAAACCCCCTCGTCCTTCCCCCTAAGATGCGGAGTGCCTGGCATTTTTGCTAACACCAATTTTTATTTTTATTTTTTTTAAAGATTTTATTTATTTATTTGTCAGAGAGAGTGTGAGTACAAGCAGGGAGTGGCAGGCAGAAGGAGAAGCAGAAGCCGGCTTCCCACAGAGCGGGGAGCCCGATGCGGGGCTCCATCCCAGGACCCTGGGATCATGACCTGAGCTGAAGGCAGACGCTTAACCGATTGAGCCACCCAGGCGTCCCGCTAACACCCAATTTTAAGCTTGCCTAATTCCTACATTATAAATGTTTTCAGATCATAAGGTTTGTGGCCCATTCAAATCCAGGATTGGTCTGGAGAAGAGGGGGGACCACCTCAGGTCCACAGTGGGACAAAGCAGAAGGCACCAGGAGAGCGCACAGAAGCTGAAAGAGGGGTTCTAAGTGACGAGGAACAGAAGGCAAGCTGAGGACAAAGCAGAAGCTGACACCCCACAACTCCCCCCGACCCATGGGATCTGTGTGACATTCCTCAGGCACCCGTGGCTGCCCTAAACTAAGGAAAGGAAAAACAAATAGTTAAACTTACAGCAATCACAATCCTGCAAGACATGGGTCTCCCTCAGTTTACAAATGCTTTAGCGATCTACAAGAACAAAGCATTTCTTTTTTTTAAAATTTTTTTATTATTAGGTTATGTTAATCACCATACATTACATCATTAGTTTGTGATGTAGCGTTCCATGATTCATTGTTTGTGCATAACACCCAGTGCTCCGTGCAGAACGTGCCCTCCTTAATACCCATCACCAGGCTAACCCATCCCCCACTGCCCTCCCCTCTAGAACCCTCAGGTTGTTTCTCAGAGTCCCTCGTCTCTCACGGTTCGACTCCCTCTCCGATTTCCCCCCTTTCATTCTTCCCCTCCTGTTATATTCTTCTTCTTTTTTTTAACAAAGCATTTCTATCAATAAACTAGCTCCCAGAAGGAACTGTAGATAAAATTGAATGCCCTTATAACCTGCAGCCCATCGACAGATACTTGAAGTGGGCAGAGTGTAATGTTCCTCCAGGAAGTTCCCAACTATTTTAATGATAATGCATTGCTAGAGAGAAGACAACCTTACCTTGACAATGGCAAGGCCTTGGGTCTCCTGTGAATCTTCTTTAACATATGAGAATCCTTTTGAGACCTCCCTTTTCCTTACCGCCCCCACCATAGTATGTAATCACCCACCCTCCACTACCCCGGAGCAGCAGCTCTTTCTGCCCACGGGCCCTGTCCCCGTGCTTTTAATAAAATCACCATTTTGCACCAAAGACGTCTCAAGAATGCTTTCTTGGTCGTTGGCTCCGGACTCCACCCCACTGAACCCCACCTATATCCCAAAACCACATCATAAGGATCACAGAAGGTGAAAACTCTCCCACGAACCCCAGGAGAACACAGGGCCACGTGCAAGTCCAATGTTCGGCGGAGGCCCAACTGGGATTCCTCGCCTGGGCCTGGGCACCTGCCAACAAGCACGGAGTAAGGAATGGCTCTTAACTTGGCCACTGTCTGCGTCAGCCACAGGCCTCCCACAGGCCTGTCCCTCCGGCACCCTGACAACCTGAGGTACTGGAGCCTCCACACAGTGAGCGCTCAGTAGGCGTCACCTTGCGCTTCACTGGGGCCGCCTGTTTCTGTCAGATGCCACTGGGCCCGAGCTGGCCCCAGCAGTCACAAAGCACCCCATGCTCCAGAAGGCCCAGGCTTGGTTCAGTGCTGGGCCGTCACCACCTCGAAATTCGTAGAAGTGTCTGAACAAGGGACTCTGCATTTCCATTTTGCTCTGGGCCCATAGCCTGGGCAGCCGGTCCTGCTCGGATAGGAGGTGCAGATACAAGGGCAGAGCAGGACCAGAGCCAGGACGTGAGAGGGGGGAATCCAGATCTTTCCTACCCCTTCGTTTTGCAGAGGAGAAAACAGGCTCCTGGGGAAAGACACGCGAGGGGGTTTGGTTAGTCGCAAGAGCAAGGTTCTTCGTGTCCACACTAGACTCCTCATGGGCAGGAAGAGAGGCACTGGGGTTGAGGAGCAATTGATAATATACCATGGGGCTTGGGGTGCTAAGGAAAAAGGGAGGTTTTGCAAAACTTTTCATATGCTAAAGAGGACGGAGGCCTTGCCATTGTCAAGTTAAGGTTGTTTTTCCCTCTAGCAAGGTATTAACATGAAGATAGTTTGGAGCTTCCTGGAAGAATGTCACACCTGTTCCACCCAGGAATGGGGGGTGGGGAGGTTGTTGGGTGTCAGCTTATGCTTTGTCTTCCGTTCACCTTCTGCTCCCTCATCCCAGGGACTCTGTGAGGCCTGGAAGGGGCTGATCACACCCTATAAGCCATTTTGTAAGTTAGTCCACCTTGCTCCTTCCTCCTCCTGGGGACAAGCTGCTCCGTG
Source organism: Zalophus californianus (assembly GCF_009762305.2). NCBI lineage: Eukaryota > Metazoa > Chordata > Mammalia > Carnivora > Otariidae > Zalophus > Zalophus californianus. Next base: position 94,305,683 of record NC_045597.1, read on the forward strand.
CAGAGCCCGGATGGCTGTTGCACCCAGAGCATTCACTGGGACTCTTGGACTCTCAGGGTCTGGGCTGGGCGGCCTCCACCAGGGGCTAGCCCTGTGTCTGCACCGTAAGGCCCCCAACACCTCATGTCCAGCAACTGGGACAACTGCACAGAGCGGGCATCGTGGAGCAGGGCCCTGGAGGTTCCTCACTGGGCTGGCCTTTACCCTTTGTCACTGGATGTTGAGGACGCTTTCAGGAGGGAGGCTTCAGAGGCAGGGGCCAGGGGACCACTAAGGGGTTGGAGGAAGCTTCCATTTACCAGCTTGTACTAAAAGCAGCTGATCCGTCTGGGCTCCGTGGGCCGGCACACAGCGGCAATCAGCAAATGCCTGAGGAGTTGAATGAATGAATGAATCTATGAATGAATGAATGGAGAACTGAATAATGCCTGGAAGGAGGAAAAACACATTCCAAATGCCTTCAGGCTGTGCTTCTGTTTGGGGGTTCGGCTCTGTATTTCAAATGCTGAGCAGAAATTCCCTTGAGGCCCTGGGGCACTTGGGTGGCTCAGTCATTAAGCGTCTGCCTTCGGCTCAGGTCATGACCCCAGGGTCCTGGGATCGAGCCCCGCATCGGGCTCCCTGCTCAGTGGGAAGCCTGCTTCTCCCTCTCCCACTCCCCCTGCTTGTGTTCTCTCTCTCCCTGTGTCTATCTCTGTCAAATAAATAAAATCTTAAAAAAAAAGAAATTCCCTTGAGGCCCTGGATGGAGTGGCGTGTAGCTGGAGGGGTCAGGAACCAGCAAACTTTGCCCAGCACTGTGGGTGTTCTCCAGACTCCCGGCAAAGTCGGCCACCTGTAGTGCTTAGGAAAGCACTAGCTTATCGCTCCTGCCCCCTTTAACCCTGGCCACCAGGGAGTTCCAGCTCCAAGCTGGTTTCTTCCTTCCTACTGGGTGGTTGCTGCGGGTCAGTCAAAGAGACAGCAGAGTATAGAGCAGCAATTCCCAAACTAGTAGAAAATCTGGCTCCATGAGGTAAAGACGTAGGTGAATATATGAAGGGGCCATGAGTCTATGAAGCCCACGCAGAAAAAATGGGCTGTCGAACTAACATTCATCATTATTTTCTCAGTTTTCCATTAATATTAACTTTTCCTTTTGTTTTTAATTGGTTGCCACAAAAAACTTATTTTTTGTGTATGGGAAAAGCCCTTAACATTGAGAACATTCTACACATCAACTTGGGAGAGCCATGTTATGTGGCGGAAAGACGATGGGCCCCTCAGCGGTAGGCTCAGGGTGACCAACTGTCCAGGTTTGCTCAGGGCTGAGGAGAGTTTGGGCTTTTTTTAGGACAGGGGACTGTCATTGCTCATACCAGGACAGTTCTGAGCCAACTGGATGAATGGCTTGCCTTGTACGAGCTGCTTCTGTCCTCCAAGCCGGGTGTGCTCACCTGCCGAATCACCGGGTGTTCAGTGAACACAGGTAGTAGGTAGGGGATGATGCTCAGCAAGTGCTCACTGTTAGGGACTGGTGGGCAGCACGTGGGTTTGGCCTTCTGTTGGGTGTAGTCAAGGAATGACTGGGTTACTTACAGAATTCTAGAATTCTGTCTCCTTAAGAAGTCAGGGTGTCAGGAGACACAGACGCCCCCTGGCTTCCCCAAGAGCGGCAGGAATTCAGGGAAGACTCAGCTCCTGATGGTTGGAGAGGCCTGGTTCCACAGATGGAGGATTCAAGCCTGAAGGCTGGGCTGCAGATAGGGTCATTGATTCTTTACACACCTGTGCCCTTAGAAGTATCATCCAATGTCCATCAGTATTCACATTTCCTAATTACCTCATCATTTTTTAAAAAAGATTTTATTTATTTGACAGAGAGAGAGAGAGAAAGAGAGAGCGTGAGCACGAGCAGGGGGAGGGGAAGAGGGAGAGGGAGAGAGGGAGAGGGAGAGGGAGAGGGAGAAGCAGGCTTCCCGCTGAGTAAGGAGCCCGACGCAGGGTTCCATCCCAGGGCCCTGGGATCAGGACCTGAGCTGAAGGCAGACACTTAACCACTGAGCCACCCAGGTGCCCCTCATCACTTTTTTTTTTTTAAGAGTTATTTTGCTCACATCAGGATCCAAACACGGTCCATGCTTTGCACTTGGTCAATTTGTCTCATAGGGTCCTCCTTCCCTCCCTCCTCATTTTCCCCTACCAGGCATTTTTTGGAGAGAGCTGGGTTTTCGCCCGGTAGCATTTGTACACCTGGATTTTTCCGGTTGCATCCCTCTGGAGTTGTGTAATGTGTTCCTCTGTCTCCTGCGCTTCTTGTGAGCTAATAGTTCCATTTGGAGTCTTGATGAGATCTAGCGGAGATTGCTGGCAAGCAGAACCAGAGGTGGAGCAGTTGGTTCCACTTGCATTGTCCTCTGGTGACCGAGAACTCTGGAAACCAGGGACAAGTCGGATTTATCAGTATGTGGCAGGATCTCTGTATACCTCTGTGTCCAAAGACCAGGCACCTCAGCAGCTTCCCCTTAGGGGAAAGGCTCTGGGGCCAGATACCTGGGTCACAGCCACTCTGCCTCTCACTGTGCACCTGGTACAACTTACTGAACTTTCTGGATCCCAGTTTCTGAACCTGTCAGGTGGGGATAATAGTATCTCCTCTGCATAAAAGCTCAGAGTAGCCTTTCCGGGACGCAGCTGCTAAATGCTCCCAAGGTTGGTGATCCTTCTTGCAATCAGCTATTCCATCTGCCTGATCACCCAGATGCACCCCTCAGATGGTGCAGGTGGGAGAGCCAGTGCCTAGCTTGGGAGGGGCCCTGGGAAGGTGACATCACCCAGACAGAGCTTCCCTGGCTCTCTGATGCTTGCCCGAGGGAGGCGTGAGTCACCTCTTGAAGTCAAACATTGCTTTGTTCCTCATTTCTCCTTTTGAAAAGCAAATGTTCCTGGGCAGCATTAAATCCCAAATCATTTCTGGAGAAGGGTTGAGAGGAGGGGGAACAGTCCAGAAAACGGAGACGTGGCAGGGAGTGTCTATGAAGGGAGTTCCCTCCCATCCTTGGGGCTCACAGGCCAGAGGCTCTGGGCTGACTGAGCTCAGAAGTGAATGGGGCTATCCCAGGCTGTCCCAGGACGTCTTGGAGAATGGCCACTGGGGGGAAACAGGCCTTCCACAGTCACTCTCAAGGTCCTGTGTGTGTAGCGTTATGCAAATCTCCAGGGTGGGATGGGACACGAGTATTTAGAAACGACATCCAATTATAACATGTTTCAAAGAGGGGAAAAAGCCCTACCGAATTGCAGCACAGCCTACAAAAGTAAAGAAGTATCGGTGAAGCTGGGGTAAGGTGGTAAGAACGAGAAACACTTCTTGTGGGGGGTGGGGGGACTGGGAGAGGGGGCAGGGGGTGGGAGGGGGGTGGCGCCACCCGGAACAGAGGTTTCAAGGAGGCTGGAAAAACGCGTGGCCAGCTTGGCGAGTGGAGGCGTCGGCGCGCCCTCTAGAGGCCAGGAGCCCAAAGTACAGTGCCAGCCACGGTCAAATCCCCCCCCCCACCCGCGCATCCCGGCTTCCCTTGGCCCGCGTCCTCCAGGAGCCGCGCAGTCTACGCTGGGCAGGTCCAACAGGGAGGCGAGACTTACACACAAGAAAGGCGCCGGGGGACAAGGCGTTGGCCCAGGCAAACGTTCGTCTTGCCTTAGATTGCTCTGCCCCCAGCGCACTGAGGGAGGGAACTGAGGCGGTAACTTGCAGGTTAAAGTTACCGGGTTTCCCCTAGTTTACAAGACTTTTGCAAATAGTTTTCAGATTTAAGACTCCCCATCAGGCCTCCTTTCTGAAGGCATCTGCCCCCAACCCTTCCTAAGAGGTCAGAGGCAGAGGGTGGGCTCTGGCCCGAGGCTGTGTGTGGGCCGGCCGCCCCCCCCCCCCCCCCCCCCCCCCCCGTCCCTTAGTGTGCATGGGTGGCCCCGGGAACTCAGGACCTGCTGATGCCTTCTGCCCCAAGCCCAGCGCTCCTGGGCCCCTATGCTCATTTGCCCTAACTTCGTGCTTACTGGCATTGCCACCCTTGAGGCCTCGTGGCCTGGTTTACGAGTCCAGCCTGTGTCCCTCTTCCTCAGATTCCCTTTGCACCTTGCTGAGGGAATCAGCACCTGGGTTATCCTCCTGGGACCATGGGCACGTCTGGCCCTCAACACGGGCACACTGTTTTCCTTGGCAGATGCCTTCAGGGCTTCCCAAGATCTCCCCACGGGGTGCCTGGAAGCAGGAGGAGCCACCTGTCTGATGTGTCACCACCCCCAGACACTGCAGTATTTTGCTCTTAGGGGACTTGATCTCCCTCCTCCATATTCAGCCACAGGAGGGAAAGAGGAAGAAAAGATTCTCAGGACTCACCTCCTGCCCTCCCTCTCTCTACCACCTGTCTTCTCCCTTCCCCCCAGACCTACGTAGAGGCTCCCCCTTGTCCAAGGAAGTGGAAAAACCCCTTACTTAGGTCAGACTCTGCATCCTCTTTATGCTGCAGCTTATTTTAATGGTCGACTCTCTGTCCTCCAAGCTTTGCTTTTGGTAAGTAAGGGGAAGCTTTTGGAAATCGGAAAACCTTTTCTCTCCATAAAGTCAAGTTTTCAAGATTGCTGTCTTTCTAGGGCAAAAAAGAAATTAATTTGAAAGGTGAGCAATGACACATTCAAAAGACATGTTCTAGGTCTCTAACTTCAAAAGTGAAGATTATGATTTTGCGTAATTTTTAAGTAGCCAGGTTTGGTACTTCAATATAATTCTGCCCTAAAGGGAATCAGGACTCCATTAGAAGGTAACGAATTCCATGTACAGGGAAGAGAAAAGCAGGAATGGGCTTAAACTATCCTGCTGTTGTCTTCTAACAATGAAAGATTGCTGAAATGTGGGGTGAGCCTGGGGGCAGGTCATGTTAATAGAACAAAGGGTCTGGTTGGCCAAACTGCAACAGCTGGCAACCACTTATCACAATTTGAGTGTCAAAGTTGAATAACAATTGTAGTTGTTAAGAGCAAGTCTGGTCTAAAAAGACCCGAGACCATAATGGTAGTTCGAAATGTTTATATAAAGTATACAAAGACAGTATTTTAAATGCATTTCAATATTAAGAAGAGTGTTATGGGGGTGCCTGGATGGTTCAGTCGGTTGGACTTCTGCCTTCGGCTCAGGTCATGATCTCAGGGTCCTGGGATCGAGCCCTGTGGAGGGGGGGGTTCCTGTTCAGTGGGGAGCCTGGCTTCTCTATCTCCTGCTCCCCATGCTTGTGCTCTCTCTCTCTCTGTCAAATAAAATAAATAAAATCTTAAAAAAGTGTTATGTATGGCTTTCTTATTTCTTCAGGTTCTGTCTGTTTATAAAACTATGTCCAACATGTTCTTTATGTTTGTAAGTGGGAACAGTTGAATATGGGATGTGCAAGCAGGCAAGAGGTGACCAGGAAGAGTAGCGTTGACAGTCACACAAGGTCACAAAATAGAAAGAAAGTGTGTTGCAAGATGAAGGATGAGGTAAGTCTCCAAAAGGAGAGAATCAATTGCCTAGACGTTAAATTCCTTGAGTTCTGGGAGATGAAACCTCTAGTTGTTCTACTTAATTAAAATGAGTCTTCAGAAAGCAAGAGTGTTTCCTCCCCTCCTTCCTTCCCCTTCTCCTTTCCCCCCTTCTCTGGTTCTTCCCCTTTCTCTCCCCTCTCACTCATTTTCCAAGGTTTTTTGCTGTATTCCTAGAAGGTATCAAAATAAGCACTACCATAATTGTACAAACATAAAAGAACAAGTGTAAGAGTGATGGTTGTAAGATGAATCCCATGGTGCTGATATTTTAAAACATATTTCAACGTAAATGTAGTAGTTTTATAGTCATTGGATTTGTGGATATTTTATATCAGTCTAGATCTTTTTTTCTTTTTTTTTTTTTAAGATTTTTCTTTTTGAGTAATCTCTACACCCAACATGGGGCTGGAAGTTACAGCCCCAAGATCAAGAGTTGCCTGCTCCACTGACTGAGCCAGCCAGGTGCTCCTAGATCTACTTTACCTTTTTTTTTTTAAAGACCTTATTTATTTATTTGAGAGAGAGAGTGCATGCCATCGACTGAGCTGGGGGAGGGGAAAGGGGGAGGGAGAGGAATAAGCAGACAATGCACTGAGCACAGAGCTTGGTGTAGGCCAATCCCATGACCCCAAGATTATGATCTGAGCTGAAACCAAGAGTCAGATGTTCAACTGACTGGGCTACGCAGACACCCCATCCCTAGATCTTTTTCTTAAAGGGACAGATAGTAAATATTTTTGGCTTTGTGGGATTCATGGTCTGTGTTGTAACTACTCAACTCGGCTGTCATAGAGCAAAAGAAGCCATAGACAACTTCCAAATGAAGGGCATGGCTGTTGGCCATGAGAACCATGTTGTGTGCATATAAAACTATTTTTTAAAAGATTTTATTTATTTATTTGAGAGAGACACAGCAAGAGAGGGAACACAAGCAGAGGGGAGTGAGAGGGAGAAGCAGGCTTCCTGCTGAGCAGGGAGCCTGATACGGGGCTCGATCCCAGGACCCTGGGATCATGACCTGAGCCGAAGGCAGATGTTTAACGACTGAGCCACCCAGGTGCCCCTAAAACTCCATTTATAAAAGCAGACAGTGGGCCATAGTTTGTTGACTCCTGGGCTAGGGTATTTATTTTTATTTTTCATTTTAAAAAAATATTTATTTTGGAGAGAGAGGGACAGGGGAGAGGGAGAGAAATCCTCAAGCAGACTCCCTGCTGAGTGCGGAGCCTGACATGGGACTCCATTCCAGGACCCTGAGATCATGTCCTGAGCTGAAATCAGGAGTCGGACCTTAACCAACTGAGCCACCCAGGCGCCCCTGGACTAGAGTATTTAAAGCTTCAAATAATCAGTTTGTGATAAGACTATCATTTTAGTGTAAACCATTTGGGATATTTATTGAATTGAGTTTGTAATCACTGTTCAAATGTTTATGAAAAATTATTCTCCAGGTATGCCTGGGTGGCTCAGTTAAGCGGCTGCCTTCGGCTCAGGTCATGATCCTGGGGTCCCGGGATCGAGCCCTGCATGGGGCTCCCTGCTCAGTGGCAAGTCTGCTTCTCCCTCTCCCTCTGCCTGCCTCTCTGCCTACTTGTGCTCTTTCTCTATCTCTCTGTCAAATAAATAAATAAAATCTTAAAAAAAAAAGCATGAATTCCTATACAAGTGATGGGAAGTGTTCCTCTCTACTCAAAAAAGTCTTTCTGATACTATAATTTTCCACCCATGTAAATTCAGAATCTAAATTCCCACATCTTCCCGTTAGTAAAAGAATTCCCATTAAGATGTTGTGGCAGAGACTGGCCAGCTACTAAGCAAACCCATTTCCTCTTCTCCCCGAGCACACAGCCAGACTCCATTTCCCCACCCCCACAGTTTGACTACTGTGTGACTGAATTCCAGTAAATGGAATATCAGTGCAAGTGAGGCACATCAGTTCCAGAGCTGGCCCGCAAAAGCCTCCCCATCTTTTTTCCAGTCCACACTCTGACTATGGACAACTCAAAAGCTGGGGAAGGGAGGGCAGAGCCAGGACGTGGAGGGCCCCATCCACTGAGGGGGAAATCTGCTTTGGGCTTCCCATGAGTGAGCAATAAAATTCTCTTGTGTTGAGCTACCGAGATTTTTGACTTAGCTGTCACAGCCAATAATGTCTTTTTTTAAAATATATTTTATTTATTTATTTATTTGAGAGAGTTCATGAGAGGGGAGAGGGTCAGAGGGAGAAGCAGACTCCCTGCTCAGCAGGGAGACCGATGCGGGACTCGATCCCGGGACTCCAGGATCATGACCTGAGCCAAAGGCAGTCGCTTAACCAACTGAGCCACCCAGGCACCCACAGCCAATAATGTCTTAATTATGGTAATGGTGGATAGCAGTGGAGATTTATTAATTTATTTTGGAATATCTTTAAAGGTGGAGGAAGGCAAGAAGGTGGAATTTTTACATTTATCCATCTATTCATTCAACAAGTATTTATTGAGGATTTACGTGGCTAAGTTCTGAGGATACAGAGACAGAGAAGATGCAGCTCCTGTCTTCGAGGATTCGGCTTAGGTCATGATCCCAGGGTCCTGGGATCGAGCCCCGCATCGGGCTCCTGGCTCAGAGAGGAGCCTGCTTCTCCCTCTCCCTGTCTCTCTCCCTTCTCATGCTTTCTCTCTCTGTATCTCTGTGTCTCAAATGAATAAATAAAATCTTTTAAAAAACAAACACAAATGGAGTGTCCTGTGATAGAAATATATCCAAGTGGGCGGGTGGGATAGAGGAGGGAGTTCCCATTTCGGGGGAAGGAGGAAACAGCTTTCAAAGGCAAACAAGGCTGCCATAGCTTGGAGCCAGTTGCCTCTACTCGAGCAGGGGGAGGTTAGGGAGGGCAGGAGGTAGGCTAGGGAAGCAGACATCCCTTAGATCCCACCAGGCAGGTGGCAAGAGGCAGATGGTGGGGTTCAGGACTGAGCTCTGCATAAAACCTCAGGATTCAGCAGAAATCTAGTCTCACGGTGCTACCATACGAAGAGGCCGCCGGGTGAGCTGAGCGATGGGCTTGAGTGAGCTTCTTGGGACTTTTACAGGTTGGCACCGTCATAGTTCTTCCCTTGGCCTCCAGAGGGCGCGCCAGTGCTTCCCACAAAGGTTCACTCTTGAATACAGTAGTCTCCGCTTAGACCAGGTTTTCCTGCAGTCAACCACCCAGTGGAAGCAGATGATCCTCTTTCTGACGTATAATCAGGTCAGTAGTAGCCTGATGCTACGTCACTATGGCTGCGTCATTCCCCTCAATTCATCTCATCATGTGGGCGCTTTATCATCTCGAAACATCACAAGAAGAAGGGTGAGTACTGGACAATAAGATATCTTAACAGAGAGACCACATTCACATAACTTTTATTACAGTATATTGTTCTTTTTTTTAATAGTTTATTTATTTATTTGAGAGAGACAGAGATAGTGAGAGAGAGCTCGAGCAGGAAGGAGGGGGAGAAGCAGACACCCCACGGAGCAGGGAGCCCGATGCGGGGCTTGATCCCAAGACCCTGGGATCATGACCTGAGCCGAAGGCAGACACTTAACCATCTGAGCCACCCGGGCACCCCTACAGTATATTGTTCTTTTTTTTTTTTATTTTTTTTTTATTTTTATTTTTTTATTTTTTTTTTTATTTTTTATTTTTAATTTTTTTTTTAATTTTTATTGTTATGTTAATCACCATATATTACATCATTAGTTTTTGGTGCAGTGTTCCATGATTCATTGTTTGTTCATAACACCCAGTGCTCCATGCAGAACGTGCCCTCCTCAATACCCATCACCAGGCTAACCCATCCCCCTACCCACCTCCCCTCTAGAACCCTCAGTTTGTTTTTCAGAGTCCATCATCTCTCATGGTTCGTCTCCCCCTCTGACATACTCCCCTTTTCTTCCTCTCCTGTTATCTTCTTCTTTTTCTTTTTTCTTAAAATATGTTGCGTTATTTGTTTCAGAAGTACAGAACTGTGATTCAACAGTCTTGCACAATTCACAGCGCTCACCATAGCACATACCCTCCCCAATGTCTATCACCCAGCCACCCCATCCCTCCCACCCCCAACCACTCCAGTAACACTCAGTTTCTTTCCTGAGATTAAGAATTCCTCATATCAGTGAGGTCATGTGATACATGTCTTTCTCTGATTGACTTATTTCACTCAGCATAACACCCTCCAGTTCCATCCACGTCGTTGCAAATGGCAAGATCTCATTCCTTTTGATGGCTGCATAATATTCCATTGTGTATATATACCACATCTTCTTTATCCATTCATCTGTCGATGGGCATCTTGGCTCTTTCCACAGTTTGGCTATGGTGGACATTGCTGCTATAAACATTGGGGTACACGTACCCCTTCGGGTCCCTACATTTGTATCTTTGGGGTAAATACCCAGTAGTGCAATTGCTGGATCGAACGGTAGCTCTAATTTCAACTGTTTGAGGAACCTCCATACTGTTTTCCAGAGGGGTTGCACCAGCTTGCATTCCCACCAACAGTGTAGGAGGGTTCCCCTTTCTCCACATCCCCGCCAACATCTGTCGTTCCCTGACTTGTTAATTTTAGCCATTCTGACGGGTGTGAGGTGGTATCTCATTGAGGTTTTGATTTGGATTTCCCTGATGCCGAGCGATGTTGAGCACTTTTTCATGTGCCTGTTGGCCATTTGGATGTCTTCTTTGGAGAAATGTCTGTTCATGTCTTCTGCCCATTTCTTGATTGGATTATTTGTTCTTTGGGTGTTGAGTTTGATAAGTTCTTTATAGATTTTGGATACTAGCCCTTTATCTGATATGTCATTTGCAAATATTTTCTCCCATTCTGTCGGTTGTCTTTTGGTTTTGTGGACTGTTTCTTTTGCTGTGCAAAAGCTTTTTATCTTGATGAAATCCCAATAGTTCATTTTTGCCCTGGCTTCCCGTGCCTTTGGCGATGTTTCTAGGAAGAAGTTGCTGCGGCTAAGGTCGAAAAGGTTGCTACCTGTGTTCTCCTTTAGGATTTGGATGGACTCCTGTCTCACGTTTAGGTCTTTCAACCATTTGGAGTCTATTTTTGTGTGTGGTGTAAGGAAATGGTCCAGTTTCATTCTTCTGCATGTGGCTGTCCAATTTTCCCAACACCATTTGTTGAAGAGACTGTCTCTTTTCCATTGGACATTCTTTCCTGCTTTGTCAAAGATAAGTTGACCATAGAGTTGAGGGTCCATTTCTGGGCTCTCGATTCTGTTCCATTGATCGATGTGTCTGTTTTTGTGCCAGTACCATACTGTCTTGATGATGACAGCTTTGTAATAGAGCTGGAAGTCCGGAATTGTGATGCCGCCAGCTTTGCTTTTCTTTTTCAGTATTCCTCTGGCTATTCTGGGTCTCTTCTGGTTCCATACAAATTTTAGGATTATTTGTTCCATTTCTTTGAAAAAAGTGGATGGTATTTTGATGGGGATTGCATTGAATGTGTAGATTGCTCTAGGTAGCATTGACATCTTCACAATGTTGATTCTCCCAATCCATGAGCATGGAACGTTTTTCCATTTCTTTGTGTCTTCTTCAATTTCTTTCATGAGTATTTTATAGTTTTCTGAGTACAGATCCTTTGCCTCTTTGGTTAGATTTATTCCTAGGTATTTAATGGTTTTGGGTGCAATTGTAAATGGGATCGACTCCTTGATTTGTCTCTCTTCTGTCTTGTTGTTGGTGTATAGGAATGCCACTGATTTCTGTGCATTGATTTTATATCCTGCTACTTTACTGAATTCCTGTATGAGTTCTAGCAGTTTTGGGGTGGAGTCTTTTGGGTTTTCCACATACAGTATCATATCGTCTGCAAAGAGTGAGAGTTTGACTTCCTCTTTGCCGATTTGGATGCCTTTGATTTCTTTTTGTTGTCTAATTGCTGTGGCTAGGACTTCTAATACTATGTTGAATAGCAGTGGTGAGAGTGGACATCCCTGCCGCGTTCCTGACCTTAGGGGAAAAGCTCTCAGCCTTTCCCCATTGAGGATGATATTCGCTGTAGGTTTTTCATAGATGGCTTTTATGATATTGAGGTATGTACCCTCTATCCCTATACTCTGAAGAGTTTTGATCAAGAAAGGATGCTGTACTTTGTCAAATGCTTTTTCTGCATCTATTGAGAGGATCATATGATTCTTGTTCTTTCTTTTGTTAATGTATTGTATCACGTTGATTGATTTGCGGATGTTGAACCAGCCTTGCAGCCCAGGGATAAATCCCACTTGGTCGTGGTGAATAATCCTTTTAATGTACTGTTGGATCCTATTGGCTAGTATTTTGGTGAGAATTTTTGCATCCATGTTCATCAAGGATATTGGTCTGTAATTCTCTTTTTTGATGGGGTCTTTGTCTGGTTTTGGGATCAAGGTAATGCTGGCCTCATAAAATGAGTTTGGAAGTTTCCCTTCCATTTCTATTTTTTGGAACAGTTTCAGGAGAATAGGTATTAATTCTTCTTGAAATGTCTGATAGAATTCCCCTGGGAAGCCATCTGGCCCTGGGCTTTTGTTTCTTGGGAGATTTTTGATGACTGTTTCAATTTCCTTAGTGGTTATAGGTCTGTTCAGGTTTTCTATTTCTTCCTGGTTCAATTTTGGTAGTTGATACATCTCTAGGAATGCACCCATTTCTTCCAGGTTATCTAATTTGCTGGCATAGAGTTGCTCATAATATGTTCTTATAATTGTTTGTATTTCTTTGGTGTTGGTTGTGATCTCTCCTCTTTCATTCATGATTTTGTTGATTTGGGTCATTTCTCTTTTCTTTTTGATCAGTCTGGCCAGGGGTTTATCAATCTTGTTAATTCTTTCAAAGAACCAGCTCCTAGTTTCGTTGATCTGTTCTACTGTTCTTTTGGTTTCTAGTTCATTGATTTCTGCTCTGATCTTTATGATTTCTCTTCTCCTGCTGGGTTTAGGCTTTATTTGCTGTTCTTTCTCCAGCTCCTTTAGGTGTAGGGTTAGGTTGTGTATTTGAGACCTTTCTTGTTTCTTGAGAAAGGCTTGTATTGCTATATACTTTCCTCTCAGGACTGCCTTTGCTGTATCCCAAAGATTTTGAACAGTTGTGTTTTCATTTTCATTGGTTTCCATGAATTTTTTTAATTCTTCTTTAATTTCTTGGTTGACCCATTCATTCTTTAGTAGGATGCTCTTTAGCCTCCATGTATTTGAGTTCTTTCCGACTTTCCTCTTGTGGTTGAGTTCTAGTTTCAAAGCACTGTGGTCTGAAAATATGCAGGGAATGATCCCAATCTTTTGGTACCGATTGAGACCTGATTTGTGACCTAGGATGTGATCAATTCTGGAGAATGTTCCATGGGCACTAGAGAAGAATGTGTATTCCTTTGCTTTGGGATGGAATGTTCTGAATATGTCTGTGAAGTCCATTTGGTCCAGTGTGTCATTTAAAGTCTTTATATCCTTGTTGATCTTTTGCTTAGATGATCTGTCCATTTCAGTCAGAGGGGTGTTAAAGTCCCCCACTATTATTGTATTGTTGTCAATGTGTTTCTTTGCTTTTGTTATTAATTGCCTTATATAATTGGCTGCTCCCATGTTCGGGGCATAGATATTTACAATTGTTAGATCTTCTTGTTGGATAGACCCTTTAAGTAGGATATAGTGTCCTTCCTCATCTCTTATTACAGTTTTTGTTTTAAAATCTAATTTGTCTGATATAAGGATTGCCACCCCAGCTTTCTTTTGGTGTCCATTAGCATGGTAAATGGTTTTCCACCCCCTCACTTTCAATCTGGGGGTGTCTTTGGGTCTAAAATGAGTCTCTTGCAGACAGCATATTGATGGGTCTTGTTTTTTAATCCAATCTGATAGCCTGTGTCTTTTGATTGGGGCATTTAGCCCATTTACATTCAGGGTAACTATTGAAAGGTATGAATTTAGTGCCATTGTATTGCCTGTAAGGTGACTGTTAACTGTCTGTTGTCTGTGTTCGTTTCTGCTCTTTGCTGCTTTTAGGTTCTCTCTTTGCTTAGAGGACCCCTCTCAATATTTCTTGGAGGGCTGGTTTCGTGTTTGCAAATTCCTTTAGTTTTTGTTTGTTCTGGAAGCTTTTTATCTCTCCTTCTATTTTCAATGATAGCCTAGCTGGATATAGTATTCTTGGCTGCATATTTTTCTCGTTTAGTGCTCTGAAGATATCTTGCCAGTCCTTTCTGGCCTGCCAGGTCTCTGTGGATAGGTCTGTTGCCAATCTAATGTTTCTACCATTGTAGGTTACATATCTCTTCTCCCGAGCTGCTTTCAGGATTTTCTCTTTGTCTCTGAGACTCGTAAGTTTTACTATTAGATGTCGGGGTGTTGACCTATTATTATTGATTTTGAGAGGGGTTCTCTGTGCCTCCTGGATTTTAATGCCTGTTTCCTTCCTCACATTAGGGAAGTTCTCTGCTATAATTTGCTCCAATATACCTTCTGCCCCTCTCTCTCTGTCTTCTTCTTCTGGGATCCCAATTATTCTAATGTTGTTTCGTCTTATCATATCACTTATCTCTCGAATTCTGCCCTCGTGATCCTGTAGTTGTTTCTCTCTCTTTTTCTCAGCCTCTTTATTTTCCATCATTTGGTCTTCTATATCGCTGATTCTCTCTTCTGCCTCATTTATCCTAGCAGTTAGTGCCCCCATTTTTGATTGCACCTCATCAATAGCCTTTTTGATTTCGATTTGGTTAGATTTTAGTTCTTTTATTTCTCCAGAAAGGGTTTCTCTAATAACTTCCACGCTTTTTTCAAGCCCAGCTAGTATCTTTAAAGTCATGATTCTGAACTCTAGGTCCGACATTGTACTAATGTCTGTATTGAGTAGGTCCCTGGCTGATGGTACTACCTCTTGTTCTTTTTGCTGAGGTGATTTCTTTCGTCTTGTCATTTTGTCCAGAGGAGAATAGATGAATGAGAGAACAAAATGCTAACAGGTTTACAATGTCCCCAGCAAATATACTGTATACAAATCAGAAAAGACCTGAAACCAGGGGAAAAGAAAGGGAAAGAAAGAAAAAAGAAAGAGAAAAAGAAAAAAAAAGATAAAAACAAACACAAAACAATACAAAAAAGGCAGAGTATGATCAAATATGATCAGGCTCGTGCATAGATCAGTGCCACACACTAGATTTTGGGCGTATTTTGGTCTGGTAGAAAAAAGTGCCTCCTAAAATTTTAAAGGAAGAAAGACATATATGTACAAAATAAGGGTTGATACAATGAAGGGATGGAAGATGACTGTAAAGATGAAAATTATAAAAGATTTTATAAAAGGACTTGGTAAGATAAGTTGTTCGAAAAAAGAAGATTTAAGAAAAAAAAAAAAAAGGAAAAAGGGAGAGAATGTGATCAGGCAGGAGAGTAGAACAAAGCCATACACTAGTGATTTAGGGTATATTTTGATCTGTTAGAAGAAACTGTACCTCAAAATTTTAAAGAGAGAACAACTTATATATATATGCCAAAAATAAGGGTAACTACTATGAAGGGATAAAATATGACTCTAAAAATGAAAAATAAATGTTTTGTTTTTTTTTTTAAAAAGGGATTTATAAGATGTTGGTTGAAAAAGGGAAAAAGAAAAATTAAAAAAAAACAGTCAACAAAAATTAATTTTGATGAAATAATGAATCATGGTAAAAAAAAAAAAAAAAAAAAGCCATGAATCGATGTGCAGTATTCCCCTAGCGCTGGAGTTCTCCTATTCTCCTTGATCGATCAACTTGATCTTGGCTTGCTGGCTGTTTGTGTTGATCTTCTGGGGGAGGGGCCTGTTGCTGTGGTTTCCAAATGTCTTTGCCGGAGGCGGAATTGCCCCGCCCTTGTCGGTCCGGGCTAAGGAAGCTGCTCCGGTTTGCTCTCAGGAGCTTTTGTTCCCTGCACGCTCTCGGTACAGCTTTGGAGGACCAGGGCAGAAATGGTGGCCTCCCAATCTCCACTCGGAGGAGCCGAGAACTTGGGGCCCCGCTCCTCAGTGTGCCCCCAGAGAAAAGCAGTCACTTCCGTGTCCCCGGTCTCCGGCCGCACTCTGTGCTCACCCGGCCCGTGATCGAGCGCTGCTATCTCTGGCACCCGACCCCGCGCGGAGTCTCCAAACCCAGCAGATCCCTGCAGTGCGTTCCCGCACCGCTCCTCCCCGGGAAGGAAGGGGAGTCTCCCCGGATCTGCTGCTTGTTGGGTCCCTGCTGGGGAAGCCGTGCCCCGACTGGGCCGCAGATCACAGTTTATGGCAACCCCGAGCTGAGAGCCCGCGACTCTGCTCCGTATCTGCAGCCGGCTTCCCTGCTCCGATACCTGGGAGCTCTGGCGCACTCAGGCACCCCCAGTCTCTCTGTGACCCCAAGGGTCCTGAGACCACACTGTCCCGGGAGGATTCCACCCCCCGCTTAGCCACTGGAGCGACGTCCCTCCGCCGAGCCAACTTCTAAAAGGTCCGATTTTGTGCTCCACGGCTCTAGCACTTGCCAGAAGCGGCCGGCGGAGGCCCCTCCCCCGCCGTCTATCCTCCCGAATATCGCCTCGGATTCACTTCTCCGCACGCCCTACCTTCCAGTAAGTGGTCGCTTCTCTGTTCAGAGAGTTGTTGCTACTCTCCTGTTCGAGCTCCTGTTGAGTTTGTAGGTGTTCAGAATGGTTTGATCCCTATTCAGCTGAATTCCTGAGACCAGACGAAATCTAGGTCTCCTACTCCTCCGCCATCTTGCTCCGCCTCCTACAGTATATTGTTCTAAGTATTCTATTTTATTATTAGTTATTGCTGTTAATCTCTTTATTGTGCCTAACTGATAAATTACACTTTATCATGGGTATGAATGTATGTGTAGGAAAAAACATAGTATACATGGGGTTTGGTAGTATCTGTGGTCTTCAGGCATCCACTGGGCATCTTGGGATGTAGCCCCCATGGATAAGGAGGGACTACTGTATACATAGAATGTGTACTGTGTGTCAGGTTCAGCTCCGATCCCACAGTCTAGTAGGCGATGGGGGTGACTGACGCAAACAGATCCTTTACATGTCATGCCTGTCATGAGTCCACCAGGAGACATACACGTAGGATATCATAAGAACCCAGAGAAGGGGTTGGCTATGTGTCCGTAAGAAGTAAGGACTCCTTGTCCTCACCTTCTGGAATTTGTACACCAAGTCCTAGTTCCCTCCACACAAGAAAAACTGCCTGATTTATTAAGCAGATGCTGGACACCAAGCACTACATACATCTAAACACATCCGATTTCCTTGAATTCTAGTAACAACCCCCTTTCCGGATGAGTAAATGGAATCATGGAGAGGTTAACTAGCAAGTGGCAGAGCCAGGATTGGAATCCAAACTTGCTGGCATTGAAATAAATCTCATGCTTTTAGGCCTTCTGTTCTAGGGCTACCCGGGAGCTACACATTTTGCTCATCAGGCCCCCAGGCCTTCTTTTCTCTGGATCGGGGCCCATTCCACCCCAGAAATCAATGACACCATCTCTCTGCATGTCCTTCTGAGAACTGTAGTTGGCTCTCTCTGGACTGTCTCCACCCCTACCCTGCCTTCCTATGCGACAGTGGGTAGATCTGGCCAGCCTTTGCTTGGGACGCTGGGCAGTCAGGTCTCCTCACAGCCTAGCCTTCTCCTACCGCAGGTATATCATGGCCACAGTCACCTGCATAGCTTCAGGCTTGGCTTTGCTCCCCCCTCCAATGCCATCTTCTGCTTCTCGCACAGATTCTACTCCATGTAATGTCTGCCTCAAATTCTGCCTTCTCCAGGGTGATAACTTGCTGGCCCACAAGGACCTCTGCCTATTATCTTCATTTCTGAAACAAATTAAATCAATTTATCAGGTGTTGTCCCAAGACATATCTCTCCTATGATAATTTATTTTAGGATAGTTATCATGTATGTGATAGCCTTTCCTACTACAGGAAGACGTGAAGTGTGTCCAAATTTCAATAGGCTTAAAGTAAAGATGTAGGGCACCTGGGT
Organism: Zalophus californianus; assembly: GCF_009762305.2. Classification (NCBI taxonomy): domain Eukaryota; kingdom Metazoa; phylum Chordata; class Mammalia; order Carnivora; family Otariidae; genus Zalophus; species Zalophus californianus. The sequence goes on from NC_045597.1 coordinate 94,323,255, forward strand.
GGCTCAGTCGTTAAGCATCTGCCTTCGGGTCAGGTTGTGATCCCAGGGTCCTGGGATCGAGCCCCGAATTGGGCTCCCTGCCCGGTGGGAAGCCTGCTTCTCCCTCTCCCACTCCCCCTGCTTGTGTTCCCTCTCTCTTTGTCTCTCTCTCTGTCAAAAAATAAATAAAATCTTAAAAAAAATGTGTAAGATGTAATTAAAGTACAACTTTATATTTGCCTCTAATGCATGTTTTTGTTACTTTAAAAATATTAACTTTATTGAGATATATTTTAATACTATGAAATGCACCCATTTTAAGTGCATATTTTGATGAATTTTGACAAATTTACATAACCATGTTAGACCACCATAATCAAGATAGAGGACATTTATAATCATCCAAAAGAATTTCTGTGTGTTCCTTCTCAATCAATGGTTCCCAGCTTCTGTCTTGGCCAAAGGCAATCACTGATCTGGTTTCTGACCCTATAGATTAGATTTGTCTTTTCTAGAGTTTCATATAAGTGAAATATAAAGTATGTACTCTTGTGTCAGACTTCTTTCACTCAGCATAATGTACTGGATATTCATCTGTGGACCAGTATTTCCATATTATTGTTGAATAGTAGTTTCAGTGTATTAATACACCACAATTTGCTTTTCCATGCTCCCATTATGGACAGTGGAGTTCTTTCTTGGTCACTGAGAATAGAACTGCTCTGAACATTTGGGTGTTGTGTGGACATATGTTTTCATTCATTTTTTAATCAATACCAAAGAGAAGAATTGCGCAGTCATCTGATAAGGTTTTGTTTAACTTTATAAGAAACTCCTAAATTACGTGGTCACACCATTTTACATTCCCGTTAGCAATGGATGAGAATTCCAGTTGCTCCATATCTTCAGCACTTAGTACCGTTAATCTTTTATAATCTGAGCCATTTTAGCAGATATGTAATGTTATCTAATTGTGGCTTTAACTAACTCTGATGACCAATGATGTTAAGTATCTTTTCTTGTGCTTATTGACCTTTTGCATATTTTCTTTTGTAAGTGACTATTCAAGTCTTTTGCCAATTTTTAGAAATTGGGTTGTCTTTTTAGTGTAAGAACTTTTTAGTAAAAACTTTTTTTTTAAGACTTTTTATTTATTTATTTGAGAGAGAGAATGAGATAGAGAGAGAGAGCATGAGAAGGGGGAGGGTCCGAGGGAGAAGCAGACTCACTGCTGAGCAGGGAGCCCGATGTGGGACTCGATACCGGGACTCCAGGATCATGACCTGAGCCGAAGGCAGTTGCCCAACCAACTGAGCCACCCAGGCGCCCTTTAGTAAAAACTTTTTATATATTAGAGATACAGTTTCTTTGTCAGGTAAATGTATTTTCAATATCTTTTTCCAAGTTTCCAAGTTTCCATGTTAAAATGTATTACCCAAGTTTAGGCTTCCCCTTTTATTTTCTTAACTATGTTTTTTTAAAGGGTAAAGGTTTTAATACTGATGAGTGCAATTTATCAATTTTTCTCTTTTATAGTTTGTGCTTTTTGTGTCCTATCTAATCTCTGCTTACCCCAGTTTTCAAATATTGTCTCATGTTTTCTTCTAGTAGTTTTGTAGTTCTATTTTTATATTTGGGTCTATGATCCATTTTGAGTTAACTTTTTGTACATGGTATGAAACAAGGGATGGATTTATTAATTTTTTCCCCTAAGAACATAGAGCTGTTTCAGCTTCATTTGTTAAAACTCTATCTGTGGGGCACCTAGGTGGCTCAGTCGTTAAGCATCTGCCTTCAGCTCAGGTCATGATCTGAGGGGTCTGGGATCGAGCCCCGCATCAGGCTCCCTGCTCAGCGAGAAGCCTGCTTCTCCCTCTCCCACTCCCCCTGCTTGTGTTCCTTCTCTCGCTTTGTCTCTCTCTGTCAAATAAATAAATAAGTCTTAAAAAAAAATAAAACCCTATCCTTTTCCCCACTGAATTATTTTGGAACCATTGTCAAAGATCAATTGACTAATAAAACTACAGTAATCCAGAGAGTGTGGTATTAGGGAAAGAATAGGCAAGGAGAACATTGGAATAGAATAGAGCCCGGAAATAAACCCATATGAAAGTGGTCCATTTTTTATCTTTTGATCTTTGACAAAGGAACATCCATTTATGATAAGTCTCAACAAAGTGGGTACAGAGGGAATATACCTCAACATAATAAAGCCCACAGCTAACATCATAATTAACAGGGGAAAGCTAAAGGCTTTTCTTATAAGATTAAGAACAAGACAAGGATACCCATTCTCACCACCTTTATTATAATGTTGGAATAGTATTGGAAGTCCTTGCCTGAGCAATGAGGCAAGAAAAAGAAATAAAAGGCATCAATATTGGAAAGGAACAACTAGAACTGTCATAATTTGCAGTCGATGTGATATTATATGTAGAAAACCTGAAAGACCCCACCAAAATACTATTAGAACTAATAAACAAATTCTTTAAAGTTGCAGGATACAAAATCAATATACAAAAATCAGTTGCATTTCTATATACTAATAATAAACTATCAGAAAAAGAACTAAGAATACAATCTGATTTACAATTGCATCAAAAAGAATAAAATAGCTAGGAATAACTTTAATCAAGGAGGTGAAAAAGCCTGTACACTGACTAAAATGCATTGATGAAAGAAATTGAATATGACACAGATAAACAAGATATTCTGTGCTCGTGAATTGGAAGAATTATAACTGTTAAAATGTATTACCCAAGAAATCTACAGATTCAGTGCAATCCCTATCAAAATTATTTTTTTAAGATTTTATTTTTAAGTAATCTCTACACCCAGCGTGGGGCTTGAACTTACAACTCTGAGATCAAGAGTTGTATGAGCCAGCTAGGAGCCTTCCCATCAAAATTCTAATGACATTTTTCAGAGAAATAGAATAAATGATCCTAAAATTTTTATGGAACCACAAAGGACCCCAATTAGCCAAAGCAATCTTGGGCAAGAAGAACAAAGGATTTTGATGGATTCCTGATTCATATTTAGGTCTTTCATCCATTTTGAGTCTATTTTTGTGTATGGTGTAAGAAAATGGTCTGGTATCATTCTTCTGCATGTGGCTGTCCAATTTTCCCAACACCATTTGTTGGAGATTATCTTTTTTCCATTGGATATTCTTTCCTGCTTTGTTGAAGATTAGTTTACCGTAGAGTTTGAGGGCCCATTTCTGGGTTCTCTATTCTGTTCCATTGATCTATGTGTCTGTTTTTTTTTTTTTTTTTAAGATTTTATTTATTTTTTTGAGAGAGAATGAGAGAGAGAGAGAGAACACATGAGAGGGGGGAAGGTCAGAGGGAGAAGCAGACTCCCTGCCAAGCAGGGAGCCCGATGCGGGACTCGATCCCGGGACTCCAGGATCATGACCTGAGCCTAAGGCAGTCGCTCAACCGACTGAGCCACCCAGGTGCCCTATGTGTCTGTTTTTGTACCAGTACCATACTGTCTTGATAATTACAGCTTTGTAATAGAGCTGGAAGTCCGGAATTGTGAGGCCACCTGTTTTGGTTTTCTTTTTCAACATTCCTTTGGCTATTCAGGGTCTTTTCTGGTTCCATACAAATTTTAGGATTATTTGTTCCAGCTCTGTGAAAGAAGCTGATGGTATTTTGATAGGATTGCATTGACTGTGTAGATTGCTCTAGGTAGCATAGACATTTTAATGATATTTGTTCTTCCAATCCATGAGCAAGGAACATTTTTCCATTTCATTGTGTCTTCCTCAATTTCTTTTTTTAAATTTTTAAAAAAATTTTTAAAATTTTTTATTTTTTAAAGATTTTTATTTATTTATTTGACAGAGAGAGAGATCGTGGGAGCAGGAACACAGCAGGGGGAGTGGGAGAGGGAGAAGCAGGCTTCCTGCCGAGCAGGGAGCCCGATGAGGGGCTCAATCCCAGGACCCTGGGATCATGACCTGAACTGAAGGCAGCCGCTTAACCAACTGAGCCACCCAGGCAGGCACCCCTTCCTCAATTTCTTTCTTGAGTGTTCTATAGTTTTCTGAGTACAGATCCCTTGTCTCTTTGGTTAGGTTTATACCTAGATATCTTAAGGTTTGGGGTGCAGTTGTAAATGGAATTGACTCCTTAATTACTCTTTCTTCTGTCTCATTGTTAGTGTATAAAAACACAACTGATTTGTGTGCATTGATTTTATATCCTGCCACTTTACTGAATTCCTGTATGAGTTCTAGCAGTTTTGGGGTGGAGTCTTTTGGGTTTTCCACATAAAGTATCATATCATCTGCAAACAGTGAGAGTTTGACTTCTTCTTTGCCGATTTGGATGCCTTTTATTTTTTTTTGTTGTTGTCTGATTGCTGTAGCTAGGACTTCTAATGCTATGTTGAATAGCAGTGGTGATAGTGGACATCCCTGCCGTGTTCCTGACCTTAGGGGAGAAAGCTGTCAGGTTTTCCCCACTGAGAATGATAGTTGCTGTGGCCTTTTCATATATGGCTTTTATGATATTGAGGTATATTCCCTCTATCCCTACACTGTGAAGAGTTTTAGTTAAGAAAGGATGCTGTACTTTGTCGAATGCTTTTTCTGCATCTATTGAGAGGATCATATGGTTCTTGTCCTTTCTTTTATTTATTTAGTGTATCACATTGATTGATTTGCAGATGTTGAACCATGCTTGCAGCCCAGGAATAAATCCCTCTTGGTCATGGTTAACAGTCATTTTAATGTACTGTTGGATCCTATTGGCTAGTATTTTGGTGAGAATTTTTGCATCCATGTTCATCAGGGATATCAGTCTGTAATTCCCCTTTTTGGTGGGGTCTTTGTCTGGTTTTGGGATCAAGGTAATGCTGGCCTCATAGAATGAGTTTGGAAGTTTTACTTCCATTTCTATTTTTTGAAACAGCCTCAGAAGAATAGGTATTAATTCTTCTTTAAATGTTTGGTAGAATTCCCCTGGGAAGCCATTCAGCCCTGGGCTCTTGTTTGTTGGGAGATTTTTGATTAGTGCTTCAATTTCCTTGCTGGTTATGGGTCTGTTTAGGTTTTCTATTTCTTCCTGTTTCAGTTTTGGTAGTTTATACATCTCTAGGAATGCATTCCTTTCTTCCAGATTGCCTAATTTGTTGGCCTATAGTTGCTCATAATGTGTTCTTATAATTGTATTTCTTCAGTGTTGCTTGTGATCTCTTCTCTTTCAGTCATGCTTTTATTTATTTGGGTCCTTTCTCTTTTCTTTTTGAGAAGTCTGGCCAGGGGCTTATCAATCTTATTAATTCTTTCAAAGAACCAATTCCTAGTTTCGTTGATCTGTTCTACTGTTCTTTTGGTTTCTATTTCATTGATCCCCACTCTAATCTTTATTATTTCTCTTCTCCTGCTGGGTTTAGGCTTTATTTGCTGTTCTTTCTCCAGCTCTTTTTGGTGTAAGGTTAGGTCAGGTATTTGAGACATTTATTGTTTCTTGAGAAAGGCTTGTATTACTATATACTTCCCTGTTAGGACCGACTTTGCTGCATCCCAAAGGCTTTGAACAGTTGTGTTTTCATTTTCAATTGTTTCAATGAATTTTTTAAATTCTTCTTTAATTTCATGGTTTACCCAATCATTCTTTATAGGATGCTCTTTAGCCTCCATGTATTTGAGTTCTTTCCGACTTTCCTCTTGTGATTGAGCTCCAGTTTGAAAGCACTGTGGTCTGAAAATATGTAGGGAATGATCCCAATCTTTTGGTACCGGTTGAGACCTGATTTGTGACCCAGTATGTGATCTGTTCTGGAGAATGTTCCATGTGCAGTCGAGAAAAATATGTATTCTGTTGCTTTAGGATGGAATGCTCTGAATATATCTGTGAAGTCCATCTTGTCCAGTGTGTCATTCAAAGCCCTTGTTTCCTTGTTGATCTTCTGCTTAGATGATCTGTCCATTGCAGTGAGTGGGGTGTTAAATTTCCCTACTATTATTGTACTATTATCAATGTGTTTCTTTAATTTTGTTATTAATTGGTTTATATAATTGGCTGCTTCCCTGTTAGGGGCATAAATATTTACAATGTTAGATCTTCTTGTTGGATAGACCCCTTAATTATGATATAGTGTCCTTCCTCATCTCTTATTATACTCGTTGGTTTAAAATCTCATTTGTCTGATATAAGGATTGTCACCCCAGCTTTCATTTGATGTCCATTAGCATAATAAATTTTTCCCCACCCCCGACTTTCAATCCAGAGGTATCTTTGGATCTAAAATGAGTCTCTTGCAGACAGCATGTCAATGGGTCTTACTTTTTAATCTAATCTGATACCCTGTGTCTTTTGATTGGGGCATTTAGCCAATTTACATTCAGAGTAAGTATTGAAAGATATGAATTTAGTGCCATTGTATTACCTGTAAAGTCACTGTTTCTGTAGATTGTCTTTTTCCTTTCTGGTCTATGTTACTTTTGGGCTCTCTCTTCACTTAAAGGATCCTTACGGGGCTGGTTTAGTGATCATAAATTCTTTTAGTTTCTGTTTGTCCTGGAAGCTTTTTATCTTCTATTTTGAATGACATCCTTGCTGGAAAAAGTATTCTTGGCTGCATATTTTTCTCATTTAGGACCCTGAATATATCATGCCAGTCCTTTCTGGCCTGCCCAGGTCTCTGTAGATAGATCTTTTGCCAGTCTAATGTTTCTGCCTTTGTAGGTTATGGACCTCTTGTCCTGAACTGCTTTCAGGATTTTCTCTTTGTCTCTGAGATTTGCAAGTTTCAGTCTTATATGTTGGGGTGTTGACCTATTTTTATTGATTTTGAGGGGGGTTTTCTGTGCCTTCTGGACTTGGATGCCTTCTTCCTTCCCCGGATTAGGGACGTTCTCTGCAATAATTTGCTCCAGTATACCTTCTGCCACCCTCTCTCTTTCCTCTTCTTCTGGGATCCCAATTATTCTAATATTGTTTCGCTTTATGGTATCACTCATCTCTCGAATTCTCCCCTCATGATCCAGTAGTTGTTTATCTCTCTTTTTCTCGGCTTCTTTATTGTCCATCATATTGTCTTCTATATCACTAATTCTCTCTTCTGTTTCATTTATCCTAGCAGTTAGAGCCTCCTTTTTTTTTAGAGCCTCCATTTTTGATTACATCTCATTAATAGCCTTTTTGATTTCAACTTGATTAGATTTTAGTTATTTTATTTCTCCAGAAAGTGATTCTCTAGTATCTTCTATGCTTTTTTCAAGGCCAGCTAGTATCTTTATAATCATTATTCTGAACTCTAGTTCTGACATCTTACTTATGTCCATACTGATTAGGTCCTTGCCAGTCAGTACTGCCTCTTGTTTTCTTTTTGAGGTGAGTTTGTCTGTCTTGTCATTCTATCCAGACAGGAAGAGATGAATGAGAGAACAAAATAATAAAATGGCAACAACACCCCAGAGAAATGTACACTAAACAAATTAGAAGAGACCCAAAACCGAAAAAATAATTTAAAAAAAGAGAATATAGGGGTGCCTGGGTGGCTCAGTCATTAAGCATCTGCCTTTGGCTCAGATCATGATCCCAGGGACCTGGGATCGAGCCCCACATTGGGCACCCTGCTCAGCGGGGAGTCTGCTTAACCCTCTAAACTTTTCACCTGTTTGTGATCTCTGTCTTTCACTCTCTCAAATAAATAAATAAAATCTTAAAAAAAGAGAGAATATAATCAGACAGATGAACAGAATAGAGTAATACACTGGATCCTGTGTCTATTTTGGTCTGTTAGAAAATTAGATCCCAAAATTGTAAAGGAAGAAAAACTTATATGTGTACAAAAATAAAATTAAATACAATGAAGGGATAGAATGTAACTGTAAAAATGAAAATTAAAAGATAAAAAAAAGATAAAGAAAAGGAGGAATATAAACAGATAGGTGTACAGAACAGAGGAATACACTATATCCTGAGTGTATTTTTGTTGGTTTGTTAGAAGAAACAACATCTCAAAATTATAAAGAAAGAAAAACATACATATACAAAAATAAAAGTAAATAAGTTGAAATGATAGAATGTAACTGTAAAGATGAAAATTAAAAACGACTTTAACAAAACAAAACACAAAAAAGAGAAAAAGAAGAAGAAAGAAAAAAAACCGAGAGAATATGATCAGACAGGTGAAAAGAACAGAGCCATACACTAAATTCTGGGTGTATTTTGGTCTGTTAGAAGAAACTGTATCCCAGAATTGTAAAGAAGAAAAACTTATATATATATATATATATATATAAATTTATATATATATATAAATTTATATATATATAAATTTATATTATTATATATTTATATAATTTATATATTTATATAATATTTTATAATGTATAATTTATATATTTATATATAAATTTATATATTTATATGTATAAAATCAAATACAAGGAAAAGATAGAATGTAATTGTAAAAATAAAAATTAAAAAATACTTTAAAAAAGAGTTGATAAATAACAATTGGGTGAAAAAGGAAAGAGAAAAAAAAATTGAAAGACTAAAGAATCGTGGGGAAAACCCCATGAATTCTATATCCTATATTCCCCTAGTGCTGGAGTTTTGCAGTTCTTGTTGATCGGTAAACTTGGTCTTGGCTGGATGTTCTTGCTGATCTTCTGGGGGTGGGGCCTGTTGCATTGATTCCCACGGGTGTTTGCCTGAGGCGGAATTGCACTGCCCTTGCTGGGGCAGACTAAGTAATCTGCTCCAGTTTGCTCTCTGTAGCTTTTGTTCCCTGAAATAATTACGTGCAGTTTTAGAGGATGAGAATGAAAATGGCAGCCTCCCAATCTCTGGCCCCAGAGCCAAGAGTTCAGGGCCCCATTCCTCAGCACGCCCTCAGGGAAAAGCAATCAATCACTCCTGTCTCCTTCAGCTGTCTGTGTATTCTGTGCTCACCAGGCCCGTGACCTAGCTTTTCTATCTCAGGCATGCGACCCTGTTTTGAGTCTCCAAACCCTGCGGACTCCTGCAGTGGGCTCCCCCACCACTCCTCCCGGGGGAGGAAGGAGGGTCTCGCCGGTTCTGTAGCTTGCTGGGCCCCTGCTTGGGGAGCAGTCACCTGACCATGTCAAGGTTCAGGGTTTATGACAACACTGAGCTGAGAGGCCACTCCTAGGCTCACTGGTTACAGCCGGCTTCCCCACTCCCAATACCTGGGTACTCTGCCTCACTCAGGCACCCCCAGTCTTTCTGTGACTCCGAGGGTCCTGAGACCACACTGTCCCACCTAGGATTCCAATCTGCTTCACCACCTGAACATCTTTCAGGCGGGGACATCCCTCACCAGAGCCAACTTCTTAAAGTTCCGATTTTTTTCTCCACTGCTCTATCACTTGCCGGTGCTGGCTGATGGAGGCTCCCTGCCCCCGCAGTTTATCTTCCCATATATCACCTTGGATTCCCTTCCCCACACCTTCTACCTTGCAGAAAGTGGTCGCTTTTCTATTTGTAGAGTTGCAGCTATTCTTTTCTTAGGTCTCTGGTTGAGTTTGCAGGTGTTCAGAATGATTTGATAGCTATCTAGCCGAATTCCTGGGACTGGATGAAACTAAGGTTTCCTACTCCTGCCATCTTGGAATCTCTCCGCCTGATTCATTAATATTGTATACCTCTTTACTTGAGTTTTCTTTAATTTCACTCACGATGCTTTGATGTTTTCATTGTACACGTCTTGCAGATATTTTTAAATTCATTCCTAATTCATGTTTTTGGATGCTACTGTAAAGTTTTTAAAATTTTGATTTTCAGTTGTTCATTGCTAGTCCATAGAAATAGAACTGATTTTTTAATATTGTATCCTATGATATTGTTTCTTTTCTTTCCAATCTAGATGCCTTTTTCCTTGCCACATGTCCTTGCTAGAAGCTCCAGGATGCTGCTGAATAGAAGTGGTAAGAGTAGACATCTTACCACCATAAGGAGAAGTTTCCTTATAGCGTTAGTTTGTTTAGAGTTTGTATCATGGATGGGGAACAACATTTGTTAAATGCTTTTTCTGCATCTACTGAGGTGATCACATTTTGTTTTTTCAGTCTTTTAATATGGTGAATTGCAGTGATTTGTTTCTGAATGTTAGGCCAACTTTGTATTCTTGTAATAAATCTCACTTTATCTTTTTTACATATTGCTGGATTTGATTTGCTAATATTTTATTAAAGATTTTTGCATCCATGTTATATTTTGTGTTTTTTTCCCCACTCACTGTAATATTTGTGAGATTCATCTGTATTATTGCATGAGTTGTAGTTTGTCCATTTATTATCGTATATTATTCCATTGCATGAATATTCCATATTACTTCTTCTGTTCTCCTGTTGATGGACATGTGGGTTATTTTCAGTTTGGGGCTGTTATGAATAGTGCTGTTATGAACATTTTTGTGCAGGTCTTCGTGATGCGTTTCAGTGGGTGTATACCCAGGGATTGAATTGCTGGGCCCTATGGTATACTTATGTTTAGCTTTACTATCAGACAGTTATCTAAGATATTTGAGCTGAAATATTTGTGCTGATGGAACATCAACAGCATATGAGAGTTCTGATTGCTCTACATTTTGCCAATACTTGACATTTCTTTTTCTTTTTCATTTTTGCTATTCTGGTAGCTGTGTACTTGTATCATATTGTGGTCTTAAATTTCTCTGATGACTAGCAAGGTTGAACACCTTTTTGTTTATTGGTCGTTTGCATAGCCTCTTTTGAGAAGTTCAAGTCCTTTGCTCTTTTCTCCCGTTGGATTATCTCCCTTTTTATTATTGATTTGTGGGAGTTCTTTGTATATTCTGGATACGAGTATTTTGTAGGATAGACGTATTGCAAACATTTTTTTCTCACTCTGGGTTACCTTTGGCTTCCCTTAATGGTGTTTTCCACTGTCTTTTTTCTTAAATATTTATTTATTTGAGAGAGAGAGAGTAGGGGGAGGGGCAGAGGGAGAGGGAGAGAGAATCTCAAGCAGATTCTATGCTGAGTGCAGAGCCCAACGCAGGGTTTGATCTCACGACCTTGAGATCACGACCTGAGCCAAAACCAAGAGTCAGACGCTTAACCAACTGCACCACCCAGGTGTCACTCCACTGTCATTTTAAATTATATTTAATGGAAAACCTTTTTCCATGTTTGTCCCATATGAACACTGGGCTCCCAGTAGGCCTATAGTTTGCTATTTTTTTCCTACATTACAAAGTGTTCTTAGATAAGGTGGAAGAAACCTCCCACAAAGAATACAAATGTATGAATCCACCTATATGAAATTGTAGAAAGGCAAAACTAATCTAGGGTAAAAAAAAAAAAAAAAAAATGAGAGCAGCATTTGCCTCCAGGAGCATGGTGAGAGATACTGACCGGGAAGGGGCATGAAGGAACTTTCTGGATTATAGCAGTGTTCTATATTTTGACAGGGATCTGGGTTGTACAAGTATGTGCATTTGTTAAAACATATCTAGTGGTATGTTTAAGATACTTGCATTTTATCGTGGTATGTTTAAGATGCTTGCATTTTATTGTAGTTGAATTTGACCCCAAAGAAATAAAACTGTAAACAAATGTTGAACTCAAGTTAATAATATACCCATTTAAGTATTTAGGGGGAAGCATATTAATATCTGCAGCTTACTTTGAAATGCATCAAAAAGAGTTCAGATTGCAGGATTAAGGGGTGGATGGGTTGCTGTATGAGAAAGCGACTGGTGGGTGCTTGGGCGGCTCAGTTGGTTAAGCAACTGCCTTCGGCTCAGGTCATGATCCTGGAGTCCCGGGATCAGAGTTCCGCATCGGGCTCCCTGCTGAGCAAGGAGTCTGCTTCTCCCTCTGACCCTCCCCCCTCTCATGTACTCTATCTCATTCTCTCTCTCAAATAAATAAATAAAATATTTTAAAAAAAAGAGAAAGTGACTGGTGTAAAATGCTGTGGTAAAAATCTAGGTAGCAGCTACATGGGTATTCACTGTAAAAGTCTTTCAACTTTTCTTTATTCTTTTTCTTTCTTTCTGTCTTTCTTTCTTTCTTTCTGTCTTTCTTTCTGTCTTTCTGTCTTTCTTTCTGTCTTTGTCTTTCTTTGTCTTTCTTTCTTTCTGTCTTTCTTTCTTTCTTTGTCTTTCTTTCTTTCTTTCTTTCTTTCTTTCTTTCTTTCTTTCTTTCTTTCTTTCTTTCTTTCCTTCTTTCTTTCCTTCTTTCCTTCTTTCTTTCCTTCTTTCCTTCTTTCTTTCTTTCTTTCCTTCTTTCTTTCTTTCTTTCCTTCCTTCCTTCCTTCCTTCCTTCCTTCCTTCCTTCCTTCTTTCTTTCTTTCTTTCTTTCTTTCTTTCTTTCTTTCTTTCTTTCTTTCTTTCTTTCTTTCTTTCTTTCTTTCTTTCTTTTTCTTTCTCTCTCTTCTTTCTTGTGGGCAGCAAAGCAAAGTTTATTGAGCGATAGTACAAAACTCCTGAAGAGGGAGGGGACCCACAAGGGTTGCCCTCAACTTTTCCGTATGTTGGAAAAGTTTCCTAATAAAATGGAGAGAAATAAATAAGATGAAAGCTCTCAAAGTCCTTTAAAGTTGGGTGAGGCTGAAAGGAGGCTAGCTTTTCTTTTCTTTCTTTTTTTTAAGATTTTATTTATTTATTTGACAGAGAGAGACAGCGAGAGAGGGGATACAAGCAGCGGGAGTGGGAGAGGGAGAAGCAGGCTTCCTGCAGAGCAGGGAGCCCGATGTGGGGCTCGATCCCAGGACCCCAGGATCATGACCTGAGCCGAAGGCAGATGCTTAACGACTGAGCCACCCAGGTGCCCTGAGGCTAGCTTTTCTTGCTCCCTGTCACCAGCTCCTGCAGACCCGCCCTCCATCTGTGTGTCACGCTGTTCTGTCCCATGGCTATCAGTGCTGGAAAGTGGCTTCCTCCCTTGGAGCCTCCAACACATTTCCCTCTTTCCACGCAGGAGCTCAGGCTCCTCTGTGAGCATTTGGGTCTTGATCATGTGCACGATTCAGGAAGGTGGCTTTGTCACTGCAATGACACCAAAAGGCTTTGCATTTAGTCCCCCAGCGTGGCACCTGGCCTGTGAGGCAGGGTGGGGATGCCTCAGTACCACTCCGCTTCCTGGGCAACTCAGGGCCTCCCTGGTTAACCCATTAACACACACAACCTTGGTTCATGGGAAACATCTGGCCTTCTGCTCCCTGGCCATTGAATTAAACTTTGGGGAGCAGTGCTGGACCTGAGAAAGAGCCTCAATCTGCAAGACACCATGTTTTACCCTCCAAAGTATAAAAACAAAACAATTTTTAACGTGATACTACTTCAATGCTGGCAAGGATGTGATGATGGCAGGGCACATGGTACATGACCAGTAAAAGCTTTTTTATGGAAATATTTTACATATGTATAGAAATTCTATATTTTGAATCCATAAGTTATATCCAAGGATTTATCTCTAAGTGAAAAGTCAAAATGTTTTCTTTTTCTTTTTTTTTAAAGATTTTATTTATTTATTTGAGAGAGAGAGAATGAGAGATAGCACGAGAGGGAAGAGGGTCAGAGGGAGAAGCAGACTCCCTGCCGAGCAGGGAGCCCGATGCGGGACTCGATTCCGGGACTCTAGGATCATGACCTGAGCCGAAGGCAGTCGCTTAACCAACTGAGCCACCCAGGCACCCTCAAAATGTTTTCAAAGGTCTAAATATAAAGATATTTTATAAGTTATCATAATAATAGCAAAAATTGGATATTGCCTGCCAGGATACTAATTCAATGGCAGTTCAACAATGTGATACAAATATTACCCAGACATTTTTCACTATATACTTTTAGCAGGGAGAAATGAGGTTATAGAACTTTCTATACAATGTGATCCTCACGACATGCTAAAGGACTACGAGAGATTATTTGTTCTCCTTTTTATAGTTTCTGGTATTTTCCAAGTTAGCTGTAATACATGCACATTGTTTTTCAAATTAGAAAAGAATTTTCAATGTGGCAGTCTGGAGCTGAGATATGAAGGAGACGTCTACTGCGGATTCACGGTATGATGCATTTAAAGAGACTGTACCTTAAAAGGTTTGTTTAAAAACTCTTAAAATCAATTTGTCAAATCTTTTGCTTTAATATGAAGATAGTGCAGGACCCCGTTTAAGATCAAACTGATGGAAATGTTAAGTCAGTGGGTAGAGGGGAAAAAAGACTACCGCTAAAGGGTGGAACTTTGCCTGCACTGGGCTGGAGCAAAATTGCATTACAAAATTCCCAAGAGTATAACTGCAAGCAAGGGGTGTGAACTGTCCATCGTGGTAAAGGCTGCTGTTCTTGCTATCTTGCATCATTGATGGCATTGGCTGTCAGTTCCCACCATCCACAGGGGAAGTGAAAGGTCAGTGGAAGGGAAGGAACAGGGAGAAGGGAAATTTCACTTAGGAGGTCCTTAGAGTTCGCACTGTGATGGTAATTTTGCAAGCATTATCCGTCATCTTATCCCGAGAGTAGCCCTGTGAGATGTGCATTAAAACATCACCAGGAAGTGACAGAAACCTGCATCAGACTAGCTCAAGCAAAAAGGGGATGTAATGGTTCAGTTATCTAGAAAGGACAGCTTGAAGGAGGCCTCATGTGATAACGTCGTGAATCTCTGACAGGTTATACCCCAGTCCCCCCCTCAAATGGCTGCAACAGTGTCTTCCATCCCACAGGCCTTTCCAACGATGGGACTTTGACACTTCTCTTATTAAGCAATGGGGCCTGTGTTCTCTGTCCTTGAATTTGGGTGTGCTTATGATGATGGCGGAGGTGCCACTATGTGGCTTTGGAGGTGAGGTGATACAGGTTCTGCCTGGGTCTCTTGGGACACCCGCTCTGGGAACTCGTGCTATTAGGAAGCCTCCCCAACATGGCGAGCCCTGTGTAGGGGTCCTGGCTGACAGCCAGGGTCAGCCACCAGGCACCAGCATGAGTGATGAGGCTCTGAGGGGACTCCATCCCCATGATCATCTAGCGGCAACCACATGAGCTACTCTGAAAAACAGCATCCAGCGAAAGCCCAGTCGAGTCCAGAACCGTGAGAATGGTAATGAAATTATTGTTGTCTTAAGCCACTAAGTTAGGGGGTGACTTGTTATACAGCAACAGATAACTTTTTTCTTCCAGTGTCCAAATAAAATCTATGGTAAGAGCTAATTCGCTGCGTCCTGACCATGCTGGATCATCACTGTGGCCCAAGGAATGGAGTTCTGTAACCTAGGTTGCCAGCTGTATACTTGCCCTTTCCCCTGTTAATGACATCCGAGTTCTATTTGGGTTGACAAGGTGCACAGTCTGTCTTGTAGCTAAGCATGTGGTTAAATTCTGGCCAATGAGACACAAGCAGAGGTGTATGTGGTTCTTTAGGGACAGATCCTGTATTTGTTTCCTATAATCTTGCCTAGCCTCCTGTTGCTGTAACAAATTATTATAGATTTAGTAGCTTAAAACAACACAGATTTATTGCCTTCCAGTTCTGGAGGTCAGAAGTCTGACCCAGATCTCACTAGGCTAAAGTCAGGGTGCCGGGAGGGCTGCATTCCTTCTGGAGGCTGTAGGGGAGTCTTTCTTTCCTTGTCTTTTCAGTTTCTGGAGGCCCTGGCTTAGGACTTCTTCAAAGCCATCAGTATCACATCACTCTGACATTGACTGTTCTCCTTGCTTCTTCCACATTTAAGGACCCTTGTTATTATAGTGGGCCCAGCTAGATAATGCAGGATCATTTCTCTACTTTAAGGTCAGGTAATTAACAACCTTACTTCCATCTGCAACCTTAATTGCCCTTTGCTGTGTAACCTAACATATGCACAGGTTCTGGGGATCAGAACATGGACATCCTTGGGATATCATTTCTCTGCCTACTGGAGATCCTCAGATGGGAGGGGATATCATTTTGTCCTTTCCTCCTCCTTCCCCCATCTTTGTTTTTTTAAAGATTTATTTATTTATTTGAGAGAGAGCGAGCATGGGGGGGAGGGGCAGAGGGAGGGAGAGAATCTGAAACAGACTCCACACTGAGCATGGAGCCCAACTCGGGGCTCGATCTCATGGCCCTGAGATCATGACCTGAGCTGAAATCAAGAGTTGGAAGCTCAACCAACTGAGCCACCCAGGTGCCCCATTCCCACTGTCTTGAATGGACTCAGATATGTCCACTTATGGAATGAGGTTCTGTGGTTGGCAGCCTACCAGAACCACCTCTTGACAGTTGCTCAAATGGGAGAGGGAGGGGATGCTGGATGGACAAAAACATCAAATGTCCTCTGTGAACATGTGCTACAAAAATGCTGCATAACCAACAACCCCCAAGACTGAGGACCTTACAACAACATCTATCATCAGTGTGTAGTAGCTCACAGGTCTTCAGTTGATGGTGGCTCTGCCAGGCTTCTCTGAGACCAACTGGACTTAACTTTAGGCTGTGGGTTAGGTTCAGGTGTGTTCTACCTGTCTCTCACATCTACCTGGGACAGCTGCTCCTCAGGAATATTCTCCTCAGGAATATTCTTCTCATGGCAGGTGGAAAAGTATATGAGGGCAAACCAAGCCAAGTAAGCACATCCACAGCTCTTCCTTGCATCATGTCTGATCAAATTTCACTGGCCAAAGCAAGTTATATGACCATACCCAGTGTCAAAGGAGTGGAAATGAAAATTCTGCCCATTCTAGTGGGAGGGTCTTCAGAGTGACGCACAAAGTTGCACAGATATATAATTACTTGAAGCATGTAAAGGGTTGGGAGCCATCACCCACTTTGCCACAGTGGTGTAAACCAAATCATTTCTCTCACCAGTGGGGGAGTTTTGGAGGGATTTTTCTTTATGCCCACTTGACCTGATGGGCTAATTCCTCAGGAATAGTGGAGTGGAGACATTTCCTTAAAAAGAAGGGATGAGGGTCCAAGTTCACATGAGCACAAAAGATATACAATTTAAGATTGAGAAAGAGTCTGGGCTACTTCATCCAGAACCTCTCAAACCTTAAAATCCTAAGAAAGATTAATTCATTTTTTAATTTAAACCCTTTTGTTGACTAATAATAGTTACCATGTATTAATTTTTCTTCTGTGTATTAGGCATTTATTCAGTCCTCCCTCATAGAGATTATCCTATTTTATACACAAAAAAATCTCAGGCTAAGGGAAGATAAGAAACTTGCTCAAGGTCATGAAGAACAAAAGTGGTCATGTCTTGATTTAAATTCAAATCTATCTGCAAAGCCCATGCTCTTTCCAGTCCAGTGTATCACCTGATGAACTGGCAGCATCCTTTAGGGCCACACTTGGGCAAAACTGTGCTAAGGGTGGGGTAATCGCCTCTCCAAAACTCCTCCCACTTTGCAGTCCCCCTTTCTTTTGACTTCTCCTGCTTGATGGTGATGCCCTGGGGTTGGTGTGTGATTTCTCAATGTGGTCCCCTTGGTAGCAACCCGAGCTCCAGCTTGTTCATGACTGCCATCAAAACTGCTAACTCCCATGCTTTTAAGGTCCCAGATCTCCAACACAGATGAACCCAATCAAGTGTTCCCAAGAGAGTCCTCCAGGTCATGAGTCACGTTTATACTTGACAAAGACCTTCAGGGTCTTACTCCTAAAGAAGGGCTGCTGGTGGAAGGGACCAGCCCATGGGTAGCCACAGAGGAGTCAGCAGGCACATGAGTTTCCTGGGGTTCCTGCAACAAATCCCATAAACTGGGTAACTTAAAACAATAGAAACTTATTCTCCCACAATTCTGGATGCCAGAAGTTCAGGTTTAAGGTACTGGCAAGGTACCTTCTGGGAACCTTGAGGGAGATTCCATTCCATGCCTCTCTCTTAGCTTCTGGTGTTGCTGGGAAACCTTGGCATTCCTTGGCTTATGGCTGCATCAATCCAGTCTCTGCCCCCATGTTCACATGGCCTTTATCTCTGTGCATCTCTGTGTCTCAAATTTCTCTCTGTTCCCTCTTAAAAGGACACCAGTCATTGGTTTAGGGCCCATCCCACGTCCAGGATGATCTTATCTCGAGATTCTTTTTTATCCCCCCAAGGTCAAGAATGTCTTTATTGAAGTAGGATGATGGGACATGGGGGAGGGAGACCCTCAAAGGCCTAGGGCTCTCCCAGTACCTGGCTGTGTGTTCCACTGTAGCTGGCGGGTCCAAGTGGCTGAGATATCCCAGGGCCAGCAGCCAGCATCAAGGGCGGAGAGATTACCCATCCCCCCAAGTGCCACGGTCTGTGGTTGGTATTGCACCAATTTCCCTGGAAAGACTTTATGGGGCTTTACAGCTCCTAAAAAAAGAAAATACAGTCTAGAATTAAGTTCACTCATTACTTAGAAAAATCATAAAACATAAGAAAAAGCTATTGGTTGACCAATTCCTGGTCTTCCAAGCATTGAGTTGTAGCCAAGGCAGGGGTGTTGCAAAGCAGGGGGGGGGTGATTCTCTGGATGAATGCAGAGAGGGCATCCCAGGGCACTTCTGTTGCCCTCCAGTTTGTGGTTTACAGATCTTTCAGGGCAAAGATGGTGTCTGAATTATCTTTAAATCCTAGGTTCCTGAAAGAGCTTTGCTTATTTTGTGGTCTGTTCTTAGCTGTTCCATGTTCTTTCAAAAGAGAGATCATATAAAATCACACAAATAATTAAGAGAGGAAACATTCTGAAATCTTACTTGGGAGCTGCCAGGGACAGAAGCATTGACTTGCCTTGACTCAGGCCCCTAGGGGACAGCTCTGCTAAAGCCAGCCTCTACTGATTATTTTTCCTGGCCCATCTCAACTCCAGACAACTGTAATTTAATTTTAAACACCTGTAATCATCTGGTTACTTAAATCACCCTCTCAACAACTTCCTAGCCTGGCTCCCATCAAGCCAGCCATTTCTGGGCCCTTCAATTTCCCCTCTTCTGGCTTTCCTTCCTATCTATACTGGGCAATGACCTTCTGCTCAACCCCATTTTATTGATGAAGAAACTGAGGCTAACAGAGGTGACCTAACTTGCCCCGTGTCTATGTAACTCAGGCAGCGGCTGAGCCAGGTCCCCTACTGGCCCCTGATCTACAGCACTGGTTCCCAGGCTTTTGGCTCTTGGAATTACTCTTATGTGGGGAGAACGTTCTGGGACGACCCACACTTATTTGCATGGTTGACTTCCCACCTTTTGGAGCATGGCCAAGGTGGGGAGCAGCACTTTGTAACTCCAGGCCAGGACCTGTCTGGATGGTGGGGAAGGAAGTCTCGAGGGTGAGGATGCACACTAGGGAAGGCCCCCTGGGCTGCTAGGAAGTTGTGTTTGCCAGGCATTGTGTGAGGCTCTTTACCCATTTTGTCAGCCCATTTTCTAGATGAAGAAAATGTGGCTCCAAGAAGAGCCATGATCCAGCACCCGAGAGACCGCAGTTTGATTCACAGGTAAGTCTGTCACCAAAGGCAGATTGGAGGTAAGAAGTGCCGCTGTGGATGCCTCACAAGGGGGAAGGTGAAGACTGGTGCCCTGCCCTGCGCCCCACTGCTGATCTCATTTGTTCCCAAACGACAGCCTGTGAACCAGCCTGGGGCTGTACGTGCATTTCCGCAGGAGCCATCGGAACAGGCATGGTCCCTGAAGCCACTGGTGCCGTGTTCCCAGAACACCACAGCTTGTGGGGTGCCTGGGGGGCTCAGGTGGTTAGGCGTCTGCCTTCGGCTCAGGTCATGATTCCACGGTCCTGGAATTGAGTCCCGCCTTAGGCTCCTTGCTTGGCAGGGAACCTGCGTCTCCCTCTGCCTGCCGCTCCCCCTGCTTGTGCTCTCTCTCTCTCTCTGGCAAATAAATAAAATCTTAAAAAAAAAAAAAAAAGAACACCACAGCTTGTTACTTTTTGGAGAAACCAGTTCCACTACTTTATAGTGCGTGTGTGTGTCGGCGGGGGGGGGGGGTGGGCCGGGGGGGGTGCTTCCAAACCTAGCATTGTCTCAGAATCACCTGAGATGCTTAAAAAAGTATGGCTTAAAAAAAAGAAAAAAAAGAAAAAAAAGAAAAAAGTATGGTTCATTGGGGGTCCCCGCTCCAGCCTGGGAGATGTGATCTGCTTCCCTGAGCTGCTCCTCAGGAAGACCTGCACAGTAGGCGGGGGATTTCACAGCACCTTCTGCTAGCCCAGTGGGGCAAGGGTCACCCTTGTAATCGGACAGACAGGGGCACTGCAAAGCTGAGTGGCAGCCGGTGGTCACGAGAGAGAATGTGACAGAAGGGGACAAGCAGGCCCTTCCTGGGCAGAGAGCCCTGGGTTTGGATCCATTCACATCACCTGAGTCTTAATCCCTTCATCTGAATAATGGGTCCGGTCATTCCCATCACAGAGCATGGAGGTGTAGTACTGACTTCAAAGCACCGCGGGATTAAATTCACCAACCGGAGTAATGAACCTGAGCGGGAGGCTTGCCCTGCAGGTTCTCAGCAAACGACAGCCAGTAACTGGAGGCCACACCCGTTGTGGGCAAGTGGGCCTTTCCGCTCCCATGGTGGTTCTCTCCCATCTGCGTCCGGGGAAGAACCATGGCGTAGTCCTAACACAGTCCTAGCCCACGTGACTGCAGATGGCCAGGCTGCCCTCTTTGTCAGGGCCTCCCTAGGCCGAGGCCCATTCTCTGATGCTGGCCGGCAGCTGGGCAGCAATACGGTGCCCAAGCACACAACCGCCTTGCTCTGGCTTCCTTTCACGAGCTCGAGTACCGGGCAGGCAGGTTCTTCTGCCTGCACTCCTGCCACTGCCTGCACTCCTGCCACTGCCGCCACAGGGAGTGACCATCTGCTTCTGGGCTAGGTCCTTGATTCTGACAGCCATTGCAAGGGATGTTGCCAGGGACAAGAGTTGGTAGAGAACCGGCGGGAGAAAAATTCCTGATGAAGGGTCACACACCGGGCACCCTCGCTAGGGCAGGAGTTTCTCACACCATTACATTTCACACTGACCGCCACCCTCCAGGTTAAGTGAGGTAGGCCTGACCCCAGAGCCAGGTCCGTCTGGACAAGAACCATACCCTGGACTCACTGAAGGTGGTTTTTCCTTTGGTTTTACCCCTGAAGCAGGCAAAAACTGATCAAAGGAGAGAATGTAGGTATGGGTATAGTTGAGTGGCTCTTCCCCCACCTCGGGCTCAGAGATGCCTGGGAGTTCCGTGGCCTTGGCAGGCTGGGTGCCGTGGAGCTGGGTGGGGGGAGAGCAGAACAGAGAGAATGGAGGGCCTCCTGCCCCATAGGCCTTCAGTCACATTGGCGCCCAGGGAAGGCTAACTCCCGTATAAATGACATGGCTGCTCAAGAAGTCACTTCACTCAGGGCGCACGTCTAGGTTTTGAACCTTGGCCCCATTGGGAGCGCTCCCCCACCCCCCATCTACACCTGCTTCTATACAAGCTTCTGGGGTTCATTTTCCATGCGCAGGCTGGGCTGGCACGGGACAATCACCATTCTCAGAACCCACGGATGCCATCAGGTCCACAATCTGAATGCCTCTGACCACATCTACTTCCCAGCAGCTGCCTAGCCCCTTTGTTGACAAATCTGTGCTTTTCAGTTTCATTATCAAGACTTGTATCAGGTGCCACTTCCCACTGAAGGCATGCTGTACGCCAGGCCCTTCGGGCTGTTCTGGTTTCTCCCGTTCCAGCACAGGGCACACCTGTGAGGCTACCTTGTGTGGTGCAGGCATCTGAGCCAGGGAGATGAGTGTGTGAATGCTGGCTCTTAGATTATTTGCCGAGTGGCCTTGGGCAAGTCACTCCAACTCTGATGCCTCCCTGTATTGCTGGCTGAACTAGGTCCAAGACCAAGGCACAGGCTTCGGAGGGAAGGCACAGCTGTCTGGCTTCAAGGAGCTTCTCCCTTGACCCCTTTCAGCCTCAGCATACTCATCTGCACAATGGGAAAACCACAACCTTCCTCCCAAGACTGTGCAAGGAGTCGGGTAGAACATCTGGCAAGGAGGGCCTGCTGGCTGTCTTTTTTTCTTTCTTTCTTTTTGACAACCTACAACCCCCAGGGTCAAGCTCCAGCCTTTCTTCTCTGTAACCTTAAGCCCTAGCCTCCTGGGTCCTGATCTCCCTTCTCCCTGCTGAGCACCCACTTTCCCACTCGGTGTTGCCTGTCCAGCCGCCCCATGGGCCTGGAACTCTGGGAATGCCCCGTGGCAGATGCACAGTTCATTCCTGACTGGAGCTTCTAGTCTTGCTCCTTTGCTCTGGAACCATGGACGGGAGGGACTTCAGACAAACCTCAAATACTTGTCAACCCTGCTTTACTTGGAGCTTGAGGCCAGCAATGTCCCCAGCAGAGGGTTGGCAGTCCCTGCGGCCTGAGGTCTCAGCCAGCCCACCCGGTCAGTGTGGCTGGAAGGGGGAGGAAGGAGGAGGTAGGAAAGGCTATTTCTGTAACCCTTTCCCTCCCCACCAGAGGTGTGTCACCTGCCTCGCTCCCCACCAGAGTAGAGGAGGGTGAGCTCAAACACTTCCAGGCGAAATCTTTAGAAAAAGGAAGTGAGGAGGAGCGACTGGAATCGAGTAAACTATTTCAAGAACCCAGATTACTGAAGACTTAAAGTAACAAATGTGCTTTTAATAGATCTATGGATAAAAACTACTCAGCGCAGGTCAGTAACCATGGCGGCCCTACTCTGTTGGAGCCATGTCCTGTACGGTCTTCAGGACCTAGGTTAACAGGCTATTTGCATTATTTCATGTCATCCACAGTATTAGAGAAGAAAGGCATTAGATCAGTTTAGATGAAATGCAATGTTGGCAGCCAAATCCAGTCTGTTATATTCCATATTTTTTCTTTAGTTCTTCTACTTTGTTGACGTAAGCTTTCATGGCATCTTCCTTGGAAGTCCCTGGAAGGAATCAACAGGATTATTTATCAGAGAGGCAGCACGGTAGAAAAGCAGCAGACTTAAAAGCCCTCGACAGCCCCAGTTTCATGCTCGGAGGCTCAGTTTCTCCCCTGTGAAGTGGGGTTTCTCTTACCTGCACCTCACGGACGTCCAGGATTCAACTTGAAATACTTAAGGAGCTGGGCCCGCAGCAGATGCTTCCGAAAGCACTGAACCCCTAATGTGTGTGCAGCTGTCCTGAGGCCCGTCATTGGCCTGCGGGCCGCATGAGTCCCCCACTGTTGTGAGTGAGTGGTCAACCTGAGCCTCGGGGGCAAGGCTGGACGCTCCAGACAGGTCGGAAAGCCTACTATGGGGAGTTGCAGTGACTTTCCTGGCCCTGTTGACTCTGACTCTCATGGTTGGCTCTGACCTATCTGTTGGCTCTTCTCTGCTAGAGCTGCTAAGCTGGCAGTGAGAAAGCAAAGCCAGGCACCCTCTTCTCCCCAGAGAGGAGCTGTGGGAAAAGTTTCGAGAACTGTGAGCAAAGGCAGCTAGCTCGTGGAGGTGAATGAGGCACATCTCTGCCCTCCCGCCACAGTCCAAAGGGCACAGACCATATCCCTCAGAGACAGTGAGCCCCGGTTTCCTGGACTCTGCGGTGAGGGAGAGATGCTGGGAATCGGAGCGCTTTCTGAAACACTGCAGAGCGCCTGGACACCGGTATGCGAACGGCCAGTGACGATGGGCAGTCAGACGCGCATTCCTGTTCCAGTTACTTGCAAATCCTAGGAGTGTATTGATTGTATCCTGGCCCTTTTTGAATCTGAGGGCTTTTCATTCGCAGAAAGACAGAGGGCTTATTCAGAAGCTAGCGAGCGAGAACACAAAAGCTGGTAGGCAGCTTCAGTGCCAACTGGTGGGTCTTGCTGCCGCAGGCGGCACGTGATGAAGTCAGAGCTGGGGTACTTCTTGGCTACTGCTGCTTAGCGTGTAGTAGCTCTGTTCATGGGGCCTACGGTGTGCCATGCAGTACTCACTCCTTTCCTTTATGTGCCTTTCTGGCTGGAAGGGAGCTGGGGAGGGCTGCTTGGGCTAGGGGATCACTGTCTGGCCTTGCGAGGAAGAGGAAGGTGCAGGCAGGAAACCACCCCTACTTTTTTTTAAAGATTTTATTTCTTTATTTGACAGAGAGAGACACAGTGAGACAGGGAACACAAGCAGGGGGAGCGGCAGAGGGAGAAAGAGAAGCGGAGCAGGGAGCCCAATGCAGGACTCCCTCCCAGGACCCTGGGATCACGACCTGAGCCGAAGGCAGACGCTTAATGACTGAGCCACCCAGGCACCCTGAAACCATTCCTTCTTGTGAATACACATAAAACCCAGGCCAACTATTTCACACACACTCCCACACATAGTCTGTTTTCCAGTAACCTGGTCCCCAGCCCCTCCTCTCCCAACAATACCACCGCTCAGAGACGGAGCTCTTGGAGAAGGCATACATGGTATTAGGAGAAAAAGTAGGTGGCCCAGTTTTTTTCCATTTTGGCCAGGCCAGGCTGGTTTCTGGCATGTGCCCTATCCATTCTGTTTACTCTCCTCACCCTTTACACACTCCATAATGAAGAGTATTTCATTACTGGGCTTCACAGACTAGGGAAACTGATTACGAACAATTACCTTTCAGATGATTCCAGGCATCCCACTTGGCCTTGCCTTTGAGATCCAACAGCCCAGGCCGTTCTGAAACAAGGAAAGAAAAAGACATTAGACCTGCTTCAAGTTCTAATGGAGAACGTCATCGACTCTCTTGTCCTGAAACCCATCTTTCATTTCATTGGTTCCTTCCAAGCTCTGTTAGGGAGTTAAATGGGTCCAGCACAGTGGGTTCTGCCTTCAGAAACCCAGATGTACAGAAATCCAAACTTAAGATTTAGAGAAAATAGGAAGAAAACTGTTCTCATTACTAGGCAGACTTTGTCTTAGAAGTTAAATTTTAACTCCAAAATTTCTCCTTTTAAAAACCATACTTAAAAATTTTTTTTTAAACAAGTACTACATCCATTCATATGGCCTAAAACTGAAATGCTGTCACGGAGAATACTATAAAGTTTCCCTCCCACTCCTGCTCTCAGTCAGCCAATTTCTCTCTTTCACATTATTGCTATCAGTTTTCTGGGCTCCTCTTTCTGTGAATAGTCTGTTCATACCCTTGCCCCACTTTTCTACCAAGTTGTTAGTCTAACTCTTGTTAATCTGTGGGCGTTTTGTCTCCAAAGTTAAAGCATTCTTAAAGTTACACCATGATTTTGTGCTTCCAGACCTGTCATCAGCTGCACTTGGGAAACACACTGGCTACTTCCCTGCTGACCTATTTTACCGCCACGCTGAGAACAAAGGCAAAAGGAGCAATCCCAGGGCCCATGGCCCGGACCACTGTGCCTGAGAAACAGCAAGTCTCCTCAGATGCTTTCAGAGAAGCATTTCCAGGGATGCTGGAGAGGGTGCCTGCAGAGTCGTCATCCAGGAAGAGTAAGCACACTCCAAAAGCCATTTTTGTGATGATGGACATGTACATTTGCACTAACTCAGGGCCCCTGGCCACTTGTGGCACTTGATATGTGGCTTCTGCCACTGAGGACTGAGCTCTGGATTTTAACTATTTTCAATTTAAAACTGAATGGGGCTAGTAGTGACAAGCTATTGGGACAATGCAGCCCTAGAATGAGCTGAAGCCTCCCCAATGAGGAAGCGACAGATTCCCAAGCCGGTCTACATACTCATGTAAAAGCAGGGCAGAGGCCAGGGTCTAGGAAAATCCTGTTTGGCAGAAGAGCATCTCAGCCCCTCTGGCCACCCCCACTTCATCTCTCCTTTCCCTTCCTGGGAGGATATAAAGTTTATAAACCCAGTGCAGAACTCACCTTTGCCCCAAGACCTCTCTCAGCTAAGCCCTTTCTGGGAACTTCGATTTGGCACTGCTCTGGGCACCATTTCCTGCTTCCATATGGCTGGCAGCCACCACTTGCTCCACTGCCCACCCCAAGCACGATGGAATTGGCCATGCTTTCCCTCCTGAACAGAGGAGGGGGTGACCTCCTTCTATGCTGCTGTGGCCACTGCCTCTGAGTTCCTGCAGAGACTGCATTGTGCTGTTGCCTCAGTACACACCTGAGTTGCAGGGACTTAGGGGCAGAATAAAAACTGTCCAAAGCAGGAAAGACTATTCAGAATATGGTAGTCTAAACTACCACCTCAAAATCTGTACTAAGATTTTTTTCAATGGGGAAGAAACGGTCAGCAGAAACCACTGTCAGCAAAAATGCTTCTGACTGGCCTCAGGAAGCCAGCTTCTCTGCTCTTGCTATCAGACTTGGCCCGGCTGCCAAGTGCTCTGACTTTGATTCTGCCTGTCTATGGTGGAAGTAGTAGGATTCAACAAAGCTACTACTGAGCTGAGAGCTTGGACTAAGTCTCTTCCAGCCTGGGGTCTCTGCTTCCTCCCAAGCAGATGGAAAATGCTGGTGATAACCAGTAAAGTCCTTCCAAAAACTAGGATTTGAATTCTGCTACCCGAGCCACCAAGAACAGTACAGGGTCCATGAGCCCCATTCAGGAGCATGATCTTGGCATGGGGGGGGCACGCCATGAGCCATTACCATGTTCCACCTGAAAAGTAGGACTTTCAGTGGTTTTGAGTGTGCAGTTCCCATAGATTAAGAGTTCCAGCACCCATCAAGGCCCTGAGTCTGCCTTGATGAGTAGGGGACCTTCCCAAGTTCAGCAACCTGTTTTTTTTTTTTTAATTAAAGATTTTATTTATTTATTTGACAGCTAGAGAGAGCCAGAGAACACAAGCAAGGGTAATGTCAGTGGGAGAGGGAGAAGCAGGCTCACCAATGAGCAGGAAGCCTGACACGGGGCTCGATCCCAGGACCCTGGGATCATGACTTGAGCTCAAGGCAGATGCTCAACCAACTGAGCCACCCAGGCACCCCATACCTGTGTTTATGTCACCCACAGTTGCTTGTTTGTAGTGGCTGTAGATGAAAAACAACTCATCATCTGTTGGCTTGGTCTTGAGGTGCTTAACATCCTCAACAGCTTTGTCAAACTCAGCCTAAACATGAGGAGAGAAAAGGTCTAAATAGAGCTCAGTAATGGGGAGAGACAGGGTGGAAAGGCAGCACTCCTGCAATGCCTGTTAGGAAAAGCAGTGTGTGTTCTCAGCTCCCCAACAGGGCAGCCAGAAAGATTCAGCAAAACAAGGAGGGGAAGCACAGGGGTTCACTCGTTCGATGCATAACTATGTACTGGATGCTCTTACCAGGTACCAGGTGCTGGAAACACAGTGGTGAAGGAAGCAGGCTAGAAGTGCCTGCAGTAGGCATATACTTCAGTGAAAAAGCGTGGTCAACTGCCTGACCACCCCTGGGTCAGGCCGGGGTCTCAGTAAAGCCCTGACTTGCCGATAGGGCTAGCACAGCGTGTTTCAAACAGTTGAGAAGGGGACGGGGTTAGGGGACGGGGTTTGAGTACGGAGGTGTCAGCGACTGGAGCCCGTTGGACCCCCGCCCCCTGGGACTGGGCGTCCAGCGCTGACCTCTATTTCAGTGTTCTGATTGGAGAGAGGTGAGATGAGTCAGAGGTCACCCCACACAGTTCAGTCTCCGAAAGGCGACTACATTCGAAGGAGGAAAGAGTTCTGGGCCAACTCTCCCCAAGCCCTCCCCTTCCCGCACGTTGAACACTCAGCCCCTATGTCCCGTGACCTCTAAGTTGTCAGCCACGGCTTTCTCGCTTCCCCACTCTGCATGGCGTCCCTACTCCTGCCCTGACCTTCCGGATGGGGAACTCGGTCTCTTTGCTCCTTCAATCCACGGAACCCTCTACCTGCCATCTTTCTACCTAGGACCCTCGCCTCCGACCCCTGTTCCTGCTTCATCGCGAAGTCCACCCCATGGGCAACTTTCTAGCAGTTGCGGATGGGTAGCAGTGTCCAAACCCTGCAAGTTCCGCTCACGAGGCTCCCTACAGAGTCAGGGCTGGGCACGGGTGCAGGAGGCACAGCGGGGCGGGGAAGGGAAAGACCCTGTGGAGTTCTTCCTGGGAGATACCCCCTCTCCCCCCAGCCTGCAGCCTCGCCGCACCTTCGCAGCCAGGCTAGGCACGCTTTATACCTGAGACATGCTGGCGGGGTTGCGAAGATCCGGAAAACCCGCGGACGCGGCGAAGAGCAGGTAACACACTACTCGACTGGCAGCGCCTTTAGAGGCGCAGCCGCAGGAGACTCCAACCCTGCCAGGCAGGCCAGGCAGCCAATCAGAAGCCAGCTCTACGCTGGGGGGCGTGTCCAGCCTCCGCAGCGCCGCCAAACCCCGCCCGAAACCACGTGGGTTTGCTCGCACACGCGCAGTGGGGAGCCGAAGGGGACGCCGGGAACAGGTGGGGCCCGCGGAGGTAGGGGCGTGCTTGCGGGAGAGGGCCCGCAGGTCCGAGTCAGGTTCAGGGCTCGGCTGCTGTGGGGAGTGGACCGCGGGGCAGAGCAGAGGGGTCGGTGACCAAAGAGCAGGGACTTCTTCATTCAGTCTTGTGTCTGCAGTGAAGAGCCCGGAAGATGCGCCTCCGTACAAGTAACCTCTCAGGCCTGGGGAGGACGAGTGGGCTCCGCCCCTCACGGGGGTCTAGAGCAGTTGGTTAGGGGGTTAGGGAGTTGGAAGTTTACAGTTTTACATGGAAGGTAGGGTAGGGGAAGGTAACATTTCAGAAAGCCTTTTAAGGAGGGGAAGGAGCATTCCAGGCAGAAAATGAGTGTAAAGGTGTGAGCAAAGAGTGGAGGGAAAGAGTAGAAAGAGATGAGACTGGGGAGTTAAAGAGGTGTCAGACTGGCTAGATGATGCAGACCTTGGCCTTTATAAGAACTATAGGAATTTGGACTTTTATTTTGAGATGGGAAGCCAGAGGCTTTTAAGCAGAGGATGTTGAGACTGAGGGGAGGCACAGCTTTGCGAAGTTGTTGTAGAGGCTGATCCTCTCCATGGGAACAGAAAGGAGCAGCACAGGTGGCTTTCAGAATTTGAAGATGATGAGAATTTTCTGGTGTTTACAAAGCTGGATGAAGGGAGGGAATTGATGGAAAATTCCCTGGAGATCATTTACAAAGATCATTCCTCTCCAATTCCTAATTTGTGTGAAGAGAACTAGACTAGAAATCCTCACACACCCCCCCCCCCCAACCCATTTACAGCCACAGGTATTTAGAAAGAAAGGCCAGGTGAAAGCTTTCAGATGTAACTTATAACTAGTGGTAGGCCAGCCTTTATAAAATAATGTTTGGGAAGAAGTGGAGATGGCAGTAGCAGGGAACAAATCTAGAGGCTTAAGTCTATGAATAATTTTGGTAGAGAAGGAAAGCCAAACAAATTAACAAAAAGATTGTAGTTAAATTTGGGGAGATTACATTTGAATCTTGGGAAATAGAGGCTCCCCCCACCAAAGGGACAGTTCAGAGCTGTTCCTCCCCGCCCCCCCCCCCCCCCCCCCCCCCCGGCACACATGAAGCCTGGATTCATTTTTGTCATCATTTAGTGCTTACAGATTCCTTGATGGAAATTCAGATTATTGTCTATGTGGGTCAGATTTATAGTCAAATGTATCTTAGTCATTAGGTTTTAACATTAGGTTATTGTGTTTAGCACAATAGCACAATTAGGTAACTCTGACAATGTAACTTTATATTCCTCAAAGGTTGGTTGATGTGGTTGAGTTTTGTCTGGATACTGTGGAAAGCAAGGCTAGTGTTTTAACTTGGCAGTCACCAGTCTAAGTGAGGTTGATTTGTTGCTTTCTTATTTGGAATATACTCCACTCTCCTAAACAAAAAACCCCAACTTTCCACATGGTAGTTCTGTGCCCAAGTGAGTCCACAAAAGTTGCCTAATGCAAGTGAAGTATATAACTAGTAAGGATTGTGGGACTCAGGGAGCAGGGTGCTAAAGGGTTTTCCTTGCTACAGGGCCCACCCTAGGCCAAGTTTTGAAATAGCTGAAGGCATGCTCTTTGGCCTGCGTCCTGCTTCCTTCCCCCATTCCTCAGGGACCCATTTTGTGTGATTTCCACCTATGGAAATGTTGCCTTAAGGTCTCCATTTACTGTTTCTATTCTAGGCAATTGGAATGGCATTTGGCTTTTAAAATAAAGAGCTAACAAGCCAGCATCTGAGATTTAATTTTTTGAAGTAAATTTTAGAGTAAATTTGGGGATCAATAAATTGTATGAATTTTTAATTCTATATTTCTATGGCATTTAAAAGGAAATAGTTCTTTGTATCCCCAGAAAATGCAGGTTCCTCAGCTGTGTTTATATCCTTGCTAACAACTAGCACACTTGGTAGTAATTTTATTTACAATCACTTTTACTTATTCTTCTGATTTCTCTCCCCTACATAAGCCCGGGAAAATAGGGATCACCTTGTATTGGTCAGTGCTCTATCTCAAGTGCCAGGAACTTCTTAGGCACTGAGCAAATGGCAGGTGATGAACAGAGCCCTTTGCTCTCTTTGAAATATATTCATTTTGATTAGCCATGAGCTTGGAAACTAAGTTTATGGAACTGAATGTGCAACTAAAGGCAATGGTAAAGTAGATGAATTCTGATGCAAGGACCAGGTAATCTCTTTGTGTCACTCCTAGCTGGAAGCAGAACACAAAACAAATATTAAGGGAAGATGGGGAACCTGATGAGCCACCCAGTCAGTCTAATTGACCCTGCCCATTTAGTAGAGAGGCTCTTGTCATTGCTGCAACCTGCCCTCACATCCTTGGGGTGCCAATTTTGACTAGTCACAGGCTACACTTGCTGGGTCTCAGTGTAAAGCCAGACGGGCAAGATATATTAACAGGTGAAAGCAGTTCTTGCTCAGTGGGTGTGAAGAGTAGTTTTCTTTTTTCCCCTATTTATTTATATTTTGATGTAGTGTTCCATGGTTCATTATTTGCATATAACACCCAGTGCTCCATTCAATACGTGCCCTCTTTAATACCCATCACCAGGCTAATCCACCCCCCTCAGAACCCTCAGTTTGTTTCTCAGAGTCCATAGTCTCTCATGGTTTGTCTCCCCCTCCGATTTCCCCCCCTTCATTTTTCCTTCCCTACGATCTTTTTTTTTTTTTAACATATAATGTATTATTTGTTTCAGAGGTACAGGTCTGTGATTCAACAGTCTTACACAATTCACGGCACTCACCATAGCACATACCCTCCCCAATGTCTATCACCCAACCACCCCATCCCTCCCACCCCCCCTACCACTTCAGCAACCCTCAGTTTGTTTCCTGAGATTAAGAACTCCTCATATCAGTGAGGTCGATTCCTCTGTCTCTTTAATTTTTCTGATGGCATAACTCCTCTTCTAGAGGCTGGGCACCTGCAAGTCTTAACCAACCCCTCCCGCCTGCCATTCTCTTGTTCCTTTGGATGTTTATATTCAGAGGAATTGCAGCAAGCTGGATGTGAGAGAAGTGTGTGTGTGACCTGTATGTGTATGATTTGCTCCTTTCCTGAGTCCTGTTTCCAGCCAACATGGTGGGGTGGTGGTTTGGGCTGAGGTGAGACTTGGATACCAGGGCTTGGGAGTAGGGGTTTGTGGGGGAAGTGTCCTACACTGGCTGGGAGTAAGGAAGGAGAGACTTTTTAAAAAAAAATTTTTTTTTAAAGATATTATGTATTTGACAGAGAGCACAAGCAGGAGGAGCGGCAGGCAGAGGGACAGGGAGAAGCAGGCTCCCTGCTGAGCAAGGAGCCCAATGCTGGGCTCCATCCCAGGACCCTGAGATCATGACCTGAGCCGAAGATAGACGTTTACCCGACTGGGCCACCCAGGCGCCCCGAGAGACTTTCTGAAGACTTACTTAAACATAAGATAAACACTGCTGAGACTACTCCTGGATCCTGTTTGGAAATACTTAACGATTATGGACAGGAGTAATGAAGCACCTTAGGAAGATAGCTTGAGTTCAGTACCGTAGTTCTTATTCAACCTCATTAGAAGTATAAACTCTTCTAAATCTGCTTTCATTTTGCCTGTTTCCCTAGCTCCTAGTTGCACATGACAGACCCTTGGTAAATGCCTTAGAACTAGGTTGTTAGGTGAATTTTCTAGTGAGCTTTTTTATTGCCTGTCAACAAGAAAATTAGAAATATTAAAATCTGATGATAGGTGTCTTGGCTGATAATACCTTTGGAGACAATGCCATTTTAAAAAACTTTATTTTTGGGCGCCTGGGTGGCTCAGTTGGTTAAGCGACTGCCTTCGGCTCAGGTCATGATCCTGGAGTCCTGGGATCGAGTCCCGCATCAGGCTCCCTGCTCAGCAGGGAGTCTGCTTCTGCCTCTGACCCTCTTCCCTCTCGTGCTCTCTGTCTCTCATTCTCTCTCTCTCAAATAAATAAATAAAATCTAAAAAAATAAAAATAAAAATAAAAAACTTTATTTTTGAGATGATGCACTAAAACAAAAAACCCTAATTTTTATTTTGAGGCAGTTGTAGGTTCACATGGAGTTGTTAAGTAACACGCAGATCCCTTACACCCTTTACACATTTCTCCCAGTGGTAACATCTTGCAAAACTATAATACATACCATAATCAGTACATTAACATTGAAATATATAAGATACAGAACATTTCCATTATCAAGGAGCCCTTGTGTTATCCTATGATAAGGAAATCTGTGTGATTTAAAAAGTTAGAGCTTTTGCAACTTTATTGCTGGTTACATAAATTTGGCCATTATAATGTGCAAGCAATTGGAAAAAAAGTCAAGTAAATGCTTGTTTTTATAGCAGTTCTCATTACAAATATTTATGTGGTAATGTCTATAAACAGCATCACTTTGATTACAGTAAATGTGTTGTGATAAATTGTTTAATGGGGGAAAAGCTTTTCATTATTGAGTCTGATGTTAGCTGTGGTTTGTTATATATGGTCTTTATTATGTCTGCCCTCTTCATTGAGAGTTTTTGCTATAAACAGATGTTGAATTTTGTTAAATGCTTTTTCTACATCCATCAAGATGACCATGATTTTATTATCCTTCAATTTGTTAATTTGGTGTATCACATCTATTGATTTGTGGATGTTAAACTATACTTGCATGCCTGGAATAAATCCCACTTGATTGTGGTGTATGGTCTTTTAATGTATTGTTGAATTGGGTATGTTAATATTTTGTTTGGGATTTTTGCATGTGTATTCATCAGGGCTGTTGGCCTGTAATTTTCTTTTTTGGTGGTATCTGTCTGGTTTTGGTATCAGGGTGATGCTGGCTTTGTAAAATTATTTTGGAAATATTCTGTCCTTTTCAGTTTTTTAGAGTAATTTGAGAAGGATGGGTACTAACTCTTCTTTAAATGTTTGGTAGAATTCATCTCTGAAGCCATCTGTCCCTGGACTTCTGTTTTTTGGGAGTTTTAAAATTACTGGTTCGGTTTCATTACTTGTAATCAGTCTATTCATATTTTATATTGCTTCGTAGTTCAGTCTTGGAAGGTTGTGTATTTCTAGGAATTTATCCATTTCTTCTAGGTTTTCCAATTTGTTGGCATATAATTGTTCAAAGTACTCTCTTTGATCCTTTGTATTTCTGTGGTGTCAGTTGTAAGTTCTCTTTCATTTCTGAGTTTATTTGGATCCTCTCTGTTTTTTTTTTTTTTTTTTTGATGAGGTTGTCTAGCTAAAAGTTTGATTTTGTTTATCTTTTCAAAGAGCCAGCTTTTAAGTTTTGTTGATCTTTTCTATTTTTTTTTTTTTTTTTTTTTTTGCTATTTATTTCTGCTCTGATCTTTATTATGGCCTACTAAATTTGGGCTTTGTTCTTTTTCTAGTTCCTTTAGGTTTAAAGTTGGACCGTTTATTTGGGATTTTTCTTGTTTCTTGAGATAGGCCTGGATTGCTGTGAAGTTCCCTTTTAGAACTACCTTGGCTGCATCTCATAGATTTTGGAAGGTTATGTTTCCATTTTCATGTGTTTCAGGTATTTTTTAATTTCTTTTTTATTTCTTTGTTTGACCCATTGGTTATTTAGTCTCCATGTATTTGTGTTTTTTCCAGTTTTCTTTTTGTGATTGATTTCTAGTTTCATACTCTTGTGGTCAGAAAAGATTCTTGATATGATTTCAGTCTTCTTGAATTTATGGAGACTTGTTTTTTGGGCCAACATGTGATCTATCCTAGAGAATGTGTCCTATGCACTTGAAGAGAATGTATATTCTGCCTTTGGATGAAATGTTCTATATATATCTGTTTAGTGCATCTGGCCTAATGTGGTGTTTAAGGCCAGTGTTTCCTTATTGGTTTTTTTCCTCTGGATGATATATTCATTAATGTAAGTGGGGTATTAAAGTCTCCTACTGTTTGGGATTATTGTCGATTTCTCCCTTTGTGTCTGTTAATATTTGCTTTATATATTTAGGGGCTCCTATGTTGGGTGCGTAAATACTTATGAATGTTATATCCTCCTGTTGGATTGACCCCTTCCTTCATCATTATGTGTAATATTCCTCTTTGTCTTTTGTTACAGTCTTTGTTTTAAATTCTTTTGTCTGATATGTGTATTGCTACTCCAGCTTTCTTTTCATTTCCATTTGCATGGGATATCTTTTTCTATTCCTTCACTTTCATTCTGTGTGTCTTTATTTTTTTATTTTATTTTATTTTTTTTTAAAGATTTTATTTTATTTATTCAACAGAGAGAACGCGAGAGAGGGAACACAAGCAAGGGGAGTGGGAGAGGGAGAAGCAGGCTTCCTGCCAAGCAGGGAGCTTGATGCTTGGCTCGATCCCAGGACCCTGGGATCATGACCTGAGCCGAAGGCAGACGCTTAACGACTGAGCCACCCAGGCGCCCCTCATTCTGTGTGTCTTTAGAACTGAAGTGAGTCCCTTGTAGGTCACATATAGATGGGTCTAGTTTTGTTTTTTTGTTTTTGTTTTTTTGTTTGTTTGTTTGTTTTAATCCAGTCACCCTGTTTTGATCCGTGTGTTTAATCCATTTACATTTAAAGTAATTATTGATAGGTATGTACTTATTGCTATTTTTGTTGTTTTTTGGTTTTTGAAGTTCTCTTGCCTTTCTTCTTCTCTTGATCTCTTGCCTTGTGTTTCGATGGTTTTCTTTAGTGTTATATTTGGTTTCCTTTCTCTTTATTTTGTTGTAACTGTTGTAGGTTTTTGGTTTGTTGTTACCGTGAGGCTCGTATTTGAGATATATTTGTTTTTAACCTGATAGTGCTTATTTGAGTGCATTCTATAAGTTCCTTTTTATTGCCAAGTAATAGTCTATTATATGGATGAACTAGTTTAAGGATTCATCTGCTGAAGGATATCTATATTGTTTCCATTTCTTTGGCCATTACCAGTAAAGCTGCCACTAGTCTCTTATGTACAGATTTTTGTGTGAACACATTTTTATTTTTCTGAGATAAATGTCCAGGAGTGCAGTTCTGGGCCATATTGCCATTCTGTGGCAATTTTGTAAGAAACTGCCATTGTGGCTGTACCATTTTACATTCTTACGAGCAATGAATGAGGGATCCAGTTTTTCCACATCCTTGCCAGCCTTTGGTGGTATCACTCTTTTTTATTTTAGGTATTTTGATAGATTTGTAGCAGTATCTCATTGTGATTTTATTTTTTTTAAATTTTATTTATTTTTTAAAGATTTTATTTATTTATTTGATAGAGAGAGACACAGTGAGAGAGGGAACACAAGCAGGGGGAGTGGAAGAGGGAGAAGGCCTCCCACCAAGCAGGGGGCCCGATGCGGGGCTCGATCCCAGGACCCTGGGATCATGACCTGAGCCGAAGGCAAATGCTTAACAACTGAGCCAGCCAGGCGCCCCTCACTGTGATTTTAATTTGCATTTCCTAATGGCTAATGATATTGAACATCTTTTCATGTGCTTATTTGCCATCTGTATATCTCTTCTGTGAAATGTCTCTTTGTGTCTTTGTACATGTTTTAATTGTATTTTTTCAATGTTGAGTTTTGAGAGTTCTTTATGTATTCTGGGTACCAGTCCTTTGTTGGTGAATATTTTCTCACTGTTTTTAACTTGTCTTTTCATCCTTTCACAGAGTCTTTCATAGAGCATAAGTTTTTAATTTTGACTGAAATCCAGCTTACCCATTTTTCCTTTTATGGATTGGATCTGGCATCTAATAACTCTTTTCCTAGTTCTATATCCTGAAGATTTTCTCCTATTTTTTAAAAAGTTTTATAGTTTTGCATTTAGTAAATGCAAATAATATGAATAACATAATTTTTGTATATGGTATAAGATTTGGGTTGAGGTTCCTTTTTTTTTTCAAGTTTTTATTTAAGTTCCAATAAACACACAGTGTGATATTAGTTTCAGATGTAGAATTTAGTGATTCATCCCTTACCTACAATACCCAGTGCTCATCACAGCAAGTGCACCCCTTAACTCACCCCCCCCACTTGAGGTTCTTTTTTTTTTTTTTTCCTCCTGATGTCTGATTGCTTCAGCACCATGTTGAAAAAATATCTTTCCTCTATTGAACTGCTTTTTACCTTTATCAGTAATCTGTTGGGCATATTTATGTGGTCTTTTATTGGGTTTTCTCTCTGTTCTATTGATTTATGCATCTATTCCTCCATTAATACCACACAGACCTGATTACTATAGCTATGTAATAAGTCTTGAAATTGGGTAAACAGATTCCTCCAACTTTATTCCTCTTTTTCAAAATTGTTCTAGCTATTCTAGTTCCTTTATTTTTCCATATAAATTTTGCAGTGTCATTGTCTACAAAAAAGTCTTTGTGATTTTGATAGGAATTGCATTAAATTTGTATATCAGTGTGGGGAGAATTGATTTATTTACTCTTAGGTCTTCTAATATATGAACTCCATATTTTTTTTTTAAAGATTTTATTTATTTATTTGACAGAGAGAGACAGCGAGAGAGGGAACACAAGTGGGGGAGTGGGAGAGGGAGATGCAGGCTTCACCACAGAGCAGGGAGCCCGATGTGGGGCTCGATCCCAGGATCCTGGGATCATGACCTGAGCCGAAGGCAGATGCTTAACGACTGAGCCACCCAGGCGCCCCTGAACTCCATATGTTTTAACTTTTATTTTGATCTTCTTTAATGTATTTGATCATCAGTTTGTACTTTTTATCATATAAGTCCTGTATGTGTTTTCTTAGATTTATGCTTGTTTTTGAGTGATTGCAAATGATACCGTATTTTTAATTGTGTGCATGTATTCATTGCTAGTATATAGAAATAAAACTGGTGGGTGCCTGGGTGGCTCAGTTGGTTAAGTGACTGCCTTCGGCTCAGGTCATGATCCTGGAGTCCCGGGATCGAGTCCCGCATCGGGCTCCCTGCTCAGCGGGGAGTCTGCTTCTCCCTCTGACTTCTTCCCTCTCATGCTCTCTCTCTACCATTCTCTCTCTCTCTCTCTCTCTCAATAAATAAATAAAAATCTTAAAAAAAAGAAATAAAGTTGGTTTTTATATGTTTATCTTGCATCTATGACTTTGCTGAACTCACTTATTCTAAAAGCTTTTTTTCTTGTAGATCCTTTGGCTCTTCTCTACAGCTAATCATGTCATCTGCAAATAGGTACAGTTTTATTTATGATTTATGTGTCTTTTATTTCCTTTTTTGGGAATAAATTCCTTTCATATTTTCCTTTTCCTTTGTCTTATTGCACTGGCTAGAACTTCCAGGATTGTGTGGAATAAGAGTGATAAGAGAGGAAAAGAAGTGATGAGAGTAGATACCTTTGTCTTGTTTCTCATCTTAAGGGGAAGGCATTTAGTCTTTCACCATTAAATATAATGGGAGCTGTGGATTTTTTTTGTAAATGTGCTTTATCAAGTTGAGATAGTCCCCCTCTATTCCTATTTTTCTGGGAGTTCTTATCATGACTGGATGTAGAAATTTGTCATACGCTTTTTTTTTGCATTGATGTGATTATGTGATTTTTCTTCTTTGGCCTCTTCATATGGGAGATTACATTGATCACCTTTCGAATATTGAACTAGCTTTGCTTCCTTGGAAGAAACCCCACTTGGTGATGACTTATAATTCTTTGTATATATTGCTGAATTCTGTTTGCTAATATTTTAAGGATATTTATATCTGTATTCATAAGGCAAATAGGTCTGTAGTCTAGAAGGATTCTGTCACCCATAACAAGCCTGGGTGGTGAGTGATCCTGACCCGAACGCCCTGCGCTGCAAGGTGGTGGTACTGATCACTGTAGCTGAAACTGGAGACAGATTTCATCCCACCTTTTCTAATTGGACGTCTCATTGTAGGGAAAACTACCCAGAGGGTACACTTGAAGTAATGAGCCAGTTAATCTTCCTAGAAGCTCCCCCTGAGTAATTAAGATTAGTTTTGGAGTGATTGCCACTGTTGGTCTGCTTGTTGGTATCCAAGAGCTTACTTGTGATGTTTTTAAAAACATCTGCTAGACTAAGATGCAAATAACACTGTTTTGGGGAGGGAGGCAAGTTAATACTTCCACCAAAAAAAAAAAAAAATCACAGGCCTGGGGGTGCACATGGTGTCCTTGGAAAGAAATTGCTTTACAGTTTATGACTGGGACCCACATGGCCCAGAGGGCACAAGGCGTCAAGGCCTCCAGTATAACCTTTGGCCAGCTGGTAGGCATTAGGGTTTTCACTTGAGTACACATCATTGCATTTGGAACTTACTTTTGGAGGGACTGTCTGAGGGCAGTCAGTCTGGTCTGTCTTGTTTGTCTTTGCCACTAGCTGAGTGGATTTGTCCCATGGCGTGGCTGTGGGGAGGGGGTGGCGTGCGGCAGTGAAGAAGACACCTGAAAATGTTGGCAGGTGTTTTGCATGGGAGGCAGAGGAGCTGGGATATGCGTTTCTGATAGACAGTTCTGCTAATGGTGATCCTGTTGTGGTCAGAGCCATCTTTTAGGACTTGGCATTCTCAAGTGTCAGTAAATTGGAGGTCCTTAGAATAGTTTGGGGGAAATTCAGCAGGGTGTTTTGCTTCACGAGGACTTTTGTAGGGGCAGGTAGTTTTCAAGACAGAAGATCTCTAATGAGCGATCCTTCCCACCCACATCTCCTGGGGTGTAAGTTGTTCTCTGTGTAGATGCCTTGGATGCTGAGGTTATTTCCTTCCCTCCACCTCTACAAAAATCTGTGTGTCTCATTCCAGTAGCTATAACTTTACCTTTCTTCTAATTAGCTCCTATTTGCTGAAGAGATTTTTTTTTAAAAGATTTTATTTTTAAGTAATCTCTACACCCAACATGGGGCTCGACCTCACGACCCCAAGATCAAGAGTCACACATTCCACCGGACTGAGCCAGCCAGGCACCACCCCACCCCCGCGAAGGGAATTTTTATAAAACTCACACAGGCCCATTATGTCCCCCACTTTGGCCTGCAGTGTATTTGGTCATTATGCTTGTGATCTAGGACTTGGTCAGTTCAACAAGAGAATCCAGAATTCAAATCCCCTAAGCCCCTTTTGGCTCCTTGTCACATGGAGGGTGTAGCAGTTGGGCTGGCAGGGGGGTTTCTGTAGAGGAAAGAAAGAAGCATTATACAAAGGAATGGCCAGGGTGGAATCCCAGGATTTCACATGGGTCTGCATAAACACCCCTCCCCTGCCTCAGTCTTGCGTGTTTGGATCATTACCTGGGAAATGGCTGCGAGAGGCCAGTCCTTTTCTGGGGGTGGCCACATTCAGTGCACAGACCGCTGCCCCATGTTATGTGCTCCCAGAGGTTGGGCAGGTCGGCTGAGAAATCTTTTTGAGTTGATTTTTCAGGAGGCTTTTTCAATGCGTCACGAAGCCAGATGGCTGGGGATGGTGGAGAGGAGTGGAAAGTCTATGGAATACCTTGACTTTTAGCCCATTGTTCCTTAGTGTTGATGATAAAAGATGAACCATGGTCAGACTGCAAATAGGATGGAAAACCAAACACATGGCATGGGCTCATTTCACGGGTCACGGTGGCGTGACCAGAGTCAGGTGATTTGGAACATGAATACTGAAACCTGGAAAAAACTGCCATCGGGATTGTGGAGTCCTGAGAGGAGGTCAAAGGCTGAATGTCATCCATCTGCTGGGAGCAGGGGTGAGGGTTGGGCAGCAGTGTGTGCCATGGGGCCTCCCTCACTACAGGACCAATGCGTCAGCTTCTGGCTGTATTCACAAGCCTGGCGGTGGCCCTCCTCAGAGGTGGAGTTCTTGTTGTTGTGCCCGTGCATGAAGATGGACCCAGCTGGCGGTGGTGGCTGTCTGGACGGTATGGGCTCCAGCAGGAGCTGGAGGCCGGGGGTCTCATCTGGGAACAGGGCATCTAGATGAGTGTGGGCATCTAGATGAGTTGCCCCGGTGGTTCAGTCAACAGCTGAGAATTGTCACAGTTCACAGTGGGTAGTTTTCCAAGAGGCAGAATAAACCATTAGGCCTTTGGTGACAGCTCAAATGTCAGTAAAAATATAAGCTCCATCTGTGGGAACATTAGCCAGGGCTAGGGGAATGGCCTTGAAGTTCTGCCACTGAGCAGAGTGACCATGTCCATTTTGGGTTCTTCAGAAGGAGGGAGGCCGGAGAGCTTGTGGTGGGGTAGCTCTTCCCGATAGGGGAAGAATCCCCTCTGGCACTGCATACAGGGAAGTGTAAGTAAATGTAACATACCATTCATACATTCACATGTAAAAACAACAGTACTTTGAATTGGCCCGAAGGGCCCCCATCCACTGGGTCGTGTTAGTCT
Organism: Zalophus californianus; assembly: GCF_009762305.2. Classification (NCBI taxonomy): domain Eukaryota; kingdom Metazoa; phylum Chordata; class Mammalia; order Carnivora; family Otariidae; genus Zalophus; species Zalophus californianus. The sequence goes on from NC_045597.1 coordinate 94,363,884, forward strand.
CTTTCCCACCGTGAATCCTGTCCAAACCCCATTGACTGAATCTGAGTACTTCCTCCCAGCACAGGACCAGGTAGGATGGTACCTGGGTGCTTGTATCCACAGAGCCATGAAAGTTTGAGTCCCTCCCCTCCCTGAAGTTCCCCGGCGTACTTGTATGCGTAAAGCTTTCAGTCTCTCTTAGGGACAGGGAGAGCCCAGCCTACCCATCATCCTCCTCCTCCTTAAAGCAGATGTCAGGGTAGAGAGTGTGGGGAGGAATTGGGGGTGCACAGCAGGAGAGCAGCTCTGTGCCACTCAGCAAGGCATGCTTTTAGTTCCAAGTGGCCTGGCTCAACTTAATGAACTTTTCAGTCACCCAAAGCTCTAGATCCTCATTGCTGACATCATTTGTTTCGGCTTTGGGGACTCCTTCACTGTTGCTGCAGCCACATTGCCTCTGATCAGAGGGGTGGGTGATGTGCAGCATTGCTAGGGAGAGTGACTGACTGACCCACCGATTGACAGCCAAAGCACCACTGGTCAGCTCCTTGCTCCTTGCAGTCCTACCCTTTGCTGCTCATCCTCTAGAAGCTAATTAACCTTTTCTCCTCCACACCCACTGCTTGGACAAGAGCATTTGCTGCCAGATCCCAGGGGATCTTCTTATATCCCCTAAGCCCATGAGACCTTTGCCTGATCCAAAAAACTGTGTCTGTGGCAGCATCCATTCTTGTCAGCGACAGCTGCCAAGAACTGTGAAGAAACTGAGATTTTGTCCTACTTGAAAGCCGACAGTCAAGCCTGTCACAGTTTGCCAGACACTGGCAAAAGACACGGCACTCTGGGGTCAGAGACAGAGGACTCTATATAGCATGGGTAGAAGCATGAGTTGCATGTTTGTGTCAGTGTTTCTTGCCTCACAGATCCCCCAGGGGCAGTGGGAAGGGCCCAGAAGGATGCTGCCCACTCAGTGGTTTTGAGTCAGGCTGGAGAGCCCTGAGTTCAGGTAATCCTAATCATTTATAAAGTGCTGCGAACAAACCTGCCCAACCTCAGCCCGGAGGGAGACACTACTTTTATTATACTGGACAGCAAGCAAACCTGCCTTCTCCTCTGGAGAGAGAGGATATTTCTAGGCTGTTTGCTAGACACACACCTGGGCATAGAGCGTTCAGAACTGGAACAGCCAGTTCCTCATAAGAGATGCAAATGTGTGAGAGATCTGTGGAGACTCGCCTCCCAACACACAGTACAGAGATTAACGTTCTCACTGATGACTGTGAATCAAGAAAAATAGAACTTGTATTCCATATATCGTGTTTCAGAAGGAAAGTGTGTGAAGTATTTTTTCCAAAGAGTTAGGTGTCTAACCCCTTTGGAAAACTCAACTGTCCAGGATAGTCAGTTCTCTGAGTATCTTGCCTTGCTTTGAGCAGAGAACACAAATTGTGATTTTGTGTATTTTCCCCAATTTGAGGGTCACAAAGGCAGGTCTGTGGAATTATAGGTGTTGATTTTTCAGGGGGTAGTATACTCAGAGTGAACAGCATTCAACAGTTTGTTCACTAGAAATCCTTATGACCCTTCCGCAGGAAAGGGCAGCTGCTAACGGCATTATGCAATGAAGTACTTATAACACTGAGAAGCTTTTGGTAGCCATCAGATTTAGCTAATATTCCAGAAGAGATTAAATTAACATTTCACTTTTAGTCATAATCTTCAATGTGATGTGATTTAATTTACGAACTTCATAAATGATTCTTATGAACTTTAGAAATACAAAGTTATTAATTGGCCAAGGTTGAGTTCTCTTTAAAAGGTGAACATTTGGGCGCCTGGGTGGCTCAGTTGGTTAAGCAACTGCCTTTGACTCAGGTCATGATCCTGGAATCCCTGGATCGAGTCCCACATCGGGCTCCCTGCTCGGCAGGAAGTGTGCTTCTCCCTCTGACCCTCTCTCTCTCATTCTCTCTCTCTCAAATAAATAAATAAAATCTTTAAAAAAAATAAAAGGAGAACATTTATCATTCACCTACTCAGCAGGTGCTCAGTATTTTTAAGAGTAATAAAAATAATGGTTTTTTCCCCTCTCCTCCCCAGGTCTTTTTTTTTTTTTTAATTTTATTTATTTATTTGACAGAGACACAGTGAGAGAGGGAACACAAGCAGGGTGAGTGGGAGAGGGAGAAGCAGGCTCTCCACTGAGCAGGGAGCCCGATGCGGGGCTCGACTCCAGGACCCCGGGATCATGACCTGAGCCGAAGGCAGACGCTTAACGACTGAGCCACCCAGGCGCGCCTCTCCTCCCCAGGTCTTAAACAACTTTTTTTTTTTTGTGAAATGACCTATTTAGATGATATTTAGCAATACATATGATTATTTACTCCATAATCAGGTGCAATTTTATTTATTTTATTTTTTGTTTTTTGAAGATTTTATTTATTAGAGAGCGAGTGAGAGAGAAACAGCATGAGAGGGGAGAGGGTCAGAGGGAGAAGCAGGCTCCCCACTGAGCTGGAAGCCCGATGTGGGACTAGATCCCAGGACTCTGGGATCATGACCCAAGCCAAAGGCAGTTGCTTAACCAACTGAGCCACCCAGGCGCCCAGTAAGGTGCGATTTTATTTTTTATTTTCTTTAAAGATTTTATTTATTTATTTGACAGAGAGAGACAGTAAGAGCAGGAACACAAGCAGGGGGAGTGGGAGAGGGAGAAGCAGGCTTCCCGCTGAGCAGGGAGCCCGATGTGGGACTTGATCCCAGGACCCTGGGATCATGACCTGAGCTGAAGGCAGACGCCCAACGACTGAGCCACCCAGGTGCCGGAGGTGCGATTTTAGAATCATTTGCATTTCAGTGATTGTCATCTTAGCAGAATTCCTTCTTTATCCTACTTTTATACCTGATCATCTGTGCCACTTTAGTTTCCTCACATAAAGGAACAATAAACTCTCCCTCTTATCCTTTTTATTGATTTGTTTCAAAAAGAAGGTGAATTAACTTTTTGCCCTTTAATATTAGTTCCTAACTCTAGAGGAAAACTAGGCATTTAGTGCAATATACAAATATATTCTTTGTATTTGCTTAGAACAGTACTTTTTTGAAAGTTGTACCTTTTTTATGTGGGCAACACAAGCTTTTTTTTTTTTTTTTAATTTTACTTTTAAGTAATATCTATGCCCAACATGGAACTTGAACTTACAACCCAGAGATCAAGAATCGCAGGGTCTACTGCCTGAGCCAGCCAGGGCCCCATATGGGTAAGATGAACTTTGAAGCAAACTTGTTATATGGCAATTTTGGCTTTATAATATTTACATTTAGGAAGTAGATATAACTTTACAAAGAGTTTTAGTTTTTCCAAAATGATTCACCCTAGGGGTCTGTTAAAATTCAAGTCCTATCCACCACTTCTCAGAAACCTGCGGGTTGCAGGAAGGAAGGTCACCCAGTACCCTCTTCTGTCTGGTGGTTATAGAATCCTCCTCCATTTTAACTGCTGGAATGTTGAGTGCTTTCATACTGTTACAGCTTCTAATACTTAACTCATTTTGGATTCCATTCTCTTACAAAAAGGTCAAGAGCATACTTTCTTCAAATGCTTCAAAGGCACATGTCCTTTTTTTGGGTAATAAAGTCAGTCTTCCTTATTTGCATATTCTTTGTGAATTTGCCTACTCACTAAAATTTATTTGTAACCCTGGAAGCAAGACTCCGAGTACTTTTTTGGTTGAAATGTGCAGAACACTGAAAAATTTGAGTTACCAATGTTCACATTCTCAGCTGAGGTCAAACCAGGGGACTTTCTTGTTTCAGCTCTCATATTGTAAACAAGTGTCTGCTTTGCGCTCTGTTTAGTGCCATGCTTTTCACATTTTTGTGCTTTTTGTTGGCGATCTCACTATTTAAAATGGCCCCCACCTGGAGTGCTGAAGTGCCCAGGAAGGCTGTGATGTGCCTGAAGGAGAAAAATACATGCCTTAGATAAACTTTTTTCCAGACCTGAGTTATAGTGCTGTTGGCTGTGTGTTGAATGTTAATAAGAAATCAACAATATAAAATAAGGCATCTTTAAACATAAACACACATAAAACGAGGTTACATATTGGTCAGTTGATGAAAATGTTGTGACCAGATGCACCAGTGACTCATGAGAACCTAGCCCTATATTTCCCTAGGAGCAGCGGTTCAGTATTCACGAATTCAGTGTTCGCGACCACTTGATAGACCTTATCCACTGTGAATAACTAGCATTGGCTGCAGTTAGTTGTTTCATTTATCTCATTTGGGCTGACAGAGACCCCCCTCACGTCAACAACTGAGTGTTCTGTGAGTATGCATATTTTGTCCTTGTCGTCATGGTAGACTCTGAGCCTTTTACATACTGTGCTTGATTTTTTTCACCTCAGGAGCCCATGCCAGCTGGTTGACAGTCCCTTCACTCAGAATTTTGCAGTGAGGACAGGGGCCAGCTTGGAATGAGAACAGCTGGGTCTTTAGGGAAGCTAGCATGCAGCTTGGCTTGGCTTTCCCTGATCCTTCCATGCTGAATTTCCACCTTTGCCGTTCATGCTGCTGGAGCCTGGGCCATAAAAAAACAGCTCCGACCTGTCCTGTAAGGACCAGGGAATTCTAGTCCAGGAGGGGAGGCTGCTGGGCTGCATCCATTCTTGGCTCTAATGAGACACTGCTTACCTGTCAGGGACGTGGGAGCTCCCTGTGAGGAGATGCCTACACAGATTTTGTGTTTCTTTTGTTTTTTCTTTGTTTTCAAGAGTTGAGTTTGCTTTGGATATTGTGGCTTCTTCATTATCCCAAACCAGCTGGGTAAGTATCAGCCAGAACAGGTTTTTTTAGGCAGGGAGGTTTAAAGACCTTCCTAACCCCTAGGCACTGTCTCTCTCTCTCTCTCTCTCTCTCTCTCTCTCTCTCTTTTTTTACACCCCTCACCCCTCAGTACTGTTCCTTTTCAAATCCTCACTCTACATCATATAAAATGTACACATATCCTATATTAAACCTAACATATGATTATGAATAGAGTTGAGTTGCTGTTGAAATGTTATATGGTGCAGGTATTTGATTAAATGTTACTTCTGATTTTTAAAAGTTTTCATATTCTAGAGCAATAGGGCTTTTCTTTAAGGTCTCAAATATTTTTTTTTTAAGATTTTATTTTTGCGACAGAGGGAGAGAGTGTACATGCACGCACAAGTTAGGGGGGTGGGGGTGGGGCGGGGGGAAGGGGCAGAGGAAGAAACAGACTTCCCACTGAGCAGGGAACCCGGTATGGGACTCGATCCCAGGACTCTCAGATCATGACCTGAGCCAAAGGCAGACGCTTAACCTTCTGAGCCACCCAGGCTCCCTAAGGTCTCAATTTTTTTTTTTAAGTCTTTTTTTTTTTTTTTAAGATTTTATTTATTTATTCATGAGAGACAGAGAGAGAGAGGCAGAGGGAGAAGCAGGCTCCCAAGGAGCAGGGAGCCCGATGCGGGACCCGATTCCAGGACTCTGGGATCATGACCTGAGCCGAAGGCAGATGCTTAACCATCTGAGCCACCCAGGCGCCCGGTCTCAAATATTTTTATGGGAAGTGGAAAAGCTCATAGACCCGAGGTACTATGACTGCAGTGCAGGAAAGGATTCAGGTTTTCCTCAGCCCCTTAGCTGCACTTGGTTCTGCTGACATTGTTGGTTGGGGTTCTGGTGTGCCTCAGGCCACACGTTGCTGTATCCAAAATAAGCCGTATAGCGTTCTTTCCCTCAAGGGGCTGATAAGCCAGACTCCTTCAACAGCTGTCTTTCCTGTGGCACGACCAGGTGCTGTGGGCAGCCAGAGGGTCTGGTAGCTGAGCCCAGGGCAGAGGAGTTGCTGATGGCAAGGGTGTCCTGGAGCAGGTGGTCCCGACTGAGTTTTGAAGGCTGCCTGCGTGGTGAGGCAAAGAGGTGCAGGACAGAGGTAGTGTGGGGAAAGCTGGGGGCCGAAGGTATGGCCGATGCTTGGAACTGTGGTATGTGTGGGGGACTGTGGGCTGTCTTGGCTGCTAGAGTGCCATATGGAAGGTGGATCGTGGTGGTGACAGGTAGCATCAGAGTGGAGGGAGGGGCTGGGTACCGAGGGCCTTTGTGCCATCTCAGACAAGATTAGACTTGTCTTGGGTGTGTGACCTACTTCTGGGACCTCTGACTGTTGCATGCATTTGAGATTTATTGGTATCCCTTAACTGCATGTCAGTTGCATAACTAAATTTCTCACCCTCTCTATCCTTGACAGTATTGATACATCAATTCTGTATTGTTTACTTTTGTCCTGTTACCTCTTAAAAGGAAATGGCTTTGTTTTAAAAATAACTTTTTGTCCATGCAAAACACACCAGAGAAGCACAAATGTTAAGTATACAGTGAAACAGCTTAACTTAAAAACACATAATCGTTATTAAAACATCAAGCAATATTAAAAATATATAAAACAGAGAAGTCTCTTATATTTCTACCATTCAGAGGTAGCCACTGGCAACATTTTGGTAAATGGCACTCTGGATGTCTCGGTGTGCTTATGGAGATACTACATACCTATGGTTTTCTAGCTTGTTTGTTAGTTCACTGGTCTGTCATAGCCATCTTCCAAAATAGTACCCATGGATCCATATTGCCCTGTAGGGGCTGCAGGGGATTTTATCTTATGGTAACTGTGTGACAGAGTTTCCCTAAGCAGTTCTTCGTTGATGGGCATCTAGATGGAGTCTAATTTTTTGTTAACTCCTAGAAGCACTTCAGTGAAAAACAAGTTCCTTGAATGTACATCTTTGTGTATTTTTCTTAAAATGTTTCTATTGTGAGAAATTTTAAACATATAAAAAATAGAATAGTATGACGAGGTCCCGTATATACCCAGCTTGAGCAGTTGACAATGTTCTGCCTTTTTTTCTTTTAATCTATGCTCTCAACTGACATACTGGTTTTTCCTCTTCCAGGGTGTTTGAAAGCAAATCATTCATACCATTTCACCTATATATACCTTACTCTTATAAGGACTCAAAAATATAATAATATCAAATAAAGAGAATTAATATTAATTCTTAATATGGTCATATTCTATTTTTTATATGTTTAAAATTTCTCACATTAAAAACATTTATGCAAATCAGAATCCATTTAAAATGTTGCATTGGTTGATCTCTTTAAGTCTCTTTTAATTTATAATCTTCATCCCCTTCTTTATTTCTTGTGTTATTTATTGAAGAAACCAAGTTGGGGATGCCTGGTGGCTCAGTCAGTTAAGCGTCTGCCTTCAGCTCAGGTCATGATCCCAGGGTCCTGGATTCAAGGGCTCCCTGCTCGGTGGGGAGTCAGCTTCTCTCTCTGCCTGCCGCTCCCCCTGCTTGTGCTCGCGCTCTCTCTCTGTCTCTCTGACAAATAAAATAAAATAAAATAAAACAAAAAAGAAACCAAGTCGTTTACTAAGCAGAATTTTCTAGTCTGAACTTGGATGCTGACCTCCTCTTTTTTTTAAAGATTTTATTTATTTATTTGACAGAGCACAAATAGGCAGAGCGGGAGGCAGAGGGAGAGGGAGAAGCTGACTCCCCACTGAGCAGGGAGCCCGACATGGGGCTCGATCCCAGGTCCCTGAGATCCTGAACTGAGCCAAAGGCAGCTGCTTAACTGACTGAGCCACCCAGGCGCTCCTAAAGATAGCCAATTACCTTTACCCATGTTTCTACTAAGGTATTGGTCTTTTCTTACATATTTCTGTTGTTACACCTATCAGCCTTTTTCTGGATGGTTGCTGATTTTTATTCACTTAGGAAGGCCTTTCTTACTGTAAGATTATAAAAATATGTGCCCATTTTTCTGGTGCCTTTCTATGATTTTACAGTTAAGTGTAAATATTTGTTCCATGTATGATTATTTTTGTATAAGGGATGGGGTAAGGATCTAGCATTACTTTTCTCTGAATGTCTGACCAGTTTTTCCCAATGCCATTTATTAAATCTTTTCCCCACTAATATCAAACACCACTTTTTTTTTTAGATTTTATTTATTTATTTGAGAGAGAGACAGAGATAGTGAGAGAGAGCACAAGTGGGGAGGAGAGGGAGGAGCAGGCTCCCTGCAGAGCAGGGAGCCCGATGCGGGACTTGATCCGGGGACTCCAGGATCATGACCTGAGCCAAAGGCAGACACTTAACTGACTGAGCCACCCAGGCGCCCTCAAACACCACTTTTATACTCAGTTCCCTAATCTTGAGTCTATTTCTGAATTTTCTGTTGTGTTCCACTGATTTGCCAGTTTTTCCTGCTTCATTATCACAGCTTGAATTGTTACAGCTTAATTGTCCTTTAAAATTTTTATTACTGACTTTGGTGAATATATGAATCATACCAGCTTATTCATGTATACTATTGTATGTCTGACTATTGCTTAATAATATGTTTTAATAATTGGTGCTGCCTTTTTTTTTATGACTTTGCTGACTAAGCTCACAAATTTATTCTTCCAGATAGGTTTTAGAAATATTTGTGACAGGTCTCCCAAGGTACCCTTTTATATTTTGATTGAGATTTTATTCAGTTTCTAGATGAATTTAGGAGAAAATTGATTTCTTTACAACTTTGAGCCTTCATAGTTAACAACCTGGTCATTTCATTTATTCAAATCTTTTGTCCTTGAATATTTTTTATTAATTTATTCCAAAGTTTTTATTGGTTTTGGCTTCTCTGTTGCTTCAGTGGGATGCCTTTTAAATTTGACCAGATTTTTTTTTTTAAGTAGTTGAACCTCTGGGAAAATATCATATTTTATAATCTGTAATACTAGCTTTCTAAACTGTCTCTTCAGTATGCCTGCCTCCCTAAACTAACAAGCTGTAGTTCTTTTTTTTTTTTTTTTTTAAGATTTTATTTGAGAGAGAGAGAGACAGAGTGCAAGAGAGTGAGTGGAAGTGGGGGCTACGTAGCGGGTGGGGAGAAGGGCAAAGGGAGAAGCCGCCTTCCCCACACCCCCCACGTGGGGCTGGATCCCAGGACGCTGGGATCATGACCTGAGCCAAAAGCAGACCTTTAACAGACTGAGCCACCCAGGCGCCCATACAAGCTGCAATTCCTGCCGTCCTTAGGACAAATCAGGTAATGGTTGCCTCCTGGCAGCTATTTTTTTTTTTTTTTGACATGGAATGTTAGAAATTTCTTTATTCTTACTTATTTTTATTAAGCACCAGCTTAATGCTGCAGAAAATTTCAAATCACCCATTCTTCCCTCCGCCACCCAAATTCTTGATAAAGAGCTCTTCAAGCGAAGACACGCTCTCTTCTCTCTTCTCTATAAAATTTTATCAAATAAAGGCAAATAATTGTGTACATCTTGCTGTAAAATGCTGCCCACGGCTGTGGAAAGTGTCTGCCCAGGCTCCTTTCACTGTCCAGGTCCTGAAAGACTCTTGTTTATGAACTGTCTCTTCACAAAGCAAGTTCACCACTTGCTAGGTTTATCATTCTGAGGGCCAGAAACTTTCACAAAGTCTCAGTCCATTCTCTTGTCTCAGTTGCTGTTAAGTAGGCCCTCATTACCTCATCTTCCTGTTTGTTTGCAGGTTTGGCATAAATTGCATTAAGTGGAAAACCAGGCTCTCCAGGAATGGGATAATTAGTGATTCCCAGCGTATACATTTCTTTTTCACCTTGGCTTTTGGAATTGCACTTTTGGAGTTTCTTTAGACACTCAGAAATGTAGAGAGTTATATGTATCAAGGTTCTATCAGCTTCATTCTTAATCTCATAGTTTTTGAAGAAGACATTGGCCTTAAAGTAATAGATGGCTTCATCCACAATATCTGTATCTTTTGTCTCTCTAGGAGCAGGTCCCTTGTACTGACTTCTGATAGGCAATAGTGCCATGTTTCCAATGAGTTTGGTGTCTGGGTCCGTGAGAGAAGAGTGGTAAGCTGGCATCTTGGTGGCGCCCGTATTTCAAGCTAGACGAGGAGGTTGGGGCAGTAGTTATTATTCTTTAGTGACTGAGTACAAATTACAACAAATTTCTGATGAAGACGACAATGCATTGCTGACCAAAATTAGATATGAACACAAATGTAAAATTTCAACTATTTAAGTATGACATTTGGGCAGCTTTTTATTAAGTGGAAGGAACAAACCTCTAATTATAAAAGTTTCACAGGCCATGCATGTGACAGTCTGCCCAGCCTCCTTAGATCATTTATATGATTTATTTATTGCACTTGGGAATCTAGGATCTTCTCCTGCCTCCATGAGCTGTCCTTATGCCCAAACCTATTTTATCCCAAGTTGACTTGCTAAAAGCGGCTACTATTCATTAAGATTCTTTTTTTTTGTTACATAAATTAACCCATTTATTATAGGCTAGTAATGTTTCAAATGGTGAAGCTTCTACTGGTCTTTCAACTCCTTCAGTCTTCTGATAGCCGACTTTACTGTGACAGCAGAAGTGGTGTTGTAGGTCCAAGCGCCACCAGCGACGGTTTTCATGCAGGAGTCACAATGCCAGATCCCCACAGCTCGTCTTTTCGTCTTTGTTTTGCCACAGAAGGAGCAAGTGTACTTGGCGTGCTGGCTTATTTCAATCTTCTTCACCATTTTCCTGAGGGAGGCACCACAACGGGTCCCGTATTTACCCACGATTCCGACCTTCTTGGTGCGTTTAGCCATCTCGTCTATTCAGTAAGCTTCTATTATGTGAGATCCAACTGTGTGTTACAGCAAAGAGGTGGAGTTGATTTTTAGTTAGATCTGGCCATGTCTAAACTCTTTGGGGACTTGGACTACATGATAGGGCTTCCTGGCATGTGTGCCTGGATGTGTGTGCGTGTGTTTTGGAGGGCTTCTTTGTTGTGGGAGCTCCGTGACAGGAGGAAGTGGTCATGATTTCAGCAAACCTGTAATACTGTTCTAAAATCTTTTACAGAAATCTTTTACAGTATCCCTTTTTCAGGAAGTATACTTTATCAAGTACTTCAGTATATCTTACATTGTAATTTTGTAGATGTCTGCTGAGGTGCTATTACTTGATAGATTCTAAGATCAGAATTTTGGGGGAGCATGGTAATTCAGATTTAAGAAGAAATAATGTCATCACTAATATTGGAAGTATCCATTCCAGTTGTTAATTTGAGGTCATTAAGTACTAAGCAAGATTATAAGGTGGGCCCTTGCCATATTTTAGAGAGGAAAAAAATAATTAAGTTCATTAAGAACCATTCATTTAAATATAAACAATATAAATTATAATGATAAATTTTTGTATTAAAACAGCTTGAACCTTTGCTTTTCACACATAATGTGCTATATATTCTCTCAACCTTAGTAAAATATTTGTTTAAGCATTCTATGATACAGAGACTTTCTAGGCCAAATTAGTGTGGCTTGTTTGGGTATGTTATGAAATAGTACAGACACACTAAAAGGCATAAAGAGTAATACATTATCCATGTACCTAACATTCTACTTAAGAAACGAAAATTCTACCAACATAATTGGCCCATGTACTTCTCTCTAATTGCATAATCCTTCCTTTGCCTCAGAAATAACAATTATCTCCTTTTAAACATAATCAAAGCTATGTTTTTGAACTTTAGTATAAGTGGTGGGGTACTGTGACTCTCCTGCAACTTGCTTTTTTTTTTTTTCATTTGCCATAATATTTTTGAGATTCATTTATGTTGATGCATAGGTCCATTCATTTTTGCTGCTTGTACTCTTCCACTGTATGCCATAATTTCCTTATCTCTTCTGTTGACAGACATGTTGTTTCCAGTCTTTGCAGTTAATTAACAGTGTTCTTCATATGCACGTATTTCACAGATTCCCTAGGGTACCTTTGAATGAAATTGCTGGGTCAAAAGATACCTGTTGGGGACGCCCGCCTTCCCTGATTAAATTCTCATTGCTTTACACAGTTCCTTGCGAACACTAGGTATTATCAGATTTTTTTTAAGTTTGTTTGGTGAGTGATAGGTCTCATCTTGAATTTCTCTGATTACTAGTGAGGTTGGACATCCTTTCTAATGTGTCGTATTACGGGTATTTTTTCCTAGTAAAATTGTATATTATGGCTGAAAATTATTATGTAAAGTTGAAAGTACCATGAAGTAGTTACTACAAGATAGAAATATACCATAATTGTATCTTTAGAACATTGGCAACTTTGCAGATTTTTTGGGAGGAAATGATTTGGTTTCCGTTAGCATATTAGAGCATGGACTTGGGAATTAACTGATGCTTGAAACCTGGCTGCATTGTTTTTTGTTTTTTGTTTTTAAGAGGGGAAGGGAAGGGCAGAGGAGGAGGGAGAGAGATTTATCATTTTGTGCCAATCAGGACATTAGTGACTATGACAAAGCTGTCTAGGGTCACAGTGGATAGGTGGGAGTAACCTTGGGACCCTTGTGGGTGCCCGGGCTCTGACCTGGGTTTGGGGACTGTCAGTAACCGTATGATGTGGGAGAGATGGCTGGGTGCCCTGGAGGTCATGGTGGAAATGCAGGCTTGTAGATTATTGTGAATTTATTTTATTTAGACTGTTCTCATGTCTCTTACCACAGGAATTTCTCCACATGGCTTCCAAAGAAGTGACCATTACAGTTCGCCTCATTCGTTCATTTGAGCATCGCAATTTCAAGCCTATAGTATATCATGGAGTTAATTTGGACCAAACTACAAAGGAATTTATAGTATTTCTAAAGCAAGGTATGAGATGTCTTAGTCATTTTGCTTTATTAGTATTTTGAAAAAATAGTTGACTATTACATGGATGGTAATCTTTTAAAAATACTTTGAAATATTAATCTAGTAGGTCAGCTCCTGTTCTGTTCCTTGGCATCAGCCTGAAGTACCTTCCTGAGGCTCATTTAGCACTGTGTATACCCACCTTAGGAATTATTACCCTCATGTTTGGCTTCTACCTTTTTTCCCTCCTTTTTAAATTTTTTATTATTTGTTATTTTAAAAAATTTTTAAAAGATTTTATTTATTTGAGAGAGTGAGAGAGAGCATGGTGGGGGGAAGGGGCAGAGGGAGAAGCAGGCTCCCCACAGAACAGGGAACCCAACATGGGACTCGATCCCAGGACCCTGGGATCATGACCTGAGCCTAAGGCAGATGTTTAACCATCTGAGCCACCCAGGCACCCACTTTTTTTTTTTTTTTTTTATTAAAAAAAGATTAAGATCTAGGTTTTCTTATAATGGGTTTATGTATTTGGAGGTTGATTAACAAGGGAATGCAATGTAGCCAATTGTGTTACCTGGCTGAGCACACAGAGGGCCTCACGGGGAGCAAGCTAGGAAGGTGACAGGCCTCTGTACGGCCAGAAAATCATGAGAGCTGTTGGTCGCTGAGATCACAGAAATGACAGCCAGACCAACTGTGCTATTTTATCATTTCGAGCTTAAAATTCAATAGGTATGAAGTGAGCAAAGGCTTGCTTTTTCCCCAAAGATTTTATTTATTTATTTGTCAGAGAGCAAGAGAGAGCGAGCGCACAAGCAGGGGGAGCAGCAGACAGAGGGAAAGGGAGGCTCCCAACGTGGGACTCGATCCCAGGACCCTGGGATCATTACCTGAGCCAAAGGCAGACGGCTTAACTGACTGAACCACCCAAGTGTCCCATAGGACCCATAGGACCTCGATGGGTTTCTAAACCCTGTTTTTTTGTTTTTTTCCCCCAAAGATTATTTATTTATCTGACAGAGAGAGAGGGAACACAAGCAGGGGAGTGGGAGAAGCAGGCTCCCCGCGGAGCAGGGGGAGCCCGATGCGGGGCTCGGTCCCAGGACCCTGGGATCATGACCTGAGCCGAAGGCAGCCGCTTAACCAACTGAGCCACCCAGGCGCCCTCTAATCCCTGTTTTTAATTATTGAAGTGTTCCAATCATCAACATTTGATAAAACATCTAGAATGAGCTTTGGTTATTTTAATTGAAATGTAATTTACATATGGTGTACAGATTATAGTTCCATGAGTTTTGACAAATATAGTGCTTTATATCCATCTTAATTTTTTTTTTTTTTTTTTTACTTTGACATACTTTTAGACACAGAAAAGTTGCAAAAATAGGACAAAGAATTCCAACTTTGGGTAGTTTTACTGCTCAGTATTACCTGTGTAGGGAGTAGGCAAGGTAGGCGACCTATACAGAAGACAGACCGCTCAGTCTCCCTTGTAGTGACTGTTAAAAGATTTCATAAGGAGAACATCATTACTCCTTAAAGTAACTGTAGGCTGACATATGGAGCATATGTTGTTATTGCTGTGTTCTTAATTGTTAGGGGGAAATTGAGAGTTGGTACTAAGATATTGCCAATTACAGAGTGTCTTGCTTTTGAAAAGATAACACCAGAAGCATATTTGGATTTTGAAATAAAAACAAATCCCTGTATTTCTTATTTTGAAATCTTTATGCATATTATGAATTTTATAGTGTTTCTTAGTATTGTCGTAGTAAGTGCTACGATGTTCTTGGTACAGTGCAGGATAAGTTCTTCTCAAAGCCCTTGAGAATGAGGTATAATCTTCAGGCTGCTGCAGTGGTAGGGGAACATGTACTGTTCCCCTCCCCCACCCCCACTGATTCCACCCCCCGCCCCCCGCCCCGGGTCACTGTGCTCTTCTCTTCCCAGATGCCTTTGGTGCCTTCCCCATCAGAGTAGTAGTACGGATCACAGCTAGATGCTCAGCCCTGCCTGTCCACATCTTTCACCTGTGTTGGTAATAACATAACTGCTACTTGTTTTATTTTATTTTATTTTATTTATTTATTTAATTTTTTAAAAAGATTTTTTATTTATTTATTTGAGAGAGAGAATGAGATAGAGAGACAGCATGAGAGGGGAGAGGGTCAGAGGGAGAAGCAGACTCCCCGCCGAGCAGGGAGCCCGATGCGGGACCCGATCCCGGGACTCCAGGATCATGACCCGAGCCGAAGGCAGTCGCCCAACCAACTGAGCCACCCAGGCGCCCACTGCTACTTGTTTTAATTGTATGTGTGGCAAATGTGTCCCACTGACTAAAAGGTGAACTTTTGGGGTGCGGGTTCTTTTGAGTTGTGGGCTCTGTGCCCAAGCCTATCTGATTGGAGGCACTGTGGAACTTCTCTGAAAGGGTGGTGGGCCACATATCTACCTTTTGTAATTTTGTACATAACAAAGACCAAAGAGTTTATTTTGGGGGAATTTTTCAAGTTAATGAGCAAAGCAGGGGAAGTGTTAGAGGGAGAGGGAGAAGCAGACTCCCTGCTGAGCGTGGAACCCGATGTGGGACTCCATCCCAGGGCTCTGGGATCATGACACGAGCTGAAGGCAGAAGCTTAACCAACTGAGCCACCCAGGTGCCCCTTATTTCATCCTTCTAAAGTAGGAACTGTTTTATCCCATTTTATAGGTGAAGAAACTAAGGAACTGAGAGGGTAAGAATCTTGCCTGAGGTTACATGGCTAACAAAAGGCAAAGCTGCAATTCAACCCAGGCAGTTTAACTATATGTGTACTATTTTATTTATTTATTTATTTAAAGATTTTATTTATTCATTTGATAGAGAGAGACACAGCGAGAGAGGGAACACAAGCAGTGGGAGTGGGAGAGGGAGAAGCAGGCTTCCCGTGGAGCAGGGAGCCTGATGCAGGGCTTGATCCCAGGACCTTGGGATCATGACCCAAGCTGAAGGTAGACGTTTAACGACTGAGCCACCCAGGTGCCCCAACATTTAAAAATTTTTTTTAATTTAAATTCAGTTAATTAACATATAGTGTATTACTAGTTTCAGGGGTAGAGTTTAGTGATTCATCAGTTGCATATAACACCCAGTGCTCATTTCATCAAGTGCCCTCCTTAATGCCCATCACCCACCTCCCCTCCAGCAACTCTTAGTTTGTTTCCTATAGTTAAGAGTCTCTTATGGTAGGGGCGCCTGGGTGGCTCAGTCGTTAAGCGTCTGCCTTCGGCTCAGGTCATGATCCCAGGGTCCTGAGATCGAGCCCCGCATCGAGCCCCGCATCGGGCTCCCTGCTCGGCGGGAAGCCTGCTTCTCCCTCTCCCACTCCCCCTGCTTGTGTTCCCTCTCTCGCTATCTCTCTCTCTGTCAAATAAATAAATAAAATCTTTAAAAAAAAAAAAAAAAAGAGTCTCTTATGGTTTGTCTCCCTCTCTGTTTTTATCTGATTTTATTTTTCCTTCCTTTCCCCTAGGTTCATTTGTTTTGTTTCTTAAGTTCCACATATGCATGAAATCATGTGGTATTTGTCTTTCTCTGATTGACTCTGCTTAGCATATGTACTCTTTTTTTTTTTTTAATTTAGATTCAATTAGGCAACATACAGTGCATCCTGAGTTTCAGATGTAGTGTTCAATAATTCATCAGTTGCGTATAACACCCAGTGCTCATCACATCACAGCGCCCTCCTTAATGCCCATCACCCGGTTACCCCATCCTCCCACCCCCGCCCCTCCAGTAGCATGTATACTCTTACACACCACACTAAGTTGCCTCTCTTCTGTAAAGTAGCTGGTCCGTTGGGTGAATACTAGGAGAGTTTGTTTCTTTGTATCTGATGCTCCTGTCCACATTTTTCCCATTACTAATGTCTTACCTTAGTCTGCTACATTTATTGCAAGGAATGAGCCAATATTGAGTCATCATTAACTAGTCTATGGTTTCTTTTGGTTTCTGTAGTTTTTACCTAGTATCTTTATTCTGTTCCAGGATCTCTTCTAGAATTGCACACTACATTTAGTTGTCATGTCTCCCTAGGTTCCTCTGGGCCATATGGGATCCTCAGATCATCTTCCCTGCTTGACGGCTTTCACAATTTTGAGGAGCACTGGTCAAGCCTATTGTAGGACAGCCCTCTAGTGGAATTTGCCTGCTACATTTCTCGTGATTAAACTGGGGTTATGGGTTTTTGAGAGGGAGGCCACGAAGGTGAAGTGTCACTTTTATCCTGTCATATCGGGGACATGTACTTTCTACGTGATTATGATCATTGCTGTTAGATCACCCAGCTGTGGTAGTGTTAGCTTCTCCACTGTAAAGTTAGTCTCTCTTTTCATCTCGTACCCTTTGGAAGGCAGTCGCTGTGCACAGCTCACATACAGTTCAAGAGTGGGGAGTTCCGTTCCCCCTCCTTTATGGGGTAATATCTACATCATTTCTGGAATTCTGCAGGGGACATTTTGTTTTGTTGTGCAAACTCTTCTGGCTCTGCCCACTGGGGACCTTGAGTTGTCTTCTGTGCTCCTTCTCTCTGTGTGCTTGTGTTGAGTACTTTCTCACTTCCTGGTGCTATAAGATGCTTCAGGCTCATCTTGTTTATATCCTGCCCCAGTCCCAGAATCAGCCATTTCTCAGAGGAGTCCCGGTTCCTGAGAGCCAGATCTGGGTGCTAGCTGGGCTCACTACTCCTAGGGTATTGTTTTTTAAAGCTCTCTCAGCTGGAAGAGCAAAGAAATAGATCACCCTGTACACATACACCTATCTATGAGTATTTTCATGTCACCATCTGTATCTATAGGTTAAACATGAGTCCTTCCTGATGTTTTCCAGTCCATTCCAACATGTATTTATATTCCTACCCTAAGTGAGGAGTCTGGCTCCCATCATCTGCCATCCATTTACTTAATTTTTTAATTCCAGTATACATAGTCATTAATCTGTACCCTCTGGGAAGCAACTTGATATTAACTAGAAGTCAACACTTTGGTGCAGTTCCTTTTGCCTTAGATTTAAAAAATGTCTTCATTGCCACAGTTACTGATGTCAGCAGCTTTTCCTCCACTGCCCTCAGGAAGGTTGTTTCATACATTTGCAATACGTCTAGATTTCTCTTGTCATCGTCCATTCTCGTCCTCCTGAATGGTGGTGTGGTTTTTTTTTTTTTTTTTTTTCACTTTGCATACATTGAAGTTCACTCTCTGTGCTGTAAAGTTCTGCGGGTTTCAACAAATGAGTAATGTTGTGTCACATTACACTGCCATACAGAATAGTTTCACTGCCATAAAAATCCTCCATGCTTCACCTCTTCATCCTCCCCTGCAAGCCCCAGGCAACCGCTGATCTCTTTACTGTCTCTAGTTTTGCTTTTTCGAGGATATCATGTGCTTGGATTTGCAAAATATGTAGCCTTTGCAGACTGGTTTCTTTCACTTAGAAACATGTATTTAAGGTTCTACTGTATCTTTTCTTCTTTTTTTTTTCCTTTTTTTTCATTTTTAAAGATTTTATTTATTTGACAGAGATAGCAAGAGCAGGAACCCAGGCAGGGGGAGTGGGAGAGGGAGAAGCAGGCTTCCCTCTGAGCAGGGAGCCCGATGTGGGGCTCGATCCCAGGACTCTGGGATCATGACCTGAGCTGAAGGCAGATGCTTAACGACTGAGCCACCGAGGCGCCCCTCCACTGTATCTTTTCATGGCACATCCTGTCTTCCTAATTTCCTTTAATCTGGAACAGCCCCCCACCTTTTGTCTGTCATTATATTGATTTTTTTTTTTTTTTTAAATCCAAGTCCATGTTCTTATAGACTGTCCTAAAGTCTGGATTTATTTGCTTGTTTTCTTGTGATTAGATTCAGGTTAAACATTTTTGGCTAGACTATTCTGTAGGTTGCAGGTCAACGAGCTATGACAAGCTAAGACTGACCTGCTACCTGTTTCTATAAATGAAGTTTCTTGGACCACAGCCACAGTTGTGACCTGGACTGTATGTCGCACAAAACCTAAAATGTTGACTAGCACGCCTTTACATAAATAGTTTGCTGAAACTGATGGAGGTGATTCCTTCCTGTTGCATCACATCAGGAAGTGCTTGATGTTGCTTTGCCCTGTTATCTGTCATAAAATTTCAGTCATTTGGTTAAGGCATTCTCTACCAGATTTCTCTGTTGTAAGAGTATCTTTCTGATTAATAAGTAGTGTATGGAGTGATAAACATTGAGACCATTCACATATCAGGTTTCCAGGAGTTTTAGTATCTCTTGATGATCCTTACTTGAATCATTGATGTTTACAAAACTCAGGATTTTTCTTCCTCTGTGAGTCCTTCTACATTTATTATTTCGCATTCTGCCGTAAAGAAGCAGTCCTCCGGTGCCCCTCTCTTTTAGAAAGGAACAGGGTAATTTTGCAGTAGCAAAGTCACAGCACATTATCGACTTATCACAAAGGGACTCCTCCTTCAGTGTTGTGTTGAGGCAGTGTTCTCTTGTTTGTAACTATAAAATATGCTGTAGATTCTTTAGTTTAAATATTTAACTCTGTAAACTTAAAATACAAACTAACACTCTATTCTCTGTGGCTGTGACCTATGGAATGAGAGTATAACAATAAAGGGGATATGTTACGTGAGGGGCAGTCAGTGGTTATCTCTAGGAAGGGGGTATAAGGGGACTAGGGAAAGACATGTTATATTTAATAAAAAACAGTAAAGTGTCTGAAGCAGTCATGACAATATAGTAAATGTGGTTGGTGGGTTAAATGAATTTTGTTCTATTCACCACACTTTTTTTTTAAATTTAGTTTTTAGAGAGAATGAGAGAGCGAGCAAGCAGGGGGGCTGGGGGCCAAAGGGGAGGGAGAGAGAATCTTAAGCAGGCTCTGTTTGTGCTCAGTGTGGAGCCCAACACGGGGCTTGATCCCATGACCCTGAAACCACAACCTGAGCTGAAACCAAAAGTCAGAAGCTTAACTGACTGAGCCACCCAGGTGCCCCTATTCTCCACACTTTTTATGTTTAGATTATTTCATAATTAAAGTGAAAAGCATCTTGATAGATCTTAACCTTGGAATCTTACTATAATATCAGACAAGACCCCTTATTAGGTTATAATGTTGGCACATTGTTCTGATTAGTGGTGGGGATTTGGTATTCTTGCTCATACAGATTAGTCATTAAATTAGTCAATTTCTTTTTTTCCTGTAGGTGTTAGTGCTTTCCTAAAAGTCTTTAAATGTAGAGCTAGCACCTAAAAATAAGTTACAAATTGTATCTCTTCTATTTTTAGAGGCTTTACCAAGAGGTAAAGAATTATTTTATTGCCCATCAATATTTTAATAATGTTCAAAACTTTATTGATCTTTACATTGAAATGTGATTTAACAT
Organism: Zalophus californianus; assembly: GCF_009762305.2. Classification (NCBI taxonomy): domain Eukaryota; kingdom Metazoa; phylum Chordata; class Mammalia; order Carnivora; family Otariidae; genus Zalophus; species Zalophus californianus. Next base: position 94,383,989 of record NC_045597.1, read on the forward strand.
TTCAGACTTTTTCTTTTAAAGATTTTTATTTATTTATTCATGAGAGACAGAGAGAGAAAGAGAGAGGCAGAGGCAGAGGGAGAAACAGGCTCCCCACTGAGCAGGGAGCCCGATGCAGGACTCAATCCCAGGACCCTGGGATCATGACTTGATGAAGGCAAACGCTTAACCATCTGAGCCACCCAGGCGCCCAGCATTTCAGACTTCTTTTGTGGCATCCTAACTGCCAGCAGTATATTTATTAAATTACCTTATTTTACTAATTAATTTTTCTATGGATACCTTTTATGGTGACCTAAATGAACGAGTAAAGTTAGTGGTTACCTTTTTGTGAACTTTGCAGTAATGAAATATTAAATTGATTTTTTTGCAGAATTCATCTTGTAATCCCACAATCTTCTGTAAAGGTTCATTAGGTCTCAAAGTTAAGTTCAAAGGTGGGGAAAGATAAAATTAAAGGAAAACTCTGTGCAAAGTGGGAAATACTTTCCAGAATGTAATAGATATGCCACAGATTTTCCTTTCAGCCCAGGTGAACAACAGGGACTGAACTTTCTCTTCCATCTGAAACAACTGAAAAAACTATGCAAGATTTATGAAACAGTGGTTTTCAGATATTGGACATGAGGGAGCACAAGACAGTGGTCCCTGGAATAGGAGAAACAAGATGGAGAGAGTCTTTAGGCCACAGAGCAGGGTAAGGGAAATGCAGGTAGAACTTGGTTAGTTCCATGAGTTCAGTAGTCAAAGCTGGCAGTCTGGAGTGGAGCTTGGAGAGTTCATAGAACAGAGAACTGGCACGGAGAGGGCTGTACAGAGAGAACACTCCGAACATTTGCAGAGTGTCTTTGAAGACTTGCAGAATGTGTATCTTCAATTGAATACAGTCAGCACAAGTGTGTGAGGAAACTACCAGAGGCCAGGTAAAGAACAACCTGATGTAAGCAGAAGGCAAAATGCTCAGAGCTCATATAGGCCTGGGACTAGTTTTTTTTTTTTTTTTTTTTTCCCCATACCAGCCAGAGTGGAGGACCTTGTGATTTATAGGTTATCAGGCAGAGTATTTAGAAGGGTATTGCTGAATTGTAAGGCAGAATGAACCCTAGAGTGAATTCTACCCTGCTGTCACCTAACAAAGCTCAAAAGCAAGACTCAAAAGGATCTAACAGTTTCCAAGTAATTTAGCCAAAGCTCAGAATGTTTATAGAAATACACAAATATCCAGCACTCAAAAGAGGTAAGATTCACAATGACCTGCATCAAATCAGAACTTACCAGGCATGCAAAGAAGCAAGAAAATATGAACCATAATTAAGAGAGAAATCAATCAATTGAAGCCAGCCCAGAAATGTTGCAGATAACAGAATTAGTAGACAAGGACAATCAGAAGTTATTATAAACTATATAGCAAATACTCAAGAAGGTAGAGGGACAATTGAACCATGTTAGAGATGGAGGATAGGAAAAAAAAAAACCCAAATGGAACTAGAGATGAAAAATATGAATTTGAGATGGATATGCCCTGGGTAGGATTAACGTGTAGTTCAGATGGGGCAGAGGAAAAGATCGGTAAGCTTGAAAACAAAGCAACAAAAGCCATCTAAAAGCATAGACAAAAGACTGAAAGAAAAATAAATAGAGCAGTAGAGAGGGGTGGGACAACTTCCACTAGCCAAATATACGTGTAATTGGAGGCCATGAGGATGGGAGCTGGAACAGGGGGACAGAAGACACATTTGAAGAAATGATGGTTGAAAATTTTACAAATGTGATGAGAACGATAAACCCACATATTGAAGCAGTTCAGCAAATCCCCAAGCAAAAGAAACATGAAGAAAGCTACACAAAGGCATATTTAATCAAATTGCTTATAGCTGGTGATAAAGAGAAAATCTTAAAAGCAGCTGGGGGATAAAAAAACACACACATACATAAGGAGGAACAAGTATGAAGGACATCAGACTTCTCATCAGAATCAATCCATGTCAGAAGATAGTGGAGCGACATCTTTAAAATATTGAAAGAAAATCAGTCTAGGATTCTATTCCCGTCTTTCAGAAACGGAGGCATAATAAGACTTTAGACATACAAAAGCTGAGAGAGTCCATCACCAGGAGACCTGAACTATAGGAAATGCTAAAGGACCTTCATCCAACAGAAGGGAAATGATACCAGATAGAAATTTGGAGGCACACAAAGAAATGAAGAGCACAGGAAATGGTAAACATGGGTAAATATGAACGCCTTTTTTTTAAATTTTATAGTTTTTCTTCAAATATATTTCATAAGGAAAAACAGTAACAGTGTGTTGTGGGGTTTATGGAAAATACATGCACTAGCACAAAGGCTGGGAGGGGAGAAATGGAAGCATGAGATTCTTTCACTATAAAGTGTTAGAGTATCACTTGGAGGTAGAATGATAAGATAAAGATATTTACTACAGACTTTAAAGCAACTGCATGTGTAGGCACACACAGCTCCCCCAACAGTTATGGATAATATGCCAACGAATGTGTTAAAATGGAATCATAAAAAATTGTCAAATAGGCCAATCCAAGAGAAGGTAGAAGAGGAAATAACACATGGACAGAACAAAACAAAACCCAAATAGCAAAGTGGTAGGTTTAAATCCAATCATATTAATAATCACATTAAATGTAAATGGTCTGAACACCCTAATTAAATGACAGACATATAACAGGAAGTCCTAAATTATATGTTGCCTATAAGAAATGCACTTTAAATAGGAAGATAAAAATCAGTTAAAGGTAAAAGGATGAAAAAATTATACCATGCTAATACCAATCAAAAGAAAGCTGGAGCGGCTATAGTCATATCAGATAGAGTAGATTTCAGAGTAAAGTATATTACTAGGGATAAAGACTATCATTTTATAATGGTAAGGCATCAGTTAAGATGACATAATGATTCTAAATGCTTATGCACCTGACACAACAGAACTTCAAAAATATGTGGTCAAAACTAACAGAACTGCAAAGAAAAATAGATGACTCTTCAATCCCTGGGAGACTGCAACATTGCTCCCTCAATAATTGATGGAACAAGTAGATAGAAAGTCAGTAAGTATACAAAAAACTTGAACAACACTCTTGACCAAAGTGACCTTTATAGAACACTCCACCAAACAACATAATACACATTCCTCTCAAGTGCACATAGAACATTTACCAAGAGACTATATTTCAATCCATAAAACAAGCCATGACAAATGGAAAAGGACTAAATTCCTATAATGTATGTTTTCTGACTACAGTGGAGTTAGAAATCAATGACAGAAGAATCTCTGGAAAATTCTGAAATATTTGGAAACCAAATGGTGTACTTCTGAATAACCTGTGTGTAAACGCAGAGATCAAAAGAGTATTATGAACTGAATAAAAATGAATACACAGCTTTTCAAAGTTTGTGGGAAGCAGGTAAAACAGTACTTAATAGGAATATTTATAGGACTAGAAATGTCTAAATTAAAAAAAAGAAGAGGTCTCAAATTACTGATTTCAGCTTCTCTGTTGAGAAAGTAGAAAAAGAAAAGTAAATTAAATCCAAAGTAAGCAGAATAAAAGAAATCATAAAGATTATAGTAGATAATGGAAAACCACAGAGAAAGTCAAAAATCAGCCGTACCTGATTCTTTGAAATCCATGAAATTAATAAAGCTGTAGCTGGACTGATTGGAAAAAACAAAAGAGAGAAGATACAAATTATCGGTATCAATGGTGAGAGTTGTTACATTACTACAGAATCGCTACAAATACTAAAAGAATAACAAGGGAATACATTAAACAACTTTATGCCATAAATATGTTATCCCAGGACAGTGGACAAGTTCCTTGAAACACCCAAACTACCGAAGCCCACTAACAGACAGACAACCTGAATAATTCTGTATTTTAAAATGAGCAGTAGTTAAAACACATTTCCACACAGGAAACTCCAGTCCCAGTTCCAGTCATTGGTGAATTCTACCATATATTTAAGGAAGAAATAATCCCAATTCTACAGAAAGTCTTCCATAAAACTCAAGAGGAGGAAATATTTATCAGAAAGTATTATTTTCTGAGGCCAGCCTTACCCTGATAGCAAAATCAGAGAATGTAATTAGAAGAAAAAAACAGCTACCAAAACCAACATCTTTCACACAAAGAGATACAGTATTTAAAGAAGAATATATTAGGACCATATGGAGTTTACCTTAGGAATGCGAGGATGGTTTACTATCAAAAAATCAGTGGGGGGCGCCTGGGTGGCTTAGTCGGTTAAGCATCTGCCTTTGGCTCAGGCCATGATCCCAGGATCCTAGGATTGAGCCCCATGTCTGGCTCTCTGCTCAGCAGGGAGCCTCCTTCTCCCTCTGCTGCTCCTCCTCCTTGTGCTCTCTCTCTGTCAAATAAATAAAATCTTGAAAAAAAAAGTAAAAACAACAAAAAGCAATCAATGTAGTTCATTATATGGATAGATGAAGGAAGGAAAACCAGATGAATCTCTCAGTAGATAAAGACAAAATCCAGCATCCATTCCTGTTAGAAACTCTTAGCAAAGTAAGAATAGAAGGGAATTTATTCTACCTGGTTAAGGGTATCTATGAAAAATGGACCTCCAACATCATACTTAATGGTGGAAGACTGGGTGCTTTCCTCCTAAGATTAGGAACCAGGCAGGGGTGTCTGCTCATAATCACTTCTGTTCAACACTGAGCTGGAAGTTCTAGCCAATTTATTGAGGCAAGAAAAAGAAATAAAAGGTATCCCTATTAGAAAGGAAAAAGTAAAATTGCCATTATTCACTGGTGACGTGATTACCTACATAATCTATTATGATTTTATTATGATTATAAAATCCTGCAGAATCTATAAAAACTATAATCGAGGCTTAAGGAAGTTGTAGGATATAAGACTAATATACAAAAATCAATTGTGTTAATACGGCTGGAAAATTACAAAAAACCTTTTATAATAGCATCACAAAGTATGAAATGGAATACATTTGCTAGAGTGTAAGACTTTTGCACTGAAGACTCTTAAAACATCACTGAGAAAACTTTTAAAAGACCAAAATAAATGGAGATACCTTGTGTCTGTGGGTCAGAAAAAATATGGTGAAGAGGTCATGTCTCCTCAAAATGATGTATAGCTTCCAATCAAAATCTCAGCACACTTCCTCTCTTCATAAATATATACATAATTATATACTCTACAGTTTAGAAATAAGTTACTCTATTCTAAAATTTATAAGGAAAGTTAAAAAGACCTATGATGTGGGAAACAAAAGCAGAAGAAAAATTATAAAATATCCTTATTGCCTACAGCCCATTGACAAGTCCTTGAAACAGGCAGAGTGACATTCCTCTAGGGACTCAACTGCCTCAATGTTAATACTTTGCTAAGGGCAAAAGACAATCCTAGCACACCCCCCCCCACCCCAGGATCCTGTAAGTCTACTTTAACATATAAAAATTCCTTCAGAAATTTCCTTTATCTCTAAACCCCCCCAGATATGTATTATTATCTCTAAACCCCCCAAGTTGCGTGTTGGCAATCATCCCCCCCAAACATATGGCCCACCGATATACATCTCAAGGGTCTCATGACTTAGGTTTTATTAGAGGGTAATAAATGACCTTTTCCCAACAATAGTTAACCCCCTCAAGGTCCTGGAAACCTCGCTTCCAAATTCCTTAGAGACTTAAACTGTAACCCCCCTCCCAACTTGAAAGTACATAATGGGCCACTCCTCATGACCCCCCGGTGTAGCTCTTCCTGCCCACGGGTCCTGTCCCTGCGCTTTCATAAAATCACCTTTTTGCACCAAAGACGTCTCAAGAATTCTTTCTTGGCCATCGGCTTTGAACCCTAATGTTCTATCTACATCAACCTGTAGTTAAAATAACTCACAAAAAAGAAGAAAAAAAGTTGTAGGAATTACACTGATTACATGACTTAGTACTATAAAGCTACATCAACCAAGACATTGTGTGTGGTATTGATATATAGATGACATATCAATGAAAACCAGTGCAGAAACAGACCTACACTTACATGTATATTCAGTTGATTTTTGACCAAGGTGTTTTTGGGGGAAGAGGTGATCTTTCCAAAAAAAGGTGCTGGAACAATTGGATAGCCATATGCAAATAAATGAACCTCAGCTCTTACCTCGTACCCTATGCAAAAATAACTCAAAATTGGTCAAGATGTAAATGTAAATATAAAAGCAGAAACTATATAAAAGAAAACACAGAAGAAAATGCTAAAGACTTTGATTTTGGAAAAATGTCTTAAATACAGCACAGTGAGCACAAACTGTAAAAGATTAGTCAGGCTTCATCAAAATGAAAAAGTTTGCTTTTCAAAATACACTGTTAAGAAAATGAAAAGACAAGCCATGGACTTGGAGAAAATATTTGTAGAACATCCAACCAAAGACTTGTGCCTAGAAAACAACAACAAAAAAAATCCCTTCCAACTACATAGGCAGGACCTAACCCCATTAAAAAGTGCTAAAAGATCTGAACAAACACTTGAGCAAAGAAGATACGTCATACTCACCATCGTTAGTCTAGTGAAGTGCAAGTTAAAGTCATGGTGAGAGGCACCTGGGTGGCTCAGTCGTTAAGCATCTGCCTAGAAAAACACATTTCGTAATTCAGATGTGTGGGTTTTTAAGAAAGTTTTATTTATGGATAATACATGCATGTAGTTTTAAGGTCAGAACGTAAAAGGAAATCAGTAAAAAACTCGCCTTTCCGCTTCTGTTCTCTGACCAGTACACCGTGCTCTCCCCTACCCCATGAACATATAAGCAAATACAAACATATGCTTACTTTCCCCCCATTTGCCTCAAAAGGTCGCTTACTTTAAAAATAATGGTCTGGGCCTCGCCGCCATCATGAACGACACAGTAACTATCCGGACCAGGAAGTTCATGACTAACCGACTACTTCAGCGGAAACAGATGGTCATTGATGTTCTTCACCCTGGAAAGGCAACGGTACCTAAGACAGAAATTCGGGAAAAACTAGCCAAAATGTATGAGACCACACCAGATGTCATATTTGTGTTTGGATTCAGAACCCATTTTGGTGGTGGCAAGACAACCGGCTTTGGCATGATTTATGATTCTTTGGATTATGCAAAGAAAAATGAACCCAAACACAGACTTGCAAGACATGGCCTGTATGAGAAGAAAAAGACATCAAGAAAACAGCGAAAGGAACGTAAGAACAGAATGAACAAAGTCAGGGGGACTGCAAAAGCCAACGTTGGTGCTGGCAAAAAGTGAGCTGGAGATTGGACAACAGAAGGAGTAAAGATGCTGCAGTGGCTTTATCTGTGGTGGTTGTGCAGATTTTTCATCAGAGGATCAATAAACTAAGAATGTTAAAAAAAATAAATAAATAAAAATAATGGTCTGCTTTATGCTTTCCTTTACCTTTAACATACCTTGAAGATATTACTAGAGCACCCTTGTATGTATGTTATATTACATACACATGTGAGAATGTATGTCTGTGATCAATTCTTGGAGTGGAATTTCTAGGTCAGAGGGTATATGCACATGTAATTTTCATACATATCAAATTGCCCTCTGACGTACATACCTCAGGTCATGGTCCCAGGGTCCTGGCGTTGAGCCCTGCATCGGGCTCTCTGCTAGGCAGGAAGCCTGCTTCTCCCTCTCCCACTCCCCCTACTTATGTTCCCTCTCTCAATGTCTCTCTCTCTAATAAATAAATAAAATCTTTAAAAAAAGTATTTAAAAAAATAAAGTCATGGTGAGAACACAGCACTCCCACTGAAATGGCTAGAATTAAAAAGGTTTATTAATTAAAACCCCAGTTTTGGCTAGGATGTGGAAGAACTGGAACTCTGATAGGCCACTGGTAGGAATGTAAAGAGGAACCACTTTAGAAGATGAGTTGGCAGTTTCTTAAAAGGGTAAACCAACCCCTACCATTCCACTTTTGGGTGAAATGCAAGTGCACGTCCGCATATGACTACCCGCAGCCTTATTTGTTGTAGCACAAAATGAGAAGCCACCTCTTTTGCCTCTTTCGTAAGGAAGGTGTTTAGTTTTTGTCTCTTCCTCCTCAGGCCTTTTTATATATGTTTGTGCACCAAAATTCTTATCTCACCAAATGGGTTGAATGGCTGGTGTCTTTCTGCCATTGCAGAAGAGAACCCCTTCTCCTTGCTGCAGAATGGGAAGATTGGATTCTAGCCCTAACTCTGACACCCTGGGCCAACCAGGACCTCGGAGTTCTTAACTGCCAAATGAAAGGCTTAAGTTATATTTATTCATTCGCGAATATTTTTGACCACCTGACATGTGCCCAGCACTCTTTTGGGTACTGGTAACACAATGAAAATCGGCTACAGTCCCTGCCCTCATGGAACCAGTTATCTAATAACCTATGATGTGGCAGACACGGTCTTCAGTTTCAGGAGCTGTGGCCTACTGTCTTAATCTCAAGGAATTTATGAATTAGTAAGGAAGGGAGACCAACATAACAGAACTACTGTTGTAAGGAATGTTATGAAGGAAACCGTTTGAGGGGAGACCCACCCTCAGCAGAGCCTGTAGGGGAGGCCTCTTGGTGGAGTGGCCCTTGAGCTGACATCCAAAGGAAGAAAGAGAAAGTGCTGTCATTTGCCTTCACTGTCTCTTCTCTCAGAAGTCCAGACTGAATGGAAGACAGTGATTTGATTTCTTCGAATGTAGGCACCTCTAACTGTGAGCACTTTCACAGGGCCCTCTGTTCCTTACCTCACACCTTCACAGTGTTTCATTGTCTTGTTCAGGAACTCTAAGTGCTAATAAATTAAACAGATCTAACATTTGAAATTCTGTTTTAAAAAGAATATTTAATTTGTTTTTGTTTTGTTTTCTTTGCTGAGTTAGAGTTACATTGTAGGTTATCTGAATTTTGGTAAGAGTAATAACACTCATCTAGATCATTGGTTTCCATTACAGGCCTGAATGAGTTCTCAGGTTCATATGCTGACTGAATGTCACCTAATAGAAAATAATATCTCACACAGGAATGTTATATATTTTGAATGTACATAGATGCTGTTGTATTTAATAAAATGACAATTCATTTAATAATGTTACTGAATTCTTAGTTCAGCTAGTAACAGCTCAACATTTCCTCAGTGGTTCCATTGTTTTAGATGACCGCTGATTTTTGATGGCATGTTAGCTTCATTTTGTGTTCTATCAAATTTTTCAAAGTAGCTTAGTCTAGAGATCTGGAGAACGTAACAAAAGACTGCATATACTACAAGTGTCTACGTGAATATAATAAAAATAATCTTTCTCTTATAGATATTCCTTTAAGGACCAACCTGCCACCACCATTCAGAAATTATAAATATGGTAACTAATTTTACTTATTTAAAAACGTATATTAATATAATTTTACGTTAGTTTTATGTTGATAGCAATTTGAATTTGGTTTTCAAAAATGAGTTTACTATCTGTAAGTAAAAACCAATATGGAAATTTATTTAGGAATATAGGAATCCTGGTGTATCAGTGAAGTAAATTGTAATAGTGTATGGAAGTGGCCTATTTATGAGGAACAAATAACATGTTTGGCAAACGATGTCTAAAATGAATTTCTTTGGTAACCGGGAAAGAAAAATGATTTCAGACTAGGAATTAAAAGAAGAGATTAAACATTTTAAATGCCAATAACTTAAGCATAGTATATAGTAATTTTGCATGTTGCAGGGGTTGATTAAACAATGCAGTAATGAGGCAGGAAGTTGGGTTTCATTATTTGGTATAAAGATGGTATGGTTATTAACCTTCAGCATAGTGACACTCAGCAAACTTTGAGACCTCACTTGAAAATTATGACGCATCTAATTTCTGTTAATTGGTACAGACGTTTTTTGAAGTATAAATTTTTTATTACCTTAGATCATTTTTTGGAGTGGCTTTTAATTCTGTTCCCATTTGGTAGAGCAACTTATGACCTAAAATACTTTGAAATCACAATCTTCACCGTGTGTATGCATTTTAATATCCAGAGACTAATTGTGAGGTCATAAGGGGTAGTCAAACAGAAGTTGAAGGCACTGAGTGGAAAGTACTTTGATTTATTGGGCTTAAAGAATTTACATACTAAATATTGAATAAGAGAAAGGAATAAAAAGCACAGTTAAGTAAATACAAAACTTCTCAATTCTGGCTTTCGTGGCTTTCAGAGTATAATGACTTGCAATATAACCTTAAACTTGAATCAACCTACAGATGCCATTTCCTTTTTGCATGGTGTGTGTGTGTGTGCGCGTGCACGCACGTGCATGCATATGCATACATATTCCAACTTGTGTTCCATATAAGTCATTTTGAAAGATAAGTTTTAGATACTGAATGCATTAGAATATCTGACTGTTAATCATCACGGTGGTAGGTAATGTACCTCTTATATTGTCCCACCTTATTAACACTGTTTTGTCTTAGGATTTGTATACTATTCAGGTGAATTGGCAGAAGAAATGAACACATTTAACTGTGAGATGAGAAATTAGAGAACCACTGGGGTTTTGATAGACTTTTCAGTGACCCAGTCTGGGTTTGGCTCTGTAACAATCTGCTGCTTTGTGTTCAAAAAGGAAGGCCAAACGTTACTTTCTCACCTGCCCTTGTCCTCCAATATTGCTCCCTGCTCTGTGGGAATAGAACACATTGGGTGTTGGGGAGTGGAAAGGGTCTAGAGTCAGATTTCAGCTTTGTTGGTTGTTGTCCCCATGCCCTTGGGCAAAGGGCTGGCTCGCTGGCCAGACCACGGAGAGTCTGAGAGTTCTTAGGGCCCCTCCTCCTATCTAATTGACATCTACATCTATGACGGATTTATCCCGACCAGACTGTGTTCTAAAGCACATTGGATGTGGTCTTATTTTTAAATCCTGATCACCTAGACACTGTGCCTGTGTACATGACATGTACAGTGTCATGTGTACAGTAACTATGGGTGGCTATGCAGTGTGGAGTTGCTGATACTGTTTATTTCATAAGGCCGTGTGTGATTAAACCACACTTGTGTGAACACGTCAAATGCACCACAAATATATTTTTCTTTTTATTTTTTTTAAGATTTTATTTATTCATTTGAAAGAGACAGAAAGAGCACAAGCAGGGGGGAGTGGCAGGCAGAGGGAGAAGCGGGCTCCCCGCTGAGCAAGGAACCTGTCGGTGGGGCCTAGGACCTGGAGATTGTGACCTGAGCCGAAGGCAGACGCTTAACCGCTTAACCGACTGAACCACCTAGGTGCCCCTATTCTTTTTATTTTTATGAGGTTACTTTCCTCAAGGAATTTGCACTTCAGGTACAATACCCACAGATGTTGTTTCTGTTAGTAATGAAGATTTTTTTTTTTTAAAGAAGTAAAAACAAGTGAAAGAGATTATTCAGCAAGGAAAAGGACGTTATTAGTACAATATCTTTTGCTAGCTGGTTGTTTCCCTGACCCTCTTACCAAGTCTTACTAGTTTCTGTTGGAGGGAAAAATCTGAAAATTTCTGTTTAAATAATTTCTTATTCTGCTAAAAAAAAATGTGGCTTTCTTATTGTGGGTTTGCAGGACCCATTAGAGCAAGGATATTTCTAATAAAGGCTCATTAGCAAAATATGTAGAACATGACTAATATTTTGTAAGGTCAAACCACAGTTTTGCTTGTTGGTTGTAACAGACTTTAAGTAGGATCCTTTTAGTTAAAATACTGGCTTTTCTAACTTGTCTATAATAATAAACCAATATCTATCTATAATGAGAAAAAGATAATAGGTAACTCAGAATAATAGATAATCCAAAAGCCAATTTGTTTATTTTCTTGCATACATTCTGAGCTTATTTTTAGCAATTGTGGTGTATTTACATTCCTAATATGCATTTTTTCACCTAGATTAGATTTATTTTTAGTTCTTAACGGTACATAGTTGCAGTCCTAGGATTAGGCTGACCTTGTGTTAAAAATTGCAATAGATAATTGAAAGTTGACTATTTAAAATAATGGGTAATTCAGTGCTGGTTCTTAACTGGGTAGCTACCCTATTCTTTCGTATTATTAGAACAGAGTTAAATCAGGGCCTGTTTTTTAAGTAGATCCTTTCATTTCATTTTACTATTGGAATTCTTTATTGAATCAAATGGCATGATTGATAGAAATGAATTTTAGTTTAAGGTTAAGAGTTTGTCCAGATATAATAATACGTGTAATCATAATACATTAGTTGGATGGTTAAACAAAACTGAAGAATTGGAAACTTTCTGACTTGAATCCCATTAAATGCTGAGCCCCTGCTATAATTAAGAGCTCACTGATGCAGAGTCGGACTTCACCGAATGTGGAGAAATGACTTACTGGAAAAGCACAGCATAGCCTGACATCAAGATAAACAGATTAAGGAGCAAAGGAGGATTGAATAAAGCGGTTAGATGGTGTGAGCCTGTGCAGTGTTTGAAAACCAGGAGGCAAATACTGACATTCTTTGGGCATTAGCAGCCCTGCTCACATAACCAGTGAGCCTGAGCTCAGAGAGTGGTAACAAGTTGTCAGGATAATCATTTGACTCCTGTCACTATATGTATTCTGAGAGATTACTAGGTTTTTTTGAACTGCTTATGTTAATGTCTGACATTTTTTACATTATTTGCTAATTATAGCCTTTTGCAACTCCAAAAAACAGGATCGAGTAATATCCACCTGTCTTCTATTCTAAGGGAAAATGTGCCAAGTTCATTGCAGGTTATGGCACCCAGTTGTGTGTGTCAAAGACGAAGGCTTTCAAATATCTTTAAACAGCAGTGACCTTTAAGGTGATGATATATAAAAGTAATTTTTTTTTTTTACTGTATACTAGATTTTTAAGTGAACGGATCATAAGGCAAGGACTGAAGTTTCTCAATTTCATAGCTGCACCCTCCTGTTTCATATTATTCAAATGAAGTTTTAAAATAATCTTTTATGAAGACTTCTTTTTTCTTTCAGATAAAACTAAAGATGGTTCATCAAGCACATAAGGCAAAGGTACGTTTCATATGTACAGTAGTATCTGGCACATAGCGAGTAATCACTGTTGGCTGTCTCAGTGAATAAATGAATGAACACATGTACTTCTAAGATATTTCCCATTATAATAGCATTTTTTATTTTGTAAGTACCCTTTCTACAGCCATTAAGGAAAAAAAAAAACCCCACTAAGCCCTTGTTAGTAGTAGATCCTTTAAAAAAGTGTTTTTTAAAAAGCGTTGCATGTTCTATATCGAGCAAATATTAATGTAAAAATTAAATTTGCAAAAAAATGTTTTTTGAAGTTACTAATTCACAGGCGACAGGCATACCCTCATGCCATTTTCTTTGTAATCTCTGGTATACAGTTATTTGAAAGCTGATTGAGTTTATGGTGGGTATCTAGGACTAGAGAAGACAATGAAATCAGGTGAATTAAAAAATAAATGCTTGGGGCACCAGGGTGGCTCATTTGGTTAAGCATCTGCCTTTGGCTCAGGTCACGATCGATCTCAGAGTCCTGGGATTGAGCCCTACATTAGGCTTCCTGCTCAGTGGGGAGTCTTCAAAATGCTAGTGAGGGTCATTCAGTTGTCCACACTCATTTGAACTGAACTCCCCTTAAGATCTGTGCATTTTATTTATATGAATTCTACTGAATTTCACAAAACAATAGACATGCCAAAAGGGATCCAACATAAGACTTAAATGGAAATGCTTAGGATATTTGGATGGGAAGATGCAACAGTATGAAGATGTCCATTTTTTCTTAGTTTACAAATTTAATGCCACCCCATATATATATATGAATGAAAGAAGCTGATTATAAAACTAATATGCAAAAAATAAATAAGAATAGTTGGGAAAAGGAAGAAAAAGGGAGTGACTAGGCCCTGACATGTATTACCCATATTATTAAACTCTAGTAATTAAAACAGTGTGGTGCTGCCATATGAACTCTTAGGTCAATGGCACAGAATTAAAAGTCCAAAAATTGACCCAAATATATATCAGAATTTAGTATATAGTAAATATGACATTTTAAAGCTATGGAGAAAACATGAGGATTCAGTAAGTGTTACTGGGACAATTGGGAGACATCCAGAAAACAGTGAATTGAATCCATATCTTTTTTTTATGCCAAAATAAATACCCACTGGATTAATGACTTAAAGGTGAAAATAAAGCTCACAGGTGAGGACAGAGGTGAAACCAACTGAACATGAGTAGATCATTTGTTCAAGCTGGGTGATGGGTGCGTGGAGGGTTCATTGTGCTGTTCTGTATGTTTGAAATTCTTCATAATTAAAAGCTTTAAAAAAATGAAATTGACAAAAACATTTGAAAAGAATGGGGAATTTTAAAATTAATCTTAGAGTGAAGGTCTTTCTAAGTGTGGTAGAAAACCCAGAAACCATAAAAAATTGATAATTTTACTTTAAACATTTAGCACCTTTTTCTAGGAAAAAAAACTAAAAAATCGAGAAACAAGTGAAAACGGGGAAAATTTTCTAACTTATATTACAGAAAAGGCCTGATTTTCTTAGTATATGATGCTATTTTACAATTCCATTTAAAAAATTATCCTTCGGGGGCACCTGGGTGGCTCAGTCATTAAGCGTCTGCCTTCGGCTCAGGTCATGATCCTAGGGTCCTGGGATCGAGCCCCGCATCGGGCTCCCTGCTCAGCGGGAAGCCTGCTTCTCCCTCTCCCACTCCCCCTGCTTGTGTTCCCTCTCTTGCTGTCTCTCTCTCTGTCAAATAAAAAAAAAAAAAATCTTTAAAAAAATAAAAAATTATCCTTCGAGTCCATTAAAAAACAAAATAAACTTGACTCAAAATAAATGCAAATTCAGACTACACTTACTCTCCATCTGTTAGGTTGGCAAGGATCAGATGGTTTTGATAATATACCATGTCAGTGATGCTCTGGGGACTAGGTACTCTCAGTGATTGGTAGCGTTCCTGTAAAGTGGTACAGACTCTGGAGCGTCATTTAGCAATATCTGCCAAAATAAAATTGCACGTGCTCTCTGACCTAACGATTCTACTTCTAGGAACTTATCTTACACATAAAACTCATACAAAGGCAAAATGATACATGTTATGAGGATATTTGTTGCAGAGTTGTTTATGGTAGCAAGAGATGGAAACAACCTGAATGTCCATCCCTGGGGACAGTGTGTGTGTGTGTGTGTGTGTGTGTGTGTGTGTGTGTGTGTGTGTGTGTGTGTGTGTGTGTGTGTGTGTGTGTGTGTGTGTGTGTGTGTGTGTGTGTGTGTGTGTATCCCTTCAGTGGAATAGCCCACGGCCTTGATAAATTGAGGCAGCTCGTATTACTGATTTTGAATGATTTTAAGCTATATTTTAAGAGGAAAAAGTCATGTGTTAGAATATAGCATACAGTATGCTGTTATGTGTTTGGAAAAGTTACCTGTGTGTGGTGTGTGTGTGTGTGTGTGTGTGTGTGTGTGTGTGTGTGTGTGATCCCTTCAGTGGAATAGCCCACGGCCCTTGATAAATTGAGGCAGCTCGTATTTACTGATTTTGAATGATTTTAAGCTATATTTAAGAGGAAAAAGTCATGTGTTAGAATATAGCATACAGTATGCTGTTATGTGTTTGGAAAAGTTTACCTGTGTGTGTGTGTGTGTGTGTGTGTGTGTGTGTGTGTGTGTGTGTGTGTGTGTATCCCTTCAGTGGAATAGCCCACGGCCTTGATAAATTGAGGCAGCTCGTATTACTGATTTTGAATGATTTTAAGCTATATTTTAAGAGGAAAAAGTCATGTGTTAGAATATAGCATACAGTATGCTGTTATGTGTTTGGAAAAGTTTACCTGCACATTTCTGCCTGCATGAACGTGTACAGAGACAGCCTCTGGAAGGATACGCCAGAATTAGTGTAAGTTCTCTGGAAGGAAACTAGACTACCTGGTAGATAGGGGTTGGGAGGAGACTTACTTTTCTCTCCTTCCCTATGTGCTTGGAGAATTTTGTATCATGAGTATATGCTACCTATTCTTTTTTTTTTTTTTAAAGATTTTTTTATTTATGGGCACCTGGGTGGCTCAGTTGGTTAAGCGACTGCCTTCGGCTCAGGTCATGATCCTGGAGTCCCGGGATCGAGTCCCACGTCGGGCTCCCTGCTCAGCGGGGAGTCTGCTTCTCCCTCTGACTCTCCCCCCTCTCATGTGCTCTCTCTCTCTCTCTCATTCTCTCTCTCGCAAATAAATAAATAAAATCTTTAAAAAAAAAAAAAAGATTAAAGATTTTTTTATTTATTTGATAGAGAGACAGCTAGAGAGGGAACACAAGTAGGGGGAGTGGGAGAGGGAGAAGCAGGCTTCCTGCTGAGCAGGGAGCCTGATGTGGGGCTCGATCCAAGGACCTTGGGATCATGACCTGAGCCAAAGGCAGACGCTTAATGACCGAGCCACCCAGGTGCCCCTATGTGCTACCTATTCTAAAATGATTTTTTTTAAAAAAGATTTTATTGATTAATTTGACAGAGCGCAAGAGAGCACAAGCAGGGGGAGCGGTAGGCAGCGGAAGAGGGAGAAGCAGGCTCCCTGCCGAGCAGGGAGCCCCACTCAGGGCTCAATCCCAGGACCCAGGGATCATGACTTGAGCCAAAGGCAGATGCTCAACTGACTGGGCCACCCAGGTGCCCCTAAAATGATTTTTTAAAAATAACATTCCCTCCCCTTTAATCTGTGTACTCTGGAGGTGAAGCCCTGTGCTCTCTAGTGGGTGAAGTTGTGGACTGTGGAGCATGGCTTCTGGGCCTTCTATTTTAGCTGCTGGAGTGGCCTTTCTGTTCTCTCTTAGCCACATTCTAGAAATAGATTATGTTGCTAAGCAGCTGCATTCTGGTTGACAGGTGGTACTGTGTGTCCAACTAGTGGTCACTTCTATGTGCTTTTTAAGGGCAGATATCAACTCAAAATCTTCTCCTATATTATAATGTTTAACTGGATTTGTAAGTTTCATTGGAGGGCCAACTCATCCACTCCCACCCCAAACCTCATATAGAAAGGTTACAGTCGGTATGACATGGGGTCAAGCTAATATGACGTGGGATCAAGTGTTTACTAGGTAGAGCAAGGTTTTTAGATACGTGGACTTTCGGCCATACAGGTAAACTTGCTTTTCTCCGAAGTCAGGCTGGTCAGAGCTCAGGGGCCTCAGTTCCGTGTACTCTGGGGTCTGTTTCTTTTTCTTTCTCTCTCTCTCTTTTTAAAGATTTTCCTTATTTATTTGAGATGGAGCATGAGTGGGGGTGGGGGTGGGGGGAAGAGGCAGAGGGAGAAGCAGACTCCCCGCTGAGCAGGGAGCCCAAATGGGGCTCAGTCCCAGGACCCCGGGATCATGACCTGAGCTGAAGGCAGGCGCTTAACCGACTGAGCCACTCACGCACCCCCCTCTGGGTCTGTTTCTTAACCTCTCTGACTCTTGGAATATTGTGAGGATGAGATGACAATGACGGTGGTGAGGACAACAGCCACAGAACAGTGGCAGCTAACATGGAGAGGCCTTGCTCTGTGACTGACACTCCCATACGGTTTTCTGTACTTCATCTCATTTCATCCTCACCACAGGGCGAAAGAGAAGATTCATCCCCCCCCCACCCTTTTTTTTTTTTTTTTTTAGAGTGAGAGATTGAGGGAGCAGGGTGTGGGGAGGGAGAGAGAGAATCTTAAGCAGGCTCCACACCCAGCGCAGAGCCTGACATGGGGCTCCATCTCACGACCCTGAGATCATGACCTGAGCCAAAATCAAGAGTTGGATGCTAAACCAACTGAGCCACCCAGGTCCCCTCCCCGTTTTTTCATAGAGGAGGAAACTGAGTCCGGGAGAGGCTATGTAGTTTGTGGAGAACACAGAGCGGGGCATCAGTGGAACCCAAATTTTCATCCAGACCTGGCCCCAGAGCTCCATGCTTAGGGCGTTGTCTCCCCAGCACTTACAGAGTGTGCTCACACGGTAGGTGTTCACATCCATTTGCTTCTGCCCTGATGATGACGGGAACAGCAGGTGACTTTGGTTATTGCTGTGACCCAGAGTAACAATTCTGTGTCTTCGAGAAGCCTTCACCAAATATGAAGCACATATGGGTACCGATGAGATGCAGGTTTTCTTTCTTCCTAGACGAACGAGCTTGTGTTGAGTCTGGAAGACGACGACACACTCATGCTGGAAGAAGACAGCACGCTGCGTGCCGGTGGAATCGGTGAGAAAGAGCGCCCCGTGGTGCTGGACGGGCGCTCACTTCCCCAGCCTTTCTGCCAACGCCCGGCTGATTATGTTTGGATAACTCACCGCAAAGTAAATGCTACCCTGGGTGCTCTTTACACTCCCTGATAATTATTCAAAGGAGAAGGATGAGAATGATGTATGTTCAGAGTGTTTGACTGAGGGCAGGCGATATCTGCTCTCCAAATGTGCAGAATGCAAATAGTTCTTTTCTGCAGGTATGCTCAGAATTCTGCTGAGGGTTGTTTTAAGTGATTGACAGGTTATTACTCACTTAATAACCTACTTACTCTTATCAGCGTCATTTGAACTGATGGTTTGAGAGAAATGGACCTGGTAGAACTAATGTGGAATAATGAAGTGAGATGTTGTTTGTATAACGTGTAGTGTGGTTTCTAATAGTCCTCCAGATCACTCAGGGCCCGCCGAGTCGTGGAATTTCAAATAGGAGCCTAGCATGTGTGCTTGAAAGGGGGCCTAAATTAGCTTTTCAGCCTAGAATGTGGATGTAGTGCTATTTTAAAGAAATGCCATGTGACGTGTTTTGTGACCATTAGATGTCACTCTAATTCTGTGTATGTACACCTTAAGATTATCTGGCAATGGGAGTGAAGATTTTCAGAGAGGTTGGAGCTGTTGAAGGTGCTGTGCCTCTGACATACCTTTGTGGTCTGTGACTCTAAGGAAACAGTCCAAATCACACTTTATAATTATCCAGACACACTGCTTAAGGGGCACGCTAAGTGAGGTCCGTGTTAGGAAGCCTTACTTTTTTTTTTTTTTTTGACAGGTGTTCCATTGAGTTATTTTAAGGACATATGTCAGGAATTCAGTATTGAGTGACATGTGTGGCTAAAGTGAGTTCCTGACTGGTCTTCTAATTTAAATAGGATTCTAAATTACATGTTACAAAATCTTCGACTTACTTTCCTTGTTTGTCTACACTATTGGCTACATTTAGTGTCATTTCATATTATAAATATGTAAGGTTGCTATTGTTTGAAAACAGTTTTTATTTTGGCATTTATTTCCTCAAATGCTGTTATATTATTATAGCAAGTGGCACCTGTGTTACTGAGGCATGGGGCACCTAGAAGCTGGCCCCGCTTGTTGTTAAAACATAAAGCTATAATTATTATAACAGACTGGTTTGGTATTGATGTAGGGATTGAACCCTCTATAGAAAAGATAAGAAACAAACTAAAAAAAAGTAAGATCTCCCAATATGATAAAGTTTTGACCTCTCAAATAAGTGGGGTAAGAATGAATTAGCCGGAAAATGATGTTGGGCCCATTGCCAAAGTATTTGGGAAAATAAAAATTTAAATCCTATCTCAACCTTTATTCCAAAATAAATTGTAGATTGATTATATGTCATAATGTAAAACAGTTTTTTATTATTTTTAAAAAAATTTTTTTAAAGATTTTATTTGTTTATTTATTTGAGAGAGAGAGAGAGAGCACGAGCAGGGCAGAGGGAAAGGGAGAAGCAGACTTGCCGCTGAGCAGGGAGCCCAACATGGGGCTCAGTCCCAGGACCCTGAGATCATGACCTGGGCTGAAGGCAGACGCTTAACCGACTGAGCCACCCAGGCGCCCCTAAAAAAATTGTTTTTAAATAAAATGTAGCTTAGGAGTTTCATAATCTTGGGGAGAAAAGCTCTTCAAGCATGACCTTGAAGGCAGAGCCATAGAGCGGGGAGAAATGATAGATTTGTCCACGTAAAAACTAAAAAATGTAAACAGAGTTAAAGGAGAAGCACTAAACTATGAAAAAGATACTTCATATATGACAAAAGGTATTAGCCTGAATTTATAAAAAGCTCTTATAATTAGCTTGGAAAAATACAAGAAATCTTACTGATAGAAGAAATAGCTAACATATGAAAAATGGTTTAGCCTTACGAGTCCGGAGAGAAATGCACATGAAGATAGATGCTATTTTATGTAGCATACTAGTCTAGTGGTTAAGAATTAGAGACCGGAGCCAGAGGGCATGGGTTTACAACCCGATTCTGCCACTTACTGGCTGGGTGACCTTGGATAAGCAGTAATTTCAAAACTAACAGACGTGAAGAAAGTGGTAGTATCCAAGAGTGTTGTGAAGTGGATACTCTCTGGTACTACTATTGGGAATGTATATTACCTCTAACTTCCTGTAGGTCAATTTGGCCAGTAAGACTTTGTCACTCTTAACTTCCTGTTGCGTCTGTTACCAGGCCAACAGGAGTATGCTTCCTTAAGCTCTGTGACTCCCCCGAGGTTGAGATGTGCCTTCAATGGGGTGGTGGGGTTCTCTCACCTTCCCCATTTGTGAATCACTGATGTAGAGCTTTCTTTTTTGCATGGAAGTAGAATATATTGTGTGATGCCATTATTGTTTATAAATGTATATATTTACATGTCTGTATGTGTATATGAAGAAAAAATCATGTAACAAAATTGTAGAAATGGTTCTCTGGCCGGTTGGCACTGCAAGCATTTGATTTTTTTTTTTTCCCTCTCGGTAATTATCTAATTGTTCTTGTAATTTAAAATTTTTCTACAGTTCCCATGTAAATTAAGGAACCAGTTTTAAAGGATAGACTTCTAAAGTTGGAGAAAATTGGTTTGAATGAGGGCTCTGCATTTTACCTATTTTGTGACCGTTCATAAGCCATTTAGTGTTTTTGAACTTCTGTTTTAATTCATGTAAAACAAAACAGAAACCACTGAACCTGTTTCAGAGCGTTGTCCTGAGAGTTGACTGAGAAAAGCCTATGAAAACATCTGGAACAATGCAATTTTACTTATTTTGTGGCCATTCATAAGCCATTTAGTGTTTTTGAACTTCTGTTTTGATTCCTGTAAGATAAAACAGGAAACCATTGACCTGTTTCAGAGCGTTGTCCTAAGAGTTGAATGAGAAAAGCCTATGAAAACATCTGGAACGATGCAGGTAGAGACCCTCAGAAACACGTATTGGAAGCCATTTTAGAGAAGGCAATTAGCAAATGTTTTGAATTTATTAAAATACTGAGTTGTTGCTTAACTGTCATTTTCAGACTCATGTAATGAACCACCTGTAAAGGTAAGAATCAGATCCATCTCTCTGTCATTCTTGTTGTAAGGCCATGGGTCTTTGATGAGCATCAGATTCTTGTCACAAGTTCCCCACTAGTTCCAGGGTGGTCCTGGAACCTCACGCTGCCTGCCAGCCCTGGCAAGCCCACAGTCCTGGTCTGGGGTGACTCCTGGCCTGGCTGGAATGGTTTCCTGTCCGTGTCACCTGGAGCCACCATGCTGTGCTCTGGAGAAGCTTCACATCCACATGGGAAGGAAGCGGTGGTCCTCTGGAGGCCACAGAAATTCTGAGTGGGAGGAGAGTTGTAAAAATGATACCTGAAGTGTGTGATTTTTCTAGGAATTTCCTCTCCCTCAGTGCCGTGTCTGGTTAGGTTTTAAGTGGTTGAAGAGAAGAATTCTGAGTCCTCCCTCCCTTTTCCCCACTTGATCTTGCTCAGAGCTGTCACTCTGCCATCACAGTTGCCATGGGAATAAGGCCAATGTAACAAATTTATCATTATGACTTTTCTGCAGAATTCATGAAAGGAAGAGAAGGACTGTGAGCAGGGGGAAATTAGGGGAACAAACTTGTTTGAAGATATCTTTTCTCAGGGAGAAATTCTCCAGTTCCTGCCCCGGCCTTTTAACTGCATTGCGGATCCCAATTTTATATTCTGCGCCTGACGTCAGGGCACATTTTTGCTTGTGGACTCAGAGCTAAAAGACCTCAGTAAAAAGATGTGCGTTTTTTTTTTTTTTTTTTTTTTTTTGGAAGGAAGAAGAAAGCTTTACTTAGAATTGTTATTTGTAAATGTAAAGATTTTTTACCTTGTCATTAATGATTGTAGTTTTATGGACTCATTCCCCTAAGTGGTAAATTTGCATGTCAGTATTTTTGGGGTGGTGTTTTATCTCTTTCCTTTGGCTACATTCTACTACTATTATCTTTTGAATCCTCTTTCCTTAGGAAAGAAATGGTGGCAGGGTATCTCTTTTCAAGCCTGTTGTGTTTTACTGGAAATATTTTTTTTTTAAGATTTTATTTATTCATTTGAGACACAGAGATACAGAGAGAGAGAGAGAGAGAAAGCATGAGCAGGGAGAGAGGCAGAGGGAGAGGGAGAAGCAGGCTCCTTGCTGAGCCAGGAGCCCAATGTGGGGCTCAATCCCAGGACCCTGGGATCATCACCTGAGCCTAAGGCAGATGCTTAACCATCTGAGCCACCCAGGCGCCCCTACTGGAAATATTTTAAAATGAGATACAGCGGGCCAAACCCTAAGTGCTTTTCTGAGGGAAGAGTTTGCATTAAACCGGATCCTGTAATCATTCCAAAGCTCCCCCGTGGTCGGTTTTCATTTTATGTGTCAACTTATGTTGTCTGCCCACAACCAGAACCCTGACTTTGTGCCCAGCACCTTTTGATTATCTCAGATATACAGCTAATATTGCAGGATTCTTTGACTCTCACTTCTTTATCAGGATCGTGTTTGATTTGTGTTTCCTGAACATTCCAGGTGCCTTTCCCATCCTCTTTTGAGTAATAATATCTTAGGGCATACATGCTTTCCTCCCTTAATGGCATCTTACAGGGGCTGTTCTTTACCTTAAACATCAAAACAGTGGTAGTCTGGTATTCAAGAAGGTAGGTGGTGGGCCCAGGGAATTTGGGATTCCAGAACAAGGGGTCTGGATTGTTCTTCCCTTTTTACCCTCCCTTCATCACTGTGGGAATCCACAGGCCTGTGTCCAGTCTCTAAAAGGTCAGATTTATTTTACTATTTGTTCTCTTCAAACTGAACCTTGAAATCCTCTCTGCCCACTGATCTAAAAAACAGATGCTTGAAGCAAATGTGAAATAAAGCACTGTGTTTGGGAACTCTTGGCTGGATCACTTTGGTGCAAACTTAGAAATATAACTCAGCTGTAAAAAAAATAAATATAAATATATAACTCAGCTGTGAGCATAGTTTTGAATGATTTGTAGTTTCAGATTTTATGAACCTTGGGAGGATAGGATATACTCCTGGATTAGGAGAGAAGGTAAAACTTTGTCGTTTTGGTCTCAAATTGCTGCAGAAACCAGACCTCATTCCTGTATTTTTTTTTTTTTTTGGCCAATAACCTGTACTTATTATCACATTACAGCTTGCCTGATCATTAATTATCTGTACCACAGAGTCCATGTGCATGTCTCTGTCTCTCTTCTCAGACAGCAGTTGCTGTGCCTTATGCTACTTTGGGGCCGACTGGTACAGGCTAGGGAGTTCAAAACTGTGCAATAAATCCTCATTGATAGGTGAGTTTTTGGAATAAATTAGTTAGGAGCTTAAGTATATTGGCTTGAATTTTTCTTGAGCTTTTACATTTAAAATTGGTTTTTCTTACATTCTTTTATTTAAAGTCATTTTCCTGTTAAAGGTGTGTATATATATGGAGCTGACCTGTTTGGACATGTTATAAAATTATTAATTTCAGGGGTGCCTGCGTGCCTCAGTCGGTTAAGCATCTGCCTTAGGCTCAGCTCAGGATTCCTGGGATCAAGCCCCCCCCAACCCCCGCCGTTGTATTTGGGTTCCCTGCTCAGCAGGGAGTCTGCTTCTCCCTCTCCCTCTGCCCCTGACTCATGCTGTCTCTCTCTCTCTCTCAAATAAAAAATAAAATCTTAAAAAAATTATTAATTTCATTTTCCCCAAAGTTTGAATGTCCTGGCTTGTGTTCATTGCATTAAACTTGAAAGTCATATTAAAATGGTGCACAGTATTTGGATGGTTCTTACTTGATTTCATTTGATAGTAAGACAAAGGGATGAACAGGCAATGTATTTATTGGATTTTAGATTTTACATTCATTTCAGATTCACACGCCAAGGCACTCTGCACCTGAGTGCACTGCGCCTGCAGCACATTTAATTTAAAATCAGGTGCCCTAGGGGACTGGCACACAGTAGACTTCCTTGGGGTTCTTTGGAGCCATTTTAAGTAGAATTGGGGAAGCAAGAATTTAAGGGATAATGGTCGAAAGGGTGATGATGCAGAGGTCTTGAAAATCTTCTGTAATTTGTTTTCACTCTAATTGATAAGTAAATTCATGGTGTAAATACAGGACATCATTCTCAAACATTTTCAACAGCATTTTATAAATTTTAAAAAAGCATTCTATTTGGTTTGTTTGAGGACCACATTATTCAAGTTTAAAATACATTTTATGGGGCGCCTGGATGCCTCAGACGGTAAAATGTCTGTCTTCGGCTCAGGTCATGATCCCAGGGTCCTGGGATCAAGCTCCACTTCAGGCTCCCTGCTCAGTGGGGAGCCTGCTTCTCCCTCTCCCTCTGCCTGGGCTTCTCCTGCTTGTACACCCTCTCTCTCTGTCAAAAATAAATAAAATCTTTGAAAAAATTTAAAAAAATACATTTTACGTCTGACTTTTGAATGTTTAGAGTAACCCACTTTGAACTTGTGTGTTGTTTTCCAGTTTTTGAAGGGTGTAAATTTCATCAGCCTTCATGAAACATTAGGAGTTGAACCTATTTGTCAGTCTTGTTTTGTTGTTGTTTTGAAAAAAGTATTCATCTGAAAATCTTTATCTTAGGGGACCTCATGTTGAGTGTGTATTGTGAGAGATGGTATATAAATACTTCAGATAAGTAATGAATTGATCTGTAAGTTAATTAGACCCAAGAAAACCTATGTGGCAAAACAAAAATGCTTTGTCAGTTCTTTCTTTACTTCAGCTTATCCTGAACCTGTTATTACCATACTGAGGAACTCTACGATGTATTTGTTTCTCAAAAGGGGTACAGATAAATGTCAATGCAGTAAGTGAAAATTGTAATTACAGTTAGTGTGTATTGAGCAAAGTGCTGCGTGGGCAAAGCGCTATGTAAAGTTCTGTATGTAAATAGCACATTGTAGATAAAACCTTGCGTTGTGATTTTAAGAACAGGGTGCTTTTAGCTCATTCTCCATTTGGAGGATGATTAGAATTACTTGCAAATGATATAGGTGTACCTTTGGGCTTGCTTCCCCTCAAAAAAGGAAACCCCGGGAGCTTTTTATATAAAGGAATAGATCTCAAAATTATCTTCTCTCTGAATATTGAGTTTTCTGAAGCCCCCCCCCCAATCCCTCTTCAACATTTTACTGATTCCACGTGTGGAGCCTCTTAGCCATTCTTTTATTTATTTATTTATTTTTATTTTTTAAAAGATTTTATTTATTTATTTGACACAGAGAGACACAGCGAGAGAGGGAACACAAGCAGGGGGAGTGGGAGAGGGAGAAGCAGGCTTCCCACGGAGCCGGGAGCCCGATGTGGGCCTTGATCCCAGGACCCCGGGATCATGACCTGAGCCGAAGGCAGACGCTTAACGACTGAGCCACCCAGGCGCCCCTTAGCCATTCTTTTAAATGCTATTTTCATGTCAAATTCAGCTGTACAAACTTCTTGTTTGCCCAGGGTTCATTTGTTTCCAGCCTCTTCTCACTGATTCTCAGTTTGTCGCAGCCCTGTCTCCCCCTCACCGCCAGGCTCATTGTGCCGAGAGTTTGCAATCTGATTTTCATCAAGATTAATCTTCATTTAATCTTGAAGATGCACTGGGACTGGAATGAGGATCTGAAACTATGGGTGACTTTATTTTCTTCTTTCAGCATTTCTGTATTTTCTGTAATGAGCATGGGTAACTCATGATTGAGAAACAATAAATTTGATATTCTTAAAACCAGCAAAAACATTTTTTTTAACTGAAATGTCATGCTAAGCTCCTTAATTTCATTCTTTTGTGATAAATTCTAGTGATGAGATGAGTTTGGTAAACTAAGAGACCAGTGGTAATCCTTGGCATCTTTCCCTATTATCCTGTTTATTTGGCTTGAAGAGTTTTTACTTGTCTGTTTTTAGAGGATATGTTAATTGAGTGATCGGTATTCATTACAAATAATCTCGTCTGTTTTCTTGTTGAGAGTCTGCAGGCCCTTTTGCTCTTCTGTAAAAGCTAAGCAGACTGTATTAACTTCTGGTTTAATTTAAAAAAAAAAACAAATGTGGAATTTGTTGGCGCACACCTTAAAGAATTGCATGTTTAATAATTGGAAGGCTCTCCATCAGATTTGTCTCCAGTCTGAATTAATAATGTTGCTGACTTATTGTTTTAGAAGACGGAGTCCTTGACCTGCTAGGTTGAAAGAATTGTGACTGCTCTGCTCCTTTGTGGGTCCTTTAGCTGTGCCATATCCCCTGTGAATAATTAGAGGTGTTTGAAGGTATTGCGGGAGAAGCCAATTTGTGTCTTTCACTTTGCATATTGTTGAAGCCTCATGAATTAGTCATAAGCAGGCCAAAAATTAACTTCTTCAGACACATATTTTGATGGGTCATGAGGGAGAATGTAAAGTGATCTGTAAAGTATTCTACTGATCCTCTAAGTATTAAATTATTATACCTACGGGCTAATTTCAGAGAGAAAAAAAAAAGCGTTTTTCCCTCCTCCTTCAGTAACTGAGCAGCACATTTGGAAAAAAATAAACGTTTATTTTCTAGGATTGTTACGAGGACTCTAACATGAATAATTTTATGGTTTCCTGGAAACCAGTCTTGTACTCATTCTTGTTTTTAATTTTTTTTTGGTTATTTTTTCTTTTTACTTTTAAAGTATTTGAATTCTAAATTCTTATAGTGACAGCTGATACTTCTTACTGATTTGGTGAAATGTGAAACCAAACAAGTAGCTCATCTTTCTCACTTTAGGCATCTGAAACACTGAATCAGAGTAATATGGATTTCAGTGCTTGCTTAAAATCTAGTTTTACATTAAAATTTTTTTCCATTGTCTTTTTTTTTTTTCCAGCTCATGAAACTGAAATTGCATTTTTCTGTGAAGAAGATTATAAGAACTACAAAGCTAATCCCATTTCATCCTGGTGAAAACCTCTTGGGGGCTCCCTTTTTGCATACCTGTATTAAGTAAGCTCTTTATTCCACTAGTGAGTTTTGGAAATTGACAAATAAACTTAAAAATTAATCTCAGGCTCTGCTATTTGAGTTGAAGTCTGTGGTGTTTTCTGTAACTGCAGGTCTGCCCTTTTTCTTTCTTTCTTGTTGTAAAATAATATATATATTTATGAGAAAAACATTTTTTTAAGTGAAAGAAATACTTATTCAAAAATTGTCATGGAGGGGTGCTTGGGTGGCTCGGTCGGTTAAGCGTCTGCCTTCGACTCAGGTCATGATCCTGGGGTCCTGGGATCCAGCCCCAAGTCTGGCTCCTTGCTCAGCGGGGAGTCTGCTTCTCCCTCTCCCTTTGCCCGACCCCCACCCCCTGTTCATGCTCTCTCTCTCTCAAATAAAATCTTAAAAAAAAATCATCATGGAATATTGGTTCTTTAGTCATAACTTATTTTTCTGAAATTAGGGGTTATTTGGGTGGCTTGCATGTTGGGTTCTTTAAAAAGTTTGTTAAGACTAAGGTCATTCTGTTCATTTTGTATTTTTTTTCAGTTTCTATTAGAGCCACTATGCACTGTTACTGTCTGTAGTTAGCAAAGATTATGAGTCTCTGATGACCACCAGTACCACCTTTTTGCTTACGATGATATGCTGCCATGCATGAATTGAATTGTGTATATTTTAGGGAGGTTTTCTGATGTAAGAGAGTTTCTTCTTTTCATATTTCAGCCTACACAAATAACATGGCTGAATTTTTTTTTTTTTTCCTGAGCTGTGTTCCCTTACTTCAGGAACAGACTATAATAGAACCAAACTCATTTCTTTGGAGAGAGAAGGTAGCAGGATATTTGCACTTCTGGAAGAAAACTTCATTGAGAACAAGTCTAAGTCATGAAAGATACATTCTTTCAAAATAATATAATAGTCTCGATTCCTGATAATGGCTATCAGTACCTGAAGACTAGTGATTTCAAAGGGGCCTCTCAGCCAGCATGTATACCTAATCAGGACTCCTACGAGGTTAGTTGGCTCTAGAATTTTTCTAAAAACCCTTAAAATAGCTAGTAAGGCAAATTGGTTTCATTGTGGTAGAGGCTAACTTAAAAAAAAAATCAGCTTTGAAGTCTGGTTAACATAATCAGAATATGCTTTTTTGCTTTGTTGAAAGGTGTGGTAGAGCCTTATTTAGGTCATATCCTGGAGTCCCAGGATCGAGTCCCGCATCGGGCTCCCTGGGGAACAGGGAGTCTGCTTCTCCCTCTGACCCTCCCCCCTCGCATGCTCTCTCTATCTCATTCTCTCTCTCAAATAAATAAAATATTAAAAAAAAAAACAGAAAATATATTTTATTCATCATTTCATTCATTAAAAAAGGACCAATGACCCAGGCTTCTGGGGAGTTAACAAAGAAATAAAAGACGCAGTTTTTGCCTTGGTGAGTGGGGAAAGATATTTAAGCAAGTAATCTTAATATAATGGCAGTGAGAACTGCTATGGGAGCATTGATGATGGGGTAGTTAATTCTATGTGGGATTAATTTTTATTTTAAAAGAAGTATCAGTTGAGCTTGTTCTTAAAAGGTTGAATAGGAATTCTTGCTTAGTAGAAGATAAGGGAGAGGCTTTTAGGAAAAGGGACCAGCATATGCAAATGCAAAGCACGGTGAGAGAGCTTTTGATTTTCTGTAGAAAGTACAGATTTCAATGTACTGGTGTGGAAAGCCCTTAGACCAGAGTGGAGGAAGAGAAGGTCAGGAGGGAGGTTGAGGTGGGCCTTATCCCTCATGCTAAGGAGTTGGACGTTTATCTAGTAGGTAGTGGGAAGCCAGTGGAAAGATTTAAACAGATAACATCACATGGCTAGATTTGTATTTTAGAAAGGGAGCTTTGGCAGCCATGTCCTGATGGCAGAAAGATAGTTGTCATGGACCAGATGAAGACTGGAGAGCCTGACCTAGGGCACGGCACAGGAGAAGGAGAGGGGAGGAGACCTTCGTGAGATAGTGTTAACATTTGCTCATGCATTACACAGCAAGCATCATGCTAGGTACTTTACATATATTATTTAATTTTGACCACAGCTTTTCAGTCTTGATAGTATCCTATCTATTTATAGATCAAAAAATTGGGGCCCAGAGAGGTAAAGTAGTTCATCAAAGCAGGGCAATCATGTGCAGTGGGATTGGAGCTGGGTGTGTCTTGACGTCCTGACCTTGCCCACTCTGCCCTGTGGCCTCCCATTAGAGGCATGGGGTAGAGTCACCGGTGGGCTCCTGGGACTTGGTGAATGCTGTGTGTAGAGGGTGTAGCAGAAGGAGGAGTGGGGGCTTCGGTGGATTCTGGCTCCCGTGAGTGGCTGATGGTGATGACATTAACCCAAATTTAGTGAGTAGAACAGGTGAAAGCACACACTATTTGCTCATTTTGCACACATTCAGTTTACACACGTTTTTCTTTTCTAAGAAAAATTAAATCTATCTTTACCTGTATATTTTCTTTTTTAACAAAAATGCAAAAATATGCATATATGACCCTTTGTTCTGGTGTGTACTTTCCTTGTTAGTTACATATAGTTATAAACACAGGTGTGAAAATCAAACAGACCTATATTATGACTAAAAAGGGCTATCACCAGGAATGGAAGATTGGTTCAAAACTATAGAAAACCGATCAAAGTAATTCACAAAACCTACAGATTAAAGGAGAAAGAAATTACGCTTATCTCAATAGATGCCAAAAAAGCATTTGATGATCTGCAACCCCAGGCATGAATAAAAACTAAGACTAGAAGAGGATTTCCTTCACTTGACCAAAGTTACCCACAAAAACTGCTTAATGGAGAAGTGTTTTAAGCAAGTGTATTAGAGAAGATACAGGACCAAGATGACTGCTGTTGCCGGGACTATTCCGGATTGTCCCGCAGGCCTTATTATAGCCAATACGATAAAAAAATAAAAAAGTCATAAGCATCGATACTGGAAAGGAGGAGGTAAACCATTTGCAGACAATAGGATTGCAAGAGGATCAACTGACACGTTATGAGAACCAATGAGAGACTTCCAGAGTGCTTGATAACAAACCTACAGTGACATGTGCACAAAAGCTACAGAAATATTACTAGAGGATATAAGAGACCTAAACAAAGAGACCTCACGTGTTTATAGATGGAAGCTTTGGTATAATAAAGACATAGATTTATACCAAATCTGTAATTTAGTGTGACCTCCAACAAATCCCAAAGGGTTTATACTGGAATTTGACAAACTGATTGAAAGATTCATTTGGAAAAGTAAATGTACAAAAGGAGGCACGATCACTTGGAAAAGCAAGAAGGAAGGGGGATTGCCTACCAGATGTAAAAATATATCTTAAAAGTGCAGGAATTAAAACAGCTGTGGAGTGATACAGAAATAGACCAAAAAAAAAAAAAAAAAATCAAAGGAATAGAATAGCAAACTAAGCTGACGAATGTATTTGGAAACCTATTATATAATAAAGGTATTTTTAAGAAAAAGATATTTAACACCTGACTAGGCATTAAAAAAATGATTAAGGGTCCTTTTTCCTGCCATTCACTAAAATTTCAAATGGATTAAATAACTTGACATGAAAAATGAGATGATGAGCTTATTAGAAAAAAAGTGGATTATATTTATGACCATGGGATAAAGAAGTTCTCCCTAAAACACAAAATGCAAATACTCTAATTTGCTAAATTTGATGTGTCTGTATGAAAAACTAGCTCCCCCCCAAAAAAATCAAAGGTTGAAGGACAAAGATGGGGAGAAACTACTTGCACTTATAAAGGAGACAAAGGATAAGTTTCCAGATTTTGTGAATGACTTTTATAATAGGTCTATGAGAAAAGGACAAACATGCAGCAGAAAAACACATTTTATAAAGAAGTAGTTCATAAAAAAGGAAATCTATATGGCTTATAAACGTGAAAAGATGCACGTCCTGTTATTCAAGGAAATTCAAAACAATAGGATACATTTTCATTTGTCAAGTTGGCAAAGAGTAAAAAGGGCTTGGTAATAAGTATTGGCAGTGATGTGTGCCCACTGTACCAGTGGGAATATAAATTCGTATACAGTCACTTAGGCAAGCAATTTCGTTTGCTAGCTATTAAAATAAAAAATGTGCAGATTCCATTGATCCAGAGGTTCCACTTCTTAGACTCTGACCCAAAGAAACCCTCACACCTGCAGAAGGAGGCATTTTATAAGGGAATCCACCACAGTGTTATTTGCAATAGAAAAACACTGTAAACATCCTAATTGAAGTCAGTAGCAGAATAGACAAACTACGGTGTATCTATGTTCTCAACTACTTAATCTGAAACAATGAGGGACGTATATCTTATTTGTGGACATGTGACCATCTTTGGGACATCCTGATGGATGGAATTGCAGAACTCAAACTGTGATGTCATTTGTTTAAAAGCACAAAATATCTATAGGGGTGCCTGGGTGGCTCAGTGGGTTAAGCGTCTGACTCTCACGCTCAGTTCAGGTTTTGAGCTCAAGGTCATGAGTTCAAGCGCCACATTGGGCTCCATGCTGGGCATGGAGCCTATTTAAAAAAAAACTATATATATATGTGTACATGTATATGAATATACACATCTATACATATGCACAAAAGCATATACACCAAATTGATCACATTGATTACCTCTGGGGAGGGGACTAGTACTGGGAGGTGACAGGGGAAAAGCCTCTGTAATGTTTATAAGGAGAATGTATTTGTGTTAAGAATTAGTAAAAACTAATACCTGTATAGAAGTTAAGCAAGAAAAAAAACCCATTAGGCAATGGCCATTACCATTTTGGCATATTCTATCTAGGTTATTTCTTCTATATACGTTTTTCAGTGTTTCTGATCTTTCTGGTGTGTTTTAAGTTACACAGGTAACCTCGGCTTTCTAAAAACAACCAACTCTAAGGTAATGTGAAAATCCCCTTCCTCAAAGGTCACTCCTTTGCATAGACTGATATTCCATACCTTTTTCTGCACATATGTCATTATTTAAAAACGTGCGTTCTAAAGCGTTATCCTTTGATGTTTAAAACGTTATTCTCTTAAATACAGTTGAGGTGTCTCATTTTCCTTTTGAATCCTCACTGTGTGCCGGACACTGCATGTGTTTTATCTATTATCTCATTTAAGTTGTCTCGTTGGAAAGAACCGGGGGCAGCCCCATCTGTAAAATGGAAAAGACAATCCCCACCTCCCAGAGTTTGGGGAATGAAGTGAGATTGCCTATGGGAACTTAGTAGACAGAGCCTAGCACTAAGTTACATGCTCAGTAAGTGTCTTATGATGCTTATTATGAGCAGTGCAGCAGAATTAACTTTATTTTGGAGCCAAGAACCTTGATGTTGTTGGACATTAAGGCACTTGCCCAAGACCTGAAATTTGGTTAAGTCCGAGGGCAGCTTTTTTCTGACTTCAAATCCCACATTCTGCCATTCTTTGAAAACAAGGGGTGTCGGGCCCTTGGAGAAACATGGTAGGAAGGGGGTCAACCACAGGCCAAGAGACCGTGTCCCACTGTTGGTGGTTGGCACTCCTTCTATGTGATTTTTTGCCCTTTTCAGTTGAAGAGAACTTACTTCCTCCTCTTGTGCCACAAGAGCTTAATAGGCCCTAGTCCCACTAACTAGCCAAGCCTAGTTATGAGTTCAAGGAGCTTTTTCCATACCAAAGGTGTTTTATTTGCCATGTCTTTCTGCCTGTTCCAGATGCAAGCAGGAGAGGGGATGATGTCCCTGCCTACCTGGGACACCCCGAGAGGTGGCCTTGCCTGGACCCCTTTGGAAAACTGTCGCTGCATGTGAAGGCAAGAAGGGTGCATCTAAGGTGGTGGAACCACCTCCTTAGTGGGAAGAGAAGAAGTCCAAGTATGACGGTGTCTGAGGACCCGAGTCTTGTCATCTTTTCTTCATTATGTGCGTGTGTGTTGGGGGCAGGGCTTTGATTATC
The DNA here is from genome assembly GCF_009762305.2 of Zalophus californianus. Taxonomy (NCBI): domain Eukaryota; kingdom Metazoa; phylum Chordata; class Mammalia; order Carnivora; family Otariidae; genus Zalophus; species Zalophus californianus. The sequence continues at coordinate 94,417,264 of NC_045597.1, forward strand.
GGTTGCTGGCAGTTGCCCCCCCTTTTACTCAAAGCTTTTCTGACTCGTCAGATTAGCAAAGGTAATTGAAGTCAGAATAGTTCCTTAATTGATGTGAGGTCAGTATTTTGAACTCCACTATGAAGACAGTGGGATTTGGGTTCTGCAGGTCTGGGCAGCTCCCATCTCTCACGTTGGACCCACAGCATAGAACTTGTTGCCACTCTCCACCTTTCACTCGGCACGACCAGCACTTACGTACAGGAGGGAGGCTGGTGGTAGAGGAGAGCGCAGCTTTTGCCATTTCTTTCCATCAAAGGAGATCTATTTATTCAATGAATCAGACCGGAGACTATTCCCCACCCTACCCCCCACCCCCAAAGGTGCATTTTGGGTTATAATACTAACGTTGACTTTAGATAATGGCCTTTGGAGACTCGCTTTTCGATCATTAGTCAGTGAGAGGATTATATCATTTAAAGGAAACATACAGGATGTGTGTCATGCAGCTGTCTCTGCCGTGTGGTTTTTCAGAGAGCAGTGACCCCGCTCTGCTGGGTGCTTTTGGCACTTACAGAAGTATTCAGTAAGTAATGTCATTCATTGGGTAGTGAGATTTACGATGGACCACATCCATTTCAGGTCCCAGGTAATGTCATACGACTCCTGAAATAAATGAAAGCAGGCTGTTTTGGGAATGCTGCCTTAGAGACTCAAGCTTTTGGTTTTAGCCTCATTCCTGTTAAGTCCAATACACAGGGAAAGATGTCCCTGCCAGTGACGCTGTTCTGGGGGTCAGAGCCATGACCGGGGTACTCTGAAGTTCCCATTTCTTCAACAGGACTAAGGCAAATGGGAAAGATGAGGATCATGAGGGCTTTTCCCAGCTCCATTTCTCACCTGGTGGGAAATGAGAGCCAGAAAGATCAAGAGCTGTCTGCTATCCTTTCGGTGTTAAATTCTCTTTAGCAAAAAACAAAAAGCTCATTTAATTTCTTAATCATTGCCCTGCCTCCTCTCTGTATGCCCCAGCTTTGCTCCTTACGCCATCAGATTACGCACTGCTACCTCCCTACCCCCTTTGCAGACACCTGCAGGCCCCCAGGCCACTCCCCCTCATTCCTTCACCGCGTTAGCTCTTGGCTCACTGTCACCTCTCCAGTCCTGCTCCTGCTGTAGTTCAGTATAGACAAGCCCTCCAGTACCATGGGGCTCTCAGGCCACTGACCAGCTCGACTGCAGTGTTGTGATCATGGACTCAGTCTCAGCCTGCTCCCACAGTCACACCTTAGCCCTAGTCACCACCAGCAACCACACCCCAGCCTGCAACATGATCTTCATACCATACCTCCTGCCCTTCCCTCTCTCTCGGTCTGGTGCCCTGTCCAGCAGTTCTTCAGCCTCACCAGACCTGGAGTTTACAGCCCCTACCACCTTTTCACGCCCCCCCCCCAACCTGAGATTCTCTGGTCCTCCTTCTCATCCCCTCAGCGCCCCCAGGCCCTGGGGTTTCATCCCACTCTGTGCCGGGAGGAACTGAACATGGCCGGGTAAAAGGATGTGGGCTGACAAAGCTCTGGTTCATGACTGCCAGGCTCGAGGAAGTTCCTGACCTTGCCCTGCAACTCTGCACTTCCGGGTCCCTTAGTCCCCCAGGTTCTCTTTGGCCGTTGACCCTGACACCTCCTCTCTTCCTCATTCTGGGCTGCTGCCCTTGCTTCCTATTTCACTGAGAAAACAGGCCATTGGCAGATGGCCTGCTCCGGCTGCACTCCCGTGTCCCCCTGCTTGTGACAGTGGTGAGCCAGTGGTGCTCCTTTCCAAGTCCGTCCTCTGTCTGGACATCGCGCCCAGAGCATCACTGCAGGGCTGTCCTCCCATCTCTTCTGGGTCATTCCCAGAGGCCTCTGAACGTGCTGTGGTGTCTTCCATCTTGACCGCCGCACCAGTTGCCCCCTCTTCCCTTTACAGCAAACCCTTACCAGAGTTATCCACACCCTCCTTTTCCCGCTTTCTTCTCCTTTTCTCTTCAACTCTCTCCAGTTGGGCTTCTGTTCCCATCAGTTGACTGTAACAGCTCTGGTCTGGGTCACCAGTGGTTCCCCTGTTGCCAAAGGAATATGATTCTCCATCTTCAAATTAACCTGTCAGAAACATTTGACATGAACCAATGGACACCTTCCTTCTTGCAAACACTTTTTCTTTTCTTTCTTTCTTTTTTTTTTAAGATTACTTTATTTGAGAGAGATAGAGAGAGAGTGAGTACATGAACATGAGTGGGAGAGGCAGAGGGAAGAGGAGAGAGAATCCCAAGCAGACTCAGTGCTGAGCGCAGAGCCCGACACGGGGCTCGATCTCATGACCCTGTGGGCAAACACTTTATTTATGTGGCTTCCTCATGTTCCACTGGCCACTCATCCTCATTTCCTCTGTGGGTCCTTTGTCATCTCCTCCAACATTGGAATCCCCAGGGCTCAGTCCTTGGGCTTCTCTATTTGCATGGAACTCCCCTGATGAACTCCTGCATCTCGGAGCTTTAAATAACAATGACATGCTGCGGACTCCTCATTTTATCCCACAGCCCAGATCTCCCTGCTGAACCTAGCACTCATACATTGAACTGGCCACTCTCCATCTCCATTAAGGTGGCTAATCAACTAACAGATATCTCAGACTTTAACATATCAGAAAACACGCTTCAGATCTGTTTTCCCTAACCTGGTCACTCAGTCTTCCCCACCAAAGGAAAGAACTCTCATCCATTTGTGTAGGCCAGAAACTTCGGAGTCCTTTCTCTTTCACGTCTTAGACCCCATATCCAGTCCATGAGCCAGCCCTGTCTGTTCCGCCTTTGAAATATATCCAGCATTCAGCCTCGACTCACTTTCTTCACTGCTACCACCTGGTTCGAGGCACCACTGTCCCCCATTGGGATTACTGCAATAGCCTAATGGGGCTCCCTGCTCCTACTCCTGCCCTGCCGCTGTTTTCCACCCAGGAGTCAGAGTGATTGTTCTAGAACATAAATTGTCATGCTCTACTCAGGAAAGAAGCCAGTCTCTTGCTGAGGCTTGCAAGGTCCTATGTGATCAGCCTTTATGACCTCTGTGACTTCATCCAGCATCTCTCCTCTCTCCGTATAGCCACCTTGGCCTTATTTCCCTTCCTGGTGTATGCCAAACACACTCACACCCCAGGGCCTTTGCACTTGCTCTTCCCTCTGCCTGCAGTGCCTTTTCTCCTAGTTATTTTTGTGAGTTTCCCTATTTCTGTCAGGTGTCTGCATAAATGCCATTAGGAAGACTTCCCTAGTCACGCTATTTAAAATAGCAAATGCCTGCCTTCTGCAGCACTCCCTGCCCCTCTAACTCTAAAAAAATTCTTTTTCTAGTCTCCCGCTATTAGGATGCCTCCAGCATATAGAACAGTCTCTGGCACTTAATAGGCCAGCATAAATCCTTCTTGAGTGAATGAAAGACTTTGAGACTGTATTTGAATCTTAAGGCAGAACCTTACAGATTCTCGAAGCTCATTTCATGGCAAAGTAGACCTGTTGTAGATTGGATGAACTCTAGAAGCTTCTGCACTTGAAGAATGGTCATCCAGATTTATGCACGGTCATAGACTGGGCCCTGGAGTAATTGGTTAGCAGTCCTGAGTGCATACGTGTTTCAAATGGAGTTGAGGAAATGAGATTAAAGATCTCATCCACAGTTTGTTTTTATTGGTCTAAAGCTGGTTGCTGCTGCACCTGCGAATTCGTGGAGCCGACAGCTCTTTTGTGTGGTGCGATTGCTGTGTATGCCTGGAGGCGATCCTGTGCCTCATGTGAGGGCTTTTTACCAGGTGGAAAAGCGCCGTGGTGGTTATTCACAATAGGCAAGATAAGTGTCCTAGGTTGTCATTTGTTTCTGTTTGAACTGTCCCCGGAAAGCCGAGCAGAAAACTGAACAGTGGATTCTACAACTACAAATTGCAGCAGGATTTTTTTCCCCTCACCTGCCTTAAAGCAAAGTTGCTTGTTTTAAAAAGTGACCTAGAAGCGAACTTGTGGTGACATTTAAAATTACACAAATTGAAAAAGGCAAATGGTGCACTTTTGCATGTATTGGAATTCTCTTTCCCTCGGTGTTTGGTTTCGGCAAGCATGAGGAGGAGGAAAGGGGATGGGTTTTAAAGTCAGACAGTCCTGGGTTGGAAGAATGCACACACTGTTGCTAGTTTGCAGGTGTGACCTTGGGCCAGCCTCCCGGTCTCTCCGCGTCTCCGTTTCTTTCCCCGTTAAATGGCGGATAACGGCATCAACTTCACGGAAGTGCTCCGAGGTTTTGGTCAGATGATCAGGCTCGGTGCCTGGCACACACGTACTCAGTTTTGGGGAGAACTGCCATGTTGCTTTTGCACAAAGCAGATGACTCCTGTTGCACAGAGGGAAGGTTTAGGTACAGAATGAGACACAGGGAAGGCACATCAAACACTGGTGAGCAAAGCTGGGCCTTTTCCTACAAGTCACGTGTTTCCCAGTGCTTGTCAGCTCTTTCCTGTCCACCTGCACCTGTCAGCTCCCACAACACCGCCCAGCACTGCTCCTGTGACCCAGGGAAGGACTCACTTCTCATTTTCCAAGAAATCTTCCCTCCCCATTCCCTCGCCTTGGGTGCCCTCAAAGCGTTACCTGTCAAATGTTTCCTGTACATGTCCTCTTTCCGTGGTTGGAATTTTTCCCAATTAGGGCCAAGTTCATTAACAAAAGCAGAATAATTCCAAATTATTGGAATTGTTTTCGTAAGAGTAAGGCCATCCCTATTTTCTGGCATAACTTGCTTAACAGGAGTGGGATAAGGGTGGTAGAATGATTGGATATAGAGATGGATTCAGAGGTTGTTCAAACAAATACAAACTTTGGGAAGAGCGATCTTGCAAAGGCAGGATTTGCGGTGTAGATATCCTCATATCTGCCCAGACATCTTCAGTGGTGCTCATGCCTGGCCATTACTCTTTAGATCTTGTAGCTCTTCCTCCAATATAACACCTTTCTGCTGTTTTAGCGAGCATTCATTACACAGACTCGAAATCCGGGCAGCAGGTCAGGTAGAGGGAAATCTGCTTTGGACTCAGCCCCGTCTGCCTGCTGTCTGCCACCAGGTGTCAGCAGAGCCTGCCTAGACCTCAGAGTCTCAAGGGCGAGAGGGCTGGGCATTTGTCAGTGACTGTGCTTAGTGGGTATGTTTGTCCACCTGTCAAATCAGCCTTTAGCCGGACTCCTTTAGCTGAAAGTCAAAGCCTTCAGCCTGTAAATGGTATGGAGTTTTGTACTTTTGTTTAAAAGTGATCATATGGCTGCTACTGCCTAAAATTCAGATTTATTTCAAAAGACAGTGCCGAATTATTTCAAAGCCAATACCTACCTTTAATCGGACCTCAATAATCTTACTTATTCCTAAAAAGAATACCATGATGCATTTATGCTTTGCAAAATGCCTCTGCTTATTTGTCGAGCATTATTTTTTAAAGCTAAAGATTGAAAAGTGACAAGCAAGTGTTAATAGGTCCTTTCTTAAAGCTTCCAAGGATACCGCATTATGTGCAACTTCCTTTGTTTAGCTGAGCTTAGATGCGTAAACAAATCCCTTTCCAAACCAGTGATATTAGACAAGACACTCTGCTCAGTGGAGGGCCTGGAAGCGATATGATTTCTGCACGTGAAAAGGTGAGTGATGGCAGAGCCCAGAGCTTTGGAAGCAGAGTGACTCCCACCTCAGGGACATGGTAGCATGAGGTGCTGTCTCTTCCCTTCTGAAGGCTGGAAGTGCTCACATGCAACATCCCATTAACTCTTCGATAGTTTACAAAAAGCCTTGTGTTTATTTCTAGGTTATTTAATAAGTTAAGAAATACAGCTTTAAGTTCATAAACAGAATAAATAAATAAATAAATAAAAACCCCAAACCAACCTCCCAGAGCGCAGAACTGCCTCTGTGGGCTTTCTTCATGATTCAGCTCAAGTCTGTCTGATGGAAACAAACTCTAGGGCAGAGGGCTGGATTAGCCCAGGAGCAGGGCCTGAGATGGCAGGATCTCTGTATAGCTGGTGACTCTGTTGGGGTTGAATTTCGGTCCCCAGTCCTGTCAGTGCCACTTAGCTCTTTAAGATGCCGGGGAGAGACTTGGTCACACTTGGGATGAAACACAGGAGCTAGAAAGGAGAGAGGACCATCCTAGGAAGGTCTGCATCAGATGGGAGCTCCTCAACTCCTCCCAAGCTCTCCCTTTTCCAAACTGTTACAGGCCTGGGCAGAATGGGGCTTCCCTGACCTCGAGAGCATTCTATGTATGGTCTTAGGTCTCCTATATGTGATGGAAACATGTTGAGACCTGTGTGCAGAGGTTCTGCTGACTGGCCTTCCTCAGATCTCTAGACCAAGGGGACAGAGTAATTTATTGAGATGGGAATTTGTATGCAATTCTCTGTATTCTTTTCTCCTCTCATTCCAAGGTAGTCAAGGCTCTTCGGTGTTTTAACCCAGGGGTGCTTGAAGACTGAAAGCAGAAGCAGCTTGAAGACAGATTCTTTCAGTCTTTCCTGGAGCCTTATCCTGGTCAGGCAGATTTTGCTACGAGGCTTGAGGTGGAGGGAAAGGAGGAGCGGACTGGATGGCTGGAATGATTCCACAACGTAGGTTCTACCCCTGGCAGGGGTCTGTGTTCTGGGGAGGAAATAGCTACCCCCGAAGGGGCAAGCCCTCCCACTCTACCCAAGACTCTGGACCTCCACTCCTCACAGGAGCCGACAGGTTGCTCAGCTTCCCAGGATCACATGGATAGAGACAGCAGGCACCTCTGGGAAAGCCAGTGTGAACCGAAGACTGAAAGAGTCTCCCCGGAATACTTTGCCCCAGGACTTTTGCATAGCCTAGAAGGTAGAGGATAAGGAAGCTCAATAATGTGAGTGGGTGAGATTGAATTTCAAGCCAGATGGGGACCTGGAATCTGACTTAAGAAAAGAAAGAGGATGTATACGTGTAACTAATAGTACACTGTATGTTAACTAACTGAAATTTAAATAAAAACTAAAAAAAAATAGGAAATTTCTTTCACAAATATTTGTAATCACAAATTCATACACAACGTACTAGAGTTGGCCCAACTTAATATTTAAGGAAGGACAGTGTAGCCTCTTGGTTTCTGTTGCCAACCAAAAGGATAATTTGATAAAAATGGAGAACAGAATAAAATTCTACTTCCAAATTATCAAAAGAACCCTCTCTTCTTTTTTGAGAATTAAAAAATATGTGCAACTTTTTACCAAGTTAAAAAAACATCAATCATACTAAAAGACTTTTACCACAGTTTCCTGACCTAACTCCTCTCTCTTTGGTGAAGGGTGTGTTTTAAATTCGGTGTGGACACTTTTAATTTAGAAACTCATGTCTTTCAGTTTGGGGAAGTTTTCTTGTGTAGGTTCTCTGATGATTTCTTTCTTCTCTGTTTCCTTTGTTCTCTCTGGCATTTCTATTAGCCAAATATTGGACTCCTGGAATTGTTCCTCTGGGCCTTTAACTTTTGTTTTTTGGTTTCCCTTCCTGGCAAGTGTACTAAGTTTTATCTTTCTATTTTTTTCTATTTTAAAATATTTTTGCTATCATATTTTCAATTTTTTTTCTAATTCTCTATTTCTTTTCTATAGTGTCCTTTCCTTCTTTTACGGGTATAATATCTTCTCTTTTCTCTCTAAAGATATTATTAATTGACATTTTATCTAAATGTTTTAGTCTGCTGCCCGTATTGTCTCTGTTTCCTCTGGGTTCCTTTTCCCAGTGGTTTGCTTTGGGTTCTTTCTTACCTGGTAGAGGCTTTCCCTAAATGTCTGTCCACTTATATTTAAGCTTGAGGTGCTAAAATGCTCCAAAGTAGTACCCTACATCCGGGTGGAACCTGTTTCTCCATGGCGTTCCAGGCCCCAGAGCCCAGAGAATAAACCTCCAGAGTGGCCTGGGGCTCCCAGGATTTGGAAGGGTGAGTGAGCCAGCTTCTTAGGGATGTCACTTTCCGTGACCACTCCAGTTGGAGCTTCCTCCAATCAACTCTACCTTGGCAATTCCTACTTCTCTGTCCACTTTCCATCTCCAAAATGGAATGAACTCTGTTGTCCTTTTATCTTCTGGTCTCTCTGTCTTCAAGGGCTTATTATACCTATATTATCCCTTTTCTCCATTTTCGTAGGGTTTCCAGAGATGCTATAGTGCATACGGTCATTCTATCATGTTTAACTGGAAATCCTCCTCCGTCCTTCCTGCCTTGAAAAAAATTGAAGTATAATTTATATGCGTTAATATGTGAAGATCTTAAGTGTATAGTTCAAGAGTTGTGACAAATGTGTAACCTACAGCCCAATCTGTGTCTTTACAGAGCATGGCCATGACCTCAGACATTTCCTTCTCCCCTTCCCAGTCTCCTCCCTGCCTTTCTGCCACCAGCAGCCGCTGTTCTGATTTCTGTCACCATAGATGAGCTTTGGGGCCTCATTTTTGGATGTTTGAGGGAAATATGTACACAGTCTAAATTACTCTCCCAACTTAACTCACTGAAGAATAGCTCTACTACAAGAAATTGGACGGGGCGCCTGGGTGGCTCAGTTGGTTAAGCGACTGCCTTCAGCTCAGGTCATGATCCTGGAGTCCCGGGATCGAGTCCCATGTCGGGCTCCCTGCTCAGCGGGGAGTCTGCCTCTCCCTCTGACCCTCTTCCCTCTCGTGCTCTCTATCTCTCATTCTCTCTCTCTCAAATAAATAAATAAAATCTTTAAAAAAAAAAAAAGAAATTGGAATTGAAGAGAGAACAATGCCATTTTATTTTTTTAAAAAGCACAAAATTTGGCCAATTCTAACCTCGTTTTTCAGGAGTGAAGAGAGATTTATTGTCTCCTAGATAGGCTTTTGAGGAAATCTGTTTCCTCCATAACCAACAGAACTTCATATCTCGTATTTAGTTAAATACTCGGTAATCAAAAAAGATCCTTAATGTCTTTGAACCCACATCATGCCCCCTTTACAGATCTTCAAGGTCATACTCTTCTTTGTTCTTCTGAACAAAAAATGAGATTTCCCTGTTTTCAAATATGTATCTGACCTCTATCAAAAAACATTTGACTAGCCATCCTTAAAGTACCTTCTGAAGTGTGTGCATTCATGGGCACAGGGCCCTCATGGCAGGGGTGGCAGTGAGGGGTGGGTGTTGGGGGGCTGCCATGTGCACAGAGGGAGCCTGTAGTATTGCTGTGTTAAGAACTGGGTGTGCTAGTTGCTTGGCTTCCGGTTGGTGGTTGCTCCCTTCGTGTAGACCTCTTGTGAATGACAGGAGCCATATTTAAAAAGGCCATGTCTGAGAATCTTTCCTACAAACAAGTTCAACAACCTCTGCAGGACAAGCCAAACCATGGGAAGGGAGACCTCATGCAGTAGTGCAGTAACAGCTAGTATTTAGTGAGTGTGTAGTCTCTGCGGGTCCTCACCACTTTATGTAAATTTTCTCACTCAGTTACTCTGCTAGTAAATGATGGAGGGGGCATTTAGAGCCTGCTCACAACCGACTATACACTATCTTGGTAAGGAAGGCAGGAGGGACTCTAGGGGTAAAAGGGAGGCTCCTTATACTCACTGGATGTGCTAGAAAAAAATTCCTAACTGTAGCTACCATGAGTGATACTTTCTTTGCTTCTCAGTACTTTCTGATGACTCCTCAGGATGAGTCAGCTCAGAATTCCGAGAATGAACACTGCACAAGAACGCCCTTCCTTCTCTTTCCATTGCTCCTGCCCTGGTTTGGGCCCTCATCATTTCTCATCTTGACCATCGAGACACTCTCCTGTCTGGTGTCCTTACCTACAGACTCTCATCCATCGGGTCCGTCTGTCACGCTTGCTGCCAGAGTGCTCCTTTAAAAATGCAAGTCTGACTGTGGCCCTCCCTTGTTTAAAACCACCAGATCGTCCCCATTTCCTTCAGGATAAAGTGCAGACTCTAGCATGGCGCTGGGGACTTCTTGGCTTAATCTCAAGCCACATCTCCAACCTTTTGCTGGTGATTTGGCAGTGCCCTCCTCTCTCCCATAGCTGTCTTCTGTCCCTACCATGTGTTCTTTCTGGACACACCAGGCTTCTACCTACCTCAGGTTTCTCACACTGTTCTCTGGAATGTTCCACTCTCTCTCCACCAGACTATCATTCATCTTGGGAGACAGTCAAGGACCACCAGTCTCGAAGATCTTTTCTGACCCACCTCTCCCACCACCTCACAGCTAGTAGACTCGATTATGCTCTCCTTTGGGTCCTCACCATGTCCTGGCCAGTCTTTTATAGCCGTTAGAATACACTGTTGCCTTCCTTTCTTATATGTTGATCTTCCCCACAAGATGGGGCTCTCTTCAGGTTTGGGGATCAAGTCTTATTCACAGTTGTAGCTCCACTGCTTGGCCCATATCAGGACTTAATAAATGTGCAGGTCTATTTATTTACATATGAATGAATGGGTTCACTTTCCCTATTGCGTCTATATTCATCTAAAAGCTACTGGGCTTTCTGGAATTACATTAAGGAATTCACGTACCAGCAATAACAGCCAGATAACTCAGCCTATGCCCAAATTGCCTGATGAGATTATCTGTGTCTCACAGCTAGGACCACAATTTCTCCTTCTTTTATATTCTCTCCATGTCCTGACACAGTGTTGGATGTGTACTATCTGTTTAAAATGTATTTGTTGATTTGAGTTGGCTAGGTTGGGGGATACGAAAGACAGGTAAAATGTGGTCCCCACCATTGAGGACCTGACACATAAAAAGGGAGACAGGACAGGTCCTGGGGCGGGGGGGAGGGAAGCCTCATTAAAACCAATTACTGAGACTTTCTTCCAAAGTCCCCAAAGATGCCTGCACATATCCCCAGAGAAGCCCTTCCAAATTACATGACCGTGATGAAGGTCTTCCTTCACCATATGATTTGTTGCAGGAAAAATAAGGAAGGAATTTCGAAGCAGTTAAGGTCACTTTGTACTAAGACGGTGGCACTCAATCATGTTAAATAAAACGTCAGTTGATAGTTACTGTGTCATTCTTTCCACATAATTTTATGCACAGTGGATAATTTTATTATATATCGGTGTCTATGAATTGGATTTGACTAAATTATTGATTTTTAAGAATTTAGTAAGAATATGCAAACAAATGTGTGTCCCTTATTTAAGGAACCTGAGAAGGAAATGACAAGATACTGATGTGTTGTGAGGACTGTGGTGGGCTTTTTGTGTATGAATACCTTTATCTGATCTTGTGCACAACCCTGGGACATAAATATTGCGTCCCCTCCTTAGAGATGAGAAGACCGAAGCTCAGACACACTAATTTGCCTCAGATCTCTACAGCCAATATCACAGAGCATAGGCTCGAAATTTTAGAGGTTTTCACATTATGCTACCTACAGATACTCAAATCTAAATTCATTCACATGAAATTTTGGGTTCAGTCCTTCACGAATTGTCAGCCATAAGATTCTATTGGCGAATACCTATGGTGTGTGTGTGTGTGTGTGTGTGTGTGTGTGTGTGTGTGTGTGTGTGTGTCTATTTTTTTTTAAAGATCTATTTATTGAGAGAGAGAGAAAGTACGCATGTGTGCACACACGCATGAGTGACGGGGGGAGGGCAGAGGAAGAGGGACAGCGAATCCTCGAGCCATCTGCTTGCTGAGCACAGAGCTGACTCGACTTGGGGTTTAATCTTACGACCCTGAGATCATGATCTGAGCCGAAATCAAGAGTCCAACACTTAACTGGGCCACCCAAGCGTCCCTGTATATTTATTTCTTATATGTGTACATGTATTTAAGTTTTAAACATGAGAAATATCTTAGCTGTTAGATTGCCAAAAAAGAAAAAAAAAGATGCACAGTATACAAAATGAACACAAGCTTATATATCGCAGTATTTCTGTGTAGTAACAGCATGAGGAAACCTAGAATAGCATTTGCAGTGTGGAGGTAATTTGACAATATACCTAAATCAGTATCACACAAACCCAGTGACTCATTGAAATCTCTTTGGGAATTCTATGGGCACAGCATGACAGTGGTTAAGATCACAGATTCCGGGGTCTGTAGGACTCTGGACAGTTTACTTTGAGCTCAATTTTACTCATCTGTAAAATTAGGCCAGCAGTGCCTACTGCAAGGGCTGTCATCAGGATTCAACATCAGGATGTCTGTCACGTGCTTAGCAGGTGCCTGTCCACAGCATGGCTCAGTGATGGGTAGGTAGCTCTTGCCGTTGGCTGGATATGCACAATTCTTAGCTACCACCTGAAATCATCGCTAGTACAGCACTAGGATTGGGCTGTACATACTCTGGAAAGTTCTGGAAAGGCCAATAAGATATTAGCGAGATGCACTCTCCTGGTCATGAAGATTGAGAGGGCATGGGGAGGCTGATGTTGGGTGCTGGTTAATCATGGGAAGCTTCTAGGAACGCCAATGTTTGGAGGGAGAAAAGCGTGTGGCACAGAAGAGGAGTCAGCACAATGTCTGAAACTGTTTTCATATCACGGTGAGCAGGGTGAACAAAGCCGGATTCTACCAGGCAGCCAACTTTGAATGTCTCAGCTGTGCTCTTGAATGTCTGTGGGTATTTCATCGTGCAGTCGCATGGAGCTTGTATTCTGGACTTTCTGGGAAGCCTCCGTTTCCAAGATTCAGTCCCATTGTCAAAGCCCAATTTCTGATTTTTGGATTTGGCAATCTGAAACCCTGAAATGGGAAAACCCGCCAATCTCAGTCTTTAAACACTAAAATAGAAATGAGGCATGGGGGTGCCTGAGTGGCTCATTCGTTTAAGCATCTGCCTTCGGCTCAGGTCTTGATCCCGGGGTCCTGGGATCAAGCCCTGTGTGCGCTCCCTGCTCAGCAGGGGGTCTGCTCCTCCCTCTCTCTCTGCTTCTCCCCCTACTCTCCCCCACCCATGGCTTGTGCTCTCTTTCTCTCTCAAATAAATAAAATCTTAAAAAAACAGGTCATGGAGAAGAGACAGGGGAGCAAGAGGAAGAGGAGGGAGGCATGTAAGGGCAGAGAGAGGAGAAAGAACCAACGCAAACCCGGGGCTCACACCCAGGCAGGGGGGCTGGGCAAGCACATTACATAGAGCAGAGCACGGGAGGGCTGGGAGGATGCTGGGCATGAAACCCCTGTGCACGCCCGACCCCCCAAAAGCCCCTTGGTGCCGCCACTGGCACCCCACCTGAAGCCTGGAGGGAGACTTTCAGGGACCCTGGGCCTCCTGTCAAGGGCCCTGTGGACAAATTTCCAGGGTTGGGAGAGGGGCCGTAACTTCTCGCTCCACTGTGAATGGCCCAGTGAATTATCCTGACACTCAGCTTAAGTGGCCAGGCTCCGCAGTGTCTCCACAAAGAGGGAACCTCAGAAGTGGGCAGTCTTTCAGAGGGACTTAAGACAATTCTCCCAAGGGCAGGAATGTTGTTTCCTACCTTAGCCTTGAGGTTTTAAAAGACTCAAATGAGAGTGTTTTGTGATTCTGGGCTTAACGCTTTCACCCTATTTCCCATTCCATCACACCCCTCAGGGCTATGAAATTTGGATTATTTTTTAATCTTCCCTCCCCATTTCCATTGTTCTGGTGTTGAACTGATTATGCAGAACTCTGTATTGATGGCTCTGTGGCACCTTCCCTCCAGGGATGGAGCTCTGCTTTCTAAACATCCCCCTTAATCCTTTTATGGGGGGGTGGTGGCTGCACCGGGGTGCTCACCCCGTCCATCAGGGCCCACAGAGACTGAGCTTGACAGGCGCTGGGGACGTGCACCACACAGAACAGGAGGCCCGAGGTGCTAGGACCCCACACCTGCTGCCCTAGGACCCCACACCTGCTGCCCTCCCCTCCAGCCACCCTCTCAGGTGACACTGGTGGTTAAAAGAAAGTATACATGGCAATTGAACCAGACCTGCCCACGGAAGAGAATAGGAGGCAAGCTAGCTGGGAGCTGTCACCTGGAATCACCCACTGGGAAGTGCGGAGTCACCCCCAGGTGAAGGACAGCCAGGAGGATAGGGGAGTGACAGTCCCACCCGCAGCGACAGGCATAGCAACACTTCAACTCAAAGTGAACACAGATTCTCTGCATCGGAGCCAGCCTGGTAGTGTAAGATATTTTGCCTCAACTTGGGGATGTTTGTGATCAACGGATCGACACGGGGTGCCTGCTTTCATTTTCATTTATATTTGTTACTCGGGACACCTCTCCCTTTCCCAACTTTTTACCTCTGGCCCTTCCAGAACTTTCCAGGGTGTATATACACTCAAGCCTCCTCCTAGCGCACAAGGGGATGATTTCAGGGGGGTAGCACAGCGAGAAAGTTAGTCTTGTTTCACTTCTCCAGGTGTTCTGGTTGGGTGGAGGAGGTGGCCTCGGGTTGCCCTTGGCAAGTCTTGAAGATTTCCTTCACCTCTTGCCTTCCTCTCTGTTTTACATTTTTTAAGAGAGACCAGGCCTACTGTGCTAAAGTATTTTAGCAGGCAACTATCTCGCTAGAATTTAACAGCACCATTTTGTTTTTATCTTTAATGTTTTATTTAAGAAGCAAGTGATCCTGGTTTCCCACAGATGTTAGAGGTCTCCTTTAGCCAACTTATATAGCACCTACGCTGTGAAAGTCTTGTTTTAAATGCTTAGAAAGAGAAAGCAATGATTCTCATAACCTAATCATAAACCTCTGCGATAAGAACTATAATTGCCCTCATAGATGGGGAAACTGAGGCACGAGGGAGTTAAATCAGGTTCAGAAGTGGGGAGGGCAGCGTAGTAACCCTGCCAGCTTGGCTCTAGACTCTTGTGTTCTTAACCTCTGTGCTACGCTGCTTCTCCACAGGAGCGCGTTAAAAATTAATATAGTCAAGGAAAAATGTGAGTCGACTTGAAGGAAAGGTTGCTGTAAAGACAATAAGGCTCCTGCACTCTCTGGGATGGCAGAAATGGTGAAAGGGGAACTAAAATGAGGGCAAGTTGCTGGCTACCCTGGCCGACAGAATCAGGAAGTGCCTAGCCAATTAAGCACCTGACCGCAGACACAGCACACTCCACCCAAAGGATCCCTGGAACTTCTGATACAACTTCCTGCAGGCTGCTCCTGTAACAGAGCCATCTTGCGGGACCGGCTGTATGTGTAATAGTATGCGCATGCGTACACGGTGCGTGTATATCCACTCACGCGGAAGTCCACACACTGGTGCTCTTGGGTGCCAGGAATGGAGCCAATGAGCGCTCTCCTTACATGCATTCTCTTCTACAATCCATGTGGTATCCCCTTTAATTGTTGCAACAGCCTGGGAGGTGGCTTTCATCCCCACTGCTGGATGCAGGAACTAAGCCCAGTAGAAGCTGCTGACCTTGTCCACTCTGTGCTGGGAGGTCAGCCCAGGCGGCTCCTGAACCCAGGCCAGTTCTCTTCCAGCACATGACACTGCCCGTTACTTGTGATTAAGGGGTGAGCCCACTTTCCCTGTGTTCTCTTTTGAAAAAAGAAAGTGTGGGGTTCAAATACGACTCCAGACAACGATTCTGAGACTCTGAGATTTAAATAATAAATAGTTTAAATCTTAGGAATTGATTTGGATTGACCAGCTCTCTATTCTGCCAAGTAAGGACACTTAAAACTAAACAGTACTTTCCTAAAGTGTAACAAAGCCGGGCCACCGTCCACCGTCACTGTGAATAGGTAACTGAAAGGCAACCGGGGGAGGACATAAACTCGGAATAACCTGGGTGTGCGCCTGTATGTGTGTGTATGCATGTATGTATATATATTCTGTTTTTAAGAAAATTAAAATTTCTTCATGGAACCGAATCAGCAGTGTTGGGGGACCTCGGTCTTGGGAGTGCTGGTCTGCCCTTTGTGCTGTTTCCTGTTGACTATTTAATTGCCTTAATTTTAAAATCACCTCCCTCAAGGGATACTGAGAGGGGATCTCCCACCTATTGTGACACTGATCCTGCTGACTGCGGATGCTCCTGGCTCTTACCTTCTGCAGATGTTGAAAAGTCGCTTCACACTCAGCACCATCTCCAGTCCTCGGAGCTTGTGTGCTCCCAGAGGGTAGCAGTGGGGTCTGTTCTGTTCACTGCTCTGCTCTAGAGCCTCACCCAGTGCCTGACATACAATGGGCACACAGCAACTATCTGTTGAGCCACTGAGTAAAGGAGCGGATGGCCGGTAAAAGGGAGAATTCCATTTTCATTTCTTCCCCTCTTTGTCTGCAGATCTGATAAGCTCTTCATGAAGAACATATTTGTAAATTATGACAGGGTAATGGGAAGTACACTGCCAATCAACCCACCATACCACCTAAGAAGAAAGTTCATGGGCACCTTCCTTATCTCATCCTTGTTGCTTCCCTCGAAGTGAAAAACCATCCTGAATTTTGGGTTTCTCATTCCCTTCCCTTTAGCACATAGTTTTAAAAATCCCATATGTATATTCCATCCTAAATTTTGTATTTACCACCCTTGCCTCCCTAAAATAGTTTTTAACATCACATATGTATGTAGACTCTCAACAATGTAATATATAGCTTTTGCTTGGTTTCCGAAGTTTATAAAGATGGTATCCTACAGCTTTTTCTTGATTTTTTTTTAATGCTATTGGCTATTTTCAGTCTATATTTTGTTTAATTGGAGCAATGGGTGGTTTATTTTCATTGCTGGGTAATTGGCCATCGCCTGAATAGTACAATTTATTCATGCGTTCTTCTTTCAGTGGGGTTTGGGCTGTTTCCATTTTGGAGCAATTATGAATAATACTTCTGTGAACATTCTTTTTTAAAAGAAGTTTAGTTGTTAACATAGCATTATATGCTCACATATATACATGTATATAGAGCATAAAACAAAATGAAAGCTAATTAGTTAACAAGGGAATGCATTTAAAGACCCGCAAGGCAAGGAGACTGACTCTGACCCCATCAACCCGACATGCTCCCTTTTCCGAACACAGTGCTCTCCCTCCCCCAGCCTGGTTTTTATGCTGATCACCTCTGGTCTTGCTGTTTTGTCACCAGTCCTAAACACTACAGTTTAGCTTTGCCTATGTTTTTTTAAGAGTGTCTTTTAAATCTCCCTTAACCTGTAGGCTCACATTCCATCTCCTCTCTTTCCTCTTGCCATTTTGAAGTATGAGGCTGCAGGGGCCCCTGGGTGGCTCAGTTGGTTAAGCATCTGCCTTTGGCTCAGGTCATGATCTCTGGGTCCCGGGATGGAGCCCCACGTGGGCTCTCGGCTTAGTGGGGAGTCTGCTTTTCTCTCTGACCCAACCCCCTCTTGTGCTCTCTCTCTCAAATAAATAAATAGATCTTTGAAGTATTAGGCTACAGTTTGCATCTGTGCATTTCTCCGGCATGCTTCCATTATCCACAGGGATGTTATTCTGCTCCTTACTTTTTCCTTAAATAACAGTATGGGATTTGGCTTTAATTTTTTTACTGTGACTTACATTTACATAATATTAGAATTCCTGAACTTTAAGAAAGGAGGTATAGGAGTTGTTCTAATTTCACAACTTTAGAGCACATTCTTCTGTCATTTTTGTTAAGTAGTGAAGAACTATGGCACCTCCCGTCCTGAGATCTCCTGACTCTGTTTGCCTTCTTGCTTTTATCTGGGTCCTTTTATTTCATTTATTTTTTCTTTTCTCTGTGTTCCTGACCTGCTCCCTTTGGATTTTGTTCTTGGCAGTTACTCCTCAGCTGGAGTTTGTCCTGATTGGGAGCCTGGCCTGGTCAGTTCTGAGTGTTTCTTGGGCCCAGTCTTCCCCGGTCCCTTCAGACTTTGCCCCTTGGACTCACCTGCTGTCAGAGTCTGTGGATCGCTGCCTGGGTCAGGTGCCTTTCTCTAGTTGGCCCACTGGCTTTCCCGTGGTTGCCTGTTGGTTATTTTGAAGTTCTTAGGTCTGTCGCCCGCTCTGTAACTTCCTCTGATTCAGCTGCTGTGCCACGAAGATCTTGTAGGTGTGTCCCCACCCGTTCAGTTTTAGGATTCGCAGGATCTGTGGGATAGTCTGTCGTAGGTACTGCCTGTGGGATTTTAGTTTTGCAATCCTGGCTGCTCTATCTTTGTGGGGAATCTGGAGAGATTACATACCTACAACACCAAGCATGTTGCCTTCCCAGAGTGCCCAGGAATACTTGTATAGACATTTACTGTTGTACACCTACAGGAATGTTTCTAAGTATCCCGGGGGTGGGGGGGGGTGGGGTGGGAAATGACACATTCATAGGGCAAATATTTGACATTACAAGATAGCGCTAAATTGTTTTCTAATGTTGTTGCATCTTGGGGCCTCTAGGTGGCTCAGTTGGTTAAGCGTCTGCCTTCAGCTCAGGTTATGAGCTGCAGGGAGCCTGCTTCTCCCTCTCCCTCTGCCTCTCCCCCGCTTGTGTGCTTTCTCTTGCTATCTCTGTCACCATCTGTCTCTCTCTCTCAAATAAATAAATAAAATCTTTAAAAATAAATAAAGTTGTTGCATCAGTTTATGCTGTCACTGGTAGAATATGAAAGCCCTCATGGATCCACAGGTGTGCCAATACTTGTCAGATTTCTTAGTTTTCCACATCTGCTTGGTGGAAATAGTTTGCTCTTTGTGGTCTTCATTTGCATTTTCCTTCATTTTCATTTTCTCTTCGTATGTTTACTCCCCCCCCCATATATCCTATTCCATGAATTGCCTGTTCATGTCTTTTCTCCAGTTTTCTTTAGGGCTGTCTTTTTTTTTAATTGATTTTAGTTCTTGCAAATTATTTTTCTCTCTCTTTTTTTTAAGGAGACTTTCATTAATTAATTAATTTACATTAAGTTTTAATTTTAATTCCAGTATAGGTACTATTTCATATTATTTAAGGTGTCTTTCGATAAACAAAGAGTTTTTAATGTTTTTACTGAGGTGAAATTCATATAACATCAAGTTTACCATTTTAACATGTACCATTCAGTGACTTTAAAAGTTTTAATATAGTTGAGTATATTTTTTTCTATTATGCTTAGTGCCTTTTGTGTCTTGGTAAAGACTCTTTCTCTGCCCCTTTGTCATAAAGATGTTCTCTACTTTCTCCTGTAAGTGCTAACGTTTTACCTTTGAAACTTGAGTCTTTATCTGGAATTGTTTTTAATAAATGGTGTGAGGTGGGATTTGATTTTTTCCCCCACATATGTAATTGATTATCCAAGAACCATTTATTGATTATTACCTCCTTTTCCCTAGTAACCTGCAATGCCATATCTGTAAAGTCATATTTCTAAGAAGCCATCTATGTAAGATGTAACATAACTTTGGTACAACAATAAAAGAAAAATTATTGTCAATTAAAAAATAACAATGCTTTCTTATGACTTAACATTTCTTATTTCTCTGAAATGTCTTTTCATCATAAATCACTCTTCTGGATACACATCAGGAGAATATATGTGAATTAAATTGATTAAGATATTCTGAGTTTCTTCACATTTACTTCTGAATCACTTTCTTTCTTTTAATTGGGATATAATTCACATACCATAAAACTTACCTATGAAGAATATAATCTGGTGGCCTTTAGCATTTAATCAGGTGTCTTTTTACTGTTGGATTGTAAGAGCTCTTTATATATTCTGGATACAAGTTCCTCATTAGATAAAGGATTTTAAGTATTTTTCTCCCATTCTGTGGGTTGTCTTTTCACTTCTTGGTGGTATCCTTTAAAGCACAAAAGATTTTAGTTTTGTTGAAGTCCATGTCATCTATTTCATCTTTTGTTTCCTGTGCTTTACATGTCATGTCTAAGAAACCACTGCCTAATCTATAGTCACGACGATTCACATCTATGTTTTATTGTACAAGTTTTATAGTTTTAGCTCTTACATTTAAGTTGCATATCCATCTGAGTTAATTTTTGTATATGGTATGAGGTAGAGGTCCAGGTTTTCCTTTTGTGTGAGACTACCAGTTGTGTCAGCACCATTTGTTGCAAAGACCATTCTTTCACCATTCAGTCAGCACCCTTGTTGACAATCAACTGACCATAGTTGTTTGGGTTTATTTCTAGACTCTAAAATCTATTTCACTGATATATAAGGCTAACCTTATGCCAGTCTTGTTTATTTATAGCTTTGTGTAAGTTTTGAAATTGAGAAGTGTGAGTCTTCCAACTTTGTTCTTTTTCAAAATTGTTTTGGCTATTCTCTGTCCTTTGCATTTCTATATGAATATTAGGATCTGCTTATCAATTTCTGCAAAAAAAGCCCAGATGGAATTTTGATAGAGATTACAATGAACCCGTAGATCAATTAGGGGAATGTTGTCATTTTAACAATATTAAATCTTCCAATCTGTGAAGATGGAGTGTCTTTCTGGTTGTTTAAGTCTTCTTTGATTTCTTCAATTGATGTTATATAGTTTTCAGTGTATTTACATCTTCTTGTTAAATTCATTCTTTTTGTTTTACTTATTTTTAATTTTTTTTATTTGAGTAGAATTGACGCACAATGTTACATTAGTTTCAGGCATGCAACATAGTGATTCAGCCTCTCTACACATGATCCTGTGCTCACCACAAGTGTAGCTACCATCTGTCACCATACAATGCTATTATATCATTGACTATATTCCCTATGCTGTACCTTTTATTCCCATGACTTCTTCATTCCATAACTGGTAGCCTGAATCTCCCACTCTCCTTCATCCATTTTGCCCATCCCCACACCACCTTTTAGCATTAGCTTGTTTGCTGTATTTATAGGTCTGATTCTGCTTTTTGTTTGTTTATTTACTTGCTTTTTTAGATTCTACATATCAATGAAATCATATGGTATTTGTCTTTCTTGGCTTGACGTATTTCACTTAGCATAATACCCTTTAGGTCCATCCCTATTGTTGCAAATGATAAGATCTCATCATTTTTTATGACTATGTAATATTCCCCTGTGTGTGTGTGTGTGTGTGTGTGTGTGTGTGTGTGTGTGTGTGTGTGTGTGTACCACATCTTCCTTAACCAGTTTTCTGTTGATGGACACTTAAGTTGTTTCCATATCTTGGCTATTGTAAATAATGCTGCAGTAAGCATAGGGGTGCAGTTATCTTTTCAAGTTAGTGTTTTCATTTTCTTTGGGTAATAACCCAGTAGTATATTTAATAGATCAAGTGATATTTCTATTTTTAATTTTTTAAGGAACCTCCATACTGTTTTCCACAGTGGCTGCACTGATTTACATCCCCCCTAAAGTGTATGATGGTTCCTTTTTCTCCACATCCTCTCTAATATTTGTTATTTCTTATCTTTTTAATTTTAGCCATTCTGATAGGTGTAAGATGATATCTCTTTGTGGTTTTGATTTGCATTTCCCTGACAATTAGTGATGTTGAGCATCTTTTAATGCCTCTGTTGGCTATCTGTATGTCTTCTTGGGAAAATATCTGTTCAGGTCTTCTGCCCTTGTCTTTAATTGGATTTTTTTTTTTTTTTTTTTGGTGTTGAGTTATATCAGTTCTTTATATATTTTGTATACTAGCCCCCTATCAGATATATAATTTGCAAATATCTTTCCTATTAGTAGGTTGCCTTTTTGTTTTGTTGATTTCCTTCACTTTGCAAAAGCTTTTTATTTTGGTATAGTCCCAATAGTTTATTTTTACTTTTGTTTCCCATGTGCAGACATATCCAGAAAAATGTTGCTATTGCCCATGTCAGAGAAATTACTGCCTCTGTTCTCTTCTAGGATTTTTATGTTTTGGGTCTCACATTTAGGTCTTTAATCCATTTTGGGTTTATTTTTGTGTATGGTGTTAGAAAGTGGTCCAGTTTCATTCTTTTACATGTAACTCCTAGCACCATTTATTGAAGAGGGTATCTTTTCCTCACTGTAAATTCTTGCCTTCTTTCTCATACATTAATTGATCACATAAGTGTGGGTTTATTTCTAGGCTTCTATTCTGTTCCATTGATTTATGTGTCTGGTTTTTTTGGGGGTTTTGTTGTTTTTCTTGTTGTTTTGTTTGTTTGTTTGTTTTTGTGCCAGGATTATCCTGTTTTGATTACTGCAGCTTTGTTTTTTGTTTTGTTTTGTTTTAAAGATTTTTGTTTAATCATTTGACAGAGAGAGACACAGTGAGAGAGGGAACACAAGTTGGGGGAGTGGGAGAGGGAGAAGCAGGCTTCCCGCAGAGCAGGGAGCCCGACATGGGGCTCAATCCCAGGACCCTGGGATCATGACCCGAGCTGAAGGCAGACGTTTAATGACAGCAACCCAGGAGCCCCTGCAGCTTTGTAATATATCTTGAAATCTGGAATTGTGATAACTCCATCTTTGTTTTTCTTTCTCAAGATTGCTTTGATTATTCAGGGTCTTTTGTGGTTCCATACAAATTTTAGTATTACTTGTTCTAGTTGTGTTAAAAATTCTGTTGATATTTTGATTGGGATTGCATAAAATCTGTAGATTGCTTTGGGTAGAATGGTCACTTTAACAGTATTAATTCTTTTAATTCACGAGCATAGAATATCTTTCCATTTGTGTTGTCTTCAATTTTTTTCATCAATGTTTTATAATTTTTAGAGTTGCAGCTCTTTCACCTGCTTGGTTAAGTTTATTCCTAGGTATTTTATTATTTTTGTTGCAATTGTAAATGGGTTTGTTTTCTTAATTTCCCTTTCTGCTACTTCATTATTAGTATGTAAAAATACTATTGATTTCAGGGTATTTTGTTTTTTAAAGATTTTATTTATTTATTTTACAGAGAGAGCAAGAGAGCAGAAGCAGGGAGAGCAGCAGAAGGAGAGGGAGAAGCAGGCTCTTTGCTGAGCAGGGAGTCCAATGTGGGACTTGATCCCATGACCCTGGGATCATGACCTGAGCCAAAGGCGGACGCTTAACCATCTGAGCCACCCAGGTGCCCCAATTTCAGGGTATTTTGTATCCTGCAACTTTCCTGAATTCATTTTTTACTTCTAGTAGTTTTTTGGTGGAGTCTTCAGGATTTTCTATTTAAAGTATCATGCCATCTCCAAACAGTGACAGTTTCATTTCTTCCTTACCAATTTGGATGCCTTGAAATCCTTTTTTCTTGATTGCCATAGCTAGGACTTCCAGTACTAATTGAATAAAAATGGGAAGAGTGAACATCCTTGTCTTGTTCCTGACCTTAGAGGAAAAGCTCATTTTTTTTTTTTTTTACCATTTTTACCATCATATTTTTTGAATATGATGTTAGCTGTAAGTGTTTCATAGATGGCCTTTATTATGTTGAGGTATGTTCCCTCTAAACCTGCTTTGTTGAGAGTTTTTATCATGAATGGAGTTGAATTTTGTCAAGTGCTTTTTCTGCATCTATTGAGATGATCATATGATTTTTTTTATCCTTCATTTTGTGGATGTGATATATCACATTGATTGATTGCAAATATTGAACCATCTTTGCAATCTCGGAATAAATCCCACTTAATTGTGGTGAATGATCCTTTTAATGTATTGTTGAATGCAGTTTGCTAATATTTTGTTGAGGATTTTTTGTGACGCTATGTTCATCAGGGATATTGACCTGTAGTTTTCTTTTTTTGTGGTGTTTTGGTTTTGGTATCAGGGTAATGCTGGTCTTGTAGAATGTATTTCAGAGCTTTCCTTCCTCTTTATTGGAGTAATTTGAGGAGAATAGGTATTAACTCTTCTTTAAATGTTTGGTAGAATTCACTTGTGAATCCTTCTGGACTTTATTTTTTGGTACTTTTTTTATTTCATTACTAGTAATTGGTCTGTTCAGATTTTCTATTTCTTCCTGATTCAGTTTTGAAAGATTGCACATTTCTAGGAATTTATCCATTGCTTCTAGGTTGTCCAAATTGTTTGCAGATAATTTTTTTGTAGTATTTTCTTATACTCCTTTGTATTTCTGTGGTGTCAATTGCTACTTTTCCTTTCATTTCTGATTTATTTATTTGAGTCCTTTTTCTTTCTGGATGAGTCTGCTAAGGATTTATCAATTTCATTTATCTTTTCAAGGAACCAAATGCCAGTTTTGTTAATTTTTTTCTTTTTTCTCTTTCCTTTTTTAGTCTCTATGTCATTTATTTCTGTTCTGATCTTTGTTCTCTACCGTTAAGAGTCTCTTATGGTTTGCTCCCCGCCCAACTTTTCCCCCTCTTTGCATATATTCATCTGTTTTGCTTCCTAAATTCCACATATGAGTGAAATCATATGGTATTTGTCTTTCTCTGATTGACTTATTTTGCTTAGTATACCCTCTAGTTCCATCCACGTTGTTGCAAATGGCAAGATTTCATTTTTTTGATGGCTGCATAATATTCCACATCTTCTTTATCCATTCATCTGTTGATGGACATCTAGGCTCTTTCTATAGTTTGGCTATTGTGGACATTGCTGCTATAAACATTGGGGTGCATGTGCCCAGAAGCTTTTTATCTTGATGAAGTCCCAATAGTTCATTTTTGCTTTTGTTTCCCTTGCCTCTGGCAACATGTCTTGTAAGTAGTTGCTATAGCCAAGGTCAAAGAGGTTGCTGCCTGTATTCTCCTCCAGGATTTTCATGGGTTCCTGTCTCACATTTAGGTCTTTCATCCATGTTGAATTCATTTTTGTGTATGGGCAAGAAAGTGGTCCAGTTTCATTCTACTGCATGTTGTTGTCCAGTTTTCCCAGCACCATTGTTGAAGAGACTGTCTTTTTTCCATTGGATAGTCTTTCCGGCTTTGTCAGGATTAGTTGACCTTATAGTTGTGGGTCTATTTTTGGGTTTTCTATTCTGTTCCATTGATCTGTCTGTTTTTGCACCAGTACCACACTGTCTTGATGACTACAGCTTTGTAATATAGCTTGAAGTCCAGAATTGTGATGCCTCCAGCTTTTCTTTTCTTTTTCAGGATTGCTTTGGCTATTCAGGGTCTTTTGTAGTTCCATACAAATTTTAGGGTTGTTTGTTCTCTGTGAAAAATGCTGATGGTATTTTGATACGGATTGCTTTAAATGTGTAGATTGCTTTGGATAGTATAGACATTTTAACCATGTTTGTTCTTCCAATCCATGTCTTCTCTGATTTATTATTTCTTTCCTTCTTCTCACCTTGGGCTTTCTTTGTTCTTCTTTTTCTAGTTCCTTTAAGTGTAATGTTAGATTGTTTATTTGAGATTTTTCTTGTTTCTTGAATTAAATTTATTCTTTTTTTTAAAGATTTATTTATTATTTCAGAGAGAGAGAGAGCATGAGTGGGAGGGGCAGAGGGAGAGGGAGAGAGAATCTCGAGCAGACTTTGTGCTAAGCATAAAGCCCAACGTGGGGCTTGATCTCATGACCCTGAGGTCACGACCTGAGCCAAAACCAAGAGTTGGATGCCTAACCAACTGTACCATCCAGGTGCCCTGAGTTAAATTTATTTTTAAGTATTTTAGTATTTTTGATGGTATTATTAAGGAAATTGTTTTTGTTTTTAAAGATTTTATTTATTTATTTGAGAGAGAGTGAGAGAGAGCACAGTGGTGGGAGGGGAGAGGCAGAGGGAGAGGGAGAAACACACTCCCTGCTGAGCAAGGAGCCTGATTTGAGGCTCGATCCCAGGACCCTAGGATCATGACCTCAGCCTAAGGCAGACACTTAACCGACTGAGCCACCCAGGAAGGAACCCCATGGAATTGTTTTCTTAATTTCATTTTTGTGTTGTTCATTGCTTGGATATAGAAGTACAACTCATTGTTACATATTTGATCTTGTATCCTAAAACCTTGCTGAATTTACTTATTGGCTCTAATCTTTTAGTGATTCCTTAAGATTTTTTTTAAACATTTTATTTATTTATTTGACAGAGAGACACAGCGAGAGAGGAAAGAGTGGGAGAAGGAGAAGCAGACTTCTGGCAGAGCAGAGATCCTGATGCGGGGCTCAATCCCAGGACCCTGGGATCATGACCTGAGATGAAGACAGATGCTTAACGACTGAGCCACCCAGGCACCCCCCTTAAGATTTTCTATATATAAGATCATGTCTTCTGTAAACAGAGATAATTTACTTCTTCCTTTCCAATCTAGCTGCCTTTTATTTCTTTTCTTACCCAATTGCCCAGGATAGGACTCCAATACAGTTTGGTGAGAATGATCATCCATGTCTTCCTCTTGATCTTAGGAAAAAGGCACCCAGCTTTCACCATTAATTATGTTGTTAGCTAGAGGTATTTCATATAAACCCTTTATCAGGTTGAAGAAGTTTCCTTCCATACTTAATTTATCATGTATTTTTATCATGAAAATGTGTTGGGTTTTTTCACATGCTTTTTTTTTTTTCCCACATCTAATGAGTTAGGTGATTTTTGTCCTTTATTCTATTAATATGGCCTTTTACATTGATTTTCCACTTGGCCATGATGTGTAACATTTTTTAATATGTCACTGGGCTCAATTTTCTAGTATTTTATTAAACACTTTTTTGTGTGTCTGTATCTATAAGGGATATTGATCTGTAGTTTTCTTGTGATGGCTTTGTCTGGTTTCATTATGAGGGTGATAATGGCTGCATAGAAGGAGTTGGGAAGTGTATCTGTTTGCTAGGGCTGCTGTAACAAAGTACTACAACCTCGCTGGCCTAAACAATAA
This sequence comes from Zalophus californianus, assembly GCF_009762305.2. Classification (NCBI taxonomy): domain Eukaryota; kingdom Metazoa; phylum Chordata; class Mammalia; order Carnivora; family Otariidae; genus Zalophus; species Zalophus californianus. The sequence continues at coordinate 94,443,911 of NC_045597.1, forward strand.
AAATTTACTGCCTCACAGTTATTGACATATTGTCTCATAGTTCTCATAGGTCTAGAAGTCTAAAATCAAGGTGGCAGCAGGTTGGTTCCTTCTGAGGCTGCCAGGGAAGGATCTGTTCCAAACCTGTCTTCTTGGCTTGCAGATGACCATCTTCTCCCTGTGAGCCTTCACATCATTTTCCTTCTATATGTACATCTGTCCAAATTTCCCCTTTTTATAAGGACATAAGTCATATTAGATTCGGGCCCACCTTAATGACCTCATTTTAACTTACTTCCTCTGTAAAGACCCCATCTCTACATAAGGTCACATTCTGAAGTACTGGGGATTAGAACTTCAACATGTGAATTGGGGCAGGGGAGGCGGGATATGTGTGGAGGAGACCCAATTCAACCCATAATAGGAAATGTCTCATATTTTCTGTCTTGAAAGTGTTTATGAAGGACTATCATTGATTTTTTTTTCTTAATTATGCAGAATTTACCAATGAAGCCTCCTTGTCTAGAGTTTTTCTTTGTAGGAAGTTTTTTCATCACTAATTCAATCTTTTTTGCTTGTTATGGGTCTGTTCAGATTTTTGTCTTGACTTGGTGTCAGTAGTTTTTGATTTTCTAGGAATTTGCCCTAGAAATATATCTAATTTGTTGGCAGACAATTGCTCATAGTATTCTCTTATAATCCATTTTATTTCTGGAAGGTCAGGAGTAATGTGCCCACTTTCTTTTCTTTTCTTTTCTAAGATTTTATTTATTTATTTTACAGAGAGATAGAGAGAGCCAGAGGGCACAAGCCGAGGGGGAATGGTAAAGGGAGAGGGAGAAGCATGTGGGGCTCAATCCCAGGCCCCTGGGATCATGACCTGAGCTGAAGGCAGATGCTTAATCATCTGAGCCACCCAGGCACCCCAAAAGTGCCCACTTTCATTTCTGATTTTATTCATTTAAAGGTTTCTTTCTGTTTTTCTTCATCAGTCAAGGTTTGTCAATTTTGTTGATATTTTCAAAGAACCAACTTTTTGTTTTATGAATTCTCTGTATTGTTTTTCTCTTCTCTGTTTTCATTATTTCCACTCTAGTCTTCATTATTTCCTTCTGCTTTTTATGGGTTTCATTTGCTTTTGCTTTTTTAGTTTTTTCAGATTATTGATTTGAGAAGTTTCTTCTTTTTAAATATAAGTATTTACAGCTATAATTTTTCTCTAAGCACTGCGTTAGCTGTATCATACAAGCTTTGGTATATCATGTTTTTGTTTTCATTCATCTCAAAATATTTTCTGATTTCCCTTGTTATTTCTTCTTTGACCAACTGGTGTGTTGTTTAATTTCCACATATTTGTGAATTCCCCAAATGTATTTCTGCTATTGTTTTCCAACTTTATTCCACTGTGGTTGGAAAATGTACTTGGTATGATTTCAGTCTTGTAAAATGTATTGGGACTGGTTTTATAGCCTACTGTATGGTCTGTCCTAGAGAATGTTCCATGTGTACTTGAGAATGTATATTCTGCAGTTGTTGGATGGCGTGTTCTATAGATGTGTGTTTAGTTGTTTTATAATGTTGTTCAAATCTTTGATTTATTGATCTTTTGTCAAGCTTTTCAACCTGTCATTGAAAATGGGCTAAATATTATTGTTGAGTCGTCTATTTCTCTCTTCAATTCCAATAGTTTTTGCTTCGTGTATTTTTGTTGTTAGGTGCATGTATGTTTATAACTGTTCTTGATAGGTTGACACTTTTATTGTTATAAAATGTTATCTCCAGTAACAAATATTGTCTTAAAGTCTGTTAGTCTTTTATCATATAGTATTTCATCATGTAGTTCTCTTTTGTTACTGTTTGCACAGTATATCTTTTCCCATCCTTTTACTTTCAACCTATTTGTGACTGAATCTACAGTGTGTCTCTGCAGCGAACACATAGTTGGGTATGTAAAAAAAGAAAAGAAAATCCATTCTGCCAATCTCTGCCTAATCTTTTTACATTTAATGTAATTACTGATAAGGTAGGATTTATGACTGCCATTTTGCTATTTGTTTCCTTTGTCTTTTTCTTTTCTTTCCTTTTGAAGAGAGGAAGTGGGGAGGTACAGAGGGAGAGAGAATCTTAAGCAGGCTCCATGCCCAGTACAGAGCCAGACATGGGGCTTGATCTCACAACCCTGAGATCATGACCTGACCCTAAATCAAGAGTCAGACGCTTAACCAACTGAGCCACCTAGGTGCCCCATGTCTTCTTTTTTATTCCTCAACTTCTCCATTATTTCTTTTGTGTTAAATAGACATTTTCTAGTGTGTCATTTCAATTCCCTTGTCATTTCTTTTACTATATATTTTAACTCATTTTCTTATTGTTGTGTTGGGACTTATAATTGATATATTAACTTACAACAATTTAGTTTGGGTTAATACCAACTTAATTTCAGTAGTAACTTAATTTCAGTAACTTTGCTCCTATTTACTCTATTTCATCCTCCCTCCTTTGTGCTGTTATTGTACAAATTACATCATTATACACTGTGCCCATCCAGACAGATATGTAATTATTGCTTTGTGTTGTCTTTTAGACTGAACTGAACTAACGTGAGTTCACTCCATGGTGAGTCACAGATAGAAACTACACCAGGTGAGTTGTTGTACAAAGGAAACTTTATTAGCAGCAAATGAGATGATGGGGAATAATTACCAAAGCTATGAGTCCCTGAGCAAGGGTGAATGGGTTCCTTTTATTTAGGATTAGGATGCATATTTAGATCGGGGAGCTTGTCCTCATATGTATAGGCAGGCATAAGTCACGCATGCACCTTATAGGCCTATGCATACATTGTATATTATGTAATGAGGCTTGTGTTCCTTGTTGGGTGGAGATTTTAGTATTATAATGGGTAAAGATGACTGTTGGCCACTCCCTGGTCCAACTGCACTGGCATGAGTTGGGGGTTAAGCTCAAACTGGTCTGGGTGGTCTGGGCCACTAGAGCTCTTCCTCTGAGCAGTCATTATTGCTTGAGGGGTAGTTTTGGTTTCTGTCACTGGGATGTTATGCATTTAGGGTCTTTTGCATGAGTTAAGAGACCAGCTGGGAAGAAGAGCTTGAGGAAAAATGTGGGACAGAGGTCAGTGGATACAAGCAGGTGAGCAGTAGAAGTCAGGTCTTGGGGTCTAGCCGGTGACAAGATGGGAGAAAGAGTTATAAATAAAAAGTACATTTATATATTTTTATATTTATCTCTGTAGTTACCTTTACCAAGTTCTTTATTTCTTCATGGGGATTTGAGTTACTGTCTACTGTCCTATTAATTCAGCCTGGAGAACTCCCTTTCGTATATCTTGTAAGAGCAGGTCTGCTAGTGATGAATTATCTCTAATTATATTATATATAATTAATATATGTAATTATATATAAAGTAATCATATTAGTTTTTGTTTACCTATGAATATCTTCATTTCTCTTTCATATTTGAACATATTTATAATGGGTATTTGGAAGGCTTTTTCTATGAAATCTGATATCTTGTTATTTCCACAGGCAGTTTTTGTTGCCATATTTTTTTTTCACAGTATATGGGTTATATTTTCCCGTTTCTTGCATGCCTCATATATTTTTGTTAGAAAGTAGACATTTTAGATAATATATTGTAGCAACTCTGGGTACTGCCCTCCCTCCCCACCAGGGTTTGTTATTTTTATTTGCTTGTTTGTTTTTTAGTGACTGGATTATTTTAATGACATCTGTTTCCTCCCTCCTATGCAGTGTTAGGCTTCTGATGTTGCTCCTCAGGGAGATCCAGCTTGGAAATACCCATAGTTCCCTTGGGATGACAGTGGTATTGGTAGAGTTCTTTCTCTGACCACACCTAGTTGTTAAACTCCACTAATTGCTAGCTGATTCCAGTAATGCCCTGGGGCATAAATTGTTCTACAGACTAATCCAATCAAAGTGTGGCTCCTTTGTTTGTTTGTTTGTTTTTTTAAAGATTTTATTTATGGGTGTACCTGGGTGGCTCAGTCATTAAGGGTCTGCCTTCAGCTCAGGTCATGATTCCAGGGTCCTGGGATCGAGCCCTGCATGGGGCTCCCTGCTCCGCGGGAAGCCTGCTTCTCCCTCTCCCACTCCCCCTGCTTGTGTTCCCTCTCTCGCTGTGAACAGAAGCAGGGGGAGCAGCAGAGGTAGAGGGAGAAGCAGGCTCCCTGTTGAGCAGGGAGCCCAATGCGGGGCTGGATCCCAGGACCCTGGGATCATGACCCGAGCCAAAGGTAGACGCTTAACGACAGAGCCACCCAGGTGCCCCAAAGTGTGGCTCCTTTGAAGGAGTAGTTTCTTAGGTCTGTGTTTGATATTTGTTCTGATCCTAGGAGGGTTCTTTCCAGCCATCTTACTCCATGGTTCTCTTGTAAACTAGCCTGCTGACATTCTAGGCTGTGTTTTCTTAAAATCCATGAGGGCGCCTGGGTGGCTCAGTTGGTTAAGCGACTGCCTTCGGCTCAGGTCATGATCCTGGAGTTCCGGGATCGAGTCCCACATCGGGTTCCCTGCTTGGCAGGGAGTCTGCTTCTCCCTCTGACCCTCTTCCCTCTCGTGCTCTCTGGCTCTCATTCTCTCTCTCTCAAATAAATAAATAAAATCTTTAAAAAAAAAAAAAATCCATGAATCTCCCCATTGCCTTTCTCCAAAACCTCTGGTGTTCTAGACAGTGCCCTTAGGTTTGAACTTCCTGTGCTCTGTTGAAAATGAAGTCAGTTCTTGGGAAGAGATTAGGAGCTATCTATTTTACAGCCTGCTTCTCCACTTAGGCTAATCTCTGAGCCAAGGCTCTAGAGCTGCAGGTGGGAACAATGGCAAGCTTCTGAGTCATACCCCTGCTCTAGCAGGTGAGTGGTAGAGTAATGGCAGCAGTCTGAAGTCCCTTTGGTTTGTCTCTCCTGGCAGGGAACCACTACCTGATGAGCTGAAACAAGGGTAATTGGGGCCCCAGTATTCTTAGCATGCCACGCCCAAGGTAGAGCCTCTGTTCTACAAGTAGGGCTAAACAGAAGAAGGGAGCCCACTCCTCTCAACAATACTTGCTTGGAATTAGCTTCAGCAGTAGGAGGCTGGGAGTACAATGAGAAACACTGAAGTTCTGCTTCTTCTAGGAAGAGAGCCCTTCAACTGGTGGCCTGGGGAGAGGGAGCCCTGGGTTCTTGGCTGCAGCATTCTGGAGTCTTTACCTTACCAAGCTGGAAGAGGGAGGAAAGGCATGGTCTTAGTTCAAATACCACCACTCTTGCCTTTCCTACCAATTTTGGGGGGGGGGTAAATTTTCTTAAATATATGTTTTGTCATTTGCTATTTGCCATTAAAACCATTTTAGAGGCTTTAAATGCTTGTTTTCAAAATTAATTTTCACCAGTTTCACTGGGGAGTGGTCACTGGAGCTCCTCATGCTGTCATGTTAGAAGTGGACCTCCCTGTCCCTCATTTTGCAAGTATAGTTTTGCTGGATTTAGAGTTCTTGGTTGACTCTCTTTATCTTTCAGCAGTTTAAATATGTCATCTTTCTGCCTCTGGTCTCCATGGTTGTCCCAGTTGGCTCAGGCTTCCATAACAAATACCATAGACTGGATAGCATAAATAACAACCTAATTTCCTCATAGTTCGGGACACTGGAAAGTCCAAGATCAAGGTCCAGCATGGTCAGGTCCTGTCTCTTTGTTGATACTCTATTTGATAAGGCATCATTCTCATGCTTTCCTGTAGTTATTTAGAGATGGTCTCCTTTAGTTCTTTGAACATGTTTAAGAGTAGCTGGACTCTCTTATTACTTACAAAAATTTCTACATTCTTTTGGGGTTCCAGTATAGGAAATTATTACTTGTTTTTTCAAAAAAGATTTTATTTATTTATTTGTCAGAGAGAGCAAGAGAGAGAAAGAGCATGAGCACAAGCAGGGGGAACGGCAGGCAGAGGGCAAAACCGGCTCCCCGCTGAGCAAGAAGCCCAATGTGGGGCTCGATCCCAGGACTTTGGGATCATGACCTGAGCTAAAGCCAGATGCTTAACTGACTGAGCCAGCCAGGTGTCCCAAGAAATTGTTATTTGTAAATAATCGGTTTTGTGTCTTCTCTCTCTCTCTCTCTCTATATATATATATATAATTTCTTTTTTTTTTAAGATTTTATTTATTTGACAGAAAGAGAGCACAAGCAGGGGGAGCAGCAGAGGGAGAGGGAGAAGCAAGCTCTCTGCTGAGCAGGGAGCCCGATGCGGGGCTCTATCCTAGGACCCTGGGATCATTACCTGAGCAGAAGGCAGACGCTTCAACTGAGCCACGCAGGCGCCCCTGTACCATTTATTTCATGTGTTATTTTCTTCTTTTGCATTGGCTAGTACCTCTGGTACAATCTTAAATAGGACTGGTGATCATGGGCATTTTTGTTCTTGATTCTATGTGAACTGCTTCTAACATTTCACCATTAAGAATAATATGTGCTGTAAATTTTTTTTCTGTAAATATTTTAAAAAATTTTTTAAAGATTTTATTTATTTATTTGACAGAGACATAGCGAGAGAGGGAACACAAGCAGGGGGAGTGGAAGAAGGAGAAGCAGTCCTCCCGCTGAGCAGGACCCTGGGATCATGACCTGAGCCGAAGGTAGACGCTTAATGACTGGGCCACCCAGGTGCCCCTTCTGTAAATTTTTAATAGATTATCAGGATAAGGAAGTTCCCTTCTATTCCTATTTTGCTATGAGATTTTTAAAAAATTAAATCATGAAGAGGTATTGAATTTTATCATGTCTTTTTCTGTAACTGAGATGATAAAAATTTGGGGGCTGCCTGGGAGGCACAGTGGGTTAAGCATCCAACTCTTGGTTTCAGCTCAGGTCATGATCTCAGAGTCGTGAGATTGAGCCCTGGGTCAGGATCTGCGCTCAGTGCAGAGGTGGCTTGAGAGTCTCTCTCCCTTTCCTCCTCCTGCTCGTACTTGCTCTCTCTCTAAAATAAATAAATAAATCTTCAAAAAAATTTTTTAATGTAGTGCATATTTATAGAGTTTCTTATATTAAATTACACTTGTATTCCTGGAATATGTCAAACTTAGTCATGGTATTCAATCTTTTTATATATCACAAGATTAAATTTGCTGATATCTTTATTTGGGATTTCTGCATTTATGTTCATGAGTGAGATTGGCTTATAATTTTCCTTTCTCATATAGTTCTTGTCTATTTTTATTATCACTCATTGCCTCCTAGAATAAGTTGGAGAATGGTTTATCTTTTTATAATTTTTGGAAGAGTTTATGTAAGATGGAATGATTTGTTCTTTAAAAGTTTAGTAAAATTTTGCTGCTAAACCATCTGGGCCTTGGGTTTTTTGTGGGAATTTCTTTTTGGGGTGGGAAAATTTTAAACTACTGATAGAATTTCTTTAATGACTGAGGAATATTCAGACTTTCTTTTTGTGAATCAGTTTTGGTAAGTTATATTTTCGTCCATTCTAAGTTGTCCAATTTAATCACATAAATTAATGTGTAGTATTCTCTTACTATCTTTTAAATTTGTTTCATCTGTAGTTTTGTCTTCTTTTTATACCTAGGATTTCCTCAGAGTCTTTTCTTTTTTTCCCCATGACTGGCCTTATCAAAGAGTGATCTATTTGATTCGTCTTACCATAAAACCAGCTTTTGACTTTGTCAGTCCTTTTTACTGACCTTTCTATTTCATCAATTTCTGCTCTTACATTTAGTGTGCCTTTCTTTTTACTTTCTCTGAGTTGATTCTTAGTATATTAATTCTTAGTGCATAATTGAGACTACTGATTTCCTTCTAAGTAATATTTTTGCTGCATCCTCAAATTTTTGATGAAATATTAATTTGGTAATTAATGGAATTAATAATTCCATTTTAAATTTTTGAAAAAAATTCACTTTAATTTCCTTTTTGATTTATGACTTATTTGGAAATCTGTATTTTAAATTTCAAGATATATGGGCATTTAAAATGCAGCCTTGTATTCTTGATTTTTAACTTTTTTGCACCAAGTTTAGAAAGTCTATCTGTATGACATTTGTTCTTTGAAATTTTTTGAAATTTGCCCAGGTCTATATTTTCAATTTGTTTTCTTGAGAAGAACATAATTTCCTTATTCTTTATGATACCAAGCTTGTTATGTTATAAACACAGACACACAATTTTTTGTTTGTTGCAATTTCCCAGTATAACGATGAATTTGTCTACATTTCTTTTCTGTTTTTTGCCTCATGTAGTTTGAAGCTGCATTATTAAATGCATACAATTCTAAAATATTTAAATCTTTATCATTATATAGTGACTCTAGCCCTAATATTGTCCTTTGTCATAAAGTATACTTTGTATAATAATCTAGCCACCTCAACTTTCATTTGGTTTGTTTTTGCCTAACACATTTTTTTACTATTACTTTATCTTTAGTTTTTAAGTATGCTACTTATAAATAGTATATAACTATATTGAAAAATCCAATCTGGTAATCTCTGTCTTTTAACTCAAGAATTTAATCCATTTGTATATGTTGTGATTATTGATATATGTGGATTTGTTTCTAACATCTACTTTTTGTTTTTGATGTCTCCTGCTTTTTCTATGCTATTTTTCTCTTTTCTTGCTTTTTAAGAATTGAAATTTTTGCTTGTTTTCCTATTTTGTTTTTTCCTCTCCTCAGGATTTGGATGTTATATTTTTAGGTTTTTAGTGCTTACCCTTGGCATTTTTCCAGGCTTACTTAACAAAATCTAAATTAGCCCATAATTTCTCCCACCCCCGAACAAATACAAGAGTCTCAGAACATTTTAACTCAACCATTTACTCAGTCACCTTACATGTCATTGTTGTCCAGTCCTTCAGTGTCCCCTTAAAAAAAAAAACAACTCACATTAAATAGACATGAATGTTATTTTACATAGACATGGCTTGTTTAGGTTTATCTTCATGGTCACTATTTCTTTGTTTACCATTCCTTGTTTTTTGGCTCCCCCATGAGAGCATTTTCCTTCTATCTGAAGTATACTTTTTAGAAGTTCTTTAGATAAAAACTATTGATAAACTCTCCAATTTTTGCATATCTGAAATGTCCTTATTTTTTTTTTAAGATTTTATTTATTTATTTGACAGAGAGACACAGCGAGAGAGGGAACACAAGCAGAGGAATGGGAGAGGGAGAAGCAGGCTTCCCGCTGAGCAGGGAGTCCGATGCGGGGCCCGATCCCAGGACACTGGGATCATGACCTGAGCTGAAGGCAGACGCCTAACGACTGAGCCACCCAGGTGCCCCTTGCCTTCTTTCTAAGATCAGTTTTGCTAGATTTACAATTCTAATAGAAGTTGACAATTATTTCCTCTCTGCACTTTCGAGATATTAGATCACTATTTTCTGATTTCCATTGATTTATTAAGTTTGTTATGATTTCACAATTGTAAATAATCTGTCATTTTTCTCCAGCTGCTTTTTGAACTTCCTAGTGTGTCTAGGTGTGGTTTCATTTTTCACATTTGCTTTCCTGCTCAGAGGTATACGTTGTACTTTCTGCTTTTCTAGAGTCTAGTCTTCTATTACTTTTTGGAAAATCCTCAGCCTTTATCTCTTTAAAATTTGCCTCCCTACCATTTTTTCTTTCTGGAGCTTCACTTATTTGTATGTTAGACTTTTTCATTTTAAGCTCTATCTCTTTTAACCTCTCTTTTATATTTTCTGTCCATTTGTCTCTCTTTCTCTCTCTCTCTTTTTTTTTTTTTTTGCATTCTGGGCAATTTCTTCAGCTCCATTTTAGAATTCACTAATTTTCTCCAATCAGCTGTTAAATCCATCAGATTAGGTTTGTTTCCAACAATCTTTCATTTCTGAATTTTCTATTTTTCATCATACCTGGTCCTTTCATTGTGCCTTATTTCTTACTTATTTTTGTGACTCTATTTTTTAATCCTTTATTATATCATTATTTTCTATTTGATAATTCTGTTCTTTGAAGTCTTTGGGAGTTGTGTTTCTGCTGATTCTCACCTGTGGCTTGTTGATCTTAGATACTGAGCTCCCACTTGGTTGGTCTGAATTGAGGCAGGAAGGACTTAAATTTGCCTCTGCCAGGAGCCAAGGACAGCACTGTCTGGTTTATTTGTATGTGCATGCATACTCCCATTTCTTTTCTGCCCTGGTGATTTCTCTTACCTCCGAGAGTTTAGCAGTACATTAAAAAGTATGTCTTTTGTCCAAGAACCAGTTGCTTTGTAGGAGGAAGACTCCTCAGGAAGTGAAAGCCTTAATGAATTCTCTAGTTAGGAAACAGTTTTAACTGTTGGATAAATTAGATTTTTATGAGTAGGCTCTGCATATGATAGAAACTGTAGAAATAAGCTAGGTTTCTCATCTGGTAGATGAAATCAACACTCAGTAAACAAGGGGTTGATTGTTTACTTTATGGGAGGATTGGCATGGAGGCTTTTGGTTGCTAAGTGTATCAAAAGTTCCATTTGTGACTGTCCATTTCTCAACAGAGAAAACAAAAATGAATCCGAAGCATTCTGAGTAACTATTAGAGGTCAAACTGAATAAGTTAAAGTACCTGGAATTATTACAGAAATTGGTGGGGGAAAATAGAATTTACCTGAGCAAAAACTCCACTTTGCACACTAAACAAAATTAGTACTTTTCATCTTAGACAAAAAATGTTATAAACAAGTTGTTTGTTTTGTTTCGTCTTGGCTAACTGTATCAAGTTTCCCTGGACAGCTCCCTTTTCACTTTCTCCAACAATTATTTTTAATCTTTTCCTCCCTCTTCAACCGTCAGTGTCAAATCTTCTTCCCTCACGGTTATGCTTAGCAAATGCCACTGACTTTTCTACAAAGGATACAGACATCATCAGAAAAGAACTTCTACAACTTACATCACCAAAGGAAATCCTCCACCCATTGGCACCTATCCTTTTCTCCTAATTTAATTAATTAATTTATTTTTTAGCGAGGGAGGGAGGGTAGAGGGAGAGGGAGAGAGAGAATCCCAAGCAGCCTCCATGCCCAGCACAGAGCCGGATGTGGGGTTCCATCCCACAACCCTGAGATCACAGCCTAAGCCAAAATCAAGAGTCGGACACTCAACTGACTGAGCCACCCAGGCACCCCCTTACTAATATTAAAAGACAAGCCACTCCTTCCTGTGTTCTGGACTTCATCTCTTTACATATCCTCTGGGACTTTGATTCCCATTCTCTTTCTCTCTCTCTCTCTCTCTCCCCTTCAACTACTCCTATTCATCTTGTTCTTTTCCAGGAATACCTAAAACATGTTCAGGTTAAAACCATGGGGAAAAAATCCCCAGCTCCCCTTCTTCTACCCCCCTATTTCTCCCCAGTTTCCAATCCTCTCTCTCCCCCACTTCATAGCCAAATCTCGGATGAGTTGTCCACTGCTCTCCATTTCCTCAGTTCTCATTCATCCCCAGGCCTCCAACACATTCCATTGACATTCTCACTGTAAAGTTTCCGTATTTCCAAATCCAGTGGTGGACATTTATTGGTCTTCACCCTCTTTGACTTCTCCATAGCATTCAACCGTGTTTCAAACACTCAGTGCACACGTGTACACGCATACACACTCATACACTTCTTTAACCCTTACTTTAAAATGTCAGTCATAAAGGAGGTCGATAATGTTGCGTTCATTGTATTTCTCTTAAAACCAATTACCGTAAGATTATTACTCGTAATAATCACTACTCATTATTAGTATAGTATATATTAGTGTAATTATTCTATTTCTACTTCATGTTTCAATTAAGACCTTATTCTATTGATTTAAAAAGTGTATGCATAGGTAGGTTCTATTTCTAAATTTCATTTTAGGTGAGTAAAAAGCGTTTTCAAATGATCTATTAGAAACAGTTGGTGCTGGTTTGGTGGGACTGAGAGTTTCTGCCAGCTTCCTCTTTGTAAAGAGAGCAGGGCAGTGACCCAGTAGAAGCCAAGGGCCCACGTCACTGCTTTTGGAAAAGATTCAGCTTGTCAAAGAGCTGAGTGACAAATCTTCTCTTAAACTTCTAGGAGTTATTTTGGTTGCTCTGTAGTTCTTGTGTGAACCACCTTAATAATGGACATTCTTTCATCACTTCTTTTAAAGCTTAACTCTCAGCATCATGTGTGGGAGGACACAGAGTAGAAAAACAAAACTCCAAGCGTGAGATGTTTTTTTGCTGTTGAAAATGATTTGTAGTGAAGTTGTTTTCTGACCGTCGTTCTTTCTTTGGAAGGCTCTTCTCGTGGGCTCAAGGCCATCTTTTGGTTATTGTTCCCAAGAAATGGTTTTTAGCCACTAGACTGCTTTATGCACATGGGTTTCTTTTTTCTTTTTCCCCCTATACAGTAAGACAGTTCTGCTTTAGTAGAAAAGCTGGACTGCATAATAGGTCGGTGTTCTGCCTTTCAGAGAACAGGGGCTGCAGCTGCATCTGCAGTGTGCACGGGCCTACCTCTCCAGGGCTGCCAGGGAACCAACGTCCTGGGAAGGATTAACACGGCAGCGATGCAGCACAGCAGGGACAAAGGAAGCCATCTAAGCCCTTGTTACTTAGAGTGTCTGAGGATCAACACCATCCATGTCACCTGGGAGTTTATTAGAAATGCACAGGCTCAGCCTCATCCCAGATCAGTGGTCCAGAGCCTGTTCGTTTGAACAAGATCCCTACGTGACTCCTGTGCACATTCTAGTTGGACAAGCACCACTGCTCTTAGCCTACATTCAAAGCTGCAGCCTTCCGACCATGGCACAGACACTGCTTCCTCTGGGAAGCCTTCCCCTGACTCCACTGGCTTTGGTTAGGGGGCTCCTTTCGCACACACAACCGATCCCCATCCCCCACCCCCACCACGTTGTCGCCTGGATCTCGTCTGTCCTTCCTAGCCTGTTGCTGTAGGTCTGCATGCCTGTCCTTCCTCAGAGGTGAGCTCTAGCCCAGATCATTCTGTGCCCCACCTTGCATACTGCCTGACTCAGAGCAAGCGCCAATCAGAAGGCTCATGGAGCCAATGAATGAATGAGTGGGCAGTGATCGGCAGGACAGAAATAAAAGCCTGAAATTCACAGAAGGTTAGGTGTTTATTTTTGCTGCTTCTTAGACAAGCTCTACAAGGTAAACGCAAAATACACAGACTGTTTCAGTGGCATTGATTTTAAACGTCAACCTCAGACCATGGCATTTAGGACTTCTGGAGCACATTGGTTCAGGCACTTTTGTACCCAGAGGCACACAGAGTTTACCAGGCTGAAAGGGAGTGACTTGCTCTCATGGGGATGCTGTTGCCAGCTGCCTGGTGAGGTAGGGAAGAGCAACAGACACCAGATCAAGCCCAAGCACACAGCACATCCTGCCTTTCATGAGTTGATTGTCCAGCTGGTAGGCAGCCAGGTCCTCTGCTGCACTTGTTCCCTCCTGCCACCCACCTTGGAACCAGTTCCCTCCCCTAGGAGCACCTGCAGCAGGAGGTGGGCAGGGAAGGGGAGGGAGCATACTGGATGTTGCTGGATGTCAGCATCTTTGGTATAAGGAAATTCCCTGGGCCCAGGGAGGGCTGGAGAAGGAAGGCAGCCAATACTGACTGGGGTTGGAGAGCCCTAGTGGATCCCAGGTGCCCCTGTTCTCCCTGCTTCCAATCAGCAGGAAATGCACGGGCCCTCATTTTATGAATCGAATGCTGGAATCTGTGCTTCGCCTGCCTCCTTTCCAGTGAGCTTCTCCGAGGAACTCGGCGGCCGCTCCATCGGGGCCCATTTGGAAGACAAGCTTCTGCCGCTCAGCCTTGAAGCAGCAGATGGAAAACATCAGCAGGAAGCACACAGCTTCGCCTGCACCGCCTTCCCTCCATCAGTCACTGGCCTAATGAGATATTCTTGCACTTGGCTTTTTTTTTTTCCCCCCCTTTTCACTAAAGGACCCTAATGTGCTCTACAGACATGGGCTCCTGAGGCCTCCCTGAGGGAAGCAGGGACCTCCTCTTCTCACAGGGGTCTTATTAGCCTTTGCTGGCTCGACTCTCTGTTCCTAAGATGCCCTCTGGCCGGGAAGACCTGAGCCATAAGCATGACCAGAGCTCCCCATTCAGAGCAGAGTTCAGCGTTTGCCTCACTTGTGTCTTCCATTGGGGCTTTATCCCCTTTGTGTTCATAGGTGCTTTTTTTGTGGAGGTGACAGATCATCCTGGTTCTAGGGTGCGGGGGCTCAGCCCAAAACAGCTTTTTCTCCACAGGGGACATAAAAGCGGTTTCAATAGGAACAAGCATGGGATTTGAGGACATGCGTCCTATGACCCTGGCTGTGGTCCAGCCTCTTGTGCTTTGGGGTAGCAGCACTTCAAGTTTGTAGCTTTGGTAGAAAAGACCCTCCCCAATGATTCTGAAGTGTGACCGCCTGGGGTTGGTGATTCTTGGGGTGTCCTGTTGCCCACGTTCTCCCTGTTTCCCTGGAGCAGTGGGGAACTTGGAGCCAGTGTGGTTTTCTGGCTGGTTCTCTGCCCGGCAGCAGCAGCGGGGACATACCGATGAGGTCCCCCGTGTTTTTCCACGGGACGGATTCAGTGGAGACAATCAGTCCTTCCGTGTGCTGGGTGGGGCCCAGGAAAGCCTTAGTTGGGATGCTGAGCGCTGTCTGCCTTGTTTTCCCCTCCCCCTCGGGCTGACTTTTAGAGGGCCTGCTCTGGGCCTTCCTAAGAGATATCCGCACTAATGATCTGAAAGGTGAGAAGGCACAGTGGTTTAAAGAGCGGTCATCACCAACTTAAAGGAGGGAAAGAAATTACACTTGTTCTCAAGATGGTTCATTAGTAGCTCCTGCACGGAGGTGACTTCACACTCCCACAAGAGATCAATGTGCCGCCCCTGTGGTGACTTCGGACTTTCAGGGAAAAAAAAAATCTCCCCAGCTCAGGGAGGACTGGGGAGATCAGCTTGGGCCCCGATCCCCCTGCCCCCTCGACCTGGCAAAGGACCACTCAACAATTGGCTCCCAGGGTACAGACAGCAGCCTCACCCCCCACGGGCCCTGACCTCCTGCTGCTGCCGAAGGTGAATGAGGGCGGAGGCCTCCCCCTGCTCTGCTTGCTTGCTGGAGACTCTTTAGCCCAGTGCACCAAATCTGGCTCCAGGCCGCGCTCTTATCTGCCCCCTTAGAGCCCCGGCTCTGCAAAAGCCTCGGGAAAGCAGCAAAAAGGGAGTGGGAACACAAATGGATCGAATCCACCAAGGTACAAGCCACTCACCGCCTTTTCTGTGCAGAGTGTGTGTCCGTCCCTGCAGCGATCCCCATAGGGTGAGGTGCTGTTCTCCTAACGTCTGGCACTGGCTTTTAAATCTACAAGTTGAAATCTCAGGGACTCAACTTTTTAGCTAAGTAAGTATAAATGCAAATCCCGTTATATATATGAAATCTATATGAACATATATGTCACACCTGTGCGTGTGCCATTCTGAATATTACCGCATACATGTGGGTCCCAGGAATTCAGACCTCGAACCACCACTTGGCGCATAATTTCACCAGACCGCATGACCCAGAAAAGCAGCCCTGACAGGCCCAGGGCACTGTCCTGCCCGTGTCTGGTTTCTGGGGTCAGAGGCAGGCACCTCACACGTGGCTCGTCTTCTGGGCCAGGGCGTGGTCCATGGGCAGAGTAAACTTGACGCCACCATCCTTCTCCCAGCCCCTCCGGATTTTGGAGAGCCTGCGGCTGAAGCAGGGGAGCAGGAACAGGCCTTTGGCCAGGATCACGACACAGGGCACGAGCAGTGTGAGCGTGAACGTGGGAGGCAGGTAGAACTTGTAATGGCTGTCTTCGAAGGCACGGGTCCAGCCATAGGTGAGTGTGTGCAGGGTGCTCAGCACCAGGGCCACAAAGCCCAGGGTCGACTGCAGGAGAAAGGAAGGATGGAGTTAGGGCCAGGGTGGTGACACGGGGTGATTCCACCAAGGGCTCTTCTGCCTGCCTGGCTGAGGGGGAGAAAGGAGGACTGCTCTGGTAGTCGAGACTCTGGGTTCCAATCCCAGCCCTGTCCAAATGCTCTGAGCCTCAGTTTCCCCAACAGAAAAATGAGAATAATGCCTCTACCCTGCAGGTGTGTAAGGATCGACTAAATCATGAGGATCTGGTAAATGATGCTGCTTTTCCTCAACCTGTGTTATTCGTACCTCTGGTGGACTTTAGATGGAATGAAGTTCAACGACGTTTAAAAACATTTTACTAGTTTTGTGCATAGTTTAATGTATAGTAGAGTAACAGATGTCTGACAGCTACCCAAGCCATAATTTCACCAATAATATCTGGCCTAAGATGAGGCCAGATAAAAAACTGAATTGGTTTGAAGTTGATTTAAACATGGACACAAAGTAACAAACGTACTTGGCATGTGGATTTGGCACCAGTAGTGAGGGTGGCTCCGAGGCCTGTAGGCCGGGTGACCTGACACTCTCTGTGAAGCCCTCGGCTTTCGAGCATCATGTAGATGCTCTTGGTGGGGGCTGGTCCCTCCCCTCCTACCCACACCCTGACTCATCAACACCTCAGATGGAAACCCCGCCAGGTTCCTCTCTTGCCTAGAAGGGAGTGGGTACCGCATGGAGACCGGGACAGTCACAAACCCAAACGGAAGCAGTTTAGGCCATCCTGCAGGGAAGGTGAACGTCCCAGCCCTTGAGCCACAGGTGGGCTTCTGTGCGCCACCTCCAGCCAAGAGCAGCTCTTCATCACCCCAAGGGCTATACAATCCTGACTTTCCACGGGAGCCGGGGCATGGAAATAGCTGGGAAGTGCTGATCTGTAGCTCTAGCCTTGGAATCTTTGGCAGTTTCTTGTGGACAACAAATGAGGCATTCCAGAGTCTACTCAAATGACACTGTGACCCTGGGCAAGCCACTAACTGAGCCTCAGTGACAAGTAAATGGTCCCCAAAGCTAAAGTTGGAGATGTGGGGGAAGCGCTATATAGATGGGCATTCTGCAGCCGCCAGAGAAGCCAGGGATGATGGAGAGCTTGGCGCAGCAAGGGGCAGGGCTTTGTGGAAGGCACAGAGAAGCACTGGGCGGTTCTGACTGTATTCCGTAAGCACCAAGGAACCACTGAGAGATCTGGGGCAGGAGAGCCCTGTGTTTATTACATAAGGAATGAAAATAGCAGTGACTCATCAAGCCATGAACACATATGCATTTTCTCCAAGGAGACACTGGAAGGGCTTAATTGAAATGTGGCAGTATGACGGTACCTCGGGGTACTCTTTACAGGTTGGCTTGGAGCTTTCCACAGAGAAGCTACAGTTGGGCCTCCTGGATTTCCTTCTAGCCCCACTTGTCAGCATTGATCCAGGGGGTTTGGTTGAGAGACACTGTCTTGCTTGCACTCCCCTCCGGCACGGTTCTAAGTGGGTCTGATTCTGCTACCATGCCTCATTCTTGCTCCTCTCTATTGTGGGGGACGCCTTGCCTATGCCAGGATGGTCAACCTCGGTACGTGGAAGAACACTGTTCGGAAGAATTGCTCTCAATACTTCTATGAAAAAAACAAAACATTTTCTAATGGCTCTACACTATATGTTCATAGATAGGTTCCGAGGTACAGCATTTTTGGCCCCTAAAAAACACTAGTTGCCAAAAGGTCCCCAGTTTCTAGCCTTCCTAGCCATCTCTGTGTTTTCTTGGCTTTCAGTAACTTAGAAGATGTTTTTATCCCATCTTTAACAATTTCCTGGCTCCACACAGCCTGTCGGGAAGAGCCATGGGGTGGCTCTGTGCTTCTACCCACAGTTATGTCATATTAAAACGGTCATCCCCCAAAATAGAAGGCTCCCTGACTGCGAGTCACAACCAGCTCCTCGTCACTTCTAGATGTATCTATCAAGAATTCCAAATCTCCTTGAAACTTCTGAACCACACCCACTTTGTCTAAAAGTTCTGATCTGTCGATATTGAAGACTGGGGTTAAGAAGGTCTCCAGCACTGAGGAACTATTTGGGATTAATATCCAAACTGTATAGAGAACTCCCAAACTCAATGACAGAAAACCAAGCACCCCATTTCAAAAATAGGCAAAGTACTTGAATAGAAATTTCTCCAAAGAAGACGTACGAAATGGCCAATAAGCGCACGAAGAGATGCTCAACGTCACTCATCATCAGGGAAATGCAGGTCTAAACCACAATGAGATGTCGCCTCACACCCATGAGGATGGCTACAGTCAAAAACCCAGAAAACAAGGTTGAGAGGATGTGGAGAAACTGGAAGCCTTGCGCACTGTGGGTAGGTGCAGCTGCGTGCAAGGTGGGGGGCGGTTCCTGAATAAATTAAAAATACAATTACCGCACACTCGAGTGCTCCTACTTCTGACCTGTACCCCAAAGGAATGGAAAGCAGGGTCCTGAAGAGATATGTGGACACCCTATACTCACAGTCGCCGAAACATGGAGGCAGCCCAAGTGCCCATCAGCAGAAGAATGGACAAGCAAAACGGGATAGTTCTAAACAGTGGAATATTATTCAGCCTTAAAGAGGAAGGCAGTTCTGACACCTTGGTGTGACATGAGCGGACCTTGAGGACATGATGCTCCGTGAAGTCAGCTGGACACAAAAAAGACAAATACTGTAGGATTGTCTTATATGAGCTGGTGAAGTCATAGAGACAGAGAGTGGAATGGCGGTCGCCAGGGGCTGGGGAAGGGGACCGTGGGGAGTTAGTGATTCATGGGGACAGAGTGTTGCAAGACGGGAAAGAGCTCTGCAGATGGATGGTGGGGATGGTTGCCCCACAGTGGGGATGTACTTAGTATCACTGAACTGTACACTTAATGGTTAAGAGAGTAAATTTTGTGTTACGTTATTTTACTACAATAAAAAGAATTGAGAGGGAAGGGAAGGTCCCTAGCACTGACCATCAGAAATAAATCTTGAACAAGCTGGACAACTGCCCTGACATTCCCAACCAGCTGTCCGGCCCCAAACCGTGGCTCCCCTTACTCACATGGATTTACTGGGCTTTGCTCAGATGGCTGGGAAGTGCCTTTTACCCCTGAGTCTGAGACTGCGGTTTTCACATCCGGCTCCAGGGTAAAATAATGGGGAGCTTGGGAAAAAGATGAATGCCCAAGCCCGGCCCGGAAATGCACATGAGATTGGTTTGGGGTGGGGCTCAGGCATCATTAGCTTTTAGAAATTCAGTGATGATGCTAATGTGCAGTAAGGACTAAGAACAACTAATTTAGGGGACTCTCATCACGCAAGCCTTTCCAGCATCAGGATGAGAAGCCTCTGTGTGTCCCTCTGCCCAGGCTATTTGATTAGGATGGACCTGATACTATGTGTGCCTTCCACAAAGATCCACTGAAGCCTCATGGGGCTTCCCCAGATGCTGAAGAAATGGGAACCCACCCAGGCCGAGGGACCTAGCCCTGGTGGCCCCCCGGGGAGGCCTCAGCATTTCCTTTAGGGACATGTCCTAGAGCTCCAGTGTTTGACCCACGTGGGCCAGCATCCCCAGCCCCTAATTTGGAGTGATGTATTGTGCTAGACAATGTGGACGTGCACTGGGAGGGCACCAAGATGCTGCTCCCATTGCTGCATCCCCATCCTTTCGCTATCCAAAATTCCATGGTGACAGATGGCAGGAAGCCCCAGCCTCAGGCTAATGGTTTACAGAGAGGGCTGACAGCCAAAGATCAGCCAGTAACAAAGGGCATTTGGACTTTGCAATCCCAATGGGACACCTAGATGGTTCCAGTGAGTTTGTTTTCCTCACACTCTCTCTCCTTGGCAACAATCTGAAACAACAATCAGCCCACACCGCCCCCCCCCCACAACGCCCCCCCCCCCCCGCCCCCCGCACTCCCCAAGCTAAGGCCCTTTATATTGTATGTAAACTTGTTAGCAAAAAAGAAACAGCCAGGTTGTCGGTGGCTCCTGCTCTTGGTCACTTACTGTGGTGTAGAGGGGCTGTTGGACGATCGTTCACGGAGCTGGGGTCAGAGCTGGCCTGTCATTATTTCAGGCAGGTGGCTAGAGTGGGCGAGGTCACGGGAAGTCCTTCTAACTCTGGGGCAGAACTGAGCTGCTAGAGGAGAACCCTCATGTCTCTGTGCAGGTGAGAGGCCCTGACCTGGCAATTCTGCAACCTAACAATGTTTAGCTGGCTAACTTCGAGCAGTGAGCACACCAAGACCAAACCAAAGCCATAAAGCCATAACCACAAAACCTCAAATTTAAACCTTTGAAACCAGCCTCAGGAACAAAAGGATAAACATAAACACAAGTCACCACTATAGAGTCCACACACTGTTTTGATGACTTTTGGTTCCATAAACCATCATAGACCCAGGAGTCAGGCCAAGTCCATGGAGAAGCACGGCTCTCCACAGCCAGCTGCTCAGCCCTGGTGACCCCCTGTGGTCGTGCGCGGTAGCGGGAGGAGACGGGGTCGGGGCACCGGCGGGCTTGGGACTGAAACCCAGAATCTGCTGGCTCCACAACCTCGGTCCGCCACCCCAGTGGTTACCACACAGTGCCTGTCACCCAAGGAGCTCACGAAAACAGACTGCTTGGACATCTGAGTCCGTAGGTCAGGGGTGGGTCTGGGTATCTGTCATTCTCCAAAAGAGCTCTGTGACTTCAAACTTGGAGATGGTGGCTTGCAGTAAGAACCACACTTTTCATTACTGTCCTGGACACAACCAGGTACGCCACATATGTAAATATAACTATCGAATCAATATAATTGAAAAAAAATCTATTCTTAGACCATGCAAAGCCCTCTGACATTTTCGTAACATTATTTTTTTTAAAAAAAAGCTGGTTGTGGGCCACCTGGGTGGTTCAGTCGTTAGGTGTCTGCCTTCGGCTCAGGTCATGGTCCCAGGGTCCTGGGATCGAGCCCCGCATTGGGCTCCCTGCTCCACAGGAAGCCTGCTTCTCCCTTTCCCACTCCCCCCTGCTTGTGTTCCCTCTCTCGCTGTCTCTGTCAAATAAATAAATAAAATCTTAAAAAAAAAAAAGACAAAAAGAAAAGAAAAAAGAGAAAATCAACATTAAAAAAAAATTCATTTCACCACCCACCAGTGAGTACTGACCGCGGTTTGCAAACCCAGCCCTGGACCATTCTGACGCCCAGGGCGGGAGTCTCTTGGCTGCTCGTGAACTCAGAAATGGGTGGTTGGTCGCTTAGTCAGGGGTAATGGAAATGTGGCCGCATACCCTAAGAATAATAGCAAAATACTTTCTACTTTCTGCCACATGTCGTTTTTCTCACGGTGGTTCATGACACCTCCGTGGGCATTAACTCCATCTTACAGGTAAGGTGAGGTTCGGGTGGGGTTCGTCACCTGCCCACGATTCCAGAGCTGCGACAGGGGGACGCAGAGCTGGACCCCAGGCTCTGGGCGCTGACTTCCTCCTCCCTATATTAGCGCTCTCGGGAGACAGAGCGTTTGTTCTCATGGACAGACTGTGGGCATTTGACTTCCCCAAGTAAAACCCTGCCTTTCTTACCCAGCTCCCAGCCTTGCAACCCCCCCACTGTTCTTGCAGTGGCCGAGGGACTTCCATATTTACATTTCAACTCTTCAGTAGGTAAAGTCGAGCACGGCTCCTCAGGTTCCAGTCCGCTTTCGCTAACAAAATCAAATCCTCTGGCTTTCCCCGGCAGCCAGAACCGGGCTTGTAACCTACAGCTGCTTAACGGAGCAACTTTTCGGTGAAGGGAGCGACCTGCAGTCTGTTTTAATTGTGGATAAACCAGGCACCGCAGGATACTCCAAGCAGGAACAGGAAAATCCGAGATTTGGGTGTGCGACACATGGGGATTAGTGGCAGATAAATAAAATTCTGTTTTCCCCCTCTGCTGCCGGCATGTGTCAGCCCTGAGCATTCCTCCGGAGGCCTTCCGAGATGAGCAGAGCCAGTGAGATTCAGAAACAGAGAGACTTCAAAAAACAAAACAAAACAAAACAAAAAACAAAAAAAACAGACCCAAAACAACCACAACTGTGTTTTGTTCTAGGTATGTTAGCGTCCCCATTCGGGAACAGTTAATTTGGATTACATAAGAGCACTGCACGGTCAGCGTCCCTCTGTGAATCCTGTACTATGTCCTCACCACACAGAGAAGAGATGTGACAGATTTTTGTTGATACTGGGGGTGGATATGAGCGCTGTTCTCTGCCCTGATCCAGTATCAATGGCAGAATCCAGTATTAGTCACCACCTATCCACGGAGGGGATGAGTTAATCCGCCAACACTTGCAGGCTGACCGCGTACTTTGTATAGAGAACAGTGGGGGATGCCAAAGCAGTGTAAAAACTGTCCCTGTCTCAGTTGGCCTTGTGACTGAAACGTGGCTCTGCCTGTCTTGTTCCCTATCGCATTGGAGGCCTAACACAATGCCTGGCATGCAGTAAGTGCTCAATAAACACCTCCCGAAGGAATACCTGCATAAAGGCCCTGTGCTATTAGCAGCATTTCCTAAACGGTGTTTGGTGGAGTAAAGTTGCCATACTCTGAAAACCAAAAACAAGACAAAAAACCAAACCCCCAAAAGTGGGGGGAGGGAGGGTGTTCATGCTCAAATAAGTCTGGTTAACAGGGTTGGTTTGTGGTAGATGCTACCAGAATCTTTGATGTGCCAAAGTGCATTGTGAATATCTTAGGGAAGGCAGATCTTTTCTCAAATTTATTTGACTACAGATCTCCTTTTCTCTGATGTCTCACAGGAATGGTGTCCTTCGGGACATGCTAAGTTTTAGCCCCGATAAACCGGTGATCCTAATGCTCACCTCCTCTTTGGCCCTGTATGAATCAAGGGGCTAAAGGGGACCAGAGAGCCGCGTGAGAGGAGGTTGCTGAGTGGTCGGCGGGGCTCCCTCACTGGCTCACTGACTGCTAGCTAGACCAGTGAGATATGCAATGACTGCACAAAATCATGCAATTTTGTTTGGGAAGCTCAAGAACTGTAGGAATGGAGAGTGTTTAGTCCAGGGTTCACTGTTCCCTTGTCTAATTTTTTCACATGTCTATGTCTGGCTTCCCCAGATGATGAGCTTGTCCTGCAGCCCCTTTATCGGGAGACTTGGGGGGAGCCCTCAAGGCTCGGGAAGTCCCCGGCGTCTGAAGGAGTGGTCGTGTCACACGGATTATGAAAGTCAAGCTGGTTCATGGAGGGTCAGGGCCAGCGCCACGCGAGCTGAGGCTCACCAGCACAGGCAGAACTACTTTACCTGAACGAAGCTGAACTCTCTCCAGTTGAGCGAGTTTGCAATGGAGGGCAGGGACGTGACAGCCAGCAGGGACAGCGTGCCAAGGGCCAGCACTCCCAGGGAGAGGTAGATCTCCATCCGCCAGACTTCCTCCTCGATCCACAGGTGACTCTTGTTGGCCAGGACCTGATGTCGGGGGGGGGGAACCATGAGCACAGTGGCAGAGGTTGGTGCCCCGGGGTGTGGGCGACAGGGTAGCTTAGGGCCGGAGAAACACTGTGATGATTAACACTCCCACCACGTCCCACATGGGCCTGGTCCCATTCTAAGTGTTTTTCAGGCAGCAGCTCCTCTAATCCTCAACAACCCCACGAGGTAGGGTGCACTATGATCCCCATTTTACAGATGAGGGAAACGAGGCACAAGGATCAAGTCATTTTCCCAAGGTCATGCACAGGGCAGTAGAGGGTAGAGCTGGGATTGGGACCCAGGCAGTCTGGGTCTTGGCTTTCTCAAATCTTCCTGGGGCCAGTCAACCAGCCCAATAAGCCATGCTGACCACCGGCTTCCACTCAGGGCACACAAAGACGCATGGAGACACTAGATCCCTCCACATTTCCTGACTCAAAGCCACCAGCTCCTGACTTCCCACTCGGTTCCCCATTTCTACCTGAGGAATATAGCTTTGGCTCAACCGTTGCCAGGCTACAGAGACTGACATCTATCACCATCACCAAGTCGTGAGCACATATGGAGCACCTGCTGTGTGCTGTGCCCTGGGCTGCAGGGAGCCAGGGTGCCTGCCCTCCCGGAGCTCTGGGATCCCCCAGTGAGCAAGAGGTAGACACAAATCGGGGAGCCCCTGCGGGCCCGGAGATTTCTAACCCCCGCCTCCTCACTCCCAGCCCGGCCGGCACTCCCTCATACGGCGCACACACTCGAGGAAGCTTTTGTTAAGGTCTTTCCGTTGGAACCGTCATTTGCCAACCAGACCAGATAGCAGAGTTCCTGGAAGTCAAGGTGTTCTCTGAGAAACCCCATGAAATGCTGGTCCTTTCATTCTAGCAGCAGATCAAGGAACAGTATTTTCTATTAGGAAATGTGGCTCTGCCTTAGCAGGCTGGTCTCTGCTTTGCAAAATAGAATGACTCATAGAAGTTTGTGAGAAACTCTTTCAGCAGGAAAAAAACAAAACAAAATAAAACAAAAAACCCAGGCCCAGTTACCAGACACAGTATTAAAAATGAGTCTGGTGGGCCGAGCAAAATGGTTGAAAAGCTGATGAGACGAAGCTTAAAGAAACTGAGAAAATGCCATCCCCCGGGTGCTTTTCCTGCAATTGAGAAACACGATGGCCTCGGTTCTATTTTAGGGCAGGCTGGCTCATGTCGGTGTCCTTAAGCCACAAAAGGACCAGGAGTCTGGGGACTTGGGTTCTCATCCTGACCACAAGTCGTATGTGACTGTGGGCAACCCTGGCTCTGGGCCTCGGCTGCGGGCTGGGAGAGGTGATGTCTACGATCCCATAACTGGGCTTGTGTACCAAACACGCCGGAAGGCTCTGACTGACACTGCCCCGCAGAGGGCGGCGAGGTCTCCTGCCTAACTCGGCTCCGAGTCTTACTCACCCCTTCGAGGTGTTGACAACTGTCACTAAGTAAGTCATCTCATTGCAAATTGTTTGTTCTTCAGATAGACTTCATTAGTCATTCCTCTCTGCGTTTCGGTAAGATCAGGCGGTTAATGTCACAAGTCAGAGTCTGGATGATTACACACACATACCACACTTGCTTGCAAAATGTCTTGTTTTTTTCCTCTAATAATTTCCACTCTGCAATGACTCTGGGAAGCGGTGGGGTGAGGTGGGCAGCGGAGCAATGGGTGGTGAGGAACCTGATTGAGGATCTGCAGCCCGGCCGCCTTCAATAGCCTGTGGGATTCTCACCAACCGGCTGGGCCACCGTGCTGGACTCAGGGCTCCCCAGTGCCCAGTGTCACCCACGGCTACCTGGAATGTCGATTCAACAGCTCTTCACTCCCCTGGTAATTCTCCCACATTCACAGCTCATCCAGTTGGCCACCTTGAGAATGACAAGGATAGTGCTCGCCGACAGGAGATGGAATAGTGGTGTTCACGTGTAGGCTTTCCTTTCCCCGTGGGTTGCAGGCTGCAGCCTGAAGAACCCCGGGGCAGGAGGACCAGTGAGGCTGTGGCATGAGCCCCTCTCCTTGTCCCAAGGGTGGTCAGAGTGTGGGAAGAGGGTGGTGCTGACCCCCAGGCAAACCCAGAGAAGGGGGATACGGACATAGAAGAGGCAGCCTTTGGTAATAGGACAACGGCTTCAGTCCCCAGGCCGGGCTCCATGCTGATGCTGCCACTAGGGGGCAGTCACGAGACCCTGGGCAGTCCCTTCCCTGGCTAACCGGGGCCTCTTTCTGGCCGTGTTATCACAGGGGGAAAAAGGATGATGTTTGTGCAACGAGTCGCATATGACTGGCACACAGTAGGTGATTAGTACAATAAATGGCTGGTGCTGTTTTTAACAGCAGCTGGGAAGTTAGACTAGTTCTTGCCCTAAGCCCTACATGTTCTCCTCCTAAGAGATGCCTTGTACTGGCTTCATGGTGGCTAGTTTAACAGCCGCTCCATGAACGTGCGCTGGGAATCTCTCAGGAGCCACGGACCTCAAGGGGTGGAAGGCCCAGTCACAGAACTGAATGGGGGCAGAAGACAGACAAGTGCTGCATGATCAACATCACAGAAGCATGGACAAAATACAACAGATTATAGAGGTGGGTACGGGGAATGGGCAAGACAGGCAGGAGGAGCTGAACGGAGGCAGAGTTTTATAAGAGAAATACAGGGGTGCCGTGTGGCTCAGTTGGTTAAGCGTCTGCCTTCGGCTCAGGTCATGATCCCGGGGTCTTGGGATCGAGCCCCGTGTTGGGCTCCCTGCTTAGCGGGGAGTCTGCTCCTCTCTTTCCCCCACTTGTGCTCTCTCTCTCTCTCAAGTAAATAAATAAAAATCTTTAAAAACAAAATAAAAGAGAAATACAAGTTTGTCGGATGGTCCCAGGGTGTC
The DNA here is from genome assembly GCF_009762305.2 of Zalophus californianus. Classification (NCBI taxonomy): domain Eukaryota; kingdom Metazoa; phylum Chordata; class Mammalia; order Carnivora; family Otariidae; genus Zalophus; species Zalophus californianus. The sequence continues at coordinate 94,470,216 of NC_045597.1, forward strand.
CCAGGGTGGGGGGTCCGGGCCAGGAGGAACGAGCTGTGGCCACTCAGAGGACAAGACAGGAGCAGTGTGTGGTGGGGAGAGCATAGCTGTCCTGTGAAGGGTCTCTCATTACCCTGAGGACGGTGGGGGATCACTGAGCTGCTTTTCAGCAGGGACATGGTAAGATGCAAATTTTAGACTCTCCAACAGCGCCTAGCCGCGGATGGGGGCAAAGGCAAGGAGAAAACAGTATGTGGGTTACATTTTCTTTGATCTTTTTTTTTTAAGAATTTTTCATTTATTCATTCGAGACACAGAGACACACACACAGAGAGAGAGAACATGAGCAGAGGGAGAAGCAGAAGGAGGGGGAGAAGCAGGCTTCCCGCTGAGCAGGGAGCCCGATGCGGGGCTCGATCCCAGGACCCCGGGATCATGACCTGAGCCGTAGGCAGACGCTTAACCATCTGAGCCACCCAGGCGCCCCATCTTTGATCTTGTTTTTGATCTTGAAATGCATTTCTAGGGGGCCACACAAGCAAATCAGAAAGCACTGTACAAATATTAGGTATTGTAGGTGATACTACCGTCAATAAACGGTCTCAGAGACTCTCTCTGTAGCTGAGATGCTGCTCTGTTTCCAAATCTGCGACTCAGGGGATTGAAGGGGACCGCGGAGAGTTTCCTGTGCCCGGGCTAACCTGGTCCCTTTCCCCTAAGGCCCAGCGGGGCAGCCGGGATGGTGAGGAGGGCCTGAGGGCAGGCTGGAAAAGTCACGCGTCAGGCAGGAGCCTGAAGTTAGGGGCTGAATGCAGAACAGCCTCTCAGTGGTCCAGTCTCAGGGCCTGAGGGCGGGGGTGACCTGCAGACTCTCTAGCCTCTCCAACACCTCCAGGTTCAGGCGACTCACCACTGCTGGGCTGCCCTGCCCTGTGTCAGCCTCCGCCCTCCCCATCCTTCTAACTCCTCCTCGTCCCCAACACACTCACTTCTGCCCTGGCTTCAGCCCTGGCTCTACCCTCCAGAACTCTACAGGACAAGTGAAAGCCCCTTTGCATGACAGGCCTTCACTGTCTCCAAGTGATTCTGTCCTGTGGGAGGGATGGTTGCCTGGCCACCTCCATCAGTGGGGGGGGGGGGTGCGGGTTGCAGCCCTACAGGGCTTGGGAACTCCGGCAAAATTACCTCTCACTTGCCCCTCTGCGCTCTGGTATTTGCATCGTGGCAAAACTGGGTTAACATAGTATCAAGCAGAACACTGGCAGGCTAGAGAATTTAGAGAATGGCAATCAGAGGGTGGATGGGGGAAGGGAGGGCACAGGGGTCTGCCTTGTGCTCTAGGGGGTAGGAGGCATTACCCTCTTCACCGCCCACCGCCTGAAACACCTGCCACCCAGATCTGCCACCTCCTGGGCAGCAAACATTGTGCCAGTCCCTGAGAAGCCACACAGAGCCTCCTGCTGAGCGGGCTGGCTCATTTTAGAAGAAAATATCATCAAAGAGCATCACAGACATTAGCAGTGGGAGAGGCCTCACTCTGTATTAGGGCCTTCAGGACAAAACAGGGGCTGTGACTTGCTGAAGGTCAAGGTCTTTGTTCCAATCAGTGACGCTGGAGGGCAAGAGTTTAGGGCTCTGGCCTTCAGGTGTAGGCGCCACCCCCACTCCCACCCCAGCATCAGCTACAGCAAGAGATGAGACGGTCTTATTCCATTCTGGGGCCCCAGGGCCTGGCAGAGTCGGCGCTCAGGGAATGAATGAGGGAATGACCTGAGTTCTGGGATCATTTACTCAACTGCTAATTTGGACTTAGTTTCCCCATAGAAAGCAATAAGGATATGAGTATGGATCTGGAGTCGAATGGCTGGATCTGAATCCCAGCTCAGCCACTTACTGGCTGCATGACTTTGGTCAAGTGACTTACCCTCTCTGTGCTTCTGTTTGCTCATCTGTAAAATCAGGGTAGCCTAGCACGTGCCTTAGAGGAATGAGGGTTAAATGAATTTCCGGGGAGTACGTGAAGCACTTAGGATGGCACCTGGAATGCAGCACGTTCTTTTTCACGGTTTGTGTCTATTATTTTTCCCTTCTTCTCATTTCCAGTGGGCGTCTTGCTTCTCCGCCTGAAGTCTGGGGTTCTTCCTTTCTCTGAGGAAAGCCTAAGCCCACAGACACAGTGATGCCAGGTGTCCATGGGCAGGGAAGGACAAGGGCACTTGAGAAACTACAAGCAGGGGAGCAGGAACCCCAAGAGTGAATGGGGGCTGAGGCCCACGGTTCTCTGGAAGTGGCCCAGCCTTGACTTCAGTTTCCTGCTCTGGGAGGTGGCCGGGCTTCTGAGGGGATGGCTGCATGGGGGGCACAGCTGGGGAGATCCCTGCCTCCCAAGCAAGAACAGGAACTATGGTGGCCACCCAGGCTGGAATGAGGGTCTCACTGGCACCTGGGCCAATCTCTAGTGGGTGACTAATGTCCTGCATGCAGCGGGAAGGCCCCATGTGCCTGGCTGGGGACTGGAGGTAGGATTAGCACGTGGGGCAGTGTTGCCTGGGACTCAGAATTGGGCCCTGTGAGCTTTGTAAACCGGGTCTACCTGGTTGCTACCTGGCCTGGCCCGTAAGGCCCTCCATTCTCCAGGAATCCTGTGGCAAAAGAGCACCACGCGGGTTTCCTAAACGAATGAATCATTAACGCTTCCCCCCAACCCCACACCAAAACAGCTTGCTTCTTCGGCCTTCTGCACCTCAGCTGATGGCAACTGCCTCCGTCCAGATGCTCAGGCCAAAAACTGGACTCATCCTTGACCACCCGCGTACCCCGTCTATTTCAAAATTCTGTGTACTCGGGCTTCAAAATACGCCTTCAATGCTTTCCGGCCCTCTGCTGTTCCCACATCACTCCAGGCCCCTGTGGCCTCTCGTCTGGGGTCCTGCGCAACAACCCCCCCCCCCCGCACCCCGCCCTGGCCATGGGTCTCTCAGCATGTGCCTTTGACCCCTACTGCCTGTTCTCCCTGCAGCAGCGAGAGTGAGCCAGTTAAAACGTCAGGTAGAGAATCTCCCCTCCTCAAAACCCTTCACTGGCTCCCTGTTTCATTCAGAGCCTAAGGCCAAAGCCCTTCCCCTGCCTTCAGGACCCCCCTGGTCTGCCTTCAACTACTTAGGCCTGGCCCACCACCCCTCCCTGGGCTCCTGGAGGCTCCCACCTGAGAGCCTCTGCTCTTGTCGCTCCCTGGACTGGCTGAAACTGGCCGCTCTCACCTCCTTCCACCTCTGCTCACCCGTCACCACCTCGGCAAGGTCTCCCCTGACCTGCTTCAAGACTGTGCTCCACCACACTCCCCTGCTTGGCTTTTCTCCTTAGCACTCCTACAGAGCCTCGAAAACTCTCAGCTGTCTTGCGTCCGTCCCCCGCCCCCGGCCCTGGGCTGCGTCCACCAGCACTGGCACTGCCCCGCCGGGCTCATGGGTCCTCGGCACGTCGGGCGGTGGCCGGTGCAGCACCCCCGCGGGGCCAGAAGCAGCCGAGGGCGGGCTGCGCGCGCCGGTCGTACCTGTTTGATGGCGAGGTTGACCACCTCGTAGCGGTTCACGCGGCTCAGGGGCAGGCAGAAGCTGTAGAGGGCGTGCAGCGCGGCGCAGAAGAAGCTGAGCAGGCCTATCTGCTTGCGGTGCTGCAGCCAATGGTCCAGCCAGTCGGGGAAGCGGCGGTACTTGGTGCCGCGGCGCAGCTGCAGGGCGGCCGCCAGCACGCCAGGCAGGTACACTAGGGACAGCAGCACGTACGCCACGCACGGCAGCGTCGTGTTGACTACGGACACGGGCAGCTTGTAGAACTTGCTCTTGCCGTCCCGCACGTAGGGCTGCAGGACGTCCCGGACGAAGTTGTAGACGTAGAAGAAGATGAAGAGCCCCAGGGCCAGGAGGGCGGGCACCTTCCAGCCCGGGAGGAGGCGCAGAGGCATGGCCTCCACCTCCCGGGCCGAGACCAGGGACCCCATGTCCACGGGCATGAAGCCCATGGCCTGCACCATCTCCGAGACGGCCCGCTTGGCATCCGGGTGGTCACTGCAGATAGGCACCTGTGGGGAGGAAGGGGGTGGATCAAATTGGGTCACAGGCTGCAGGGGCGGGCAGGGCCTCAGAGGGTGTCTCGGCCAAACTCCTCACCAAGCGGCGGAGGAAGCCGAGGCCAGGGAGCCACAGCGTGGACGGTGGCTCTGACTCCCAGACCGGGGTCTTCCCCCAACTTCCTGGGGCCCCTATAGCCACCCAGCCCCTGGTTCAGCACACCCATGATGCAGAGGGAGGACCCAGGGCTCACCCGACAGTGAGCGTTTTGTCCAGTTCATTGCCATCAGCAACCACGAGCAACATGCCCCCAGGAGCCTCTGCAGTAGGTGCTTTGAGAACGGTGGCCTGCTCTGGGGGTTGCTCAGTAATTGGGCTTTGCATATGGCCCGGAACGTGCAGCTGTGGCTACAGCTCCAGCCCTCAGTCCACAAGTGTCCCCTTTGATGGTGTCCCTCGGGCCCCCAAGGCCCTCAGCCAACACACAAGCCAGCCCCAGCCTCATAGCCCACAGCTTCTCACGAGCTCCAGGGAGTGTCCTTGGATCTCTGAACACTGTGGCCTTGCTCACACTGCTCTAGTTAGTCTGGTCCACCGACGCTGGCTCAGCACCTACTGTGCGCTAGGCTTTACACACGCAGTCCCTCCACCTTACCACAAGCCTGCAGGTGGGTATGGCCCCATTTTGCAGGTGAGGAAACTGAGGTCCAGGAGCATCATTTCTCACCTCTGTACCTTTGCAGGTTGTCCCTGCAAACTGGGATGTCCTCCCCGCTCCCTGTCGCCAGGAAGTGGGACCAGGCCAAAGCTGACCTGGAAGTCTTCCCTAGCCAGCCGCTAGCTCTGTTTCCTTCTAGGCCCTGCCATCTGGCCTTCACGCCCTGTTCCTTGCCTGTCCACATCGGGAGTCCCACAGCGCAAGCCACACGTAGGGCCCTCCAGTCAGGAGCGGCGAGACCCCTGTGCGCTCTCCCACAGGCTGGCACAGAGCTGAGCAGGTGAGGCATCTGGGCTGGACAAATTGGTGGAAGTTCTCACACACGTAGAGCCTGACATCCTTCCTCCAGGCAAATGCAGGTGGCCTCTCAGCATTAAAAACCACCTCGTCATAGGAGCCCCTTTTGCCAAGAACTGTATGCAGCTCTGGCCATTTCCTGGAGCCATTTTCCACCCCCAGAAAAAACCCACTATTGACTATTCTAGGAAACCAACTTAGTTCTTGGAAGTTCTTGGAATCCAAGCACTGAAGTTTGGGACCTGCCTGCTTCCTTGGGACCTGGCACATAAATGTGTTGCTTTCCTCTTTCTAAGTCCATTCTCAAAGCAGAGTCTCTCCTCTTCTTGACTCCAGATAGTAAAAAGAAAGCCCCTTCCTCCTTGCCCCCTCAGAAATTGAGTTACCACAGAAGAAAGAACATGGATTTCAGATTCATATGAACTGGGTTCACATCCCAGCTCTCCAGCTGTAGGAGCTGGTATAAGTAAGTTCATTAACATCGCTGAGCCTCAGTTTCCCGCTCTGTAAAATGGAACTCTGCAGTCATGTGAGATGAGGCTGGCACACTGAGAGCCTGCAACAAAAATTAGCCATTTATATTTATTGTTTTGATGGTTGGTATGCCCCCAGCACCTACCTGCCTGTTCCCATCCCTTGGGCCGGACTGTAGGGTCCAGGCGGAGATGACATTGAAGGCCTTGACCACCGTGCAGGTGGGGAAGAGGGAAGCCAGGTACTCAGCATTGGACTCACGGTGCCGGAGGTGCTCCTGCTCTGTGGGGTTGCTCACATCCACGAGGATCTTGCCAGCCAGTTGGTCGCTGAGGCCACACAGTGAGGAGTAGTGCTCCCGGAACATGGCCACAAAGATGACGTCAGGGGAGTCCACTGCCTCCGCCTGGAAAGTCACTTGTGCCGCTGAGGGGAACAGCCCAGCCGTGCGTTTGGGGTTGCGGCTCCCCACCACCACGCTAAAGCCAGAGCCCACCAGGCGTGTGACCAGGGAGCGGGCAAAGTCCCCACTGCCCAGGATGCCCACTTTGGGGGCTTCACTGGGGGTCTCGGCAAGGCTCCCATCACTGTCCACCAGGCGGCGGCTGATCAGCGGCTTGTCCATCTCTCCTGACATTTGGGTGGCTGGAAGGAAAGCAGGAACTTGATCAGTGGAGAGCTCCCAGACTGTCCTTCATACCACCTTCCTCTTTCTTGTCCACTGTAACCACATGGTGGTCAAACATTCACCCAACAGAGCTCCATGGCGTTAGCAGGTGCCAGCATAGGGGGTGGGCTGAGCGAGACCTAGCACCTTCCCAAGGACGGCACAAAGTCAGGAAGATGGGGAAGGACCTCTGCCCTCCACCCTCTGTCCTGAATTATTTCCTTGGCACAAATGTGCAAATTTGCAAGAGTGCTGAGAAAGAAGTATATAGAACTTCTATGATGAGGGTACCTGGGTGGCTCAGTCGGTTAAGCATCTGCCTTCAGCTTGGGTCATGATCCCAGGGTCCTGGGATCGAGCCTTCCGTAGGGCTCCATGCTCGGCGGGGAGTCTGCTTCTCCCTCTATCCCTCCCCTCTGCTCGTGATCGCTCTCTCTCAAATAAATAAATAATATCTTTAAAAAAAAAGAATGCTTAAAACAAAACAAAACACCACCTTCCATGATGAGTGCTATGCGGTGCCATACTTCTTTTCAAAGGAGTATGTGAGAGATGGAGGGATAGTGTTACTGTCTAGGAGTGACCCCGACCTCACTCCCACCGAGTGTTATCTGATTACCAGGAACGGCGACATGTCCCTGTGCTTGTTTACATTTTGCATTTTGGGAAGGTACCTCTGTGCTCTTCCTTGAGTAGATGATGAGCAGCTTGGAGGCAGGGACCTCATCTAACTTGAATTTGGGTCTCACCATTTGTCCCAGGGCCTGGTACAGAGCTGGTGTTCAATGTCTGCTGAGTGAACAAACGAACACTGACATCTGCTCTCTGAGGGTAGGACTGGAGTGGAACGTGACAGTGAGTGGGACCCTGAGATTGCATGGGTGCCCTGGGATCTCCTTTACTGAGCCTGACATATGAGTGCCCACGGTGGAAAATCTGGCCTTGGGCCAGGAATTCATAGTAAACTTGGGTGGGAAAAGTTCTGCTGGCCTTGGCACCAGCTTCAAACTGAAATTTGCCATTTCCTTTGAGCATGAACGTAAGCAGCAGACCACAATAGTGGTCAGTGGTAGCCAGTGCTGACCATATCCCAAGTTTAATTGTGAAAGAGTTCTTCAGATACTATTTAAGCTTATCACTCACTTAAAATTATGGCAGACAGGATAAATATATAATAAATTTATAAAGCAAATATTAACAGATGTGAAGAGAGAAATAGATGGCAACACAATAATAATAAGGGACTTCACTACCCTGCTCTCAACAATGGATGGATCATCCAGACAAAATCAGCACAGAAACGTTGGACTTGAACTATACTTGAGACCAAACAAACCTAACAGACATATACGGAACATCCCATCCAACAGCAGCAGAATACACGTTCTCATGCATCCACAGAACATCGTCCAGGACAGATCACACATTAAGTCATAAAAGAAGTCCTACAAATTTAAGAAGACTGAAATCATAGGGGGTATCTTTTCTGACCACAGTGGTATATAACTAGAAAATGGAAAAATTCACAAATATGTGGAAATTAAGTAATACACTTTTTTTTCTTTTCAAATTTTTATTTAAATTCTAGTGAGTCATCATACAGTGCAATACTGGTGTAAGGAGTAGAATTCAGTGATTCATCACTTACATGCACCCAGTGCTCATCCTAACAGGTGACTTCCTTAATGCCCATCACCCATCTAACCTATCCCCCACCCCCCTCCCTCCATCACCCCTCGGTTTGTTCTCTAAGAGTCTCTTATGGTTTGTTTCCCTCTCTCCATTTCTGCCCTCCCCCCCATGTGTTCATCTGTTTTGTTTCTTCAATTCCACATATGAGTGAAATCATATGGTATCTGTCTTTCACTGACTGACTTATTTTGCTTAGCATAACACACTCTGGCTCCTAAAACAGACACATAGATCAATGGAACAGAACAGAAAACCCAGAAACGGACCCACAACTTTATGGTCAAGTAATCTTCGACAAAGCAGGAAAGAATGTCCAATGGAAAAAAGACAGTCTCTTCAACAAATGGTGTTGGGAAAATTGGACAGCCACATGCAGAAGAATAAAACTGAACCACTCTCTTACACCACACACAAAAATGAACTTAACATGGATGAAAGACTTAAATGGAGACAGGAATCCATCAGAATCCTAGAGGAGAACACAGGCAGCAACATCTCTGATCTCAGCTACAGCAACTTACTAGACACGTCACCAGAAGCAAGGGAAACAAAAGCAAAAATGAACTATTGGGACTTCATCAAGATAAAAGCTTCTGCACGGCAAAGGAAACAATCAACAAAACTAAAGGCAACCTGTGGAATGGGAGAAGACATTTGCAAATGACCTATCTGATAGAGGGTCACTACCCAAAATCTATAAAGAACTTATCAAACTCAACACCCAAAAAAGTAATACACTCTTGGAGAACCAATGAGCCAAGGAAGAAATCAAAAGGGAAATCCAAAACATCTTGAAACAAATGAAAACGGAAACTCAACATACCAAAACTTATGGGATGCAACAAAAGCAGTTCTAAGAGGGATGTTTGTAGCTTAACGTGTACCTTACAAAAAAGGAAAAATCTCAAACAACCTACCTGTACACCTCAAGGAGCTAGAAGAAGAACAATTCCAAAGTTCTAGCAGAAGGAAGGAAATAACAAAGATCAGAGTAGAAATAATGAAATAGAGGCTAGAAAAACAATAAAAAAGAACAATGAAACTAAAACCTGGTTTTTTGAAAAGATGAACAAAATTGACAAAACTTTAGCTAGACTAAGAAAAAACAGACTCCAAATAAAAAATGAAACATACATTACAACTGATACAACAGAAATACCAAAGGTCATAAGAGACTATTATGAACAATTACATGGCAACAAACTGGACAACCCAGAGGAAATGGATAAATTCCTAAAAACCTATAATCTACCAAGACTGAATCATGAAGAAATAGAAAACCTGAACAAGCTAATAATGAGTAAGGTGACTGAATCAGTAATAAGAAATTTTCCACCAAGCATTTCTTTTTTTTTTTTTAAAGATTTTATTTATTTATTTGACAGAGAGAGAGGGAACACAAGCAGGGGGAGTGAGAGAGGGAGAAGCAGGCTTCCCGCTGAGCAGGGAGCCCGATGCGGGGCTTGATCCCAGGACCCCGGGATCATGACCCAAGCCGAAGGCAGCCACTTAACGACTGAGCCACCCCCGTGCCCCTTCCACCCAGCATTTCAAGAAGATTTAATGCTAGCCCTTCTCCAACTGTTCCAAAATATCAAAGAGGAAGGATCACTTTCAGGCTCATTTTATGAGGTTAGTGTTACCCTGATACCAAAGCCAGATAAGGACATCACAAGAAAAGAAAATTACAGGCCAATACCCTTGATTAACACAGATGAAAAAATCTTTGACAAACTACTAGCAAACTAAATCCAACAGCACATTAAAAGGATCCTATACCCAGCTTAGCAAGATGGCGGAGGAGTAGGAGACCTAGATTTCGTCTGGTCTCAGGAATTCAGCTGAATAGGGATCAAACCATTCTGAACACCTACGAACTCAACAGGAGATCGAAGAGGAGAGTAGCAACAACTCTCTGAACAGAGAAGCGACCACTTACTGGAAGGTAGGACGTGCGGAGAAGTGAATCCGAGGCGATATTCGGGAGGATAGACGGCGGGGGAGGGGGCCTCCGTCGGCCGCTTCTGGCAAGTGATAGAGCGGCGGAGCACAAAATCGGAACTTTTAGAAGTTGGCTCCGCTGAGGGACGTCGCTCCAGTGGCTAAGCGGGGGGGGGGGGGGGGGGGGGGGGGGGGGGGGGGGGGGTGGAACCCTCGCGGGACAGTGTGGTCTCAGGACCCTCGGGGTCACAGAAAGACCGGGGGTGCCTGAGTGCAGCAGAGCTCCCAGGTAATGGAGCAGGGAAGCCGGCTGCAGAGATGGAGCCGAGGTGCAGGCTCTCGGCTCGGGGTTGCCATAAACTGATCCGCCGCACAGTCGGGCCACTGCTCCTCCAGCAGGGACCCAACAAGCGGCAGAGCTGGGGAGACTCCCCTTCCTCCCCCGGGAGGAGCGGCGCGGGAGCGCACCGCAGGGATCTGCTGGGTTTGGAGACTCCACACGGGGTCGGGTGCCAGAGATAGAAACACTCGGTCACAGGCCGGGTGAGCGCGGAGTGCGGCCGGAGACCGGGGACACGGGAGTGACTGACTGCTTTTCTTTGGGGGCGCACTGAGGAGTGGGGCCCCGAGTTCTCAGCTCCACCGGGTGGAGATTGGGAGGCCACCATTTTCGCCCTGGTCCTCCAAGGCTGTACCGAGAGCTTGCAGGGAACAAAAGCTCCTGAGACCAAACCTGAGCAGCTTGCTTAGCCCAGTGGGACAAGGGCGGGGCAATTCCGCCTCCGGCAAAGACATTTGGGAACCATGGCAACAGGCCCCTCCCCCAGAAGATCAGCAGGAACAGCCAGCAAGCCAAGACCAAGTTTACTGGATCAATGAGAATGGGAGAACGCCAGCGCTAGGGGAATATTGCACACAGAATTCATAGCTTTTTTTACCACGATTTTTTAGTCTTTCAAAGTTAATTTTTTTATCTGTCTTTTTTCCTTAATTTTCCTTTTTCCCTTTTTCAACCAACATCTTATCAATCTCTTTATTAAAAACATTTTTATTTTTCATTTTTAGAGTCATATTCTATCCCTTCATAGTAGTTACCCTTATTTTTGGCATATATATATAAGTCGTTCTCTCCTTAAAAATTTTGAGATACAGTTTCTTCTAACAGATCAAAATATACCCTAAATCTCTAGTGTATGCCTTTGTTCTAGTCTCCTGCCTGATCACATTCTCTCCCTTTTTTTTAATCCTCTTCTTTCTTTTTTCAAACAACTTTTTATCAATTCCTTTTATAGTTTTTTAAAATAATTTTCATCTTTACAGTCATATTACATCCCTTTATCGTATCAACCCTTATTTTTGTACATATATAAGTTTTTCTTTCTTTAAAATTTTGGGAGGCACTTTCTTCTAACAGACAAAAATACACCCAAAATCTAGTGTGTGGCACTGATCTATGCACCAGCCTGATCATATTTGATCATATTCTGTTTTTGTTTTGTTCTGTTTTTGTTTGTTTTTATCTTTTTCTTTTTCTTTTTTCTTTCTTTCCTTTTCTTTTCCCCCAGTTTCAGGTCTTTTCTGATTTGTTTAGAGTATATTTTCTGGGGACGTTATTACCCTGTTAGCATTCTGTTCTCGCATTCATCTATTCTCCTCTGGACAAAATGATGAGATGGAAAAAGTCACCTCAACAAAAAGAACAAGAAGTAGTACCAACTGCCAGGGACCTACTCAAAACGGACATTAGTATGATGTAGGACCTAGAGTTCAGAATCATGACTTTAAAGATACTAGCTGGGCTTGAAAAAGGCATGGAAGTTATTAGAGAAACCCTTTCTGGAGAAATAAAAGAACTAAAATCTAACCAAGTTGAAATAAAAAAGGCTATTAATGAGGTGCAATCAAAAATGGGGGCACTAACTGCTAGGATAAATGAGGCAGAAGAGAGAATCAGTGATATAGAAGACCAAATGTTGGAAAATAAAGAAGCTGAGAAAAAGAGAGATAAACAACTACTGGATCACGAGGGGAGAATTAGAATAATTGGGATCCCAGAAGAAGAAGAAAGAGAGAGAGGGGCAGAAGGTATATTGGAGCAAATTATAGCAGAGAACTTCCCTAATTTGGGTAAGGAAACAGGCATCAAAATCCAGGAGGCACAGAGAACCCCTCTCAAAATCAATAAAAATAGGTCAACACCCCGACATCTAATAGTAAAACTTATGAGTCTCAGAGACAAAGAGAAAATCCTGAAAGCAGCTCGGGAGAAGAGATATGTAACCTACAAAGGCAGAAACATTAGATTGGCAACAGACCTCTCCACAGAGACCTGGCAGGCCAGAAAGGACTGGCATGATATCTTCAGAGCACTAAATGAGAAAAATATGCAGCCAAGAATACTATATCCAGCTAGGCTGTCACTGAAAATAGAAGGAGAGATAAAAAGCTTCCAGGACAAACAACAACTAAAGGAATTTGCAAACACGAAACCAGCCCTACAAGAAATATTGAAAGGGGTCCTCTAAGAAAAGAGAGAGCCTAAAAGCAACATAGACCAGAAAGGAACACAGACAATATACAGTAACAGTCACCTTACAGGCAATACAATGGCACTAAATTCATATCTTTCAATAGTTACCCTGAATGTAAATGGGCTAAATGCCCCAATCAAAAGACACAGGCTATCAGATTGGATTAAAAAACAAGACCCATCGATATGCTGTCTGCAAGAGACTCATTTTAGACCCAAAGACACCCCCAGATTGAAAGTGAGGGGGTGGAAAATCATCTACCATGCTAATGGACACCAAAAGAAAGCTGGGGTGGCGATCCTTATATCAGACAAATTAGATTTTAAAACAAAGACTGTAATAAGAAATGAGGAAGAACACTATATCCTACTTAAAGGGTCTATCCAACAAGAAGATCTAACAGTTGTAAATATCTATGCCCCTAACATGGGAGCAGCCAATTTTATAAGGCAATTAATAACAAAAGCAAAGAAACACATCGACAACAATACAAAAATAGTGGGGGACTTTAACACCCCCCTCACTGAAATGGACAGATCATCTAAGCAAAAGATCAACAAGGAAATAAAGACTTTAAATGACACACTGGACCAAATGGACTTCACAGACATATCCAGAGCATTCCATCCCAAAGCAACGGAATACACATTCTTCTCTGGTGCCCATGGAACATTCTCCAGAATAGATCACATCCTAGGTCACAAATCAGGTCTCAACCGGTACCAAAAGACTGGAATCATTCCCTGCATATTTTCAGACCACAATGCTTTGAAACTGGAACTCAATCACAAGACGAAAGTTGGAAAAAACTCAAATCCATGGAGGATAAAGAGCATCCTACTAAAGAATGAGTGGGTCAACCAGGAAATTGAAGAAGAATTAAAAAAATTCATGGAAACCAATGAAAATGAAAACACAACTGTTCAAAATCTTTGGGATGCAGCAAAGGCAGTCCTAAGAGGAAAGTATATAGCAATACAAGCCTTTCTCAAGAAACAAGAAAGGTCTCAAATACACAACCTAACCCTACACCTAAAGGAGCTAGAGAAAAAACAGCAAATAAAGCTTAAACCCAGCAGAAGAGAAATAATAAAGATCAGAGTGGAAATCAATGAAATAGAAACCAAAAAGAACAGTAGAACAGATCAATGAAACTAGGAGCTGGTTCTTTGAAAGAATTAACAACATTGATAGACCCCTAGCCAGACTTATCAAAAAGAAAAGAGAAATGACCCAAATCAACAAAATCATGAATGAAAGAGGAGAGATCACAACCAACACCAAAGAAGTACAAACAATTATAAGAACATATTATGAGCAACTCTATGCCAGCAAATTAGATAACCTGGAAGAGATGGATGCCTTCCTAGAGATGTATCAACTACCAAAACTGAACCAGGAAGACATAGAAAACCTGAACAGACCTATAACCACTAAGGAAATTGAAGTAGTCATCAAAAATCTCCCAACAAACAAAAGCCCAGGGCCAGATGGCTTCCCAGGGGAATTCTACCAAACGTTTAAAGAAGAATTAATACCTATTCTGAAACTGTTCCAAAAAATAGAAGTGGAAGGAAAACTTCCAAACTCGTTTTATGAGGCCACCATTACCTTGATCCCCAAACCAGACAAAGACCTCATCAAAAAGAATTACACACCAATATCCTTGATGAACATGGATGCAAAAATTCTCACCAAAATACTAGCCAATTGGATCCATCAGTACATTAAAAAGATTATTCACCATGACCAAGTGAGATTTATCCCTGGGCTGCAAGGTTGGTTCAACATTCGCTAATCAACGTGATACAATACATTAACAAAAGAAAGAACGAGAATCATATGATCCTCTCAATAGATGCAGAAAAAGCATTTGACAAAGTACAGCATCCTTTCTTGATCAAAACTCTTCAGAGTATAAGAATAGAGGGTACATACCTCAATATCATAAAAGCCATCTATGAAAAACCTACAGCGAATATCATTCTCAATGGGGAAAAACTGAGAGCTTTCTCCCTAAGGTCAGGAACACGGCAGGGATGTCCACTAGCACCACTGCTATTCACCATAGTATTAGAAGTCCTAGCCACAGCAATCAGACAACAAAAATAAAAGGCATCCAAATCGGCAAAGAAGTCAAACTCTCACTGTTTGCAGATGATATGATACTTCATGTGGAAAACCCAAAAGACTCCACCCCAAAACTGCTAGAACTCATACAGGAATTCAGTAAAGTGGCAGGATATAAAATCAATGCACAGAAATCAGTGGCATTCCTATACACCAACAAGAGGACAGAAGAGAGACAAATTAAGGAGTCGATCCCATTTACAATTGCACCCAAAACCATAAGATACCTAGGAATAAATCTAACCAAAGAGGCAAAGGATCTGTACTCAGAAAACTATAAAATACTCATGAAAGAAATTGAGGAAGACACAAAGAAATGGAAAAACATTCCATGCTCATGGATTGGAAGAACAAACATTGTGAAGATGTCAATGCCACCTAGAGCAATCTACACATTCAATGCAATCCCCTTCAAAATACCATCTTTTTTCAAAGAAATGGAACAAATAATCCTGAAATTTGTATGGAACGAGAAAAGACCCCGAATAGCCAGAGGAATGTTGAAAAAGAAAAGCAAAGCTGGCGGCATCACAATTCCGGACTTCCAGCTCTATTACAAAGCTGTCATCATCAAGACAGTATGATACTGGCACAAAAACAGACACATAGATCAATGGAACAGAATTGAGAGCCCAGAAATGGACCCTCAACTCTATGGTCAATTCATCTTTGACAAAGCAGGAAAGAATGTCCAATGGCAAAAAAACAGTCTCTTCAACAAATGGTGTTGGGAAAATTGGACAGCCACATGCAGAAGAATGAAACTGGACCATTTCCTTACACCACACACAAAAATAGACTCAAAGTGGTTGAAAGACCTAACTGTGAGACAGGAGTCCTTCAAAACCCTAAAGGTGAACACAGGCAGCAACCTCTTCCACCTTGGCTGCCACAACTTCTTCCTAGAAACATCGCCAAAGGCAAGGGAAGCAAGGGCAAAAATGAACTATTGGGACTTCATCAAGATAAAAAGCTTCTGCACAGCAAAAGAAACAGTCCACAAAACCAAAAGACAACCGACAGAATGGGAGAAAATATTTGCAAATGACATATCAGATAAAGGGCTAGTATCCAAAATCTAGAAACAACTTATCAAACTCAACACCCAAAGAACAAATAATCCAATCAAGAAATGGGCAGAAGACAGGAACAGGCATTTTTCCAAAGAAGACATCCAAATGGCCAACAGACACATGAAAAAGTGCTCAACATCGCTCGGCATTAGGGAAATCCAAATGAAAACCTCCATGAGATACCACCTCACACCAGTCAGAATGGCTAAAATTAACAAGTCAGGAAACAACAGATGTTGGCGGGGATGCGGAGAAAGGGGAACCCTCTTACACTGTTGGTGAGAATGCAGGCTGGTGCAACCACTCTGGAAAACAGTATGGAGGTTCCTCAAAAAGTTGAAAATAGAGCTACCTTATGATCCAGCAATTGCACTACTGGGTATTTACCCCAAAGATACAAATGTAGGGATCCAAAGGGGTACGTGCACCCTGACGTTTATAGCAGCAATGTCCACAATAGCCAAACTGTGGAAAGAGCCAAGATGTCCATCGATAGATGAATGGATAAAGAAGATGTGGTATATATATACACAATGGAATATTATGCAGCCATCAAAAGGAATGAGATCTTGCCATTTGCAACGATGTGGATGGAACTGGAGGGTGTTATGCTGAGCAAGATAAGTCAATCAGAGAAAGACATGTATCATAGGACCTCACTGATAGGAGGAATTCTTAATCTCAGGAAACAAACTAAGGGTTGCTGGAGTGGGGGGGGGTGGGAGGGATGGGGTGGCTGGGTGATAGACATTGGGGAGGGTATGTGCTATGGTGAGC
This sequence comes from Zalophus californianus, assembly GCF_009762305.2. Classification (NCBI taxonomy): domain Eukaryota; kingdom Metazoa; phylum Chordata; class Mammalia; order Carnivora; family Otariidae; genus Zalophus; species Zalophus californianus. The sequence continues at coordinate 94,486,565 of NC_045597.1, forward strand.
GCTGTGAATTGTGCAAGACTCTTGAATCACAGATCTGTACCTCTGAAACAAATAATGCAGTATATGTTAAGAAAAAAAAAAAGAAGAAGATAGCAGGAGGGGAAGAATGAAGGGGGGGAAATCGGAGGGGGAGACGAACCACGAGAGACGATGGACTCTGAAAAACAAACTGAGGGTTCTAGAGGGGAGGGGGAGGATGGGTTAGCATGGTAATGGGTATTAAAGAGGGCACGTTCTGCATGGAGCACTGGGTGTTATGCACAAACAATGAATCATGGAACACTACATCAAAAACTAATGATGTAATGTATGGTGATTAACATAACAATAAAAAATTAAAGAAAATTAAAGGATCCTATACCACAATCAAGTGGGATTCATCCCTGGGACACAAAGATGGTTCAACATATGCAAACCAGTAAATAAATGTGATGCACATCAACAGAATGAGGGATAAAAATCATGTGATCATATCAACACATGGAAAAAAAGCATTTGGCAAAATTAAACATCCTTTCATGATAAAAACTCAATACTGGTATTGAAGGAGTACACCTCCACATAATAAAGATCATATATGACAAGCCCACACCTAACATCATACTGAATGGTAAGAAGCTGAAAGCTTTTCCTTTTAGATCAGGAAGAAGACAAGGATGACCTTCTTGACACTTCTATTCAACATAGTACAAGAAGTCTTAGCCAGGGCTGTTAGGGAAGAGAAAAAAGAAAAGGCATCTACATTGGAAAGGAAGAAGTAAAATTTGTCTCTGTTTGCTCAGATGACATGATCTTACATATAGAAAACTCTAAAGACCCCACCAAAAAACCCTGTTAAAACTAAGAAACGAATTCAGTAAAGTTGCAGGATACAAAATCAACATAGAAAAATCAGTTGTGTTTCTAAGTACTAACAATGAACTATCCAAAAAAGAAATTAAGAAGGTAATCTCATTTACAATGCCGTCGAAAAGAATAAAATACTTAAAAATAAATTTAACCAAAAAGGTGAAATATCTGTATACTGAGAACTATGAAACACTGACGAAAGAAATTCAAGACACAAATAAATAGAAATGTAACCTATGTTCATGGATTGAAAGAATTAATGTTGTTAAAATGTCCATAGTACCCAAAGTGATCTATAGATTTAAGGCAATCTCTATCAAAATTCCAATGGCATTTTTCACAGATATAGAAAGAACATTCCTAAGATTTGTATGAAACTGCAGAAGACCCCAAATAGCTAAATCAATCTTGAGCAAGAAGAACAAAACTGGAGGCATCACTTCCTGATTTCAAATTATATTACAGAGTTATAATAATCAAAACAGTATAGTACTGGCATGAAAACAGACACATAGATCAATGGAATGAAATAGAGTCCAGAAAGAAACCCATGCATATAAGGGCAACTAATCTTCAAAAGAGGTGCCAAGAATACTCAACGGGGAAAAGACAGTCTCTTCAATAAATGGTGCTGAGAAAACTGGATGTACTCATGCAAAAGAATGAAATTGGACCCTTACCTTACACCATACACAAAAACCAACCTAAAATTGATTAAGGACTTACTCAAAAGGGATGTAAAACCTGAAACTGTAGAACTCCCAGAAGAAAACATGGGAAAAAGCTCCTTGTCATGGTCTAGGCAATGATTTTTTTTGTTTGTTTTTTGATTTGACACCAAAAGCACAGGCAACAAAGTAAGGACAAATAAGTGGGACTACATCAAACTAAAAAGCTTTTGCACAGCAAATGAAACAATAAACAAAATGAAAAGGCCACCTATGGAATAGGACAAAATATTAGCAAACCATCTATCCAAAAGAGGATTGATTTCCAAAATATGTAAGGAACTCCTACAACTTATACAACTCAATAGTAAATAAAACAAGACAACCCCCCCAAACAAATAATTCCATTAAAAAATGGGCAAAGGACCTGAATAGACATTTTTCCAAAGACAACATACAAATGGCCAATAAGTATATGAAAAGATATTTAACATCACTAGTCATTAGGGAAATGTAAATCTAAACCACCATGATATATCTCCTCAAACCTGTTAGGATGACTATTATCAAAAAGACCAAAAACTCAAAAGATAATAAGTGTTGGGGAGGATGTGGAGAAAAGAGAACCATTGTGCACTGTTGGTGGGAATATAAATTGGTGCAGCTATTATAGAAAACAGCATGGAGGCTCCTCAGAATACTAGAAATAGAAATATGATATGATCCAGCAATCCATCTTCTGAGTATGTATTCAAAGAAAATAGAATCACTATCTCAGGGACACCTGGGTGGCTCAGTCGGTTAGGCATCTGCCTTTGGTTCAGGTCATGATCCTGGGGTCCTGGGATCGAGTCCCACATCGGGATCCTTGCTCAATGGGAAGCCTGCTTCTTCCTCTGCCTGTGCTCTCTTTCTCTCTTACTTTCTCTCTCTGACAAATAAATAAAGTCTTTAAGAAAAAAAAAAAGAATCACTATCTCAAAGAGATATATATGTACCCCATGTTCACTACATCATCACTCACAGTAGACAAGATATGGAAACAACGGGAGTGTCCATTGGTGATGAATGGACAAAGGAAATGTGGTATATACACAGAATGGAGTATTATTCAACCTCAAAAAAGAAGGAAATACTGACATTTGTGTCAACATGGATGAACCTGGAGGACATTGTTATGTGAAATAAGCCAACACAGAACAACAAATAATGCATGATCTCACTTGTGTATCAAAACATCACAATGTATACCTTTAGTTTTGTTAATCATACCGCAGTGAGGGTGAGGGAAAATTAAAAAAAATAAAATTATAGTAAATATTAGACCAGCCACTAGATGTTATTTAATGTATTCATAAAGAAGCATGCCTATTACTATGACACATTAAAAACATATTTTGGGATCTATGTTTCACTATAATTGGTCTCCTTTGTAATCCTATGTCATTTTGTGCATGTAGGAGCATTATTCTTTTTTTTTCAACTAACATCTTCTTTCTTGATATTAGAAGTGTTTATTATTATTATTATTATTATTGTCATTATTATTATGTTTCAGGGGTAGAATTTAGTGATCCATCAGTTGCATGTAACACCCAAAGATCTTTGCATCACGTGCCCTCCTTAATGCCCATCACCCAGTTACCCCATCCCCCCACCCCACTCCCCTCCAGCAACCCTCAGTTTGTTTCCTAGAGTTAAGAGTCTCCTATGGTTTGCCCCCCTGTTTTCATCATTTTTCCTTCCCTTCTCCTACGTTCATCTGTTGTTTCTTAAATTCCACATATGAGTGAAATCATATGGTATTTGTCTTTCTCTAATTTCACTTAACATAATACCCTCTAGCTCCATCCACCTCCTCGCAAATAGCAAGATTTCATTCTTTTTTGACGGCCGAGTACTATTCCATTGTATATATATATCACTATCACATCTTCTTTATCCATTCATCTGTCGATGGACATCTGGGCTCTTTCCATAGTTAGGCTATTGTGGACATCGCTGCTATAAACACTGGGGTGCGGATGCCCCTTTGGATCACTGTTTGTATCCTTTGGATAAATACCTAGTAGTGCAATTGTTGGATCATAGGGTAGCTCTATTTTTAACTTTTTGAGGAACCTCCATACTGTTTTCCAGAGTGGCTGTACCCGTCTGCATTCCCACCAACAGAATAAGAGGGTTCCCCCTTCTGTAAGAGCATTATTTTGAGCAGAAGTCCAGAGGCCTCACCAGCCTATGGGTCCATGGGAATCCTCGGCAGAGAAGGGGTAAGAACCACTGCCACCCAGTGCAGCAGCAGGGACGGCTCTTCACCCCCTCTTCCCACTTCCCATAGCAGTCTCTTGGGTGAGGGTTGTGTGTGTGTGTATGGTGGGTTCAGGGTCTAATAATGCAAGGGGCAGCAGGAAGACCAGGAGGCTCTGTCATGGACCAGCTGTGAGTCCTTGGACAAGCCCCTGTGCCTCTCTGGGCCCCAGCTTCCACCCTTGCAAACGCAGGTCATGATTTCAGCTCCAAGATGACAGATAATGGAATCTTAAAAGGTTTTGAAAACTGTGACCTGGACATTTGACAAGGCGGCAGCATGCCTACCATGTGCCGGACACTGCTCTAAGACCTTTCCACAAGTGATGGTCATCTAGGCCTCACAGGACCCCACGAAGTAGGTGCTATGATTAGCCCCAACTTCAGGGAGGAGGAAACTGAGCTCAGAGAGGTTAAGGAACTTGCTGCAGACAGCACAGAGGATAACGGGGAAAGAACAGGATGCAGGTCTACTAGCCTCTGCAGTGAGCTTCACCAAGAGTCTTATTGCCCAGACAGAGGACCTGTCCAGAGATCCCCCAGCGAGTGGCAGAGCTGCAGCCCTGTGGCTGAGAAGAGGGGGTCAGGGTCGAAGGGAATGCATTGACTGTCGATTCCAAGAGTCCGGGGACATGCGTTGTGGCCAGGACCCCCACCCTGCTCACGTGGGACTCCACTGTACGCTCTGATGGGGACAGTCCCTCCCTGCAAAATGGGAGAGTGTTTTCTGTCTGGTTCTGGGGACAAGGATATTTTTTCCGAATGGTGATGAGCTAGCCCTTGCAGCTGCAAGCGGGGCTCCTGACGATCCCTCGAGTGCAGACTTGGAGTCGTGTGTCACCATGGAAGGTCACCCTCGGCACCCAACTCTGCCTGGGTTCTAATTCTGACTCTGCCACTCACAAGCGGCGGCTGTGGGCCTGTCAGTGCCTCGGTCTCCCCAGCGATCCAAGGGAGACAATCACAGCACCTTCCTTAAGGCGAGGTTGTGGCAATAAATAAGTCAATATAAATAAAGCACCTAAAACCTAAAAGCCCTAAGATTAGAGAGTGACTGATCCTGGTTTGGCACTCGGTGGGTGTCGGTCAGTAATCGTACGCAGATCCTGGTACCAGCACTGTACCAGTGGCAGGGACAAGGCAAAGGAAGGATGCAGAAGCCCCTGCCAACTCCACTTTAGCCCTGGGAGAGGAGGGGGGAATCATGACAGGGGCTCTGCCGGTGGCCTCGGGCTCCCAGGCCTACATGGGGGATTTAGGCTGAGGTGAATATAAACCCCTCCACGGGGCCTCCAGCATTCCCTGTGGTCAGTCAAGGCTGAGACAGATGCACTGAGAAGATGCACTTCCCCCGTCCCTGCATCAGCCGCCTGAAGACACCAGCCCTGGGGTGAGGCTTGCCTTTATGGGGAGCGGGAGTGACCACCCTGAAGCCCCCAGATCATCTTCTCCACGTCTGCTAGCAATTCAGAGGGTCCCAAGTCGGTCTCTCCCAGAAGCGTCTCCTTTGCTCTCTTCTCCCAACACTGGAGTAACTACCATGTGCTGAACAGTCTGAAGAGAATAAAGATGAGGAAGATGTGGCCCCCACTCTCGGATGGTTGACAATTGCATGTTTGCGCATGTGTGGTGGGAGACGCGTTTGATAAGATGCATCCAGCCATGACTGGACACAGAGCGACAGGGGATGGAGACACCACTTCCCAAGGGGAAGCCAGCATCATGGCACGTGTGGCATCGGCTGGCTCTTGAAGAACTCCCCCATGGTTTACAGCCTCACAGCAAACTGAACCGAAGTTGGTGACACCCAGACTTTGAATCTTGTCCACGTTGAACCCCAGACTGAGCATCCTAAGGTGGAGGTGGGGAGCACTTATGTGGGGCTGGCTCCCGAGGTTCTTTGCTCAGAACATGACTCAGTATCGCTTCCTTCGGGGGGCCGGAGTGGAGGCAGCTGCAGAATAGGGAAGCCTCGGGCAGGGGCTGGGGAGACCTGGGGCTGGTGACCTGGTGGTTGGGACGTCAGAGTGTTGCTGAGCCTCTCCGGGTGGCTTCTCTGACCAAGCCGCTGCACCAAATCACCTGCGAGCCCCTCCCAGTGTATTAATGGTCCCACACTTAGGGGCCTGCTTTCAGTCGTAGGCCGCATGGAAACTAAACACAAAACATCCCTAAGTGCTTCTTGCCACCAAGATGGAGCTTCAGGACAGGAAAGTGCCCGGTTGTAATGCTGCCTTGTGAGGCCTCCCACCGCAGGGGCAGCTCCCGCCTCTACAAGTTCTGATGCAGGGACAGAGCCGTAGGCAGGCCGGCTGGGGCGCTGGGGTCAAATCAGGGCGCTGCGTGACTGGGGGAGATCCCTTTGTGCTTCAGTCCCCCTCCTTTAAAATGGGGGCACCACTTGTACTTTCCTCCAAGGGTTGCTCTGAGGATGAAATGAGTTAATGGGTGCAAGAGCTCAGAGCCGGGTTTTCTGACCAATGCGTGTGCTTGCCTGTACACGTGCGTGTACGTGTACGTGTGTATGTATGGTTCGCTGAGGGGGCTTCACGGGCTGCGGTTGCCTCCCAAAATTCTGCCTTCCCAGTGCCCAGCACAGGGTCTGCTGCTGGCATGAAGGCCAGAGAAGGGACAGCAGGTGGTACAAGTCCTAGAGGCCTGGGGTGAGGGTGGGGGTGGGGGTGGGGGGGGTTGGTGGGCAGAGGAGCGCCTGTCGCCTGTCCACGTGGCCCTAAGATTAGAGAGTGACTGATCCTGGCTGGGCCCTGGCTCCCTGGTGGTTCTATTTACAGAGCTGGTGGAAGGAGGAGGGAGGGGATCAAATTACAGCCGGAGTGGGGGTGGCAGGCTGGGGCTTGCCCGCTGCAACCTGCCCACCTGCCCGCCCCCCCCCCACCCCGTCCTCCCCCAAGCTGAGGACAAAACGGCTTTGAGGCTCCGTTGAGCAGGAACTGGCACACACCACAGGCCCCAGTCCTCTCTGGGTGTTTGCCCAGGCTTGCCTGGTCCCTCCTACTTCCCGGCAAGGTCATGACATGGGCTGTGTTTGTGGCTGGGAGCCATGTCACGGGGCCCACTGGCTGGCCTGCCCGCTTCCGCCCGCTCCCGCCTGCTCTCAGGCAGCCACTAATGGTGGCCAGTCACGCCACGGACAGCCTGACAGCTTCTTCTGTGAGGGCAGCAGACAACCCTTCAGACTCATGTGGCCAGGGCAGTCCCTGTCCATGGAGGGGTCAGGGTGGGTCACATGTGGTGGCGGGGGTGGGGTGGCTGGCTGTGGCACCTTGCGGCTGGATGGAGGAGGGGTGGCTTGTGGGTCAGCTGGGATGCCTTCCACCCCCTCCCATGCAGAGGTTGACTTGCGCTAACATTTCTGGCCCTGGCTGGTCCCAGGGGCTGAGAGAGGACTATGGCACAGCTCCTATCCTCAGGAGGCCCACTGTTATCTTCTAATTTTGTTTAGGTTTTATCTGGTCAGTAAAATTAAGTTGGGGAGGGGGGAGACACATTCCTATTACTGCTATTTTTACTTATAAGTTAAATATATTTAAAATGTCCTAATTTGTGGTGTATAATGTTATACACAGGATAAACCATTATGTTAACATAAATGTCAATGTAGATAAATGTAAAAGGATAAACTTTATAGAAGTTCTAAGTGTTCTTCTTGGCCCCAGAGAATGATCCTTTACAATCCCTGGGAGGTCCACACCCATCCTGGAGACCTGAGCCCAAAGGGACCAATATCTGCCCAGCTTCCCTCCTGGGGCAGCTGGGGGCCACAGGTACCCAGGGCATTGCTCGGTGCCTGGGGACTTCTCTGAGAGTCCTCGCCTGGTGGCTCCTGTGCTCACTGAGCTGCTTTACCCTCCTGTCAACCTTGGCAAGGCAGAGACTGCCACGTTCAGTTGCATGGCTGTTAACTCTGCATTCCAGCCCTGTGCTGGGCACATCAGAGAGGTTTCATGCATATTTCTGAACGAAGGCAAACACCCTGGATCTCACAGCTTCAAAACTTACTCTGCTTATCCTTGGGGACCAAAAATCCTTCCAAAATGTAGTGCATATTTCAAGGGAAGCAGTCAGATCCTCACTGAGAACCCTGGCATCACCCTGAACTGCAAGAGGGGATGTCCTTGGGTCTTGTCCGTGTTTTTATAAAACCGTTTTATAAGTTTACAGGTTTAAATCCTCCCTCATTGTCAGGACATTGATCACAGCTCTCTCTCTGCCTGCTTGCCTCTTAAAGCCTTCCCAGGTCCTGCTGCGGACAAGAAATACAGGCCACATACCACTGAGAAAGCACAAAGACAGCCCACAGAATGGGAGAATTTTGCAGATCATTTATCTAATAAGGGGCTTGCTCTCAAATATATGAAGAACTCAGTACTAAAAAGACACATAACTTATATAAACATGGGCAAAGGATTTGAATCAAGGTTTCTCCCAAGAAGATACACAAATCGTCACGAAGAACACACAAAGATGCTCAACGTCATGAGTCCCCAGGGAAACACAAATTAAAACCATGACATGCCACTTCACACTCACTTGGACAGCTTAATCAACAAAGGCACACATAGTAAGTGTTGGTGAGGATGCAGACACATTGGAACCCACATCCGGTGTTGGCATAACAACAAAATAAAATGTGTACCCACTGTGGAAGAGTCTGGAAGTTCCTCACAAGGTGGGACAGAGAATTTCTATATGATGCAGCGATCCCACTCCTAGTTAAACGCCCAGGAGAACTGAAAGCACCCTGTCCACACAAAAATGTGTACACCGACATTCCTGGTAGCATTATTCGTAACACCCCAAATGTAGAGACAACCCAATGTCCACCGACTGGAGAACGGAGAAACCAAACATACTCTAGCCACACAACACAGCATCATTCAGCAACAAGGAGCAAGGAAGCATGGCTCCGGGGCCACAACACCCTGAGTCTTGGAACCACTATGCTAAATGAAGGAAGCCAGTCACAAAAGGCCACATGCTGTATGACTCCATTTATATGAAACGTCTACAAGAGGCAAGTCTACAAAGACAGCAAGTAGATTAGCGGTTGCCCTGAAGGGGGCTGGGGTGGGGGGAGTGGAAAGTGTTCATTGGCACAGGGTTTCTTTTCGGAGGTGATGGCATGATTCTAAATGGACTGTGACTGGGCGCCTGGGTGGCTCAGTCAGTTAAGCGTCTGCCTTTGGCTCAGGTCATGATCCCAGGGTCCTGGGATCGAACCCCGCATCAGGCTCCCTGCTCAGTGGGAAGCCTGCTTCTCCCTCTGCTCCTGCCCCTGCTTGTGCACAAGCACTCTCCCTCTCTCCTTCTCTCTCTGACAAATAAATAAATAAAATCTTAAAAAAAAAAAAAAAAGGAAATTGAGATAGCACAGCCTGATGTGTGTTACTGATGTGTGTGAACGAAGAGTAAACTTGCTCTGGGTGAGAGTCCAAGCTCATGAGCTTAGAGCAAGGATTCCGTGACATCGGTGCTGGTGGCTCTAAGTTATTGCCTGGTTGTTTCCCATATACCTGAGTTTCTAAGCCCCACGACCTCTAGAAAAGTGAGTGTGTAGTCAACACTATTAATAACTGTTGTAGGGGAGATGGTACCATGGGCTAGTCCTCTGGTTTCTGAGTGGACCTGCAGCTCTTGCTCACGAAGCTCCTGCCCTGCGCTCCATCCCATGCAAGCAGACAGCTGCTGAGGATCACAGTGCACGGCACGCAAGGAAGGTGCTGAGGTCTGATGCCCACCCATCCAGCTCCCGGGATGGGTCAATGAACAAGGCAGATTCGTTCCAATGAGAGGGGGTAAGGAAGCATCATCTGCTACTCTGGCAAATGGCAGAGGGTTTATATCAGGACACGCAGCTGGAAACTAGCACGTAGCCACCAATCTGCTAGCATTAGGTCAGATTCGTTCCCCGTTCCCCACCAAACGCATCCCCTCCTTAATGAGGCAGAGGATCAGCCCCGGGGAGCCATCATGGTCACTGGGAGCTTGTCCGTCTAGGCTAGGCTGGCTCCTCTGAGTGCAGCCATCAGAACATGGGCTCAGGAAACACCTGGGTATTCCGGACTTACTCAGGTTCAATCGCCGTGGTCAACTGCAAGGCAGGCCAGCGAGAACACAGGCTTGGAGGCGGCTGGGGTTGAATTTCAGCCCTACCACTTATTAGCGGGGTGGCCTCGGCAAGTCACTTTACCTCTCTGAGCCTCGGTTTCCTTCTCTGTACTAGAGTAACGTTACCTACTTAAAGGAGACATAGTAAGGATTATACGGGATCAGCAAAGTGCCACGATCTGCACCTGTTAAATTCACTCCCTTTTCATTTTGTTCCTCTCGGTCTAGGATTTTTAAAGACCTTTTGTCTGTGTAAAGCAGAAATAGATGCACCTAAATCAATACATGGCATTCTCTGCTGAATGGAAAAATTTACTCTGAAATTTTCTTAAAAATGTGCTCGGAGATAATGGCCTGGAGGTATGCACACATTTCCCACCAAGGCAATTGCAGGGAGGGACCTGCGGCTCTTTGAGGTTCGGGGAGTGGGAAGAAGAGGGGGTGGCAGAACAGGGAGAGGCTGGTGGTCAGGAGTGGGGCACCAGGGTGGTCTGGGACTGGGCAGTGGGCCCCCTGAGCTCTCTAAGGACTGCTAGTCCCAACATCCGGCTCCCTACAAGGGACGGTCCTCATGCCACGGGTGTCCCCAGGCCACCCTTCCTCACCAGGACCCCCAGCTCCTGGATCAAACCCGCACCAGCTGCCGATCTGCCTCCACAGCCCCGGGAGCAGCCCCTTCCCCACAGACAGCATTGCTGTCTGTTCCGTCTGTCTCCTCCCCGGACTCTAAGCTCCTCAGGCATGGGAACTGAGTCAAACTCACTTCTGTTAGCCCGGCACTTAGCCCAGCGCCAGACACGTATCTGGTCAAACCTGAGCCTCACCGGGGTCATCTGGAGGGCTTGTTAAAACACATTGTTGGGCTCCCTCCCCACAATTTCTGCTGTTGCTGCTCCCTGAACCACACTTTGAAAACCACTGCAGGAGATGCTCACAAAAGGTGCTGTGTGAGGTGTGAACCACTCCAGATTCGACTTTTTTCCTGGGTTTTTACAGTCAGACCCAGCTCTCCACCTGCCTGCTCTGTAGGTCCTCCCTGCCCTCCGGGACCCCTAGTCAGATCAGTGCTCTCTCCCCATGCTCCTCTCAGCCCTGGGGTCAGGTGCACGTGCCCCATCCCTCCATACCCCTTGGCTGCCTAAAGCTGGGTCCTTCCGGGTAGAAAGGGGTCAGGGCCATGGCAACATTGCTCCCTGAGCCAGTGAGGCAAACTCTCCATGAGGTGCTCCCATGGCCCCTCCCCTCCCACATGTGGGTCACCAGGTCCACTGCAGGCTGAGGGAAAAGAGGGGGGCAGCACTGGGCTGTCCCCACACAGATTCTGGGGACCCGGGAGTCCCCAACACCCTGAGTGGGGACATCTTCCAGGAGGACTGAGTTTCCTGGATGGCCAAGAATTCAGATGGCCTGACTCGGCATCCGGGGCTCTTCCACCACTACAAGTTGACAGCAAGGCCGGGAAGAAGTGTTCACTGGACCAGTTCATTACCACCCACCACCAGCACGGAGGCAGGATGGTCAGTGCTGGTTAGGAGCGAGAAGGGGGAAGTCCCCATGGTCAACACCAAGGCCAGCGGCTTGAAGCTGGGAAGATGCTCAAGCCCGTAGGGTCCTCATGCCGCACAACCCCAGGGGGCACCATCCACATTGTAATCCATGTGAATAGTAACCTCTGGAGTTGTGCAGTGCACACCCTGTGCAGTGTTATGCAATAGCTGGTCCTACCAATCCTGGAAAATTTCCTCATTTGATATTCCCTGAATACCTACTATGTATCCAGTAGGTATTCTGGCAGGTAGCCAGAAGATGGGTCTATCCTCTCGGGGCTCTTTGGGGAAAGGCCAGCTACAGCCTGCGGTGAGAAGAGCGCTTGCACGAGGGCATGCCCAGGCGCTGTGGGAGTCAGGGAGTGGCTTATCTCTGCCCAGTGAGGTCAGGGTGCTGGCATGTGGGGGCAGCCAACTCCCTACGGGCTGGTTAATCCAGCCAGGCTGGAGGCTATCAGGCGGCGGCAGCTGAATCTGCAGTCTCAGCGTCTGGGCTTGGGTGCCTTCTTGCTTTCCAGGGACACCTGGAGCCGCAAAGCCTGGGGTCAGATGGGTCTTGTGGGCTGTGGCGGCCCCCCTCCCCTTGCCATGGTGTAGGTTTGCAGGATCAGGGATCAGAGCCCCCTATTCCTGGGCAGAAGGAGGTGTGGAGACAGGGAAAGGGGCAGAAGCAGCCAAGACAAACCAGGGCAGCCCCAGGGTCTTTTGCCAAGGAACTCAGCCTGCATGACTGGCCTGGTTCCTGGGTCTGGTTGGGGATGCATGCTTCCCCTGCTTTGCCTAGCCGTTGGGCCGCTTTTTTCAAAGAAGCCTCTGAGAGGCCCTCCTGGGCCCTGCGCAGCATCTTCCCCTGGGCTCTGAGGGACACTGGAAGTCAGCCTCCACTCTCCAAATGCTCTGTGTAGGTAGGGTCCTGCACTGACTTCCCACCCACCCACCATGGGCTGGCTCCATGCAGCCCTCTGACTTTTGCAAGAATCCCTGAGAGCTCAAAAGGCTGGTCCAGGCAGCCCTGGGAAACCTGATTTCCTCCAGGATCCTTAAAACAGAGGGGATCTTATACTCTGGGCCTCACTTTGCATTTGACATGTGACCATTGACTGCACAGGCTGGTTTGCTTTTCCATCTATACGGGCCACTTTGTACTCATTTCTATGTCTCTAGCACCTAGCCTGGGGCCTGGCACCGACTAGGTGCTCAATTAATGTTTGTGGGTTGAACGACTTAACCTAACCTCTAGTTTCTGTGCCTAAAGGCAGAGCGTACTTAGGACTCCTGGCTGTTCTACTCAGAACCCAATGGGCCCTCTTACAGTCAGTGGTGATTAAAAACTACCAGGACTTTCTAATCCCTACCATGGCCCGATCATGTTGGTAGACCTGGCCAGACATTTCACTATTTGATACATTTATTCACACGGAAGACGTATGCACAGATGAGTTTAAACACTGAAAATAAACAGAAAAACACAAAGAGGCTCATGCAGCTCTGTCCAAAGTGTAAAATCAAACACCAGCTGTGAGGCCTATCAAGGCACAGCCTGGTATGTGAGTACCCAAGGAAGAGGGCTTCAGGAATGCTGGGTCAATGGCTCCAGGGCCTGTGGGCTTCTGAGCCTGGGGCAGGGGGTGGGGTGGGGGGGCGTGGCTGGGGTTTGGCGGGAAGAACCATTCAAAATGGTCTGCCCAGTCTCCATGAGGCAGGGCTGTCCAGGGGCAAGCGAGGCCCTGTTGTGGCCTCCCCACTCAGACCGCATGCCTTTTTTCTGCTCCGGACACAGATGTAATCTTTTTGCCTGGAAGGCCCCCTTCCCTCCAAATGACAAAATTCAAGGTCCAGCAGAAAGGCTGGATTTTCTGTGAAGCCCTCACATTACCTCCTCTTCGAGACAGAATTAACACCCCCTCTCTGGTCCTTTTGACTCTGCGGCACAGGTACCAGGATGGGACCGGCATACGATGGTGCGTACTTTCCCTTAGAGGTCCAAGGGGTGGATGGTGGTAAGGTCCCTGACCGCCCCTAGTCTCCATCACCCCACCCCAGGTGCTAATGTTGACATTAAAACTAATACCCTTTGATATAAATAATTTACATTTCCCAGGCAGGTCAAAGGAGTAACAGCTTCTGTAAAACCTTTCCCATTGTGTGAATCTGAAATAAACAATCCAAGTAAAAAGCCGGCTACTTGCCATGCAAAGAGAAGCAGCTTAAGAGAAGTCCCCTAGCTCCCCCTTTCCTCCACATGACTGCTCCAAAAGCCACATCATGTAGAAATTCCGGGCCTCCCCGGGGCTGTGAGGTCTGCCCTCCTACAGGGGCAGCTGGGCAGTCACATGCCAGCACCTAGCCAGGGCCTGACAGGTGGCACATCCGCAATCATCGAAAAGCAGTCACAGGGAGGCATGGCCAGACTCACACTATGGAGATCCTGACCTTGGACTTGCACACTCGGGGTGTGGCCTGCGGAAGGCTATCGTTACTTCCATTTTACAGATGAGAAAACTGAGGTCCAGTTAGGACTTCCACAAGGTCCCAAGGTTGGCTCTGGCCCTAGTCCCATCCGGTTCCAGCATTCCAGCTGCTTCCAGGGTGGTGAGGGCGGGCAGCTCGTTGCTGTGGGAATGAGTAATAGCTGGTCACTTGGTCACATGCGGTTCTGGGGTGGTCTGCTCCCTTCCGCCCAGCTTTCCTTCTGCCCTGCTGAGCCGCCCAGACTCAGACTTTCCAGCCTCTTATTCTCAGCTATTTCTGCAAATCCAGGGCCGCCCTCTATCCTGGATTCCAAACCACAGCAGCACAGGTCCCAGGCCCTCCCTCTCTCTCTGGCTGAGGGTCTAGGAGGCAAGAGGAAGGCTCCACCTGAGTCTGGGCACCCGGCCCTCCGATCCCTCACGGCTGACCTGAGGAGGGACAAGATAGAGGATGCCGGTCTCAAATCCGGGTTTAAAAGCTGGTTTACAGCCACACACATCTTAATTGGTGCATTTCTATTTTCTCTGTGGGCATTTTTCCTTTCTGATGGACTCTTACAAACATTTTACTGTTATATTTCTTGTAATACTGCCTGGAATCGTTATTTAGACATCATAAAAAAATCATTATATTTTTAAAAGAAAGGCTGAGAATTCCTACAAAAGAGAGCACAAAAAGCTCGGGCACACACACACAAACACACACAAGCCAATCTACACACAAGTACACATACGTGCCAGTTTAGCGTGACAGAAAAGGGAGGTCTATCACTACACTGCTTTGCAAAATAGAAGTGAATGAATAATTTATAGGGCTCTTTACAAACATCTAGATTTCTTAATCATTCTAGAAAAATCCGGTTCGATTACTTACAGCAGCAGGTCTGTGCTAAACCAACCCAGAAATGGTTCCCAATAAGTAAAATTTACAATTCCCAATGGGCCAGCCTTCCACAGACCTGCATCGTAGACATTAACATCTTTTTTTTTAATACACCAGAACCCACAAAGCCATTGCTCCCACTAACCAAAGGCACCCTGTGCGATAAATCCTCGAACGCTTTACTTTGCAAAAGGTTCCTGACTTAATGTACAGATGATCATATTTCCCATTTTACTTTGGCAAGAACTCCATTTCACTGCGCTCTTTGTGGCCAGTTCCAAATTAGGGGCGCCTGCACAGAGGCCGCGAAGCTCTAATACTTCAGACTCCCCGAGATGCCGGGGCACACAAAGACAGCCAGGAGTTGGTGGCACTGGTAGGAGAAGTGCACGTGCCACCCGTGCCGCCATGGATCTCTGCCGTCCCCAGACTTACCGACAGCGGGCTGCTGTGACATCCGGCCCACGCCAGCGTCCGAAGCCTGAGTCCCTTGACAACCCCACCGTGATCCAGGCCACAGCTTCTTGCTCGGGGCTCCCTCTGATGAATGAGCAGCCCGACTTTGTCTTTGAAGTTGGGGCTCAGGCTGCCCCTCCAAGGCGAGGGACCCGCCAGGCAGCTGCCCGCTCAGCCTACACTCCAGCTCCCGGCCACAGGCACGGGCTCCTGGACCGGGAGTGGTGACTGAGGCTCAGTTACGGATGCACTACAAGAGAGCCACACTGGCTGGTACTTCCTGTTTGGGGAGGAAACCTCACTGGTGATAATGTGTGGCTCAGACTCAAGTGTCCTGCCTCAGGAACAGCAAAACCCAGGATGCATAAAGTGAATAAATGTCATCCAGGCGGGGTGGAGGCTGCCTGCCCACGTGTGTGTGTGTGTGTGTGTGTGTGTGTGTGTGAGAGAGAGAGAGAGAGAGAGAGAGAGACAGAGAGGGAGGTGCGTTTACTCTTCGGGTTACAAAGCCAAACATAATGGCTGCAGAAAGTGGCAATTTATCAATCGCTGTGGGGGTGATTTATTGCAATTGCCGTGGCTGTCATCGGCCTCGTGATCATTTTCTCAGCATTTTTGTGCCAACAAAGGCTCCGTGGTCGTCTGTATTTGCTGGTCGGTGCCCACAGTGGGGAGGACAGACAGAAAGACCCGCAGACAGGAGACAGCGTTGTCACACAAGGGCGAAGCCTGGAGAGGCGTGTGCCTGCCTGCTGCTGACACTTTTTTTAGGAACCCTGGAGGCCACCTTGGCAACCCAAAGGGAGCCCAGAGGTTTGGAGGCTTTTTTTATCATCCAAGTTAATTATACCATGTCCAGTCTTAGGACAAGTATATTCAACTGCTTTCAACTTGTTTGAAAACTGGTGATCTTGGAAAATGGTAGTTTTGAGTAACCCTGTTCATTTTGAGAACCAGAATATACACCACTGGGCTCTGGGCGGGTTCACTGTTATTACAAGCGGCAGAACAGGGCATGGCTGAGCCCGTCCGTGTCCTGTCTCTTGGGCCAGAGAGAGATATCTCCTGCGGGCAGGGGTAGTCTTGAATTCCCCCGAGTGCGCACAGCCGGCGCGTGACCTTGCTCAGATGCCTTTCCTTCTCTGCTCTGATGATCTAGTTAAACAGTGAACGTGAAAGCCCCCCGAACCACATCTTCAGACTGCTTGGGTTCACACATTGCCTGTGCTTTGCTGTGGACCACTCACTGGACCACTGCTGTCCTGGAATCTTCTTCCTCTGCTGCCTGCTGGTACTTTGTATGGTCACTCAGCTTCCCGATGAGACTGTAGGCTCCCCAAGGGCAGGGACCTGGTGCCCTGTAGCCCTATGCATCCTCACAGCTTGGCTCATGGTATGCTGCTCACTGGGAGGCCCCTAGGTGCCTGTGGGGCCCATGAGGGCTCAGGTAGTGCTCTCAAACAGTAGCGAACACAGGATCATGGGCGAGCTTAGGCTGCGGGTTTTGGGCAGCTCCAGCGCCCCCAATTCAGTAACTGGGACGGGTCGGCATTCTCTGTCATCATGGCTTCTGGAGGGGGTCTCCCATGCCCTTGGAGAACCTGTACTGTCAGGACCTCACTCTTTCTTTCTTTTTTAAAGATTTTATTTATTCATTTGTCAGAGAGAGAGCGCACAAGCAGGGGGAGTGGCAGGCAGAGGGAGAGGGAGAAGCAGGCTCCCCGCCGAGCAGGGAGCCCGATGCGGGGCTCCATCCCAGGACCCTGGGATCACGACCTGAGCCTAAGGCAGACGCTTAACCGACTGAGCCACCCAGGTGTCCCAGGACCTCACCCTTTCTTATCAAAGTGATCCCTCCAGGTGTGAGTGGATGGGGGCACGCCCATGTCCAGGTTGGCTGTGATCCCCAGTGTCCTGGGGTTTTCGGTGAGCCCTCAGCTGTGCCCCGAGCTCCCCCTCTCCCTTCGTCAGACACAGGCATGCTAGACCAGAACATTCAAGAACTGTAGCAAAGGTTACAGGAGGACGGACAGGCCCAACAGGCAACACACAACAGATCATTGTCAGCCCTCCAAACCAGGAACACCCGGAGGGCAGGGCTTTCCTGGATAGAAGTCCTCAACCCCCAACACAATCCTTGGCTGCCCTGCCCGGCACAGGCTCTCTTCCTTCCCTTCCAGTTCCAGGCACCACCTTATTTCTGGCCAGCTTGAAGCCACCTGCGTGGACCAACCACAGGGGGCCTTGTCCCACCTCTTGTTGGGGCTGATTCACTGGACAGTGGGGACTGGCTCCCCCACCCTGGCCCATGTACAGGCCTGGCTGGTCATGCCGCCCCGGCACAGGCCCCTCGCAAAGGCCACCGTAGTGATGCTGCAGGTCACCCTATCTTGGTGCAGACTCCACCCGTAGGACCCATGTCACGGCCAACACCCTCCCACTGTGTGCCCTGAATGATTCACCTTCAGAGAGACCCTCACCCCGACTGCCGGGCATGCTGGCACCTCCTGAGCCCACCCTCCCCACAGCCTGATGGCCGTACCACAAACAGACATTACAGTCAAGGGTCATCCAGCACAGACCCCCGCACCCCGACTTTAGGAGACCTGCTGTTCCCCCGGGAAACAGAGACCACCCCATTCACCAGTCCCCAAATGCCTTTACATTTCCCTGGGATTGAGTTTATCATCTTGGGGCTGTATCTTTTACAGTTTAATCTAATCCGATAGCTCTGGAAGGTTTAAGAATGTGTTGGCTTACATCCTACCTAGCTCCCAGGAAGCAGGAGAAAGGTAGGAAGAATTTACGGCCTGATAGCAGGATGGTTAGCGTCCACCTGTTGCACGTTCTGCCAGGTGCTGACTGTGAAGAGCTGTGTAAGTAACTCTCCAGGGACCGCATTCTGCCTCTGAGGGGGAGGGAAACCTTCTGCCCTGGGATGAAGTGATGAGCAGTACCCGATCCCACCCTGACAGCCTGCTCAGCCTGAGCCGGCTCTGGATCCCATTAGCCTTGGGGCCTGGGCCTCGGTGCTGCTAAATCCCGTCACTTCTATGCAGAAATAAGTGGAGGCAGCGGGTGTTTTGCAGGGTTGAAAATGACAATGGACACTCATCCCACCAGAAGCGGGACTCCATCTTGAGTGCCTGGTACCCAGCTGGTGCTCAGGAAATGCTTGTTGAATGAATAAATGAGGCAGAATTTGGACAAGCATGTATAGTTAGTGGTTAGGAGCCCCAAGCTGGGTGGGATGAATGGATTGAAGCCTCCTGTTTCCTTGAGAAAGTTATATGGTTGGGAGAACAATACTATCTACCTCCTAAGAGAGTTGAAGGTTCAAATGTGCGCACAGGGATAATGCGCTCGGCCCAGGGCCTGGCATGTGGGGAACTGAACGTTCAGGGATGATGACTGTCATTTCAGGTGTGATCCAAGAGGTGCCCGTGGCATGCCAAGGATGTGAGGGGCAGATGTGCAGAGGTCTGGGCAGGCTGGGCAGCTGCAGAGAGCAGCCGGAGGAGGTGAGAATTTTGTAGTTGAATGTTTGAAAACCACCCAGAGTGGCCCATCCCCACCCCTCCTTTCTTCCCCTCTCCAAGGTCCGTAACCCCCACAGCCTCCTGGATTGGGACGGGGCTGGCAAGGACAGAATATGAGTGGAAAAAAGAGGCACACACCCCTCCAACCCCCAGGAGGGATGAAAAGAGCCAGCTTGACCTTAGGTCTTAATAACTGCTTAAAAAGGCAAGCTTCCTTGTTTTAAATCCAGAGGCCCATTCTCGGTCCCGGTAATAAAAAGCAATTTCAGGGAGGGCTCATCTGACGCAGCCTGGCCCGCCCCGCCAAGGAAGTCATGGCCACTATACTGGTGGTGGTGGTGGGGGGGGGGGGGCGGGCAGGAAGGGGCAGATCCAGCCATAGGGAGCCCGGACATCACTGCATCACCTGCTTCCCTGGCCCTTCCCAACGTGCCTGAAAATCACCCCGGCCACTGAGGTGTTCTTTTGCAGGCTGGCCAGGGAATGAAGCAGGAGCACAGACTTTTCTCCCAGTCTGGAAGGCAGTGGCCAAGACAACAAGCTGGGAGCCTGGAGGCCTGGGCCCGTGGCCAGCTCTGCAACAGAGAAGAAGCCACTCTCTGGGCCTTAGCCACCTTCTCTAGGGAACTGAGGGGCTTGGACTAGAAGAGCAATGAGCCTAGAAGGTCCCCAGCCTATTAACGCTCAAATCCCGGGGGGAAGTGGGAGGGTTCTGAGATTTAATTTATTGCACTCCTAAAACTCAGCACTTCGCACAACTAATCCCCCAGGCAGGCATTACTGTCGCTGTTATCTAGAGATATCAGGTGCAGCATCCTCAGCGAGGTTTTACAGACGAAGAAGGGAGTGCAGAGAGTTGAGGGCTTGGCCAAGGTCAAATGGGAAAGAGCTGAGCTTCTGACTCGGTTCCAGGGGACCGCGAAGCCAGGGGCTCTCACCTACAGTCAGGCAGCTCCACTGTTCAGGGGCGCAGCTTTGCACTATGGTCATTAACTCTCACTTTTTAATTACCTGGAGCCCTGCCCAATACTCTGATAAGCGCAAGGAGGGAAGGGCTATGGGGCAAAGACAGGACACATGAACTGGAGAGCAACTTACCTGTTTGGCATCTCTAGGCTGGAGAGGGCACACCTGTGGTCCTAGAGTGCCCACAGGTCCCGGGGAAGTCAGCGGGCTTGGGACTAGCTGTCCCGCCCTCTAGTGAACGGGTGGCCTGGGCTGAGCTCCCTGTCGGCTCTGAGGCCAGCGTCACCGCATGCCGACTCCTAGGTTGCCTGGCTGAGCCCACCTGCCCATCATTCAAGGCCTCCTTCAGGGAACCTTTGGTACCCCAGTGATGCCCTCTACCCCGCTAAGGCCATTTATCCATCAGACGATGATCAAGCACCTGCTCCAAGCGGCCCTCCCACCACCCCTCCCCCCCATCCCCCGCGGCCAGGAGGGACAGGGACAGGCACAGAGATGAGTAAGACAGTCCTCCAGGTGCTCCCGGCTGGGTACAGGGGGGGTTCATGCAGACTCAGCTTCAGTCAGCCATGGGGAGGACCTAGGCATTTGTATTTTTAACAAACCATGCAAGTCACGGAAGGGACACACCCATGTGAGACCCTTTGATCTTGTGGACATCCTGGACCCCAACACTGCCTTTGTTGGGCTGCCACCTCTGAGAACACGCCCTGTTCGTCCCACTAGCAGGCTCCCCTGGGCTGCCAAGTCGGATAAATCTGGGTACAAATCCCTATTTCGACAACTTCCTACCTGTGTATCTTTGCCAAATACCCACACTTTCTGAGGCTCAGTTTCTCCACCTGTAATGAGACGATAGGGGTGCCTTTCTGCCCTGAGGATTAACTGGGACAGTGTGTGCAAAGCAAGCTGCCTGGCACAGATAAATGCACAATAAATGTCTGCTATTAATTATATCATCACTGCACTCTGATGGACAGAAATACTTCTCTGGGGCTATTTCCAGAACCCCACTTCTGGACCCTGTTTCGGAAGCGGTCCTAGACACCTGGGAGGCCTTTCGGTGCCCTCTGCCAGGGCTCCAGCAGGACCTGCCCACATTTTCTCCCTGGTTTTGGCCTCTTGGCCCCCAAAACGACATTAGCTCAGTACCTTCCCCTTCATCTTCCGAGTGCCCAAAGTTCCAACCACACCGCTGTGGGCAACCTTGCCCCCAGATTTCGGGGAAATGGTCAGGAGGGTTAAGTTTGCCAGGCAAGAGCTCGGCGGGCAGGGGTGAGCAATGGTCAGCCTGGCCTCTTCCAGTTCAAGGTCGGGCGCCCCCGCCCTTGTCGCCGGCTCTGCTGGGGCGGCGAAGCGGCTCAGAGGCCTGACGGTAAGGTCCCGCCCTCCCCGGAGACCGGCCGGCCGGAGCCTCGGGGACCCGGGACCTGTGCCCTCGGCGGGTCCGCAAGGCAGCCTGGGTCGGGACGCCCGCTCTCCCTCGTCCCGCCCCGCGTCCCCGGCCCTGCCTCCCCACCCAGCGCACGCGGCCGGCGTCCCCGGGGAAGGCAGGCGCGCAGAGTCGGGGACCGGGGATCCGGGTTCTCTGCCGCTGGACGCACGTGGCTCGGTCCCCGCGGCCCGGGTCGCCTGCAGATGCGTGGCGGCGCCGGGCCTCCGAGCGGCGGCGGCGCGGGGCGCAGCGGGGTAGCCGCCGGGGATCCCAGGCGGGGGTCCCGAGCGGGGCGCAGCCCACAGGCCCGCGGCGACGCGGCGGAGGGGTCACTCACCAATCCGGCTCGCCGCTCGGAGCCGCGGCGGCGGCTGAAGGTCCGCGTTGGAGGCGGTGGCCCGGCCCCGAGGCTCCTCCTCTCCCCGCGCCCCGCCCGCCCGCGGGGACGGACCTGCGGGGGAGGTGGCCGCCCGCCAGCCCGCCGCTGCTTATCCGCCTCGGCCACCTCCCCGGGGACCGCAATCGGGGAGCTGCAGGGTCCCCCATCCCCGCCTGGCCCTGCATTCCCAGCGACCGCCGACTGCCGACCGCCGACCCTCCGCCCCCCGCCCGACGTTCAGAGCCAACCCGCCCACTTCCTGATCTGCGTCCCCTCCTCCCTGCCGGGGCTAAAGTGTGCAGAACTCCGGGCCGCCACTTAGCCAGGACAGTGAGGGCGTGGAGGCCAGGGTGACTTCCTTAATCAGAGGGACGCCTCAGATCCACTGCCATTTTGTAACCGAGGGTGATGGTCGGTCAGGTTTGCACACAGGGTAAGAGGCCAAGGTGTCAGACTGGATACTGCTTCCTTCCTTCCTGCCGCTGAAGCAACAGGCAACTGAGGCCCCTTCTCAACAAGGCGGCATCCAAGGCACTGTGGTCCTGGTACTTTTCTGTCCCTTGTCCAGGCATAGGGTAGACCTTTGATCCTTTCCCATATCCTCAGGTTTCAAGGCAGGGGAGCTGGTGGGGGGGGGGGAGCGCTTGGGAGGAGCTGCTGGGGACAATTTGCCTTCCTGTCTAAACTTCCGAGGCCCCCACACACTCCCCTGCCCCTGAGAAGGGTGGCCCCCAACACTGCCTGCTGCCCTCCCTTGCCCCATGTGGGTGGGGGTCCCAGCACAGCAGGGAGGCGGCTCTAAAGTGAGAATATGCTGGGGGTGTCTTTCTAGAGGTTTGGGCACCCATCTGAAGCCCTTTCTCACCTATAACCTCACAGCAGGTGCTCCTGACTTTTTCCCCTTCCTTTATAGGTGAGGAGATGGGGGCTCTGGTTAAGTGGGCCACCCTTGGCATTAAGGTCACTCATCTCCTGGGAAACTGATTGGGGTAGACCCTTGGGACTCCATCTAGAAAATGCCTGGGGGGCATATTCCACCAGCCCCTGATGAGGAGCTTTAGATTATTCCAGGGAGCCCTAATGGGCAGGGGAGATAAGCCCTAGGGAGGGGTTATCTGAGCCCTGAGGCCAGACTCAGGGGACTGGGCCCTACAAATGGACCCCAAAGAGCACAGTAGGGGGTGAAGAGGCAGAGTTCTGACCTTCCCCCATGGTGGTGGGAATGCTGCTGTGAAGTGCCTCTTCTCCCCACTCCCACCCCCGCCCCCCTTAGATCCGCCCTTGAGCACCTGTGCTTGCTCACCTCCACAGGTTTCCTCCTGCCTAGAATACCCTCTGTCCCCAGCTCTCTGCCACCAGGCCCCAAGGCCCAGATCCTCTCCTGCCTCCTTTTGCTCCACGCTGCCCTAGGGCAACACCCTCTCTGAGCTCCCGGCTCAGGGAATCCTGCCATACCACACAATGTTCTTCCATGTGCCAGGGACCCAGGTGCCCAATGCCTGGTCCCTGCCCTTGGATGGTGGGTTGCTGCCGCAGTGGGTTGTAAACTTTAGGAAGACAGGACCGAGTTCCTAGCCCCCTTTGGTCGTTCCCCCCCCCCCCCCCCCCCCCCCCGCCACACACTAGGTGCTCTTTAAATATCTCTGGCTGATGGTGATTTCTGAGCATCCTTCCTGCAATGCTAGGGAGCAGTACAAGGAGACTGAGCTTGAGGAATGGAGGCACTCAGAGGTTTTCCAGCCTTCTTGGAAGGACCCTTGGACCCGTCCAGCATCCTTCCAAAGAGACCTGGTGGGCCTCTTCATGGGGCTCCCCATGAGTTGGAGAGAGATAAAGGCTGGCCTGACCGAGGACTATAGAGGGAGGAACATCCTAAGGGGAGCATGAACTTCTACAAGAGAACATCCAGGGGCCTGAAGGAGACAGGGATGGGGGAGGTCGGTGAATGCCCTCCTGAAGGCCAAGAACTTAAGTGGACAGAGCACCACCTACTCCGTTGGCCTTGGTGCTTTGCTGGTCTGTTTCCCCCCAGGATTGGGAGAAGCTTAACTGGCAAGGGGTCTGGTGTGGGTGAGGGTTCAGGAAATGTTTCCTGAATCCTTGGAGGGCCACACTTTTGGAAGAGCTCTGTCCTGATCTAGCGGGTAGGACAGTGCTTTGACATTGGCTGAGGACCTCCTCTGTGCCAGCCTCATGTCTGATCAGGCCAAGGGCAGAGCAGTCAGAACCATCCTTTTGAGATGTTTGGCAGATCGTGTTACTTCTCTGCTCCACCCCCCGCCCCCATCCTTCCCTGGTGGCCTCCTCTCTTTCCCTCCAGTAGATTAGGCAGGGTCCCCAGACAGGCCACAGCCCTTGCTGTTCCCTCTGCCTGGCCCCTGGGCATCCCTGTGCCCCCCCCTTCCTCCTTCGGGTCCTTGTTGAAATATCATCATCTCCGGGAGACCCACCCCATCATCCCTCATCCCTCATCCAGGTAGCATGTCCCGTTTCTTTTCTGTTTTTTAAAAGCGTTTCTCTCCTAACATGCCATAAAACACACTTCTCCCATTTGTTGTGTATCAACTGTCTGCTCCCACAGAAATGTGCACTCCCCCAGGGCAGGAAGTTAGCTCTGCCTCATTTACTTCTGTATTCGCAGTGCTTGGCACATAGTTGAGTGAATGTAACCCCATACTTACCCTTCTTCACCTCCTTCAGCATCTCTGGGAAGCTTCCCCCATTGGCTCTTGACCCCCTCTGCTGTCCTTGCTTGCCTGCCCCAGAGCTAGCGTGGTGCTGGGACAGAGGAAGTGCCTGGTACATGCACTGCTGGATGTCTGGGCCTAGAGTTGCCGAATATTCTCTTTATGAAGTCCCTGGTGTCAACCTCCTGAGATTGCCCTTTTCTCTGAAGACAAGCCTAGCCCTTTGGCTAGCAGTGTCCAGGAAGAGAATCTAGGTTCACCTCCTTCTTGGGCCAGAGAGGAGAAGAACGATGTGCTCTCTCAGCTTCTTGGATTGATCGAGCATTTATAGGCTGGGACAGAGCACATCCATTTCACAAAATAAACACCCTAATTGACTGTGAGGAGATGGCCACGAGAAGCCATGTGCCCAGCGTACTCTGATGGTTGGGAGCCAGCCTGCCCTTCCCCGCCCCCCTCCCCCCCCCCCCATCTAGTGCGGTTGGGCTGGAGCCCCAGCCCCAGGGAGGGTGCTCAAGCCTCGGGGCGCAAGGAACTGCTCTCTCTCATGAGGGAGGGAAGGAGGTTGCAATTCAGGAGGGCGATCCTGACGGTGATCTGGGCAAATGGAGGAATTTCTTGGCCACTGAGGTGACCCAATGGGTAAAAGCATATGGGAACCACCCAGAGCTGAGGTAGCGGCCGATGGTAGGAATAGTCTGTGAGGAAGAGGCACCGAATGCAGAAGCAAGCTGGCAAAAGTGTGCTTGGGGCCTGGGATCGAAGTTTACAAACTCTGTCACCACCTGGCATCTCATTTCGAACCAGTATTGTATGGCATAATAAGGGTGGCTTCCAGGGCACTGGGACCCCCACCTCAGTACCCCTGAGCTTAGTACTCTGGCATAAGGCTGCCCTTCTTCCAGTCTTCTGTTGAAACGTGAGCCCTCCCGAGAGGAAAACTCTCTCAGCTCAGTGGAATGAACCGTGCATCCACAGGAGATTTAACTGTGGCCAGCCTAAGAATGTGGAGAAGGTTCTAAAGGCAAGTGCTAAAAGGGGAGTATGGATAATGGACTGGGGATGGGGTGGGTAGGAGCAACCACTCCTCTAAGGGAGCTCACTAGCACATAGTAGGTACTTAACTCTCTGTGTATCATCAAGTGTCTTGG
The DNA here is from genome assembly GCF_009762305.2 of Zalophus californianus. Taxonomy (NCBI): domain Eukaryota; kingdom Metazoa; phylum Chordata; class Mammalia; order Carnivora; family Otariidae; genus Zalophus; species Zalophus californianus. The sequence goes on from NC_045597.1 coordinate 94,512,032, forward strand.
CTTGTGACTAGACTGCTGGTGGCCAGTGAGAATGTAGGAGGCTGGCCCAGTACCTCCCGGGAACATTCAATGAGCCTGCCCCAGAAGTGGGTCCTCCTTGTCGGTCTATGGTAGAATTACTTTGCCTTTAAGTTGGGGGACTTTGCAAAGGCACACAACTAAAGAAGTCTGGGTTTTAGTCCCTTGCTCCAAAGGTGGTGCGTGTGATGGCCTCAGGGAGGGTTTAGAATTAACAGAGTCTCGGCCCCGCCCCAGATGTCCTGAATCCGAAGTACATTTTAACAAGATCCTCCAGAGATCATGTGCATGCTCAAGTTTGAGAAACCCTGGTCTATGGTACACATGAAAGCAGCAACTCCTTGAACACCTGGGCCACGGCTGATGATCAGGAGCCTGTATCAGGCTACACTCAGCCTCACCGGGTGGCACTTTAGTACTGTCCCCTTGGCTTTCTGAGAGGTTTTTATCAGCCAAACGTCCTGACTTAATCTGCTTCTGAATTTTTATAAATAGGGTGTAAATGACTCTGTCCTTCACAACACTCAATGCCTATTATACAAAGCTCCAAGAAGAAAAATGTAAGGTTAGTATGCTTACTCCTTTCCAGTAACTGATCTTCTTTCTCTTTTTACCATGGTAACTAGGATACTCAGGCCCATAGTCCTGACTATATGATCCTCATTGAATATATTTAAGTTCTACTTTATTTTCCCCTAGTCCATGATTTTTTTGGTGTCAAGTTTACCATAAGCCTTGGCATTAAACTTTTCACTCTTAAGCTATCGTTTTAAGTTGCTTTTGGAAAAGGCCAGTTGTGTAAGCAAACTAAATAGGAAAACACCTGGGTGCTGCCGTGGCCAGTCCTTTCTCCCCCCTCGGCGGCCATCACCCTTTCATGGCAAGAGCAGGGTCATGGCACGTCCTCCGCTGGACTTTTGAGAAGCGGATGGAGGGCTAGGGAGAAGGGTGTGCCCTTGCACTTCAGCCAGGCATCACTGAGGAAAGAAAATCCCACCAGCTTGGGGTCACATGGGGGGAGATCATGATAAGGTGCTCACCCCATGCCCCTCCCTGCTTCCTCTCCGTCCCTCCGCACGCCTGTCTCACCTGATGGGGGGTGCAAGGTATTGTCCTTCATGCCAGGGGACTCCCCACAGCCTGGGGTGGAGGGATCCTGCTCACCAGAGGCCTCAGCCGCCATCTCTGCACGGGCTGCTCCTTCCGCTGGGTGGTATGCTCTTGGCTCACTGAGTGCCGGGGGTGGACGGAAGAGAGAGTCAGCTCCCGGACTGGGACTCAGAGAGTCACCGCTATACAGGGCAGAGGTGGGGTCACTGACCTCAGGCTCATCTACAAACACACTGTGGTCAGCAGCAGAGATAAGCCCTCCCCCCGCCCCTGCCCCTGTGTTTCAACCTGCTCCCTTCTGTTTTGTGCGTCTTGGTTCTCCAGGAAAGGCGAAGTAAGGCAAATGACATTTGTTGAAGTCCCACCTGGAGGCCAGCACCGTGCCATGTGTAAATCACCCCATATAAGCCTCACTTACGGGGTTGCCAGGTGAATGGGATCAGCTCCATTCTTCAGATGGGGAAAGTGACCTGCTTGGCCTCCCACACTGAGGCAACGACAGAGGCCTGACTCCCGGATCTTTCTGCTACCTTTGCTTTGCTAAGTGGAAGGCTCCTGTGGGCAGTGGCCAGCACACCTTCGTGATCCCCTTTAGTGCCCAGGCCTGGGGCCAGCGTGGTGCGGGGGCGGAACAGGGGCAGTCTGTGTGGTGCGACCAGAGGGGACATGAGCCATGGAGCGGGGTTCTGTCCCCAACACTCCTCACTGTGCCTGCCGTGCCTAGGTGAGTTTCCATCAGCTGTTCCCAGCCTCCACAGGGGCGATGGCTCCACGACCCTGTCCCCCTGAGATTTGCACAGCCTGGAGCAGGTCTGTGGAGTGCCAGGTAGGCTGCCAAGAGCCTGCGTCTCTCTGGCGTGGTGCTGGTTTTGCTGGCTTGCACTCGAGTGCGTCATCATCCTCAGAGCCACCCTCAAATGTTTGCTGGGCCCTGGCAGGAAAGGTGGATATCAGGTGGGTGATGGCCCAAGAGCTGCGATCTGTGCCAAGGGCCAGGAACCATAGTCAGCTGGGCACAGCGTCTCCTAGGAGGAGGAGAGGCCCGGGCTTGGTCTCTGGAGGCGTCTGTAGGGTAAAGAAACACGCTGACCTGGATTCAAATGTGGTCTCCCCACAGAACCTTGATCCCCTCAGCTGTAATCCGAGAGAATACACCGCCTCAGGTGGTGTGAGAGTGAAGTGAGAAATTGCCAGGAAAGTGCCTGGTCCTTCGTAGGTATTCAGTAAAACGTTGCCAGCCAATCTGAGAGAAAAAGCAAGTGTGTTCAGGGAGAGGAAGACAGACCACTGAAAAAGCCAGTTTCATAAGAAATACACTTCCTGGCAGGCCCCTTCTTCCCCCTTGGAAAAGTCTTTTTCTTTGGTCCTGTGTCCTGATCTAGATCCTCTCCTCTGCTGAGAAGTGCTCAGGGAACCCTTTCTGCTCTGAGCCCATGGCGAGGAACCAGTAGGCAGTGAATGCTCACCACCCCTCCCCTGTCCCAGAGGTCAGCAGGTGCCATGGCACCCTAGTCTGGGAGCCAAGTCTCCTGACTTGGCCATGCTCCACCTTGGAGCTGACCATCAAATCTCCCCTTGCTAGGCTTCCCACTCCTGCCAGCTCAACACATCTGTGAAATGGGGATGATGAAGTGGGAGCAGTAAGCTAAGGACAGATGGTACTCATGTTAAGTCCCTACCTCCCCTCACCTAGATAACCTTGGCTCCTTGTCCTCTGCCACAATCAATCCCCTGGGCTTAGGCCAAGGGTTGGACTGCAGACTACAGGCCCTACCTACCCCTTATCTAGAAGCAGGGTGGGAGGCAGGGTGAAAAGAGAGTCCTAGGACCCTGGGTGCACTCTGTCCCTTAGGCTGGCCGGGGCTCGAGGGCTTGATTTGGTAGCAGCAAGGTCCCGTCTCCCCTCCCCTCTCCCATTCAGGGTCACAGTCTTTCCTGAAGTTCCAGAAACCCTCATTCCCCCAGGGTGGAAAGGAGGATGGGACCCCTGTCTCCCCACTTCTGCTCCAGGCCCATCTGGCTGCTCTGATTCTGGAAGTTGTTCTGTGAGGCCTGCAGTCTCCTGGGCATGCTCTCCACTTTTGCTGGGTGCATGAGGATGTCAGCTCCCCTGGGTTCTGGTTCCAGCTCTGCCGCCTCTGCCATGACCTTGGCCAAGGACCTTCCCCTCCTCAGACTTCCATTCCCCCAGAAGTAAAATGCAGTGGGTTGCAAATGCTCTGAGGAGCCTGAGGTCTCTGCAGCTGCCTTTGTGGGCTGAGGGCCTGGATCAAGGGTGGGTGTGTGTCCCGTCCCTTATCTAGATCAGGGTCCCTCTTACTTATCTATAGGTGGGATCAGGTTGACCATCCCTGTGTTAAACATCCCAAAAGTCCCCTCCACATCTATAAGATTCTCCTTTGGTTAAATTAAGGCCACTGAAGAGTAGGAGAAGATTGGAGGTGTCAAGACTCTGCCTTCCCCAGGAAACTGGAATTTCTGGTGGTCGCAGCCGAAGGCAGGAGACAATAGCTCCTGAGAAGGGTTCAGGGTCAGCAGGTGCTGGGAGAGGGGAGGTGCAGGCCCAGGGTTGGGAGGGATGGGGCAGGGGCTCTGGGTGCCCTTTTGACACTGAAGCCCACAGGGCCACATCTCTCCTGGTGCCCTTTCCTGGAATGCAGCGATGCCTGAATGAAATAATTGGCTACAAGATACACGTATACAGTGCTTATGCAAATTTATGCAAACAACATGCAAATACAGCTGGCCTTAGGCTGGGTGCCCTGGGATGGCGGCTGGTGGGGGATGGGGTGCCTCTGTCACTTCTGACTTTGCCTAAGGCCTCTGAGGACTTCACAGGGAGAGGCCCACCACTTTCCCTCTGCTCTGCACTGTCCCTTACAGTCCCTTCTCAGTGGGCTTAGGCAGGAGACCAGCAACTGTGGATCAGCCGCCCCCCCATGCCTAGACCCCACTGGGCAGGAAGATACCAGGGGTGCTGAGGGGACACCAGAGAGGTAGATTCCAGGCACAGATGGTCTGGTTTGGGTCAGTGTCCTCATTCCATAGGAAAGGACAGTGAGGTTTGCGTAGTGCGGTGAATTTCCCCATCACATAGCTGGTGGAAGGAGAACCAGAATTCAGCCCGAGGCTGCCCGAGGCTGACTCCATGCCCTTTCCCCACTACTTCCAGCTCCAATGTTGTGCCTATCCCCCCCACCACGTAAGTAAATGCCCCGCTGTGTGTGTGTGTGTGTGTGTGTGTGTGTGTGTGTGTGCACGCGCTGCGCGCATCGGGCCACATAGAGCCTCCACATCCCTGCAGTGGGGCCTAAACCCACTTAACCTGTGAGCCCCGGGCCGTCCCTCCATTCCCAGACCCAGCGCCTGGCCCTTGGCAGGTGCTTTGCAACTGTTCTCATGAAGGACAAGGATGGAAAGCGTGCCTTTAAGGTGGGTATTTGTTGCTCTTTTCTTAAGTCAGCCAGTGTCCAGGCCAGACCACACCCTGGGTGGCTTTCTTGCTGCAGAGAATGGATGTTCTATTAGCTGGTCATTCCCTTGGGGTGGGAAATGAGGGGGTCTCAGCACTGGGCAAGGAGGTGCCCTCTGGGCCTGGGGGGCATTGGCCTGGCAGCTCAGAGTTCCCGCTGACTGAGCTGCACCTGTCCCCCCAGCCCCTGGTCCACCCTTCCATTCCAGGGAATCATGTTGGCGCAGGCAAGGGGAGTGGAGTGGCAGGGTCAGCACGAGGGTTGTGTGAGCCCAGAGTGCTGGATGTGGGTTAACTCCAAGCTTCGTGGGACATTTTGCCCAGAGACTCTTGGGCCTGGTTGTGCTGTGGGCCACCGGGGATCCTGTTCCCCCTCAAGTGGGGACATCAGTGGTTTCTGTGGAAAGAGCCATGCCTGCACAAGTGGGCACATGGCCATCTCATGTTGTCATTGACAACGTGGTGGCAAAACCAGACGCTGGAGGAAGGGCCTCATTCGGAAGCCCTTGCCGGCAGTCTTCTGGGAAACACTCTTAAGAAAAACCGTGGTGGAGGTGGGGCAGGTACACTTAGGGTAGATGGTGGTAGGGACTTAGACTATAATGATTTCAGCCTAAAAAGCAAGGGTGCTTTCTTCTGGGGGGTCACAGGCCAATGGGCTTGGAGACCCACACACTCCAGCCTGGTCTCTGGCCTGGGGCCTGGCGAGGCACAGCGTGGTGAAGACCCACTGAGGCCAGTGTGGTGGTGGCAGAAGGAAGAGTTAGAGCTGACCGGGGCTGGGCATCCTAATGGCCCTGGTGACAGTGCAGAGTCTCCAGACCCAGAAGGCCACTTTCCTTTTCCCATCAACTTTGGAGACCTGGGATGTCTTCCTAAGTAGCCTTTACTTCAGAACGTGACTGGTTCTCTAGGTGAAATAAGACACAACTTTTCACTTCCCTGGGCTTATCATGCAAGGACCAGGTACAATTATGGGTAAAATACAATGCCAGGCCTCACGGCAGAGGTCCAAGTCCTTGGCAGAGGACACACAGGAGCTGATGGTGGTGTGGTGGGCCTGGCTGTGGGGCAGCGCTGGGCTTCCTGCCCAAGTAGGGCAGGGGTGGGGGAGGCCTGGGCACTTAGGCAGGGGTGGAGGCCCAGCCAGTTTCCCAGACCATTAGCAAGGCAAGCAGCTACTGAAAAATTAACCACAGGCCTCAGTAATGCACTTTGGAGAGGAGCATCCCCTCAGGTGCTCAAATGCAAGCTGTTGACCTGAGGGGTGGGCCAGAGGCGGGCAGGGCCTTTTGGAAAAGAGAAGGAAAAGGCACGGAGTCAGCCCCACACCTCCCTCCTTGAGTGTGTTTGAGGCAGTGACCCTGAGGGGTGTCTCTTGCATGGTCCCCACTTGAGTGTCCCCGCCTTTGACTTTACTCCAAGGCTCTGCCCTCTCTCCTTGAGGGCGTACCATCGTGGCATGTGCTCTGAAGACAGGACATTTCCCGGTCAGCCCCCAAAGGTGCTTTCTTGAGGCAGAAGCCTGGTCTTAAACCCTCCTGCACAGAGGTCCTACTTAAGCCTGGGCAGGAGAGCATGCTGGGTGAGGGCCCAGAAGACCCTGGAGTTCCTTCTGCCTGCCACTGGGCCTCCTCACCCACCAGCTGCCATCAACTGTTGTTGAACACTCACTCGCTGGTGCGGGGCGCTCCACTTTCATTGCCTCTGATGTTGTTGGCACTCTTCCAGGAAGGTCTTCCATCTGCCCGTTTCTCAGCCGAGAACACTGATCCTCTAGCGGTGGAAATCAAACCAAGTCATGCGGTGGACGGTTCTTTAGGGGCGGCCGAGCTCAGTACAGTGTGAGTGGGAATGTGGCCTCCACCTTTTCTTGCTATGGGGAGGGCACTTGAGTAGAGTTCTTCCTGGCTCAAGGTGTCTATTTCGGTTGGCAAATATTTATTTTTGACAGCTTTTATTGGGTGGCTGATTTGTCACATGGGTTGTAAGGCAACGGCTTTCTGGCTTTTTCATAGGGTTGTACAACCCAACCCAGTACAGACCCACTTAAGTATAGATTATAGATCCATAACTGAAACAAAAGCGTTTAGAGACGAGACTTACCTTTATGACATGTGATAATATCTGATATTTTACATTTAATTCTATTCCATTGCATTAAAGAGAAAGCTTGTTGACCCAACCCTCTAATAAAGCTGTATGCTGAAATTTGCAAATGCTGGCTGGCGGCCACGTGTGCAGGGTCAGGATATAGGGCTGCCAGGGCATGGTGGTTGCCGTGCTGGTGGGTTGTGGCTTTTGGGATCTGTAAACTGGAGCCCCTGTAAGTGAGAAACAGAGGATGGCCCCAGCCGCACACCCTCTTGAGCAGGTACTCAAAGGCTTGGCTGGGGTCAGAGGGATACTCTGCATCCTGCAGGGACCCCAGCTTCCCCAATGGGCCCGTGTGCCTTTGACTTAGTCATCCTCATCTCCCTGCTCCGAGCGCTGAGGTTACAGCTGAACACATTCCCGGGCCTTTGCAGCTGGGGCATTCTGGGATGGCCGCAACTTAAACTTGGCTTCCTAGTCTATAAAATCCTGCTTCATAGAGGCCAGAGCCATGGAGGGATGAGTGAGTCACCGGAGGCCGAGTGGGGGGTAGCAACTGTGCAGGGGGAGCAGGGCAGAGGAGGGGGATAGGGAAGGAGGGCGGCAGGAGAGGAGAGGGGCCTGAGGCTGGCTGCTGAGGATGGGTCTCCAGGACGCCTGTGATGTTCCTTTCTGCCAGGCCTTCTCCAGCCCTTTGGACGTCAGCCTCCGGGATGCAGCAATGCAGAAATCACAGTTAAACACCTGTAAGCCATGAGCCGGGGCCTGAGCTCCAGATCAGCTCGCCCTGCTCTCCTGCAAGCTCTTTACCACTTAGAGGTTCTATCTCCTTCCTAGTGGTACATGAGGATGTTTCTTTAATGAGGAGAACAATTACATTATTTTTTGAAAACAGGCTATAATTCGAGCCACCTGGACCAGAAGGAAGGCGGAAGTTCTCTCAGAGAGACAGAGAGAGAGAGAGAGATCTGCTCCTTTGGGATGCCACCTTTAAGAACCCCGTTCGCCCAAAAGGCAAACTCCCTTCTGACCCCTTCACCTCACCCCCAAAGACAGAGAGAGGGACCAGACTCGTGGGAGATAAATTGTCCCGCATTTTAAATAGCAGGGATTTTGAATTTCAGGCAACCTGGAAGGGAAGGGTGAGAAGTCAAAGCTCCACGCTGGATAGGAAGGAGATCTGGAAAGAAGGGGTCCCTGAAACAAGAGAGATCTAGGAGCATCTTTCTTTCTAGAAACTGTGCAAGTGGTTCCAGCCCCACATGTCAGTTACGTTCCAGTGTTCCCAGACCTCAGTGAGTGCCTGTCTGGAAGGCCTGCCTTGTAACTACTTTTGGGGGGCATGCTGTCAGAAAAGAGAGCAGGCTATGTTTGTCTTGGGGCCCTGAGGACACACAGACTGAGCTGGATAAGCCCCAGTGATGGCTGGGGGCAGGCTGCTGTGTGGACTGGCCAGGAAAACATGAGCCCCTGAACATCCAAGAAGCTCTGGTTCTGCAACAGTCAGGCGGCCCACCCTCTGGCTTTGTAGCTGTCTCTCCAGTCAGACTTTCAGAAGCGGCCCTATGCTTCTTGCTGCCTCCCACACACTAGGCTGCCATTGTTCTTTGCTGAGTGTTTGCTAACTCTGCCTACGTGTTTTCTTTTGTAAAAAGATGTATTTATTTATTTGAGAGAGAGAGAGAGAGAGAGCGAGTGCACACACAGAATGAGGGGCAGAGGGAAAAGGAGAGAGAAACCCGAGCAGACTCCCCACTGAGCGTGGAGCCTGACATGGGGCCGATCTCACCACCCTGAGATCACAACCTGAGCTGAAACCAAGAGCTGGACACTTAACCGACTGTGCCACCCAGGCGCTCCTGCCTTCATATTTTCTTTAGGCTGGGGAATCAGTAAGGAGAAACCAAGATCCCCCTAAAGGAAGCTTGCACTCCGGTTTTGCCTTAGGGTCCTTTCTCCTTGAAAGGCACTTCCATGGCCCTTACATGTACCAGGCTCTGTCATGTGTGTCCTGACATATATTAATGATCTCATCAAGGCCTTCTGGCCAACCCATGAGCTAGGTCCATTACCATCAGCCCCATTTTATTGTTGAAGAAACCATGGCACTCCAGAGTCCATAGGCTTACCCACTCTCTCTGGTGACTAGCCCTCAAACTGCCCCCTGGGGTATATTTCTTGAATCATCTCTGATTAACCCAGTGGTTCTTATTTGGGCCAATTGCACTGCTCCCCCACCCCTCCCCAGACCGGGGCATATTTGGCAATGTCTGGAGACGATTTTGGTCATCTCAACTGGGAGGGTGCTGCTAGCATCTAGTGGGTAGAGGCCAGAGATGCCGCAGTGCACAGGACAGCCCCTCCTCAACAAAGAATTATCCGGTTACAGACATCCATGGGTTGAGAAACCCTGGATCAACCAAAGCCCCCCAATGGCTGTCTGAGAGAAATCCTCCTACGATTGTTTCTGCTTTAGTGTTTCTCTTCCTTGCTGTACGTCAGGTTCCCTCTCTCCTGCCTGAGATTCTACTCGGCACCCTGGAAGCCCTCCTTGGCGGCTTCCTGCCACCCTCCTGCCTTCTCTTGGCTCTAGCTCAGATCCCCGGGGCCTGTGCCTCTGCCTGGAGTCCCACTGAGGGCAGAGCCTTAGGCCGGCTGTGTGTGCCTGTGTTTATTTGGGAGGGGAGCTCAGGGATGAGTGAGGGGGAGAAGGAAAATCCAAATCAAGGGTACATCGTTGACTTGGTCTCCAGTCTGCTGGAAGCTCCTGGGGAGTGTATCTGCTTGTGCCCTGCCGCCCCCATGCCATGGCCCGGGGCTGCTCTGAGGATCCCTAACTGCCCTGCGTCTCTGGACCATGCACGCCTGCTTGTGGGACAGGCTGTCCACTTGACTCATGTCACGGTGTCAAGAGAAGCCCTGGGACAGGAGGGGGGTGAAAACCTGCAGGGGTAGGCCGGCCCAGCTGTGGTCAGAAGGGGTATGAGATGGGCCCTAGAGGTAAGAGCAAGGGGCAGACCCCGCGGGCCGGCGCTGAGACCCCCACCATACAATCCACAGACACTGAGGTAGGCCTGCACACACTCCCTGACCTCGGGCACATCATTCTCTAGCTGGGGTAAAAAATAGGATTGTTCCAAACAGTTGATAAAGCCAGAGGACCCTGTATAATCCAGTCTCACAGCCACTTAGCAATGGTGATGATGTCAGAGCTGGAAGGAATTTCAAGGAGTCTTAATCTAGTGTAACCTTCTCACTTAGAGATGCAACGATTTTGAGGTTCACTTATTCATTTGGTCAACAACTGTGCCTGCTTTGTTAGAGAGAAGTGAAGTGACCTCTGAAGGTGGCCTCTGTGTTGACTGATTCAACATGAGGTCCTGGAGGGGTACGGTGAGGGGTCCGAGAGAACCAGATGGGGGAGTGACAGGCCCTCTGCTGACTTGTCGAACCCCTGGACGGTGATTCCCTGCTGTTTTGGACACACTCAGGGAGACCTGGGGCCCTTGCTAGAGTCTTTGCCCATCTCCCCCAATTGTTAATGGGTATTGATCTGCAAACAAATGCTTAAGTGCAAGAGAAGAGGGCTCTGTTTACAGAACGGGCATCAATTTTTATAGAATTCAGAGTCCTAAAGTAGTATGTCTGCACTTCTGGTTCTGTTTAACCTTGGATGAGTCGTCTTTCGTCTCTCTGGGCCTAAGTTTCCCCAAGTTTTTAATCCAGCCAGAGTCTTCCAGGAGGGCTGATTGGTTGAATGCGTGAACCAACCCACAGAATGATCAGTGGAAGCAGCCTCGGAGGTAATGCTATCCGATCACCTGTTTAAAGATGGGAAAACTAAGGCTCAGGGAGAGGAATAATGAAATGCCCTCCAAACACCCACAAGCAAATGAAGGAGGATGAGGTTTAACCAATACAAGGTGACGAGTGTTAGGGCAAACGTGTGTGCCAGGAACACACGTATAATGAGAGAGACGTGAAGCCATTTGTCCCAGCTGCTTGGGACGGTGGGAACTGGGTGGAAAACAACCTTGAATCCCCCCAGATGCCACAGAGGGATCTACCCCCATCTATTTCCTTCTTCCCTCCCTCCCCCAACCCCTATCAGGGTTCGGGACTGCCCACAATGGACCTGGGCCCTGACTGTCTGGAGCAGAATATGGGCCCTCACAGGATCTAGGGAGGCTGAAGAAAAAGGGAGGAACCGCAGGCTGCCAGAAAGATGGCTGAGGTCATGTGACAGGACGCTGTGGTCATCAGTGTGCACACCAGATGCCACCACCACCCCCCTTCTGCTGCCGGGGTCAGCAATGCCACCCCAGGCAGCAGGACTTCTGGTCCGCCCTGCTTCTAGCTCTCATTCACTCTAGACCTAAATCGGAGCACCCATCGTCTGAACTTAGGGCACCTGCTGCCATCCAGCCACATAGGCTAACGAGAGCAAATTCAGGCCTTTGAAGCTCTTCTGGAGGAGGTAGGGCTACCCCACCCCAAGATTCACCTAGTGGCCCATTCCTGACACATGGGGAGGTGGTCCAGATACTAGGTCCCTCCTACTATGTGTTCTGTACATTCCTGGTCTTCCTGTGTAGGACACGGTCCAAGTCTTAGAGAGCTCATAGCCAAGGCATGACAAGGCAGCTTGAGACTGAGTCCCTAGGAGATAGCAGCCTGGTCATAGGCTGGCCTCATACATTCTGGGAATACTGGAGAAGGGAGCCTGGCTCAGTGCTGCCGAGCATCTCCAGAGAGCATCTTGGTGGCCATTCTGACCTTGGTGCTTGGCGGCATCCCAAAGAGGCCAGGACCACAAAAAACCTCATTAGGAAAGAAGGACCTGCTGAAAAGTAGGGGGATGCTCACTCCACCCACAAACTCTGCAATGAACCGAGGAACCCTAGATCACTGGAGGGCCTAAAAAATAGTACAGTCCCTTCTCTTCCCTCTGTGCTAAATAAGACCATCACAAACAGTGGCAAATGATGTGCACAGGTCTACACCTTGCTTTTCCCCCACTCAGCATTGAGTCTTAAAGATTGCTCCGTATCAGGGCAGTAGAACTCTCTCACTCTTTGTGATGGCTGCAAAATATGCCTTATTTATTTATCTCCATTTTGATGGAAAGTGCAGTGGTTTCCATGCTTTGCTTTTACGAACAATGTTTATGGGGCTTTGTGGGTTTTTTTGTTTTTTTGTTTGTTTTTTGTACATATATGTGACTGTATTTGCAGGATGAATTCCTAGGAATAGAATGCATGGATCAAACGGTATGCTCATTTAAAATGTCACCAGATATGGCCAGATTGCTCTTGAATAGGGGTTGTATTGGTGTGCACTCCCAAGAGCAACATACAGGAATGAGACCCCTTGTCCCATACCAGGGGAATCTGGAATATGGAGGAGGTAAGGAAGGTGGAGGTAAGCTTGCCAGTGCCCCTCAGACCCTACCAAAATGGCATTGTCCTGTGCTTGGCTGGGGAAATATTTCCTAGTTCTCTGGCTGCATTGTAAATGTTAATTTTCTGAATGCAAAGTGTTTTCTCAGGGCTTTTCCTTCCCGATAGCAGAATTGGTCTGGGGGGGCCTCTGTTAGCCCTCAAGGTTATGGCTGCCAGGATGAAGGAGAGACAGCAGAATTTTCCTCTGGCCATACACTTCCTTGCATTTAAATTTGATTGGCCCTGTGGCAAGCTCACTGCTCAGCCAACAGGAAATAGCAGTGGCCCAAATAGGCAGGAGATGCCACAGCAAGCATTCTCTCACTTGCTCACTAGCCCCATCTGTCAGTCCACGTAACCACATATGCATGCCTGCACCCACATGTGCATCCACACAACACCTGCCCTGGGTTCGGCACTGTTCTATGTGCTTGGAGAGCAATGAGGTGAGGGGACTGGGAGGGGATATAGAAATGCAAATGAGCAACAACACTGTGGTGTTTTCTGTGCTGACCCAGAGGAAGTTTGGTTACAATAGATCCCACTTATTAAAGACCCCCAGTGTGCTGGGCCCTTGCTAGGTCCACGGGATGCAGAAATGGTGAAAAATTTGCCATCTCTCCCCTAAGGAGAGATCAGGGTCTCCTTGGGAGGTAGGACAGTCATATGAAGAGCCATTATCAGGGAAATGGACTCCATGCTGTAGGAACACTGAAGAAAGGGATTCATTCTTGCTGGGGGTGAAAGAATGTCACATTATTTTTTTCTGCTTTAAGTCAAATTAAACTGACTGCAAGCCCCCATTTGTCAAGATAGATGAGAAATCTTATTTGTCGTGTTTTGGGCGGGCCTCACCAGGGGTATAGATTCCGGAGAAAGCCCCCTTGTCTTCTGCTCTCATTGGTTACTCCGTTAAGTCCCATTCCAGCAAGTGTGGTCCCTCTGCTCCCAGGCAGGCTGCAGCTGGAGGTTGGGGCCCTCAGGATTTAAGGTCAGCCTCCCAAGGTATCTCCTATGTGAGGTTTGCCAGTCTTACTTGCCGTGTGACGTTGGTCATTTGACCTCTCTCAGCCTTCCTTTCTGTCTATATAAGATGAGGGCAATAACCATACTTCATTCCTAGGGTACTGTAAAGATTAAGTAAGTTATATAAGCGAAGAGCTTAGCATAGGAGCTGACGCATGATAAACACAGAGGAAATACTAACCATACTTGTTGTATTTATATGAGGAGGGACGGAAGGAACTGAAGATGTTTGAAATGTCTACTTTACAAAGACCTAATGTATATTTCAAGATCCAGAACAAATGGGAAGATCTCCTATTGATCCTTTATTTCTTTTCCCTTCAGCTTAGAATTGGCTAGCCCCTCTGTAGGCATCCTGTACCCTGGAGTGGATGCTGTGGTGGGCTGCACTTTTTGGACGGAAGCACTTGCTTCCCCAGCTGCCGTGAGTAGGGGCTGCAAAGGTACAATGGAGCAGCTCTCTCTTATCCGTTGTCTTCAGCGGGAGGCAGATGCCTTGGCCAAGTTCAGGCCCTTGCTGGGAGCAGCCCACGTTCTATGGGATGGGAGTGGGGGAAAGGCCAGTCCTCTTGCTTCAGTTGGAGAAAACTCTGAAAAGTCATCAAGCGCAGAGCTCCTCACAGGGCTGGCTGAGGACTCTGTTGTGGCTGCATCTCAGTTTAACTCTGCCCTTGGCCCAGGCTTGCTTCTGTCATTCCTTTGCCAGCGTCAACCTCTGGCATTCAGACCTGACCGGAGACATACCTCACACATTTTCTCCGTGGCTATTGGTTTCTTCCAATAAAACTGGGGAACTTCACGAGGGCAGGGACTCTATGTTCTCCTCACTGCTGTCCACGGCATGTAGCACAGAACAACACAGCACACTAAGTTTCGTCCAGGTGCTGTTGGAACCCAGTTGAGAACGTGCCCTCATAAGAGGATTGGCTTCCAGGGGGTGGTGGCTTCTGAGCCAAGTCTAGCGCTAACCTTGTGTGTGCCAACTTGACTAGCCAGCTAAGTACAGAGGACTCAACTTGGGTGAGGGGCTCTAGGAATGGTACCCATCAGGGGCTGCAGGTTCCTGAAGAGGGTGGCAATTCTGAGCCCCTGGTGCCTTCCAAGCTGCAACATGGCAGATGAGAATTCATAGATCTATGTGGACGGCCGATTCCACAGTGAAAAGTTGGGCCATACAGAAGGAGGCCAAGCTGACCCTGGGGTGTCAGGAAGAGCAGGAAGATCGGCACCTGGTTAGCTCCAGTGCTTCTGGTAGAGGGTGTGTGGGAGGGTGGGTGAAGCCTTGCAAACACACCTCTGAAGCTGAGGAGAAGTCTGGGGAGAGCTGGACACACAGATTGGACACGCATGGGGATAGAGATAAGAGCCGAAACTTGGGAAGCCAACTGGGTAAAGTTGAGTGAGAGGAGAAGGCTGAAGATCCAAGCTGGGGTGGGGAGATGGCGGAGGAAGGCAATGTTGGCCCAGAGGGGAGGGTTGAGGGGAAGAGAGAGAGAGGAGGAGAGCCAAGGGGGTCTCCAAAGTCAGAAGGGTCGAACATTGCTTGGATGTCAAGGGGGGCCAGGGGCTTGATTTGGGGAGGCCCCTGGTGGCCAGGGCAGTGATTGAGAACACGGGGTTTCAGAATCAGAGCCGGGTTCAGCTTGTAGCTCTTTTACTTGCTGCCCGTGTGACCTTGAGCAAATCACTTGACCTCTCTGCTCTCCGTATCTCAACCTATATAAAATGCGATCGTCACCGAGACTAAAGGACACATAGTTGGGAGAACACTTGGCGTGGAGCCTTGCTGTGGAGAGTGGCAGTCACCGGCAGCTGGCGTTACCGCCAGGTAGAGCAGCCCCTGTGGAGGGCGGGGGCGGGGAGGTGAGGCTTCTTAAAGGGGGACCAGGGTGAGAAGGGGCTTTGTGGAGCTGGAGCCCGGGGTTTACTGCCACGGGGAGGGGCCCAGGCGTGGGCAGAGCTGGAGATTCACAGGTGGGAAGGGGTGGCGGATCCTGGAGGAGTGGCAGGGGCACAGGTGCAGGGAGAGGGAGAGCCTGGAAGCATCCCTGGGTCCCTCCAGGCTCAGAGGAAGCAGGGCCCCTTGTTGGCAGTGGCATGAAGCCATTTCCCCTCATCATGGGTCTGCTCATAGCCATAAAAGAGGGGATGACACTGGATTTGGTCATTAAGTAAATGGGATAAAGAAATAATTGGAAAATGGATTCCTGCCCAGAAGGAGTGGAATTGTTCTCTGTGCTACTGTTGTTTATGCCCTCTGAGTAATCTGCAAAGCCACGCAAGTAAGGACGTCAGGCTTAGGTGTGATGAGAAACTCCGCCTTGAAAAGAGCCTGAAATTACCCATGACAGTGGAAGAGCCTTTGTCTCCTGCACAGAATGAAGGGGGAAGAAAAAAAAAAAACCCTGAGTGTTTCCTGGAGTGGGAAGAAAGGGAAGGAAGGGAGGACGGTGACAAGGAGTGCTTGAACGTGAAACCGAAACCCCGGTGCTTCTCCTGGTCTGCTCGCCACCCCACCTGGGGGCTGGCAAGGGGGCTGGGATGAGAGGGGCACTCAGACCGTTGGGGCGGGAGGAGGTGGCACCGGCTTCTGCCCCCAAGTCAATTCACCCGTCTCTTGGCCCCTGCGCTTTACATCCCCATACTCGGCCCTTAGCACACGCCGCAAACCAGAGCTGCTCCTTGGGCACTGTGGATAGAAAGTTGGGGTTACGATTATGCATGACACAGCCGTGGGAGGAAGAACTGGTTTCCTGGTGGAGGGGGTGCTGGGCAGGTAGATGGGAACGCTTCCCTTTCCAGTACCCCAGATCCTGTAAGAGGAACCCATACTGTTGTACCAGAATGCCACTGTGCTGTCCCTCTCTACTGCCTCAAACCCAGCCTAAGACTCCAGCTGCAAGCCTCGCGCAGGTGCTGACAGCCTGGACCCCATTCCACAACCCATCCACCTTCGATTGTTAAAGGCCTGTTGTGCCTTCATGTCAGCAAGCACTGAATCAGGCACCTGCTGGCGTTTAAAATGTTTTCTGTTCAGGGCGCCTGGGTGGCTCAGTTGGTTAAGCGACTGCCTTCAGTTCAGGTCATGATCCTGGAGTCCCGGGATCGAGTCCCACATTGGGTTCCCTGCTCCGCAGGGAGTCTGCTTCTCCCTCTGACCCTCCCCCCTCTCATGTGCTCTCTCTCTCTCAAATAAATAAATAAAATCTTTATAAAAAAATAAAATAAAATGTTTTCTGTTCCTCCCTCTAGGTAAAGTAAGGGGCCGCCTCCAACAGAGCCTTCCAGCTTCAATCAAACAGCGGGACTGTACCTTGGTTTTTCCATCTCTAGATTAGACTAGCAGGTCCCACAGGCTCGTGGGTGTCTGTAGCGTCAGGCTTACTTGGTGCCCTTGTTCAAAATGCAGACCCCTAGGCCAGGGCCACAGAACCAGAGGCCTGCTTCTCCCTCTGCCACTCCCCCTGCTTGTGTTCCTGCTCTCACTGTCTCTCTCTGTCAAATAAATAAATAAAATCTTAAAAAAAAAAACCAAACTGTAGTTAAATAACCGTATGCCTGACTTAAGGGAAAAAGTCTCTGCTTAGAGTGCTGTGTCCCCTCCTAAAGACAGATTGCCCTATAGAAATAGCCGTGTGCACAAAAAGTGGCAAAATGGTCCCTGGCTTTGTGAAAACAGTGAAAAGCATTCAAATTCTCCAAATAAGATATGCAAGGATCTGTTTTTGGTAAAGAGAGAGAGAGAGCAAAAACAGTTTACTGAAAGATAAAGATAAAAATGGGACGAGCCAGCCAGTAACGGAGAAAGGGGGAGTTTTTATAAAATAGGTCCCCCCCCCCCAAATCCATTTGATGCCCATCCAAACAAATCACTGGTCATGGAGCAAATAGAGAAAAGTGCAGTATGCTTGTGCACGTGCCTTACCAGCTTTCCGTACCATAAAGGAAGCGGAAGGATGGAGAAAATATGGTAGGGTCATCGGGATGTAGTAGACCCCTCCTGCCTGCCGCTGGGATGTAGCAATTCTTTTTTTTTTTTAAGATTTTATTTATTTATTTATTTTTTCAAGAGAGCATGAGTGGGGGGGGGGAGAGGGAGAAGCAGATTCCCCCTTGAGCAGGGAGCCCGATGCTGCACTCCATCCCAGGACCCTGGGATCATGACCTGAGCCAAAGGCAGACGCTTAGACCGACTGAGCCACCCAGGTGCCCCGGGATGTAACAGTTCTGTTCACACCCTCCCTGGGCAGCTGTGTGAGCTTGCCTCTGCTGCCGACTTTGTCCGAGCCTGAATCTGGGCTCACAGAGTAGCTCATGCCTCTTCCCTGAAAACCTCACTGTAGAACCTCCAGCCTGTCCCCTTTCACGCTGCTAAGAGAGCTGTTCTCAGGTCTGAACCTGTCCCCGTTCTCAGGGGCCATGGCCCATGCTGGAACCTCCTCAGCTGTCCACAAAAGAGGTACCCACTCGGCACCAGGGGAGCACCTGAGCGACATGGCTTGCTTCTGTCTTTCTAATGCGTTCTCCAAGGGGTTCTGAGACACATCGAGCTGGGGAAGCGCTGGACATGATGTCTGAGATCAGTCTCAGGCTTTTATGTCGCTGTTGTCTTTCCGGTGGAGCCCTGATGGGTCCTTCCGCCGAGTCTTTGCCCAGCCTGAGGCCTCCTGCTACCCTGCTCCGTATCGTTGGCCTGAACTGTCTCCCCAGCCCTCCTAAGTCTGGCTGCAGCCCTGACCCAGCCCCTGCCCCTTTGCTCCCAGGTTCCATGTTCCTTTATTCACTCTTAAACATTTATCTGCATACGGGAAAATCCACACTTTCGTGGTGCAGGAATTTTGACAAATGCATGTCGTCATGTAATCACTGCCATAATCAATTTACAGAACAGCCCCAGTCCCCACCATGACCTCTTGCTGTCCCTTTTGTGTCATTTCCTTCCCTAGTCTCTAGCCCCTGACAACTACTGATTTGTTCCTATAATTTTGCCTTTTCCAGAATGTCATAAAATGTCAATGACATTTACCAGAAGGTCGTGGAATCAAACAGTATGCAGCCCTCCGAGTCTGGCGTCTTTTACTTAGTGTAATGCGTTTCAGATTCATCATGTTGTTGTCTGTGTATCAGTAGTTCATTTTTTTCTTTTTTTTTAAATTAAGATTTTATTTATTTATTTGAGAGAGAGAGTGAATGAGAAACAAAGAGCAGGGAGGGGGGAGGGGCAAAGGCAGAGGGAGAAGCAGACTCCCTGCTGAGCAGGGAGCCGGACCTGGGACTCGATCCCAGGACCCCGAGCCCGAGATCAT
Organism: Zalophus californianus; assembly: GCF_009762305.2. Classification (NCBI taxonomy): domain Eukaryota; kingdom Metazoa; phylum Chordata; class Mammalia; order Carnivora; family Otariidae; genus Zalophus; species Zalophus californianus. The sequence goes on from NC_045597.1 coordinate 94,530,499, forward strand.
GACCTGAGCAGAAGGCAGACGCTTAACTGAATGAGACACCCAGTTGCCCCAGTAGTTCATTTCTTTATATTGCTGCACAGGGATTCCTTGTCTGTGGGTACTACAATTCGCTTATCCATCCACCACTTGAAGGACATGGTGGGTTGTTTCCAGTTTGGGGTGATTACGAATACAGCCACTATAAACACTTGTATACAGGTTTTTGTGTGAACATATGCTTTATTTCTCTTGGATATGTACCAAGGAGTGGGACTGCTGGGCCATGTGATAAGTTATGCTTAACTGTAAGAAACCGCGAAGCTCTTTTCCAAAGTGGCGGAACCATTTTATATGTGTATACACACGAGAAAAGGGTGAGAGTTTGTACGTGTGTATATGTATAGACACACAAGTATTTATTTGTATCTGCGTGCATATACACACAATGTGTGAGACTATGTATGTAGATACACACACACATCTTTGTATTTATTTATTTATTTTTAAAAGATTTTATTTATTTATTTGGGAGAGAGAGAATGAGAGAGAGCATGAGAAGGGGGAGGGGCAGAGGGAGAAGCAGATTCGCTGCTGAGCCAGGAGCCCGATGTGGGACTCGATCCCCGGACTCCGGGACCATGATCTGAGCCAAAGGCAGTTGCTTAACCAACTGAGCCACCCCGGCACCCCACGTTTGTATGTATACATATGTATATACAAGCACTATATGGGAGTATGTATGTGTATATATATATATATATATATATATACACACACATACATATTTGCATTTGTATTGTCTGTATATAGAAGCAATGTGTGAGAGTATGTATGTATGTATGTAGACACACACACGTTTGCATCTGTATGTCTGTGTACACAAGCAGTTGCACTGGCTAGGGCCGCCAAAACAATGTTAAATGGGAGTGCTGGGTGGACATCCTTTCCTTGCTCTTGAACTCGGGGGAGAGCTTTCAGTCTTTCACTGTTAGGCATGATGTTAGTTGTATGTTTTTTGTAGATGCCCTTAATCAGGTTAAGGAGGTGCCTTCTGTTCCTAGTTGGCTGAGAGTTTTCTTTTTATTGGGAATGGGTATTAAAATTTGTTACATGCTTGTCCTGCAACTATTTTGATTGACGTACATGTTTTCTTCTTTAGTCTTTTATTTGGCAAATTACTTTGATTGATTTTGAATGTTGAACAAACCTTGCATTCCTGCGATATGTGCCAAGTGGTCACAATGTATTATCCTTCTTACATTGTGTTGGATTCAATTTGCTAACATTTCATAGAGTTTTCCAACTATGTTCGTTCGTTTTTTCATTCCTGATATTAGAAATTTCTGTTTTCTCTCTTTTTTTCTTGGTCAACTTGGCTACAGATCTATCAATTTTATTAATCTTCTCAAAGAAACAGTTTTTGGTTTCATTGATTCTATTGTTTTTAGTATAGTTTCAATGAAAGAATTTGTTTTCTGATCTTATCTTTATTATTTCCTTCTTTCTGCTTGCTTTCAGTTTAATTTGTTCTAATTTTTCTAGCTTAAGTTGGAAGCTAATATTATTGATTTGAGATCTTTTTCCCCCTAATATAACCACTTAGTGCTCTGAACTTCCCTAGAAGTGTTACTTTGCCTGCATCTCATAAGTTTTGATGTATTGTTGTCATCCAATTCAAAATATTTTCAAATTTCCCCGGTGCAATCACCTATGACCTATGAAAAACTTTAGAAGTCTGTTGTTTAATTTTCAAATATTTGGGGTTTTCCCCAGATATTTTCTATTACTGATTTCTAATTTAATTTTGTTAGGTCAGAGAAGATACTTTGTATGTTTTCAATTCCTTTAAGTTGTTTAAGTTTTTTTTTCCTCCCAAATGGGCCAGAATACATTTTATTGTGTAAGTGTTCTGTGTGCACATGTAAAGACTGTATTCTGCTATTGTTGGGTCAATTAGGTCAAGCTTGCTAATAATGCTATTCACTCGTTCTATATCCTTACTAATCGTCTGTCTACTTTTTCTCTTAATTACTGTCAAGACTCCTAATATAATTGTGCATTTATGTATTTCTGTGTTTATTCCAATCAGTTTTCCTTGCATGTGTTTTAAAACTTTGTTGTTAGGTGCATACATATTCAAGATTGAATTGACCCTTTTATCACTATATAATGTCATTCTTTGTGCATGATAATATTCCTTGTGCTGAAGACTACTTTGATATGAATATAGTCACTCCAGTTTCTTCTGATTAATATTTGCATGGCATAACTTTTTCCATCTTTTTGCTGTTAACTTATTTATATCTTTATATCTAAATTTTTTTTTTTTTTTGAAGACAGTATATGGCTTGGTCTTAAAAAAAATTCCAATCTGACAATCTCTGCTATTTGATTGGGATTTAGGTCACTTACATTTAATGGTATTTTTTATATGGTTAGATTTAGTTCAACCATTTTTTTTTTTAAGAGAAAGAGAGAGAAAGTGCATATGTGCATGTGAGTGGGGGAAGGGGCAGAGGGAGAGAGATTCTTAAGCAGGCTCCACACGCAGCGCAGAGCCTGACGTAGGTCTTGATCTCACGACCCTGAGATCATGACCTGAGCCAAAATCAAGAGTCTGATACTTAACTGACTGAGTCAACGAGGTGCCCCATTTCAACCATTTTATGATTTGTTTTCTGTTTATTCCCGCTTTTATCCCCCCTGCTTTCTGGCTTTTGCCTTCTTTTTATTATTTAAATATAGTCTTTTTGTATTCCATTTTAGTTTATTGGTTTTTTACCTATATCTATTTGTATGTTTCACTGATAGTGCTACAGAATCTAATATATACAACTGTATTATTTCCTGGGGCTGCTGTAACAAGGTACCATAAACGGGGCGGCTTTAACAACAGAGATTTATTCTGGAGGCCAGAACTCCAAGATCAAGGTGTTGGCAGGGCCATGCTCCCTCTGAAAGCAGTAGGGAAGGATCTATTTCAGACCTCTCTCCAAGCTTCTGGTAGTTCCTTGGCTTATGGCTGCATAACTCCAATCTTTACATGGTGTTCTCCCTGTGTCTCTATCTTTGTGCCCAAATTTCCCCTTTTTATAAGGACACAGTCATATTGGATTAGGGCCCATCCTAATGGCCTCATTTTAATGTGATTACTTCTGTAAATACCCTATCTCTGAAAAAGGTCACATTCTGAGGTCTTCAGTGTATGAATTTGAGGGGAGACACTGTTCAACCCATAACAATAATTAACTTCTACAGTCTATTTAGAGTTAATAATTTACCACTTTATTTTATTTTAAGATTTTATTTACTTATTTGCCAAAGAGAGAGCATGGGAGAGAGAAAGAGTGAGAGCACAAGGAGCAGACCTGCAGGCAGAGAGAGAAGCAGGCTCTTTGCTCAGCAAGGAGCCAGACATGAGACTTGACCCCAGGACCCTGGGATCATGACCTGAGCTGAAGGCAGACGCCTAACCGACTGAGCCATCCAGGTGTCCCTATTTTGTTTTATTTTTTAAAGATTATTTATTTATTTATTTGTCAGAGAGAGAGAGAGAGTGCAAGCACAAGCAGGGTGAGCAGCAGGCAGAGGGAGAAGCAGGCTCCCTGAGGGACTCAATCCCAGGACCCTGAGATCATGACCTGAGCCAAAGGCAGATGTTTCCCCCCACCCCCCCTCAGGTGTCAGCAAATGGTACTACTGACCAACAACTTTTGGTTTATTCTCGTGTAACAAGAAGTCCAGAGGTTCGCAGCCTGTGGCTGGTGCAGCAGCTCCTCGAGAGGCATGCTGTCAGGATCCAAGTGCCTTGAATCTTTCCACTGTACCACCCAGAGAAAGGATCTGCCTTCCTTAGGCCAAAAAATGGCTCCAATACTCCTAGGTTTCATGTATGTGCTCCTGGATGTAGCAGGATGTAGCAAGAAGGACAAAGGTTTGTGCTTGCCAGATCTGCTCCTTGTATCAAATGCCTGGGAGCTTTATTAAGCAGACTTCTACTTGTATCTCTCTTTTTTATAGTGTTATTAACTACAGTCTCCATGTTATGCATTAGATCCTCTCTTCTATCAAGATCCCTTTTATTAGAAGCTCACTTGTACAAGATCCACTTTTATCTCTAAAATTGCCAGAGCTGTTATACGGCTACCTTTAGCAGGAGCTGGGGAAGTATTCTTAAATAGGCACATTATCATCTTCCTCCAAAGTGGGCTTCTGCTAATGAAGAAGATCTGTTTAATGACAAAATTCTCTGTAGCAATTATGTTAAATTTTTTAATTTTACTGATCTGGAAAAATGCTCAGAATATAATGTCATGTGAAAAGCAGGACAGAAAACATATGCAATGTAATCTCAATGTTGTTTAAAAAATACATACCCCACACGTGGGAGTTCCAAAATGTTAATAGTAGTTAATATCTACAGAGTTAGCCTCATGTGAAAGGGGTATTGGTAGACAAAATTTTTATCATATTAAATTTTTTCTGAATTTTCTATAATGAACTTGTATTATCTTTAAATAGAAAAAAAAAGTGTCACTGTAAAAAACATCCCATATACTCGTAAAGACGACTAGGTCCAAAATATTTACACTTACTCAGTTTCATCTTCATTGTCAAAAGAAAGGAGGCAACTGTTTTTGATTTGCTTTTGTGAGTTCTTTTTAACTGAGTCCTGCTTATTTATTTCATCTTCATTTGCCTTCCTCTTTTTTGAGCTTGCTGTTAAACCTGAATATTTTTCATCCGAGGAACGTTTGACTGGTTTTCGATACATGATTCTTCCATCAACTATAGCCGGTTCTTCATCTGCTTTGGCAGCCTTTATTTCTGCTTTAATTTTCATGACTTCTTCAACTGACAGGTCTCCCTTTTTTAAAACCACCACTTGGGGCTGTTCATCTTCTTTGTCACTGTGATCACCATCTTCATCTGGGAGCTGAGGCTGGATTCTCTTGGTTTCCACGGTAGGCCTTTCCCTGTAGCCGACCTGTTCCTTGAAGCGAGCCAGGAACGCCGGTTCGGCTGGCCGCACGTACGAAACCTGGTTCCGCTTGCTCATAGCTGCTCCGGGGAAAAACAAGTTACCGGGGCCGCCTGGAGATGGTACATCGGCCACGGCCCGAAGGCAGATGTTTAACTAACTGAGTCACCCAGGTGTCCCTACCACTTCATTTTTTAAAAAGATTTTTTATTTTTAAGTAATGTCTGCACCCAACGTGGGGCTCGAACTCACAACCCCAAGATCAAGAGTTGTATGCTCTACTGACTGAGCCGTCCGGGTGCCCCAATATTTTACCACTTCAAATCAAATGTGGAAGTAACTATATTAGGTCCCCTTACCCTCCCCCACTGGACTTCATCTTACAGTTGTCATATGTATTACATGTAATACATGTCTTACATGAAAACTACTCCAGATACCATTATAATTTGTGCTTTGAATAGTCATAAGTAGCTTAAGAAAAGTAGTTTACATTTACATAGATATTTGCATTTTTATTGTTCTTCCTTCATTCCTGACATTTCCAGTTTTCCTTTGGTAGCATTTACCTCAGCCTGTAGAACTTCCTTTATCATTTCTTTCAAAGCAGGTCTGCTAGTGATGAATTCTCTGAGACTTTTTATTTTCTGCACCCTGGAATTGTTCCTCATAGTTTGTCAGGGAAGCAAGACCTAGATCTCCTGGTCCAGATGTGCAGAGAAGGAAAGGAAGTTAGTTCAGGCACATAGCAGTTTTGTGATTCAGTTGGTTAGAGAGTCTCAAATTTCCTTCTTGTCTCAAACTCACCTCCTAAAGTGTGGACACCCCAGAGCATCTGAATCCAAGTCCTTCTGCATAATTTGGGTGTTGAGAATCCAAGCAAGGAGAGTGAATGGTGGTGGGAAGGGGTTGTGAGAAGGAAGATTGGGAAGGGGGAGTTACATGTAGGAACAGGTTACAATCTCTTGGCCAGTCCCTGCTAGGACCATCTCAGGCTATGTGGATATTCTGGTCTTGAAGCTCAGAGAGCAGGTTAAGGTGAAATCAGATGGATTCTGGAGTCCAGAACCTGCCAGAGAGTCCTAGTGGCTTAGTCCATGCCTGGCTGCTGTCTTGAAAAAACAAAGGCAGCCGAAAGGCAGCTTGTGAGGTTAGAACTCACAAGAGCCTAGTTACCTATGCTGAAGCCGGGAGCTGTGCTCAAATACAGCCAATTAGGGCTTCTGGCCATCATTATATAGCTGGTATTACCTCCCAGAATCGATACCTTACCAGACAACAACAAAGAACTTGACCTTTAGTTACCTTTGATGTTTTATTATGGGCATGGTTTCCATTTAGCTTCCTGAAATGTTGAAAATAATTTGTGGATACTCCCTCACTGCCATCTTGGAGCTATAGCATTGGGACCTACTACGGTAAGGGATGAATCAAGAATGACTCCAAGATTCATAGTCTTGGAGAAGGGTGGTTCTCCTGAGAGACTGGCACAAGCAGGGCTGGGGAAGCACTGAGATTAGCTTTAGACGTGGCAAGATTGAGATGAAGAGGGAACCTTCAGAATGAAGCATGTAGGAGGCAACTGGGTAAGATTTTTATTTTCCAAATTTTAAGCAGCTAGATTTGCAAGATAAGGTCAGGCCTGGAAATAGAGGTTGGGGAACCATTGCTTACAGGTGGCGACCTTAAAAATGCGTGAACTCCCACGGAAGTATGGGAAGGCTTCTAGGAATTTGTGATGCTGGCAAAGGGATGCCAATGTCTGAAAAGAAAGAGTTGTTAGCGTTCTCAGTCTAGGACCCCAGCCAAATTCACCTGATTGTAACAATCTGGGTGCCAAGAAGATAAATATTAAAATAATTGGCGGGTATTATGGGTTGAATTGTGTCCCCCAAAAAGATATGTTGAAGCTCTAAACCCTGGTATCTGTTCGTGTGACCTTATTTGGAAATAGGGTCTTTGCAGATGTAATCAAGTTAAGATGAGGTCATTAGGATGGGTCCTAATCCGGTATGTCCTTATAGGAAGAGAGAAGTTTGGACACAGATGCACAGGGAGAATGCCATGTGACAACAGAGGCAGAGATGGGAGAGATGTTGCCATATTGAAAGCTACAACCAGAAACTAGGTAGAGGCAAGGCAGGATTCTCCCCTACCGGGCTCAGAAGGAACATCTTTGCCCACACTTTGATTTTGGAATTCGAGCCTTCAGAATTGTGAGACAATAAATTTCTGATGGTTTAAGCCATCTGGATTGTGGTACTTTGTTATGACAACCCTAGAGAATAATCCAGGTTGGGAGAGTTCCTTTTTCTAAGAAGTGTTCTGGTCTCCTGTGCAGAGTGACATAACAATAGCCAACATTTATTAATCACTTATGATGTACCAGGCACTGTTCTGAGCACTTCACATGATTAACTCAACCCTGTAATGAGATTATTCTTACTATCCTCACTTTATAAATGTTAAATTTGCTGGTAAGTTGTTTGCCTACTGTCCCCCAGCTAGTACCCGGCAGAGCTGGAACTTGAGCCCAGTTCCCCGTGGTTCCAAAATCCTTGCTATTTTTAGACCACCCTGATTTTCTTTCAGTCTCAGGCTGCTTTTAATCTCTGGACATTCTGCTTGACCCCATACCAGCTCAGCCCTGCTCTGTGGACACCCCTGGGCAGACAAGACAGTACAAGACAGAGGGGAAATGGGGCAAGATAGCACTAAGGGGAAGATGAAGAAGAAGGAGAGGGCAAACAGAACCTTACACCCAGCTTCCTCAGAATCCGGGAAATAAACATCAAGGAGTGGTTGGAGGGGCGCCTGGGTGGCTCAGTTGTTAAGCGTCTGCCTTCGGCTCAGGTCATGATCCCAGGGTCCTGGGATCGAGCCCCGCATCAGGCTCCCTGCTCAGTGGGAAGCCTGCTTCTCCCTCTCCCCCTCCCCCTGCTTGTGTTCCCTCTCTCTCTCTCTGTGTCTCTCTCTGTCAAAAAAAAAAAAAAAAAAAAAAAAAAAGGAGTGGTTGGACACTGAATAAGGGAAACAAAACTTCAAGGGGGCATGGTGGTGAGTGCCTGAGAATCCTGCAGCAGGGGCAGGGAAAAGGGCTAAGCAGAGAAGGAGCTCAGCAGGGGAGGCATAGGAAGAAGAAAGGTCTAAGGTGATGAAGAAAGGGACAAGGACTGTGCCCAAATCCTCATCCTCTCTGGATATTTCAAAATGTCTCCTAGTCTTCATGAGCAGCTAGTCATCTTCTCCATAAGTCCAGTAACCATTCACTGATTTACTCCACAAATATCTGCATTTGTTGTTCCTGAGACTTCAGACCGGTCCATGAAGTAAGAACAGATTTCACACTGGTCCCCCTCAGGTCTTTCCAGGGTAGGAGTCTCCAAGGGGTGAACTGTGTGCCAGTTACTTCTTTCCTCTTTAGCTGCAGGTTCCTGAGCCAATGGCCCTAGCATTGCTAATGCTCAGAGTAGATATCTGCTTCTTAGTTTAATGAAGGCACCTCCTGATGGAGAGTCCTGTTGACACTAGGGACCTAGTGACCAAGATGAAAGCACTCATTCTCCACTGCCTGGACCACTATCATTGTTAACATTGACAATGCCTTGCACCTTTGTATCCTTACCAGTTATGGAGAACTAGCTCATCTGGTGTTTATACACTATTTTCTTGCTTCACATTTATTGAATGCCTTCTAGCACCAGATCCTGTGTTAAGCATTAGGAATTCATGGGTGTGTAAGACTCAACTTTTGTCCTCATGTAGGACAGGGGGATTAGATTGGAAAAGAAGTTCTAGATTTTTCAAGCTGTGTTCTGAACAATAAACATGTGGACTCTAAAGCCTCATTACAAACTGTGATATGGGTATTAATGTCCCCATTTTCCAATAGATGAGGTCCACAAGGGTTGGCTGTCTTGTTCAAGGTCACACAGCTGGTGAGCAGCAGAGAGAATGTGTCTGGCCACTGGATGTGCACCCACCCTGCCAAGACAATCAGTACTCCCAATGTCATTACACTCTTGCAGAATTGAACAAATGGGTTGTGCCCTTGCCTTCTCTTTCTCATTGATGGCAGAGGTAACTTGATTTTTATTTTTTCATTAACTGCGTCCCACCACCACTTTATTTTTTTAAGATTTTATTTATTTATTTGTCAGAGAGAGAGAGAGAGAGAGCACAAGCAGGGGGAGCAGTAGGCAGAGGGAGAGGGAGAAGCAGGCTCTCCGCTGAGCAAGGAGCCCGATGTGGGACTTGATCCTGGGACCCTAAGATCATGACCTGAGCTGAAGGCAGACGCTTAACCAACTGAGTCACCCAGGTGTCCCCTACCACTACTTTAAAAGTAGAAGTTCTGCCATCCTTTGTGCCCTTCTGAGCTACTGTCACCTTTTCATCCCTCACCTGCCCCTCCAGCTGTGCCCTGCAGTTGGCCTCCGCCCTCCAACCTCTACGTGCAAGACCTGCCTCCCCCAAGTGGTTATTAAAATCTCTAAAAAAAAAAAAAACCAAAAAACCAAAATATTTCTATACTGAAACAAGCAGCTTATTAACATATTACTGCATCACAATCAAGTAGGGTTTATCCCAGCAATGGCCCAATATTAGACTATCCATCAAAGAAATTCACCACATAACAGATTTAAAATCAGGATAACGATATCCTTTATCACTACTACTACTGAATACTGTGCTAAATGGTGTAATAAGACAAGAAAAAGACATACAGGAATAAAGAAATAAAAAGAAAAATACAATGTATCACAATTATAGGTGATATTATCATATACGCAGAATTCACAACAAATGAACTGACAAACTGTTAAAACAAATACAGGGTTTAGGATTGAAAGAGTGACCAGATATAAAATCAACATATAAAGGGGTACCTGGGTGGCTCAGTCGGTTAAGAGTCTGCTCTTGATCTCAGCTCAGGTCTCAATCTCACGGTTGTGAGTTCAAGCCCGGCTTCAGGCTCCATGCTGGGTGTGGAGCTTACTTAAAAAAAAAAAAAACACCCAACATATAAAAACCAATAACATTTATATATATATGTACATGTATATGTACATATATATGTTCCAACTATGATCAATTAGTAATACAATAGGAAAAAAGAAAATCAAAACTATAATGCAAAAAATAATAATAAAACCAAACAGCAACAAACATACAAAAAACCTATAACATACCTTGGAATTAACCTAACCAAAAATACATAATCATCTTATGCAAAAAATTATAAATTTTTTTGAAGAAATTGAAAGAAGACTCAGATAAATGAATTAGAAAGCTTAATATTATAAAAAATAATACTTTTTCCTAAAGTAATCTGTAAACTTAATATAATCGTAATGAGATTGCCAACAAAATTTTTAATGCAACCTGGCAAATTGATTTAAAATTAAGCCAGAAAGCTAAAAGGGCAAGAACTATTAAGATAATTCTGAAAAAGAATAACAATAAGGAAAAATAACTCTCCTGTAAGAGGACATGCTTTAAAGTTATGGTAATTCCCACAGGGAAGTACTGAACAGGTTTAGGTAGATAGAGAGATGGAGAGCCTATGTCTATATGGGTACTTGTTAGATGTTGGAACTTGGTGTCATAAATCAATGAGGTAAGGAAAGACTATTTAATAGTATTGGGATAATTGGCTAGCTATCTGGAAAAATTAAATTAGATCTTTACTTCATATTGTAAACAAACAAACAAAAATTCCATGTAGATTAAAAACTTGTTTGTGAAATAATAACACTAAAAAGTGTTAGAAGATAATACGGGGGAATATTTTTGCGATTTGGGAGTAGGAAAGATTTTTAAACAAAACACATGAAGAAAAAATATACAGGAATAAACTGATAAATCTAACATCAAAAGGAACGACTTGGACATGACAAAAGAAAATGCAAAGTTAAAAAACATGTAAAGAATGAAAGAGCATGTTGGCCTTAAATATAACAGAGGTTTAATATACAGAGTATAGGAAGGGCTCCCACAAATCAAAAAGAACGATGCACGATCCAGCAGAAAAAATGGACATAGGATATGAACAAGCAATTCATAAAATAGAAGGTACAAATGGCCAGTAATCCTGTAAAAAGATGACCAGCCTCACTAGTAATCAGGGAAATCCAAAGACAAATAGTGGTCAGAGAATTCCAGTGCGACTCTCACATTGGTTAAAATCAAAGTTGGCCAATATAAAGTGTGTTGAGACAAGGTTTGAATAAATAAGTACTTTGTATCCTGTTACAGGAAATGTAAATTGTATAGGCAAATACAGAGCACAGTTTTACAACTAAAAATGCTTATACCTGCTGACCTAGCATTCCATTTCCAGTAGTCGACCGTAAGAAGCACCTGCACCCATGTACAAGGAGAAGCTCCAGGGATATTTATGCACCATTCTTTGTGACAGAAGAAAATGAAATAGTCCAAATGTTCACCAAGAAAATAGATAAAATCGATAGGACACATACACTGATAGAATGAATTTCATTGGACTTAGAAGTCAAAAGAATGTAACAGATCAGTGACTCTCAAACTTTTTGGTCTCAGGGCCTCTTTGCCATCTTAAAAATTATGGAGGACCTCAAAAACCTTTTTTAAAAAAATATGGGTTATATCTACTGATATTTACAGCATTAGAAATTACAAAACTGAGGAATTTTAAAAGTATCTATTAATTCATTAAAAAAAACCCATTATAGTTAACACTTCAACACTGTAGGAGCTAGGGGCACTAGCCCCTGCATATTTGAAAATCCCCATATAGCTTGTGACTCCCAGAAATTAACTACAAATGGTCTGCTGTTGATGGAAAACTTTATGGCTAAAATAAACAGCCAGTTAACACATATTTTGTATGACATATATATTATATACTATATTCCTACAGTAAAGTAAGCTAGAAAAGAAAAACATTATTAAGAAAATCATAAAGTGGGGCACATGGCTGGCTCAGTAGGTTAAGCATCTGACTCTTGATTTCAGCTCGAGTCATAATCTCAGGGTCGTGAGATCGAGCCCTTGATGGGGCTGGGCGCTGGGCATGGAGCCTGCTTAAGATTCTCTCTCTCTCATTCCCTCTGCCCCTCCCCCCCGCTTGTGCGTGCACACACTCACTCACTCTCTCTCACGAAAAAAAGAAGAAAAAGAAAAAGAAAATCATAAAGAAGAGAAAATACATTTATAATACCCTATGGTATTTATTGGAAAAAAGTTTGCATGTAAGTGGATCTATGCATTTCAACCCATGTTGTTCAAAGGTCAACTTTATTACATATTAACATAATATTTATATTAATACAAATAATATTTTAATGAAAAAATACCTCTATTTGCCGAAACAAAAAATTTAGTGGCGAGAACAGTATTTTGCATCTTTTTGCAAATCTCTTTAACTTCCGACTTGCTAGAAGAGAGTTGGATTCTCACATCTGCCTCTGCATTCAGACTATTGCACTCCCACATAGAATGTAGTTTCTTGAATACTCCACCGTAGACTCGTGAGAGAATAGAGTGAAAAAGACAAATAACTTCACTGTGATTATGGAAATGGCTTGACCCCAGAAACAGTCTCAGGCACTAAGTCCCCAGATCACATTTTTAAGAAACACTCAAATAGATCAATATGGATTTTAACAATATTTTTTATTTAGTGTTTGATCTTGGGTTCCACCAAAGGCCTGAGACAAGAGACTGCATTCAGATAATGTGTTTTGGGAAGTGATTTCTGGGATCAGGCATTGGAGGACCGAGAAAAATAAAATGGGGAGGCAAGGAAAGCCAGTTGGGGGGTGTGTTAGTAAGGTGATAACTGCTGTGGGCAACTGGGACTCAGTTTAACTGGGGACCCCCGAGAAACCATGTAGAATATGCTGTAGGATTGTGTGCCTGAGACCCGGAAGTGTGTAGTATATTGATTCACCGGTTCCCATCTCCCCTCGGTCAAAGATGGCCCCAAGGAGGGTGAACTCCTTGGCACTTCTGGGTTTACCAATGACCAGAATGCCTGGGGTGGGAAGGAAGACAGGAGGTGCAGCTGAGGTGAGGCTGTCAGTGTCCACCTGGGAGCAGTTGGTTGCCACAGCAACTGTGTGCAAAAGACAGGCCAGGAGAATGTGAGATGGTGTCTAAAAGATGTCCAATGCATGATGTTGGGGGGGGGGACCAAGTTGCAGAATAATACATACAGCAAGATGTCATCTATGTAAGTTACAAAACCATCCAGGTAATAGTATATATATATATTTAAGATTTTATTTATTTATTTTTATTGGAGAGAGAGAGAGAGAGAGAGAGTGAAGAGAGCGCGTGCGCACAGAAGTGCAGGGGGAGGAGAGAAGCAGAGGGAGAGGGACAGGAAGACTCCCCGCTGAGCGTGGAGCCTGACACGGGGCTCGATCCCAGGACTCTGAGATCACGACCTGAGCCAAAATCAAGAGTCAGATGCTTAATCAACTGAGCCACCCAGGCATCCCTATATTTTCTAAGCGCACACACATAAATTGATTTAAAGTGTTGGATTTATACACACCATTTTGCAAGGGAAGAAATCTGGGGTATGAGTGGGGGTCCTCTAAGAAAATGTTAGGTTTTTCTGTGACTCCCTAACTTTCCTTTCTTCCCCAAGCTTTAAAAACAAAAGATTAGAAACTCAAAAAGAGATTCACTGAAGTTAATTTATAGTTATAGAATTATAGAGTTTGTCTATTTGTTCCCTTTCTTCATGCAGGACAAGATTGCCCAAGCCAAGAAAAGAGGCTCCAAGAAAAAAATCTCGTGGACGGTGGGATTCCTACAGGAGGGAGAGAATGACATTTCTCCCTTAGCCGTGTGCTTGCCCTGCCCGGGGTGCCCGAGTGGCCGGCTGGTGAGGAAATTTTGGGTACTGCACGGCAAGGGTCCATGACAATTTGGGACTGAAGATGAGCAGAGAAGGGCTTTTGCTTCCTCTCTGGAGAACTCTCGAGGCGGGAGACAGACCTGGAGCTGTGATGTCAGGTAAGGAGGGAGAGTCAGTTGCTGGGAAGATGCGCTTCCCCTCTTGGGCAAGGCAAAGATGCATACGTTTTCTAGGAACCAAAGGGACACCCCCCTCCCAGAAGCTGGGTTAGGTTATCTTGAAAGTCTACTCAACAGAACTGCCAGCTTGTGGGGGAGAAAGTCCCTGGGGAAAGGGCTGTGAAGGGTGAACCACTGAGGGCCGGAGAGGGTGTGTCACAAAAGATCAGCGCATCACTCACATGGAGGAACTTCTTGGGGAGGGAGGTAGAGAGGGCTCAAGGAAACAGGTCCACCCCTCCTTCTGTGCCAGGGTAGGTCGCAGCAGGAGGAAGGAAGCAGCTTATGGCAGACGGAGCCTCACTCGATGGAGACAAGACGAGGCTGCCTTTCATTGCTTGAAAATACCCCAAGGGTTAGGATAGCTCAAAGTGACTGAAAAGCTACAGGACCGCCTGAGCTGTCATCTGGGACTAGGAGAGGAACACTGACAGAGTCAAACCAAAGAATAGCAAGACAATTAAAAACAGAGCCACTTCTCATTTATTGCCAATGAGTTCTGCCCAATCAATGAGATATGCTTATTTGTAGTTTAAAATATGTATACTGTAGGAAACTCTTGAAGCAAATATGTCCAAACATTACCTGTGATTAGCAGACTGCTGATTCTGTATTTAATCTCAGTTGCCTTGCATGTTTCCTATAAAAACGCAGTTTTGTTCAGGTACCCCACTCTGTGAAGTCACGCGGGTCAGGAGCACTGGCTTGTCTAAGCCCACAGTCCTCAGAGGGGCTGGTGCCGTTCCCTAAGTGTGTTCTGGAAAGGTGGAGGCTTTGTGGGGAGGGCCCCTGCCACACGCACCAAATGGAAAGGGTCCAGGAATGCTAAATTTCCAGCAGTGTGGGACGGTCCTTCTTGAGAAAATTGTCCCATGTCCCATGAAAACTTTTTGATGTCCCATGATACTTCATACAGGTTAAAACAAACAAACAAAAAAACAAATACCGTTTCGAAGCCTAGGACTTCGTTGTATTTGACATTAAACTCCAAGTATCTTTTTGCATATTTTTGGTACACTCTGACTTCCCTAGGAACGTAACTGCCATATAAATCAAGGGAAGACTGCACAGTGTTTCGCTTGAAACTTTCTCAAGAGTTCTTCACCATTCTGGAAAATCGTGCTGTTCTGTGGCAATGGCCTTGTGCTGGTTGAGTCATCTCCTGCATCCGTCTGCATTTGTGGCTGTCACAGCCTTGGCATTTCCATGTGTAGCTGCAAGCATCTCATGACTCCATCCCATCCTATAGACTCTGCTGCCTGGGCATTTGCTTATTCAAAAGTATATTCATTTATTATAAGTTACTTTTCATTTCTATTTTACGTTACAGTTAAAGCATACTTTGATGCTTTTTTGAAATGTGTATTTATAGGTAAATTATGTCATCTATGAATTTTGTATCTGGACCAAAGGGGGGTTGTTTTAAGAATAATTGTTTCCAGGAGGGCTGGTTGGGTCTGATGGGTTGAGGTGTACTGCTTGCTTTAAGGTGGTCAGACTGGTCCCTTCCCCTGCTAGTGCCTGGCTCAGGCCTTGACATGCCACGTAATTCTGGCCAGGGGAGATATATGCACTACATCTGTAGAAGGGCTTGGGGGAAAGGTTTCTTTACTCCTAAAAATAGACCCAAGGAAGAACTGGCCTCTTTTCCACCTCTGGGCACTGTCCTATTTTATCAGTTGCCTGACTTTTGTTGCCAGGAGGTTAGAAAGCTTGAGGACCAAGTCCAGACACTGAGACAACAGAGCAGAGGGATGGAGAGGACCTGGTCCTTGGTCATATTGTTGAGCTGCTCAATAACCAGCCCTAGGGCTACCCCCCATTTACATTTAAACCGCGTGTAAATCAGTTGATATGAGGTGGCACTGTGACTGAATGTCATTGTCATTTTTTTAATAGATAGAATTTCTTTCCTCAGACAAACAAACAAACAAACAAACAAAAAACAAAAACAAGCTCCCTTCCAGAGGAAGAAAGTGATAATGCACATGACAGAAAACGAAAACACAACAAAAGTATTTATCATGAAACGTCAGCCTCCTTCTGCCTCCACCAGCCTGCTCGGCTCTTTCCTGGGGGCAACACATTCCCAATTCTGGCATATCCTTCCAGAAATATTCTGTGCATACACAAGCACACTTCATTTTCAAATGTATCACCCTATATTGTAGGTTCTTCCCTTCTTCTTCTTTTTCTTGTCAAATGATTATAGAATTAAGAAAGCAAGTATCTGATATTTCCCTACAAGGAGGCTAATTAGGGAAGTGTTCTTCTTGGCATGGCAAAGTGGAAAACTCCGTGTAAATAATTCCTTGAACCCATTTGACTTGTATGTATTTTCTTATGCTGTCATCTTACTTCCAAAATTTAAGTATGCAATGCCCTTTATAAAAATATAATTCAGGGCTTTTGAGAATATAAAGTTAAGCTTCTTGGCAGAGGGGGAAGGGGGTAATGCAGTGGTTGGGAGCACCAGGCAGCCTGGCACCAACGTCCTCCTGTGGAGGCCTCTAGCCTAACCTGAGGTACCCGAGTTCTGCAGGGGGTGGGTGGTTGTGGGGAAAGCGCTGGGCGAGGAGCTGCTTCACCCTTCAGAGCCTCAGTGTTACCCCTCTGTGGATCTCTCTAGCCTCCTCGCTCTCACCCTCTACCCTCCCATTTTAAAAAAAATCAAGCAACACATTGTGCTTGGCTTACTGCCCTTGCTCTCTGTCCTTCCCTAACCCACCAACTCTCCTGGAACATCTATCTCCGTTTTCTCTCTTGCCAACCATTTCAACCCTCTGTTAGGAGCCTGCCCTGGCCTCCTCTCTGGGGCTCTGGGCAGATGCGGCCAGCCACATGGGTGGGGGGGGGGCGGTCTACAGCTTGGCTGCTGAGGCTGGCTGCCAGAGACTCTATAGACCTGCTTAGAACCCAGGCAGCATTAGTCCGGGAGGGCCCAGGGCCCAGCTGGTGATGGGATAGCGACCCCGGTCTAAGCCAGCCCCCTCCCCTCCAAGTCCCGCGGCTGGAGGAACTGGCATAGTAGCAACCCATGGGTGCAGTGACCGCCTGTGGCAGGATCCCAGGGAAAGGGTGAGGTCCCCGAGAATTCACAGGGCGTTATGGTGCCGGAGAGTGTTCAGCTTTTGTGGTTGTTGTCATTGTTGTGGTGATACACACACACACGAAACACGAAGCTTGCCATCTTGACTATTTTTTTTGTTTGTTTTGTAGTTGATATTTCTTTTTTTAGCACACTATTTTTTTTATTATGTTATGTTAATCACCATACATTATATCATTAGTTTTTGATATAGTGTTCCATGCATGATTCATTGTCTGCGTATAACACCCAGTGCTCCATGCAGTACGTGCCTTCTTTAATACCCATCACCAGGCTAACCCATCTCCCCACCCCCTCCCCTCTAGAACCCTCAGTTTGTTTCTGAGACTCCATAGTCTCTCATGGTTCCTCTCCCCTTCTGAATTCCCCCCCTTCATTTTTCCCTTCCTGCTATCTTCTTCTTCTTCTTCTTTTTTTTTTAACATATAATGCATTATTTGTTTCAGAGGTGCAAGTCTGTGATTCAACAGTCTTACACAATTCACAGCGCTCACCATAGCACATACCCTCCCCAATGTCTATCACCCAGCCACCCCATCCCTCCCACCCCCCACCACTCCAGCAACCCTCTGTTTGTTTCCTGAGATTAAGAATTCCTCATATCAGTGAGATCATATGATACATGTCTTTCTCTGATTGACTTATTTCACTCAGCATAATACCCTCCAGTTCCATCCATGTCGTTGCAAAATGGCAAGATTTCATTCCTTTTGACGGCTGCATAATATTCCATTGTATGTATACACCACATCTTCTTTATCCATTTGTCTGTCGATGGACATCTTGGCTCTTTCCATAGTTTGGCTATTGTGGACATTGCTGCTATAAACATTGGGGTGCACGTACCCCTTTGGATCCCTACATTTTTATCTTTGGGATAAATACCCAGTAGTGCAATTGCTGGGCCATCTTGACTATTTTTGAGTGTACAATTCAGTGGTGTTAAGTACATTCACCTTGTTATGCAACAGATCTCCAGAACTCTTCATCTTGCAACAGTGAAACTCGGGGCCCATTAACTAATAACTCACCATTCAGCATCCCCCAACTGCTGGCAACCACCCTTCTATTTTCTGTTTCTAGGATTTTGACCATTCAAGGTGCCATACGTAAGTGGAATCATATAGTATTTCTCTTCTTGTGTCTACCTTATTTCGCTTAGCACAAATGTCTTCCCTCTTCACCCATGTTGTCACAAATGGCAATCTCTTTCTTTTTTTCTTAAGGCAGAATAATATTCTTTTTTAAAAATTTTTTTATTGTTATGTTAATCACCATACATCACATCATTAGTTTTTGATGTAATGTTCCATGATTCATTGTTTGTGCATAACACCCAGTGCTCCATGCAGAACGTGCCCTCTTTAATACCCATCACCAGGCTAACCCATCCCCCCACCCCCTCCCCTCTAGAACCCTCAGTTTGTTTTTCAGAGTCCATCGTCTCTCATGGTTCGTCTCCCCCTCCGACTTACTCCCCTTCATTCTTCCCCTCAAGGCAGAATAATATTCTATCTATCTATCTATCTATCTATCTATCTATCTATCTATCTATCTATCTTATCTATTTATCTATCATCTATCTATCTCACATTTTCTTTATCCATTTATTCATTGACAGACAGGTTGTTCCTAGATCTTGGCTACTGTAAATAATGCTGCAGTGAGCATGGGAGTGCAGATATCTCTTCAAGGGACTGATTTCATTTCCTTTAAATATATACACAGACAAAGCATTGCTGGATCATGTGGGAGTGTTATTTTTTCATTCTTTGAGGAACCTCCATACTGTTTTCCAGAGTAGCTGCACCAGTTTGCATTCCCACCAACAGTGTGCAAGAGTTCCCTTTTCTCTACATCCTTGCCAACCCTTGTTATCTCTTGTCTTTTTGATAGTAGACATCCTAACAGGTGTGAGGTGATATCTCCTTGTGGTTTGGATTTGCATGTCCCTGATGATTAATGATATTGATCATCTTTTCATGTACCTGTTGGCCACCTGTCTGTCTCCTTTGGAAAAATGCCTTTTCAGTCTCTCTGCCAATTTCTTAATCAGATTGTTTATATTTTTTATATTTAATTGTATGTGTTTTTTATATATTTTGGATATTAACACTTTATCAGATACATGCTTTACAAATATTTTCCCCTAAACTGTAGGTTATCTTTTCATTTTGTTGATTGTTTCCTTTGCTGTGCAGAAGTTTTTTTTAATTCTTTTTTTTTTTTAGATTTTATTTATTTGTTTGAGAAAGAGAGAGAGTGTGGGAGAGAGCACAAGCAGGGGGAGCTGCAGAGGAAGAGGGAGAAGCAGGCAAGGAGCCCAACTGAGCAAGGAGCCCAACTCGGGGCTCAGTTCCAGGACCCTGGGATCATGACCTTAGCTGAAGGCAGACGCTTAACCGACTGAGCCACCACGGCATCCCTGTGCAGAAACTTTTAAGTTTGATGCCGTTCTGCTTGTCTGTTTTTGTTTTTGTTTGCCTCTGCTTTATTTATTTATTTATTTATTTTTAAAGATTTTTTTATTTATTTGATAGAGAGAGACACAGTGAGAGAGGGAACACAAGCAGGGGGAGTGGAAGAGGGAGAAACAGGCTTCCTGAGGAGCAGGGAGCTCGATGTGGGGCTCGATCCCAGGACCCCGGGATCATGACCTGAGCTGAAGGCAGATGCTTAATGACTGAGCCCACCCAGGCACCCCTATTTTTTTTTAAGTAGGCTCCATGCCCAGTGTAGAACCCAATGCAGGGCTTGAACTCATGACCCTGAGATCAAAACCTGAGCTGAGATCAAGAGTCGGGTGCTTAACCGACTGAGCCACCCAGGTACTCCTTGCCTCTGCTTTTTGTGTCATAGCCAAGAAATCACTGCCAAACCCAGTCTCCTGGAACTTTTCTTCTGTGTTTTCTCCTATGAGTTTTATAGTTTTTGGCATAATATTTAGGTCTTTAATCCAGTTTGAGTTAATTTTTGTATAGGTATGGGTAAAGGTCCAACTTCATTCTTTTGCCTGTGGATATCCAGTTTCCCCAGCACCTTTAGTTAAAGAGACTGTCTTTCATTGTCTGGTCTTGGCACCCTTGTTGAAGATGATCTGACCATATAGGGCAAGGGCCTATTTCTGGGCTTTCTATTCGGTTCCATTGGTACATACGTCTGTCTTGATGCCAGTACCACGCCATCTTGATTACTGTTGCTTTGCGGTAGGAAGTATGAGGTCTCCAGGGCTGTTTTCACTATTTGGTGTCTCTTTAGATTCCATATGAATTCTAGGATTTTTAAAAATTTCTATAAAAAATGCCATTGGAATTTTGGTAGGGATCACACCGAATCTGTAGATCACTTTGGTTGTTTGAGCCTTTTATAATATTGATATTATAATCTAACATTAATATTCATGCTAATATTAATACTAATCCTAAGTAATATTAAGTCTTCTAATCCAGGAGAGGGTGTTCAGCTTTTCAATCTCATCTCTCAAGGGTGGTGTGATGGGTGGTATTGTGGGTTGCTGCTCCCCCCGCATGGGTGCCCATGGTGCTGTGTTTTTGCTCTAAAGCAGTCTTGGAGGGAGTGGGCAACCCAGCTGGTGGGACCGGGAGGGTATCACAGTGCTTCCTGTGACCTCCAAATGGACCAAAAATGGGGCTGAGGGTGGGTGTGGGATTCTATTTTACTCTAGTCCTGTGGAGTACCAGGGAACTGCCCCAACAAAGGATGCCTATCTCCCTACAGTAGGCTTACCTGTCCTGCTTCAAGGTGCTCCTATGATCCAGGAGCTGGTGGGGAGTAAGAATAGGACCCTATGTATGGGTGCCCCCTCTCCACTGCCCAGCAGTGTCCCCAGCACAGAACGGAGTGCCTGCTGCATGGGAGGTGCTCAGAATGATTTTGCTGACTGGCTGGGGATGGGAGCCTGCTGCCGGGAGTAGAAAGTTTGGTGGTGTGCTGACCCACAGACCCTCCTCACCCCCTGCCAAAGTGGGAAAGTCAGACGTTGGTCCCATCCTGGCAGGCAGAGCCACCTGATCCAACTTTTCTCAGGCCTGGAGAATGCTCATAAATCATGTGAGCAGGTTACCTGCTGCCTCAGCCCTCCCATCCTCCAGCACTTGCCCTGGCAGCCTCGAGTCGAGGAATGGCCTTGCTCAGTTTCCTTCCCAGAACAGTGGCTCAGCCTTTTCTGGGTGCATTCCTGCCCCAGCAGAGAGCTGGGCAGGCCAGTGGGTCCCTTGCAGAGGAGCAGACAAAGAGAAAGAAAGATGAAAGTCAGGTGTGGTCAGGGTCTGAAGAGATATATCTGGGTGATGGTGGCCGGAGACTGGACTTAAGGGATGTCAAAGGCCAAGGTCAGAGATCATACCACTGAGCGAGCACAGTTCCCAGAGAGACAAGAGCTGGACCCAACAAATGAAGGGGTGATGAGGTGGAGGGCCCAGAGGCTAGCAGACAGGGAGGCCCCAGTGGGGGCAGCCTCAGAGAGAGCAGAGGCCCCAAAGCAGAATCAAGTGTGGGGGTCACTGCTGAGCAGCCCTCTCACTGGATGGGCCAGAAGGAATATCAGCGGCTTAGGGGAGAGTGAAGCTGGCATTTGTGTGAGGAGTGGTTGGGGGCTGATGGTGGCTCAAAGAGATGAGGAGATGGGCAGCCCCATAACGGCAGCAGGAATTTGGAAGAAGGGAAGGGTGGAGATCCTGCCACTTGGCGTGTGGAGTCCAATAATCCAGTGGGCTTAGGAAACCTCTGTTCTAGGTGGGGCAGATGGAGGCATACTGTGGGTGGCAGGTGGGGGCTAGGAGGCACGGAAGGGTCGTCTCCGCATCTGAGAAAGTCTGAGCAGTCTAGATCCCGATGCGTGACTCTCCCTTATACTCCGCTATGAGGTGAGCAATCGCGATGCACCAGGTATTTAGATGTCCAGAGAGATAGGTGGGTACCATCACTCATCTTTGTGTGCAGGGGTTACAAGAGATGGCTGGGGGCCTGGAACATCTTGTCATATCACAAAACAAGGACATTTTCAAACACGACTGGACCCTGTCCCAAGGGGCTCAGAAGCCAGCTCTATCTTGGAGCTCCCCTGGCCAGAGATGGGATTAATTTGAACATAATTAATCCTAATAACTACAATAAATTGAAAACCACCAGATATAGTTAAATCCACATGTTCAAGATGACACTTCTCAAGTGCCCGGGTGAATCAGGCATTTGAGCGTCTACCTTCGGTTCAGGTCATGATCCCAGGGTCCGGGGTTCGAGTCTTATGTTGGGCTCCCTGCTCCGCAGGGAGTCTGCTTCCACGTTTGCCTCTCCTCCCACTCGTTCTCTCAATCTCTCTCTCTCTCTCCCTGTCAAATAAATAAATAAAATCTTTTATAAAAAAGAAATTAAAAAAACCCAAAAACCAAACCATACCAAAAAAAAAATGATATTTCACCAAACTCCCAAGAAACCCAGATCTATTTGATCTCTGCGGAGGATGCCAGTAAATGAATACATTGTATTGAAAACTGGTAAATAAAGGGAGAGAATGAACCATCCTGCCTCTCCCGCATAAATCATAGCCCCTGGTGACCAAATACTGGACTTGAGAAAGGGAGGAAGAGATGGCAGAATTGGAACATCACCATATTGCAACCTCTGGTGAATTAGGGAACTAAGCACTAAGCATCAACCACTGCTATCACCACAGTTCGGAACAACGTGCCTTCCTGCGGGAGAACACCACGCCACCTTTGAAGGAGTCTTGCCAAGGATTCCAACCCTAACCTGATTAAGATTCAACTGCTAATTTACAGAAATACAGAAGACAGAGGCATGAGTAATCTTCAGCAGGGGGTTGCCATCAACAAAAATCCAGACTGTGAGAAATTTAAGAGGAAAATCAATTCAGTATTTTCAGCAGATAAATCACAGCACTGAGAAAGGGAGAGAGATGGAATTGAGAGTTGGGGGAACCCACAGACTAAAAGAAGCTTAAAAAATATAGATCCAGCAGCCATGCATGGATCTAATTTCTATTTTGATTCAAACACACTGAGATGATAATAGGGCATTTGTGAGACAATTGGGAATTTGAACAGTGACTAAATATTTGATGACATTTAGTAATTACGGTTAATTTTTTAAGGCAAGATAATGGTATCCTGGCTATATTTTTTTAAAAAGTTTTTATCTTTTAGGAAATGCTCCTGAAGTATTCATGAATGAAATAATACAAAGTCTGCGATTTACTTCAAAATAATACAGGAGGAGTAAAGTGGGTGCCCACGTATGTGAAACAAAATTGGCCATGAGCTGATCATCGTTGAAGCTGAGTGAAGGGTACAGGAGGTTTTATTATATTGTTCCATTTTTATATACATTTGAATTTTTTTCCTTTAGGAAAGTTAAGAAATTTAAAAAGCGTGAGCTTGGGAACCAAACTCATGCCCTGGTTCATCTCCTGCTTCTGCCATACTAATCATGTGACTTTGAGCAAGTTTCTTAACCTTTCTGAACTTGGGTTTTCTCATCTATAAGATGGGGATGTGTTATTGGTGAAAATTCAGTAAGTTAATATTTAGAAAGCATGTGGACGTGTATGGAACATAGCCGGCACTTGACCAATGTTAACCGTATTGTTGTTATTTTGTTTCTCTGGGAGCTTTCAGTGGAGACTTATTTGAACACTCAATGCCCCAGCCTTACTTAATTGTGTCATGGGGTATGGGAAGCTGGCGGCGGCATCCCGGCTTAGGTCACTGTGTCAGAGGAAAGCACCCCCTCCTTTTACCACGTGGTCTTGTCAGCAGGGAATCATGGTGGGGGGCGGGGAAAGAAGAGTCAACTACAGCTTGGGGTGACCAGGCCCAGCTGCCCCTTCTCAGCAGGAGCCTCCCCTCTACCAATCAGCAGAATCCATTCCTCTTTCTTGCACCACAGTGGGCCTGTGTACGCTCTGTGTTTGCATCATCGCGCCGCGTGTCTCCAACTGACCGGGAGCTCCTTGAGGCAGGGGCCAAATGTTCTCTGTGGTCCCGCGCCTACTGCCCCGTGAAAAGTGCTTCCTTGCAGCTGTGCTCAAGTCTTCAGGGGAGCAGAGGAGGCGACCCTAGGGACTGATGGTTGCGGGGGTGGGCGGTGGGGGCAGCGTGGGGAAGACACCGAGGAACGCTCTGCTCAGAAGGAAGAGCGTGAGCCGGGCGGCTCCTGTGGCTGGACGGCAGTGGGTGAGGAGGTGTCTCGCATGGAGGGGAGGAGAGGGGGCCACGCTCTGGGAGATGGCACCAGGCTCTGAGCCACCGGCCCAGGCAAACCACAGCGCAGGATGGGCAGCAGGCTCAGACTCACAGGCAGCTGGGCAGCCAGGACTGCAGGGCTCTCTGAACGCCCTGGGGAGATGCTTGCTCCACGAACTCCATGCAGCTGTACTCACAACAGGGCTGTGCTCCTGGAAGGGGACCCCAACCCCGTGGCTCTCCCCTTTTTGTAGGATGATTTGTATCGAGACCCAGGAGGTCAGTTGGGACCACATGCTGGGGTGGGGGCACCTTCAGTCCTTGCTGGGTGACCCAAAGAGCCTTTAGGGTCATCAGTAGCTAACCCTGTCCTCTGCCCTCACATGGAGGCCCCTGAGGTCCATCCCTAGCAGTTGGCACTTAACCTGAGAGGCACCATTTTAAGCACAAGTGTGGCAGGGTCAGATTCCCTTTTTGTAAAGTCATTCTGGCAGATGGGAGAGGAGAGTCAGTGAGTGAGGGTGTGGACAGAAGAGTTGACCCCTGTGTGTGGAGAGGGAAGAGTGCAAAGGCCCTGGGGACAGCGAAATCAAGCGGTCACAGGGGGAGAGCTTCCTCCCACTGATCCTTCATACCAAGATCTGGGGATAGGCAGACAGCATTAGGCGGTGGGACTTGCCCAATCACACCAGAAGTGGGACTCCTAAATAGAAGCTGAGGACAGAGGGCTACCGAGTGCTCTGCTCTACACAGAGCAGAAAACCAGAAAACTGGGTGGCTCAGTCAATTAAGTGTCCGACTCTTGATTTCAGCTCAGGTCACGATCTCAGGGTCATGAGATCGAGCCCCGCATTGGGCTCTGCGCTTAGCAGTCTCTGCTTCTTTCCTTCTCCCTCTGCCCCACCCTGTGCTCTCTCTCTCTCAAATAAATAAATCTTGAAACAAAAACAAAACAATAGGGGAGCCAGAACTGCTCCAGGGTTTACTAACAAGGTGATAAACTAGTCCAACAGACTCTCCCAGAGTCTGCAAGCAGAGCTGGAGCTAGAGACAGGACAGGGGGTGAGTGGCTGGCCTGGGGACAAAGTATGGCAGCTGTCCCTGCTCTCCTCCTACCACAGGGAAGTGGGTCCTGGCCTCTCTGAAGCCAAGAAGGGACCCAGGAGAAGGCCTCTCAGCCAGTGGGGTGCCTGCAAGCAGGGCAGGTTGGCACCTCATTCCTGGTGGGAGACAGGCGGGTGGAAAGGAGCTGGCTGAGGGGTGGCCTGACCAGGTGCTGTGGAAGGAGTAGGCTGGGGTCCCCTCTGGGATGGAGTGGCAGAAGGGGGGCCACGGAAGGGATCACTCATGTTAGAGGACGCTGCAGCCCTGCAGCTCTGAGAAAACCTATCAAAGGATCTGCTCATGCCCCAGAGAGTGGCATTAGGGCATCAGCCACACAGATGGGCTCACCCTATGGGCAGTACCTGGTCAGGAGGTGACAGTCATTCCTCTGCCTACCCCCTCCTCCCAGCCCAACCCCCTGAGAGAGAAAGGAACTTAGCAGAGGGGAGGTCAGGGAAGGACAGGCAGATCCCATGTCCCCACCTTGCTGCAGAGCCCAGAGGCCTGGCCTGGCCAACAGTAGAGGAAACAAGTGATTGATTGGAGATGAGAGTAAAGTTACAAAGAGGACTGGGCTGGACACTGGACACTGGCCTCAAATGACCTTCAGGGACAGCGCCCAGGTGACAAGAGACAGGGAGGGAGAAAATAGGGCCAGTTTATGCTTTAGTGCAGTGTAGTCTGTTCAATAAACTAGCTCTGGGTATCATCTCCTTCATTTTGTAGACAAGGCAACAGAGCACAGGGCCACACAGACACCTCCCTGAGCTCACACATCCAGTGAGTGATGCCGTAGGCTCTGAGAGGGTCCCACCGACCCTCACCTCCCGTTCTCACTTATGCCTGGGTCTCTTCCCAGAGCTGGCCTGTGTGGCTGACAAAGTATGGCAGAAGTGACAGGGTGTGACCTCCCAGGCTAGGTCAGGACAGGTCTTGCTGCTTCCATCTTGTCCTCTTGCATCACCTGCTCTGGGGGAAGCCATTACCATGCCCTAAGTTCTCTCAAACAGCCCGCGGTGAGGAAACAAGACCCCTTCCCAAGCCTACAGCCAGCACCCGGTTGCCAGCCATATCACATAGATATGCAATGTTTTTGACTTGAGTATAGTTGGCACACAATGTTACATTAGTTTCAGGTGCACAACATAGTGATTCAACTTCTCTAGACATTACGCTGTGCTCACCAGGAGCGTAGCTACCATCTGTCACCATACAAGGCTATTACAATACCATTGATTATATTCCCTATGCTTGCCTTTTATTCCCATGACTTATTCATTTCATAACCAGACACAAAAGTAAACCCAAAATGGATTAAAGACCTAAATGTGAGACCTGAAACTGTAAAAATTCTAGAAGAGAGCACAGGCGGTAATTTCTCCGACATCGGCCATAGCAACATTTTTCTGGATGTGTCTCCCGAGGCAAGGGAAACAAAAGCAAAAATAAACTATTGGGGCTACATCAAAATAAAAAGCTTTTGCACAGGGAAAGGAACCATCCACAAAACAAAAAGGCAACTTACGGAATGGGAGAAGATGTTTGCAAATGACATATCTGATAAAGGGTTGGTATCCAATACCAATACATACAACTCAACACCAAAAACTCCCAAACAATCTGATTAAAAAATGGGCAGAAGAACTGAATAGATGTTTTCCCAAAGAAGATGTCCAGATGGCCAACAGGCACATGAAAAGATGCTCAACATCACTAATCATCAGAGTAATATAAATCAAAACCACAATGAGGTATCACCTCACACCTGTCAGAATGGCTAAAATCAACAACACAAGAAACATCAGGTGTTGGCGAGGATGTGGAGAAAGGGGAATCCTCGTGCACTGTTAGTGGGAATGCAAACTGGTGCAGCCACTGTGGAAAACAGTACAGAGGATCCTCAAACAATTAAAAATAGAATTACAATATGATCCAACAATTCCACTACTGGGTATTGACCCAAAGAAAACAAAAACACTAATTCAAAAAAGATATACACACCACTATGTTTATTGTGGTATTACTTACAATAGCCAAGATTTGGAAGCAGCCTAAGTGTCTATAGATAGATGAGTAGATAAGGAAGATGTGGTATATTGTATACACAATGGAATATTATGCAGCCATAAAAAAGGACAAGATCTTGCCATTTGAGACAACATAGATGGATCTAGAGGGTATTATGCTAAATGAAATAAGTCTATACGTTTTTTTTTAAGATTTTATTTATTTATTTGAGAGAGAGAGAGAGAGAGACAGCACGAGAGGGGAGAGGGTCAGAGGGAGAAGCAGGCTCCCCGCTGAGCCGGGAGCCTGATGTGGGACTCGATCCCAGGACTCCGGGATCATGACCCGAGCCGAAGGCAGTTGCTTAACCAACTGAGCCACCCAGGCGCCCCTAAGTCTATACGTTTTTTAACTGAAATGAGAAAATCCTTTCTAGCTTATTGGAATGCATGCAGTTTCACACGCTCAGGTGGGTCCATTCACCAAATAAACCTCCCAATGTAAGCACAAACTTAGAAAGAGATCTGCAGAGTCACCAAGGACTGGCCAAGGTACTGATCAGGAGAGCGCACGTGAACAAAAAGAAGGTGGCAGAGCTGAGTATGATAATAGTACTTTTACTGAGTACTATTCATGAGTAAAATGAAAACATTTTCTTGAAAAGATTTATCAACATATGTTCCTCTTTAATGTGTAATTTTGCATGTGCTTTTAATGTATCTATGTGTTTATTAATGATCTAGTTCCTATATAGAAAAATAATTAAGTATGCATATCTTGGGGTGACTGGAAACGTGCATAATCATGAAAGGCGGGGTCTCATGACATCACTCTGCCTCCCTGGAAAAAGGCGGAAGCACAAGGCCACCACCATCCCAAAGAGAAGCACTTCAAGGGTGGAGGTGGGTACCTGGAATCCTGCAGAGCACAGCTTCCCACCCAGTGCCCCAGTGGTGCTGATAGACCCTGAAGGGTGGGATGTTGGTCCCCCGTGACCTTGGAGGAGGAGCTGGGGCAGGTCACCTCCAGGAGAGAGCAGCCTCGTCATTTGATCCTGGTGTGCCATGATGAACGACAGGTGGGTGTGCCATCCGGAGAACTTGAGAGTCTGGATGTGTGCACTGGGCTTGCTTTACCTGCAAGTCTGATGACCTTGGTGGAAGCCACTGCCATGTGTGTCACTTGGTGGGCTGAGGCCAGAGCAGGAGGCAAAGAGGAGACCAGCCGCGACCCTCTGTGGGTCTGAGGTGAGCGTCAGGTTGGGGAGGCAGCAGGTAAGGGCTGGGCTGGGGATGGCGGAAGGCAGCCCACCAGGAGCCTCACAGAGGGCCCTTGTCTCCAGTCTAACAGGAGTAAAACATCAGTCACAGATTTAGATGTCCAACCTCCCAGAGATGGCTGGACACTTAGCGGGGTCAATTTCTCATAATTGTGTACAAGGTTGCAAAGAACTGCTTTAATAAATGTGGCTTTAAAACATTTTAACCTTTTTTAATATAATTATTTGCTGGCCTTCTTACTATGCAATCCTTTGCCCTCCCCTTTTTTCCTTTGCCTCTTTTCTTGAACCTTCCTCCCCTTCTCCCCTCTCTTACGGGTGGGATTTGCCATGTCCTAGCTGTGCAGCTCTTAGGTGAGTCAACCGATCTTCCCAGATCTTGTTTTATTTCTATCTTTAAAAATAACAAAAATATAGTCAGAGCTTGGAGGATTTTTTAGGGCAATGAAAATATTTTGTATGATACTATAACAATGGATACAGGTCATTAAACATCTGTCCAAACCCATAGAATGTATGACACCAACAGTAAACCCTGATGTAAACTCTAGACTTTGGGTGACAATGATGTGTCAATGCAGGTTCATTGACTGTAACAAATGTACCACTCTGGTGGGGGGTGTTGATAACGGGGGAGGCTGTGCATGTGTGGAGACAGGGAACGTATGAGAAATCTCTGTACCTTCCTCTCAATTTTGCTGTGAACTTAAAACTGCTCTATCAGATGAAGTCTTTAAAAATAAGCAAGAAAAATAATATCAGCCCTAAGTATCTCCACAGCTTTATTTACAAAAGTTGAATTTTAGAAGTAAGCCCCAAATCTATCAATAGAAGGTTACATAAATTAAGTGGTAAATATAAATAAAACATGTATAAACCAATTTATATGCTGGAGTACTGTGCATTTGGCTAAAACAATAAGGGTGGAAAGATGCGTACGTGATGGTGTGCATAACCGGGAGTGAGCACGTAAGTTGCCAAACCATATGCACAGTACCATCCCACTTTTAAAAATAATCATTGCCCTGAATATTAATGCACTGAAAAAGGATACACAGTATGGGGCTCTTGGATGGTGCAGTCAATTAAGCCTCTGTCTCTTGGCTTCAGCTCAGGCTCAGGTGGTGAGCTCAGGGTCAAGAGATCGAGCCCTGCGCCAGGCTCTGTACTCAGTGGGGAGTCTGCTGGAGATTCTCTCTCCCTCTGCCCCTCCCCCTGCTCACACACATACACACGCCCTCTCTCTCTCTCTCTCTCTCTCTCTAAAATAAATAAATAAATCTTAAAAAAACAAAAGGATACACAATAAAAGGACAAATTGTTAATGATATAATCCCCTGGGGACTGAGGGGGAGAAATATTTGGTTTTTTTTTTTTTTTTTTTTTTTTTTACTCCATACTCTTACTTAAATGTTTTTAAACCAACATGTGATAGAAATAATTTTTGGAAGGAAAAAAAAACCCTGTTTGTCCTTTTCCCAAAGTGCTGAAAATCTGGTGATAGGCTATACGTGAAAGTTCTTGGCATAGTATATACCATTTATATTATACATAAATATGGTAGAATAGTTTCCATTTTCTCTTTTTCATTTTTCATAGTTTTTAATTCTACCCCCCTACCATTATTTCTGTCTGCCTCTGAGCCCCCTGCGACTTCTTGTCTCCTTCCCCTAGAGTTCCCGTTACCCTTTCCAGCCTGTCTTTTCTCGTAGATAAGATGTGACACAGATGACAGTTTGGAGAAGAACGAGTCTTAGACCCATTGCAGTTCTCAGCTCCCCGTCCCCCCACCTTCACTTCTGCCTGGAGGATGCAGCTGGAAGACACAAACTCAGATTCCCGGTGGATGCCCTGCGCACCCCTCGCCACCCCCGGGGCCACATCGGCAGGTCTCTGGATGCTGCCAGCCTGCGGTGCACATACTCCAGAGCCTTCTGCTGGCCCAGACGCCCAGGACCAGAGCCCCCTGGCTCCGTGCAGCTGCCACAGCGAGCCCGCTTCCCCAGAGCAGGGCAGGAGCAGTGCCTGGCATGGCCAATGCGGCCGAAGCCCTCCGGATTTGCTATGTGGCGTTGCGCTCAGAGCTGACAGATGGAGTCATATGGGCAAACTAATTATATTTTTTAGTTTTTTTTCCTGGGCATTTGTGAGTCTGCAGGAGCTTAATTTATGTATTAATTACACCTCAGAGCTAAATGAGGGGGCTGGAGTGCCTCCGACAGCCTTTGCATTCATTAGGAAACATTGCACACACGTTTGGCTTGGTTTGGAAACAGCTGCTAAAGCTTCCTTCTGGGGGAGCTTGGGGGCTCTTGGGGGAGCAGAACTCTCTGGGCAGCACAGGTGGGTGGCCCAGGTGGAGAAGTTTTAGGCCGAGCTTCCATTCAGCTTTGTGGAACCATCTGATTAACCTTGCTCCCCTCCCCGCTGCACCTTCTCCACTGAAGGGAGACAGCTCCTCACTGCACCCCTTGGCCCAGCTCCCTCGGCTGCTGCATGGGTTCCTCTGATTGAGTTTGGGGTTCTTGTGTCGCACTGAGACACTGTCTCTCTGTTGTGGCCCCCGGTAGTGAGGCTATAGACCTGTTGATAGAAGCTGGGGCTTCTGGAAGGGAGCTCTTCCCCATAGGGTTCCCTGCCAGTGAGCCATATATGTAAGGATGGGCCTCAGGTAGTGAGAGGAGAAGGGGCTGGCTTTCTCTTCTGGAGTCTGTACTTGGTGGCATCTGGTAGACTTGGTGTGGGGGCTCAGTCAGTGCCCAGGGGTGGTGCTGGGTGAGGGTCTTTGCAGTGGCCAAGAAGGTGGTAGGAAGCAAGCCACATTTTTGTAGCTGGATTATAAGGGTTCAGGTTTCCTTAAGGCCCCTTTCTAGGCCCCCAGTTCTTTCTCAGATCTTACTGCAAGCTCCCTGGGTTGCTGTCTCATGTTATGGGGTGGAGATTTGGGGAAAATGTCCTGAACCCACTCTTTGACCAGTTTTCATGGAGAAAGCAGCACTGAAGTCCTCATGGGGCAGGGTTGGGGTTTGTTGATATCAAGGTAACCAACCAAGGAAAGGATGGAAGGCCTTGGGATGGGGGCATCTCCCACCTCTGAGCCGCTCACAGGGCCAACCTTGGAGGGTCTACATCTGGAGGAAGCATTTCTTTTTTATTTTAAGAAAAAATTTTTTATTAACATACAATGTATTATTTTTTCAGAGGT
The DNA here is from genome assembly GCF_009762305.2 of Zalophus californianus. Lineage (NCBI taxonomy): Eukaryota > Metazoa > Chordata > Mammalia > Carnivora > Otariidae > Zalophus > Zalophus californianus. Next base: position 94,562,455 of record NC_045597.1, read on the forward strand.
ACAGGTCTGTGATTCATCAGTCTTACACAATTCACAGAGCTCACCATAGCACATACCCTCCCCAATGTCTATCACCCAGCCACCCCATCCCTCCCAACCCCCACCACTCCAGCAACCCTCAGTTTGTTTCCTGAGATTAAGAGTCTCTTATGGTTTGTCTCCCTCTCCGGTTTAGTCTTGTTTCATTTTTCCTTTTCTTCCCCTATGATCCTCTGTCTTGTTTCGCAAATTCCTCATATCAGTGAGATCATCTGATTCTTGTCTTTCTCTGATTGACTTATTTCACTTAGCATAATACCATGTAGTTCCATCCACGTTGTTGCAAATGGCAAGATTTCATTTTTGATGGCTGTGTAATATTCCATTGTGTGTGTGTGTGTGTGTGTGTGTGTGTGTGTGTGTGTGTGTGTGTGTACACACCACATCTTCTTTATCCATTCATATGTCGATGGACATCTGGACTCTTTCCATAGTTTGGCTATTGTGGACATTGCTGCTATAAACATTGGGGTACAGGTGCCCCTTTGGATCCCTACATTTGTATCTTTGGGGTAAATACCCAGTAGTGCAATTGCTGGATCGTATTGTAGCTCTATTTTCAACTTTCTGAGGAACCGCCATACTGTTTTCCAGAGTGGCTGCACCAGCCTTCATTCCCACCAACAGCGTAAGACAGTTCCCCTCTCTCCACATCCCTGCCAACATCTGTCGTTTTGGAGGAAGCATTTCTTAAAAGGGCTCAAGAAAGGCCCCAAGCCTCTCTAGTGCCGACAGGCTCACGGGCCCTGAACACGCAGCTACAGGGTCTAACTGGAGTGTCCTGCCTCTGGCCTGAGGGTGGGCCTGCCCATCTGCACCCACCTGCGGTCCCTTTCACACTGCCTGGCTCTTTCACGAGTCATTACGGGGCCAGCCTGCTTTACGCAGCATGCGTGCGCTTGCGGGAGGGGAAGACTTCCGATATTCGTGAGTACCTTATGAAGAGGAAGGCGCATGTTTATGACGCATCCACTCTGACGTGACCTCTCTGAGGACAAGAACTTTTGTCTGCCTTGTTCGGTGTATTCCAAGAACCTAGAAAAACACCAGGCACAGGGCCGATGGTCATTACCTGAGCACCTAGGATGTGCTGTTAGGAAAGTTGGCGACAGCTGCTCCCCCATCATCTTTTGGGCAAAACAGACCAAATAGGAGGCAGCTGAGTCTTAGAGAGGCTCCAGCACCTGCCAAAGTCACATTGCCAGTCAGAGGCCAGGCCAGGAATCATGGCCAGGAATGATTCTAATGACAGCCTAATTTTCCTGCTCTAACCTGTTGTCCTAGCTCAGGCTAGAATAACAAAACACCACAAACTGGGTGTTGCTTATAAGCAACGAAATGTATTTCTCACAGCTTTAGAGATGGCAAGGTCAAGGTGCTGGCAGATCGGGTGCCTGGCAAGAGCTCTTCTGGGTTGTAAATGGCCAATTTCTCCTTGGATCCTCACGTGGCAGAGAGTGTGGAGGAAGCAAGCTCTCCTGGGACTCTTCTAAGGGTTTGCTCATTCCATTCCTGGGGATCCACCCTCATGACCTCGCCCAAGCCTAGTCACCTCCCAAAGGCTCCACCTCCTAATCCCATCGTGCTGGGGTAGCGGACCGACACATGAATTTGGGGGGACACATTCAGTTCACAACACCTGCCCATGTTATTTAGACCCTGACACCGTCGTGTTCCTGGTGGCAGCCTCCAACGAGCTAAACTAATTGACAAACAATCTGCTTTGCCCAATGCTGTGGGGTGATGCTCAGATTTTCTGTGCCCTTAAGATGACCCAACGCATGGAAATTCCTGTTAGTGGAACTCCATCACCTCAGTGAAGGTTTTGGTTCTTGCATTTATCAGGAGAAGGCCGTGGAAGGTTCGGGATAAGGGGTTAGCCATCCATGGGGCCACTGACAGGCCGAAGGCTCATGAGGCGTTCAGCCTTGTGGAATTGCCCCCTGCAAGCTCACCCTGAGGAGGGGCTCAGAGGCTTGTGGCCTTCCTTCCTGCTTACCCCATCCAGCATGCTTGCTCCCCCTGCCATGATGGTCTGGGCAGGAAGCTTGTGGGGGGTCTGAGAGGGGGTGGGGAGGGTAGGAGCCTCCTCAGGAGGCAAGCGAGAGCCCTCTCACAGTGAGACCTGTCGTGTTCACCCCGTCATCAATCCCCCCTTCATCCACCCAGTCAGGGGCAACATGTCAGGTGGGGCAAAAGCCCAGGCGGGGCTCGTGATCTATAACCGCATCCAGGAATCAGGCACCCATCAGCGTCCACCTGAGGCAGAGAGAAGAAGGTGCTGGCTTTTGGCCTCTCCACTGGGGCCTAGACACAGCCATCCTGATGCCTTGCCCGCAAGGATCCTCGGCTTGGAGGCACCTGCTTCCTCCTGTCTCCTCTCTGGAACCTCAGGCCCTGACATCAGCCCTCTCAAGAGAGGATGGATGGGAGTCTGCCTGATCGTTCTGGGATGTGTGCTGCCTGCCAGAGAGGTGGCCATTGTGTTTGACAGATAGCGCTCTGGATCCAGGCTGTCCAGATGCATTTGTCTCATCCCCCCGAATCCAGCCAGCCTGGGAGACAAGCCTAACCCTTCCTGACAGAATCAGTTCAGCCTTGTCCTCTGAACAGGGCCCAGGGTGGGCAGGGGGCTGGCTGGGGCTGGCTGGACTCTCTGACCCCTGGGGCCTGCGGGCCAAGGGAGGACACAGGGAGCCCCAGTGGACCCAGCAGAATGGGATCCAGCCCGGGGGACAGAGCTAGAACTGGGAGAGGGAGAGAGGGGTCCCTGCCTCTGTGGCTTCTCCCGACCCCAAGGCAAAATTAGGGGGTGGTTGGGGGAGGGGCCTGCTTTGTTTTCTTCCACCCTCATCCCAATCCCTATTCTGGGGAAAAACTCATGGTTTTTGGACTCAGACTAGCCTGAGTTTGAATCCGGGGAGTAAGAGTCTGGAGGAGAGGGGTTGTCTGGAATTTGAGAGCATTCATGTGGACTCTCCACTGCAAGTCTGACCTGCCCACCAATAGGCCTGCCTTCGGGCAGAATACGGTCCCTTCAGCATCTAGATGACACTCTGTGGTGTCCTGTTGCCCATGCTGGAAAGCCCACCTTTTGTGGCTTGCCCCCTGTGCTTAAGCTTTGCTGTCTCTCCAGCCTCGTTAAGAAATGGCAAATTCTCAATATTTGTGAAAGCTCATCTTTTCTGGGCAGGAAACACAGGCTGTGGATGTCACTTGGGGGTGGGGTGGGGTTGGGTGAACGGGGGTCGGGGCTGAAGGTAGGGGAGGAGTCCTGCAGCTGCCGACGAGGCTGTTGGGAAGGGAAGGCAGGCTTGTGCCCAGCATTGGGTCAGCCCATCTCATTTCTAGACAGCTGAAAGGGGGATAAAGGACCATGGAAGAACCAGATGTCAGACTGCAGGGCCCGGCAGCTGAGATGCGAACAGAATCCCTGTCAGGAGCCAGGGCCAGCTATTTCTCCTGCCCCCCAGCCTCACAGGGGCCAGGGACAGACCGGATTGCCGGGCGAGGGCTGGGGTTCCGTCTGTCATTCAGTGGAGGAACGGACGCCCTGCTGGGGGTGCCCCAGAGCCTGACACACTTCTGAGGGCTTCAAGAGAGGCAGGAAGAAGCCAGGGGCCTGCCATATTCTTGGGGGTCAGAAGACAGAGGAGATATAGACTCTTGATCTTAAAGTATTTAATGTTCCCTTCACCACGCAGCAAGCAGCAAGCCGTGAACGCGCATGTGCGATCTCGTGTTGCGCTCCTACCTGCAAGGGAGCAGAGCCTGAGACCAGAGCTCAAGTGCCAGGTTCATTTGGGAGGTGAGGCTAGGAGACACCAGGGACGGGAGAGTGGAGAAGCAGATGGGGCTGAGCTGGGAGAGGTGGGTCACATGTGTCTCGGAGTTGTCCCTCTAGAAGGAGTGCTTATACACCAGCTACCCCCGTCTGCTGGCTTCGGGCTGCTCCGATTCCAGGCTTCTTCTCTCCTCCCGGGTAAAGGGGCAGAGTGGGTTTGGCAGTCACTCAGCGATTTCCGCACCTTGGGCACGGAGATGCAGGTGCTGGAAGTTGGAAGGGTGGTCCGCATGCACAGAGGTGGCATACTCTTAGTCCCATGGTCCAGATGATGAAACTGAGGCTCACAGAGGTCTCTTGTCCAGGGTCCCCCGGCTGGTGACAGCTGTGCTGGGATCTGACTCTTTCTGAGGCCCCAATCTTACCATGTGTCAAGTGGAGCTCGTGATACTAAGGGTCATAGCCCTGAGGGCTGTGCCGTCCACCCTCCAGGGGGCTTGTAAGAGTGGACTATGGTGGCCTTCGCACACCTGCTTCTAATGTTCAAAGCTTTGTGGAAGGCAGCAAAAAGGATGTGAAGGCTACACGTAGAACTGGGTTCAAATACCACTTGTGCTACCTAATTGCAGGGTGACTTTAGGGAAGTTGCTTAACCTCTCCGAGCTTCAGCTTCCTCATCTGTAAAATGGGGCTAATAACATATTTCTGGAGGAGTTGGTATGAGGATTACATGAGAAAACAGGTGACCAGGGGCTGTATGCATGCCTTGCACCCTGCTCCCCTTCTCGCCTTCAAACTTTGTCATAACTTTGTAGAAAGGTGTGGCGTTTAAACTCTCTGGTTCTTCTCTAGGTGATAAAGCTAGTGGGGAGGAGGCCTGCTCATCGCTGGGACTGGGCCTGTGCTTGATGTGGGAGGTGGTTCCTTGCCTGGTTCCCTTCTGGTCCCAGGAGCCCTCCTGTTACTGGTGAGCTGTTTGTTTCTGCCGGAAGGCCACTTTATGAGTCACACAAGAAGGGACTTGACAGGGGTTCTTTAGAACAAAAATTTCCACTATCTTTAGAGGATCTGACTCTCCAGTTTCCAAATTAATGAGGGCCCAGATTGACCCAGGATCTGGCAAAGGTTGGTTCCCGCTTTCAGCCTTGCCGACAGGCTCTCTCATGCCTCTCCTCTTTCCTACTTTTTTTCTACTGAGTGGAAGTAACCCCCCTCCCCTCTTGGCCTGCCCAAATTTTACCAGGCTGTGGGGTTCAAGATCCCCTCTCGTTAATGCCCCCCGTGTTTGTATGTGGCCCCGAAAGCCCTTATTTTCTTATCCTCTGCTTTCTAAATCCCATATCAGCTGTCCCCCTTTCTCTGAGAACCCTTCCCTGGCCTCCCCAGACAAAAGCAACCCGGCCTTCCTGCTTCAGCAGCCTAACCTAGATGAACCTGAGCAGGGGACTGGATGGTAATGACTGCCCATTGCCACCAGGGGGCGTCCACACAGAAAGAGCCAAGGGGCCGAACACCTCTGGGTCTCTTTCCAGTTTGGACCCCCAGCAGGAAGTGACCCTTGCTTCAGTGTGCATAGGACACCACACCATGGGGACAAGGATGTCTAGAGGCACCGTCCTCAGAGAGACAGGGGCCGTGGCCCCACCTGCATCTGCCACAGCTCAAGGAATAACTGATGAAAGACTCAGGGCTCCCCACTGCCCTTCCCTGAAGGAAGGTGGAAGCAGAAACGTGCCCAGTCAGGAGCTCATCTACGATTCTCAGCAGAGAGGTTGGATCAGGGAGGCTTAAAATACACTTTGCTTCTTTATAAAGCCCCTGGCTATGGGGCCGAGAGTAAAGTCTCCCCGGCAGTTAGAATCAAGATTCCGGTCCAGAGTGGGTCACACCAGCCCAGGAGACCCCTTTCCCAGATTCTGCCCTGAGGAGGTTCTTATCTCTCTGGGTGAATGCTGCACCTGACGTGTACTTCTCAGGGGCTCTTGTCCCCTACCTGTCTATGATCCCCTCCAGGCGGTGGCCCTCAAAACTATGTCTGGTCCATGCTGGTGTCTGGGGTGAGGCCTGGCCCAAGCCCCAAGTTCTCATCCTGTAAATGCTTTGTGGGACCTCTCAGGGCCCCCCACACTTTCTGTGGGCACGCTGGAGGGTCCTGGATGTCCCCCACAAAAAAGGCAAGGGGAGCAGCGTCCAGATGAAAAGCCTCATGGAGTCCTGGTGAGTTAATGGAGTGGGTCCACACTTACCCCCCGCACCAAGTCCCCTCCCTCCACGTGAACCTCTCCAGGACCTCCCTGTCTTCTCCTTGGGTGGTGTGATGGTCAGTGTCGTGTGTCAACTTGGGGAGGCTACCATTCCCAGTTCATCAGACACTAATCTAGGGTTGCTATGAAAGTATTGGGTAATGTGATTAGTGTCTCTTATCAGTTGACTCGAAATAGAGATTACCTCCATAATCTGGGTGGGCCTGATTCAATCAGTTGAAAAGACTGCAAGAGCAGAGCCAAGGCTTCCTTGAGAAGAAATCCCACTGTGGGTGCGCCTGGGTGGCTCAGTCGGTTAAGCATCTGCCTTCGGCTCAGGGTCCTGGGACCGAGTTCCTCATTGGGCTCCTTGTTCTTCGGGGAGCCTGCTTCTCCCTCTGCCTGCCGCTCCCCCTGCTTGTGCTTGCTCTCTCTCTCTCTCTGACAAATAAATAATTAAAAATCTTAAAAAAAAAAAAAAGAAATTCCACTGTGGACAGGCAGCAGCTTCAGCCCCCATGCCAGAAAGTTCCAGCCTGCCCTTCCTGGTGGCCTACTCTATAAATTTTGGATTTGCCTAGCTGCCTCCATAGTCACTTAAGCCAATTCTTTGCAATAAATTCCTTAATATATATGTCCCATTGGTTCTGTTTCCCTGGTGGAATCCTACTTGTTACAGATGGACTGGGCAGGCTCCCTCTGCCCGGGAAGGGATGATGAATCAGGGTGATAGACTCTCTTGATATCAGGGCACCTCACTGTATAGCAGGTAGTATGCCAAGACTTTTATCACATTGAACCCTCCAAGCATGATATGTCACAAATACTAGTATTATCCCCATCTTATAGATAGGCACCTGGGGCACAGAGGAGTTAAGTTATGGGCTCAAGTTCACATAGCCCGGTGCAAGCCAAGATCAGAAATTCCTGGCTCCTGAGGCCAGGTTCCTATCCCTTTTTGTCCTAACGACCCCTTTTGCAGCCTGGTGAGGCCATGGAGCCCTCCTCTGAAAGATTCTTTCCTTGCATAAAATAAAATGCACAAGTTAAAAAGGAGACAAATTTTTTTAAATGATCAAATTATGTTAAAGCACCAGTTTATGATGTGATGCTGGGTGTGCTTTTCTATTAATGCATTCCGTTAACTAGACTGAGGAGGGTCTATGTGTCCTGCGAGCCCGTGTCATCATATCTGTAATTTCTGCTCTATGCCATGAGAATGTCTGTCATTCTTCTTGGTGACAAAGTCACAAGTCTGCTACCTCTACCTGTGGTTCCTTGTTTACCTTCCCAATGGAAGAAAATGCTACATTTCTAGTAGAGTGATAATAAGGATGTGTTCCTTCCCTGTCAAAATTCTCAGATCCCCTTAACAGTCTCAGATTGGAAGGCAGCCTTTACCACCCCCTGGGTGCCTGTTTGGCAGGGATTTTAATGGAATAAGTTCATGGACACAAATGAAGCCTGGGCAGACAGCGGGCACACAGCAGAGACACCTTCCCCTTTCTCCACGCTGGCACTCAGATAGGCATGAGGACCGAGGGTCCCATTGGAGGACACAGTCAACTGGAACGACTCCTGTGCCAAGCTCAGCCCCTGTAAGCCCTGAGGGCTGGCTCTCCCTTGCTCTGGTGCTGGTGGCCCCAGGCCTGGGCCTGCTTGTATTCCCCACACATCCGTGGTGTCATGGGGACGCCTGGCCCTGAAGCTCACTCGCTGTTCCTCCTGGAGACAGAAGCCGTGGCCACCCGTGTTTCCCACAGACCCTTCCCGTGTTTGTGTCAACATAGGCCACACTCAGCCAGCTGACTCCGCCTCTTGGCAGGCGGAATAACTTGGCCGACTGGTGGCTGAGAAGGGCCAGGCCGAGGGTTTCCAGGTGGAGGGCAAGCAAGGGACCAAGGGCGAGAGGTAGGCTAGTCCGCCTTCCCTCCCCCTGCTGGAGAGGGAGCCTCATGGGCAGCAGGCACCCTACATCTACCTCCCTCCCCCCGAAACCACCAGGCCAGTGCTGATGAAAAAGAAATCTCCCAGCGTGACGGCACATGGCCTCAGCCTGGCTCCTACCTCCACCCCGGCCCCCGCTTCGTGTCACTTCTCTCACTGGGAGAAGGGCAGGGGAGAGCGAACTAAATGCCCTGGTGCTCATTACTTGCCAGGCATTTTGAATACATGATCTCGTCTGCTCCTCTTCACACTGTGAAGTGCTGCTGTGACACAGAATTGACGGGGAGGAAGTTCTGCTTGGAGAGGGCGTCACCCCGCGGTAAGAGGCCAGAATCTAAACCCAGCACTGGCGCCAGGATCCATTCTCTTCCACCTCACATGCTGCTCTCCTCTGGCCCGCCTTTACCCATCCCTGATACCCAGCTCTCAGGCTGCACAGGTGTTTCTTCATTCATACTAATTCAGACTAAAGTGTGAGTAACACAATAGATTACTCTCCCCTAGGGTATTGGCATTTTCAGGGAGCTATGCTCACTCTCAGAGAATGACTCTGTTGTATGGCACAGAGGCTGAACGGGATTATTTGGGGTCTTAGAGGACAAGAAAGTGTGAGGCCTGGGTTGGGGTGGGTTGGAGCTGAGAGCTTGGAGAGCAGTGTTGGCAGCTGGGGTGGGGGAGACCACCATGCCCAACTCCACTTGAAGCATTGTTTTCAGCTGTCCTCCCCAGTCCCCCCTTTCTGGCCACAGGACCTTGTGAGTGAACTTCACGAGCCTCTGGGGGAACCCCTTCTCCTGGGAGGGGCCAGTGAACACCAGCCTAGAGGTATGATTCCATTTTTGCTCTCCCTGAAGGAAGAGGAGGGAAGAGCAGGGGAGGCATCTCTACTCCGTGACTTGGGGACTGGCTGAGTGACTGGGGGACAGGAGCTATGGCCCAGAGAGAATGTCCCTGCTCCTGGTCTGCCTCCCAGGGCCTGTCCAGGGAGATACTCACTCCACTAGTCAACTTCTCCCATCTCTGAGTTAAAACAGGACTTGAGTGATTGCATCATCTAACAGAGGGGGAATCTGAGACCAGGAGAGAGAGTTGACCGTAGACTCTTAGTAGGGCCTGGACTTGCAGGAGGAAGGACAGTGGCAGGGAGGGGAGCTTCCTCTGGTGGCATTAATTCCTTGCCCTGACCTTTTTTTAATTGAAGTATAATTGCCATACAATGTTATATAGTTTTAGGTGCCCAGCAGATTGATTTGACAGTTCTATACATTATGCAGTGCTCGCCATGATAAGTGTAGTCACCATCTGTCACCACACAACATTATTACGGTATTATTGACCATATTCCCTATGCTGTATTTTTCATCCCTGTGACTTATTTATTTTACAACTGGAAATTTGTACCTCTTAATCCCTTTCACCTATTTTTCCCGTCCCCTCACCCACTTAGCCTCTGGCAACTACTAGTTAGTTCTCAGTATTTAAGAGTCTGTTTCTCATTTTGTTTGTTTGTTCATTTTTGTTTTTTAGATTCCACACCCAAGTGAAATCAGATGAAATTTGTCTTTGTCTGAATGATTTCACTTAGCAAAAGTGAAGGTCCAGCCCATGGCATTGTGAATTCTGACCCTCATTTTTGTGAGGCACAAGCTTTTAGAAGGTTCTCTCCTCTCAATGTATGCTCCAGAATCTTGCATGAAGTCAGCAGACCAGTCAGGTTAGGTCTGCTTAGGGGGCAGCTATCAAGGCACTTGAAATTGGACTGTTACCATACCCTCCCCTCCCCACATCTCCTCATGCATATCCCTTGATCCTGCTTTCCACACACATATGTGTGCGCGTGTGTGTGTGTGTGTGGAGGAGAGGAGAATGGGCAAAGTTGACCAATTTACCTCTAATCCTCCCTCGAAACCCAAGACGTAAGGAGCTTTGCTAACCTTTTAAGATGAGGAATAGGTTCAGGGAAGAGAAGGGACTTGCTCAAGGTCACACAGCTGGTATGTGGAGGGAGGAGGCATGAGCCATTCATGCTTTGCATCTCATCATGCTAGTGAATGGTAGAGGACTTCGTGAGTCACTCTCCCTGGCAACATGCTAGCATGCACAGTGAATTAGTTCATTAATTATGCCCTTGATGAGCGCCATGGGTGTCCCAGGTGTTATGCTATGCACTGGGGTGCTAGGGATAAATAGACTCTGGTTTTTTGTTTTTTTGTTTTATGTTTTTTTTACTCTAATTCTTGCTCTCAAAGAGCTCATAGCATATTGGGGGAGAGAGGCATATATAAAGTAATGATTGCAATTGACTGTGGCAAATTCCCTAATCAAAGATGATGACAAGCCAAGATGTTGCCCCAAGATTTTATTTTATTTATTTTTAAAGATTTTATTTATTTGACAGAGAAAGACACAGAGAGAGAGGGAACACAAGCAAGGGGAGTGGAAGAGGGAGAAGCAAGCTTCCTGCCAAGCAGGGAGCCCCAATGAGGGGCTCCATCCCAGGACCCTGGGATCATGACCTGAGCTGAAGGCAGACGCTTAACGGCTGAGCCACCCAGGCGCCCCCGCCCCAAGATTTTGGAGCTACTACCTTCTGCTTCAGAGATTCACAGAAGTCTACTCCTAAGAGGAGACTGCTGAATTGGGTTTTGAAGGCTAAAAGGAATTCACTAGGAGTTTGAAGTAGTAAGAGGAATGTGAAACGTGAAAAAACTGAAACAGCTTGGTGCAAAGGCTGTGTGGCATTTCTGTGGGAGCCTTCAGGAGACAATGCCATAATCCAGCATTTCCCAGATTGGGTTTCACAAATATTAGTGCACCTGCGAATAATAATGTCAGGCAACAGTAGGGCTTACTCCATGCCAGGCAGTCTCCTAAGAGCTCTCAATGTGTTAACTCATTGAATTTTCACAGCGACCCTCTGAGGTAGGCACTCCTATTATCCCCATTTCAGAGAGGAAGAGACAGTGGCACAGAGAGGCTAAGGACCTTGCTCAAGGCAAGACAGCTAGTCAACAGCAGAGCCAAATTGGAACTCAAGCAAAAATGTTCTAGAATCCATGCTCCAGTTAATACATAAAATCTGGCCTAATATTTCAGTGAAAAATAGAACAATGACTACTGGCCTCATAAAGGTTCTGGAAAATATATCAGCAAAACAAACACACACATGCAAATTTTTTGGCCAAGAGTTGTTCAAACCAATTTTATTTAGCAATACTTTTTTTTTTCTTTCCAGAATGAGCATGTAGAAAACCCTTTGGGAATTGCAGTCTTGTCCCTGAGAGTGACTCTGAGAGAGGCTGGACCCTTTGTTTGGGGGCTGGAGGACTTCTCTAGTTCCTGATGATCTCCAATCAGGCCTGCAGGGTGTCATCTTCTCCCAGAGCTGCAGCCCTCCCTAACAGAATCTCCATCACCATGCGCTCCTTTGCACGCTTTATGATGCCGGGAAACAAAAAGCACTGGAGTCTGAAGGAAACCCTTTTGGTGTCACAGTGGCACTTTTAGCCTTGTGCTTGATTTCTCTCTTTCCTGACTGGGAGGAGGAGTGGCTGTTGGAGAGGGTTAGTGGTTGCCTCATTATAGCTCAGTTTCATGGTGTGTGTTTGTGTGTGTGTGTGTGTGTGTGTGTGTGTGTGTGTGTGTGTCAGGGTGGGTACAACACAGAGCAAGAAGCCAAGAGAGAGGAAAGGTGAGAGGCAGAGAGGGAAGAACAGTTCTTCTGAGGCCCCCAACCTCTGGCCCAGCCAGCAGGGGAAATCTCTTGTGCAGGGGTGAGGCTGGGAGAGGGAGGGCATATGTAGAGTGTCCAATGTTTCCACAAAGAGCTGTGGCCTCACATTAAAGCCTGAGAACATGAGTTAGTTCTTGGATTTCTGAAACCCGATTCCTTCCTGCCAAAGGAAGTCTGGCAGCCACAGCCATTAGCACCACGGACAGAGGCCCGCCTGCCAGGGGAGCCCTGGGGAAGGCCTGGACTTCGTGCTCAAGAAGTAGACAGACACTGGTAGGATTGGGTTTTGAGAGAACTACAGGATATTTGTGCACTGCCTAGATGGGATCTTAGCTGGACTCACTGTATTCTTTTTTTTTTTTTTTTTAAGATTTTATTTATTTATTTGACAGAGACACAGCAAGAGAGGGAACACAAGCAGGGGGAGTGGGAGAGGGAGAGGCAGGCTTCCCGCAGAGCAGGGAGCCCAATGCAGGGCTCGATCCCAGGACCCTGGGATCATGACCTGAGCTGAAGGCAGACGCTTAACGACTGAGCCACCCAGGCGCCCCTGGACTCATTGTCTTCTATACCCCAGTCTGCTCATATCTCATCAAATGGACACAGGGTCCCAAAGGGGAAAAAAAAAAGTGCTGGCTAGGGATCCAGAAGACGGTACCAAAGGGAGGGTGATGAAACCAGAAGATATATCCAGGTGCTCCAAGGGTGCACAGAGATGGCTGAGGTCCCAGGAGAACTATGGTACTGTACTGGATTCCCTGCCTTGTCTGTATCTTCAGGGCCTAACCTGGAGTAGCTGCCCATTAATGGTGTAGTGGTAGTGGGCCCTGCTCCAGGGCTAAGTTCTACATCTGCCTGAAAAAGGGCTGAGTCTCCCTTTAGGGGAAATCCTTATGTTCTCAAAATCCTGCTTCCCTCCTCGATCAATAGGTGTGTTTTCAGGACGTGGAAACTTTATTAACAGCACAAGAGAAGCACAAGCCTGCAAGGAAAAAACAAATAAGAAGCCCCTGGTGGCCTCTGGAGCTCCTAGCAGCTTGCTGTGCTGCCCAGGGGGGAAAAAAAAACCACCCAGCACTGGGCTCCCCTGTCTCATTCTGCTCCATCTCATAAATGCGTGTTGAGTGTTGCGTCCCAGGGCTAGCCCTGTGGAGATGAGGAGACCAAATGGCAGGATCTTTGCTTGAAGAACATACAGCTTCCTAAGGGGGAAAAGTCACTCAGAGAAAGCAGGATAATGCAAGGGCCATCTGAGATTATCACTTGTCACATGTGTCACCCCAGCCCTGGAGCGTAAGTGGCTTGGGTGAGGCAGGTCCCTGTTGGTGGATGTTATCAGGGAAGCAAAAGAGGAGGGTGGAAAGGTAATCTGTAGAGGCTTACTCAACCAGCAAGGAGCAGAATGTTTCTGCTTTTGACAGGATTTCCCCCTTACCTTGCGCACAGTAGGCACTCAATAAATACTTGCTTCATGGATGAATAATTAACCAGCGCCACCTTGCATGCTAGAAGACTGGCTGGCACTGGTGGGAACGAGGCTGGCTCAGTGGGGGATCCCCAGCTTGACGCACGATCACCTGGCTTTTCTGGTTGAGAGAGCTGTCTTTGGCAGCTGGGGACCTTATGGGGCACTTGGGCTCTGGAGAAAGCAGACCAGGCACAGCTACAGATCCACAGCTCTGTAAAGACCCAGCCGGGCCGAGCTCCTCAGAGGGAAGGTAATTAAGGCCCCAGCCACAGTCTCTGAGAGGGCCGGGCGAGGGCTTTCAGGGGCTGGCTGACCCTCTTGACTCAAACGTGTTGCTGCTGCTTCTGGGCTAATGGGCCTGGCGGGCGCTTCCTCATTGGTCACGGAGTAGGGCTGTCTGGATAGCTTCAGGGACTGAAGCCGGAGGGTTCTTCCCCCACCCCTTCAGCGGTGAGCATCTCGGGAGCTAGAGCTGGAAATGAGAAGGAGCCCTCGGGTCACGGTGGCCCAGCCTCTCAGAACAGCGGGAGCTTGTGTACTCAGCCTCACCCACCCCCTGGCCCACGACTGCAGGGCACTTGTTCTTGCTTGAAAGGACTGGGATCCTTTCCCCACACCCCAAAAAATGCCTGCTCTAGTGCCAAGCATCTTCCTTTTGAAGCGATCACTCAGTAAACACACTGGAAGACTGAGGAGCTGGGGGCTGGATCTACAGGGCAAGGCCTACTATAATATCTCCAGAAGGTCCAAAAGCGGTGCATAAAGAAAATTGGAGGGGCACCTGGGTGGTTCAGGTGATTAAACATCTGACTTTAGCTCAGGTTATGATCTTGGGGTCCTGGGATCAAGCCCCACATTGGCTCCACGCTGAGCGGGGAGCCTGCTTCTCCCTCTCCCTCTGCCCCCTACCCTCCCCGCCCCCCACTCGTGTGCACTCTGTCTCTCTCTTAAATAAATAAATAAATAAATAAAATCTTTAAAAAAAAAGAAACTGAAGGGCATAGTGTGATCAATATTTGCAGGGACTGAAGGTTTGATAGGAAAGGTGGTACATGCAACTTACTGTCTACACCAGCCCTGCACAGATCTCTTTGATCTACAGACCAGTCTCTTCACTGTGCTCCAGTCACCCCTGGGAGGGTTCCACCTCCATTTTCCACCCAGATCTCTTATCAGTTCAAATCTTACCTGTCTTTTAAGGTTATGCTTTGTCTCTTTATCTTTGGACAGGCTTCCTAAATGCTGTGGCCATGGTGACTTGATTTTGGCAACTTCTTCTTGTCTATACTCCTTGTCTATACCACCTAAATAGATATCTTACATGGCCGCTTGGGTGCTTTCTATTTTTTAGTCTTGTCCCTCCAACTGGACTATAAGCTCTTTAGCAAGGTCATCATTCTTTTTTTTTTTTTTTAAGATTTTATTTGCTTATTTGACAAATAGAGTGAGAGACAGAGAGATCACGAGCAGGGGGGAGGGTTAGAGGGTGAAGCAGACTCCCTCTGAATGAGGAGCCTGATGCGGGACTCGATCCCAGGACCCTGGGATCATGACCTGAACTGAAGGCAGACGCTTAACCGACTGAGCCACCCAGGCGCCCAGCAAGGTCATCATTCTTGAATGATGATCACTCTCCTGTTGCTACCCATCTCACCCCATCCCACCCCTGCACAGCAGTGTTCTGCAGATGGTAGGTGCTCAGTAAAATTCTCACTGAGAGAATGAATGAGCAAATAAATGAATGCATAAGGAAGGAAAGAATGATGAGAAGGGAGGGGAGAGGAGGGAGGGAGAGAACGAAAACCATTCTGGTTTTTGCAAAAAACCAGGCAGGAACTTGCATGGCTGGTAAAGTTAGTGCCCCCTCCTTGCTCTCCTTTCTTACTCTTCCACCATAAAAAGTATCTTTTTGAGCAAACCATGACATGAGATAAGGGAAATTTTCAAGCAACATACAATAGTCAAGAACTATAAATATTTATTAAACACCATATTCTTATTTTTTTTTTAAGATTCATTTATTTATTTGAGGGAGGGATAGAACCCACGAGAGTGGGGAGAGGCAGAGGGAGAGACAGAATCCTTAAGCAGACTCCCCGCTGGGTTTAGAGCCCAACGTGGGGCTCAATCCCAGGACCCTGAGACCCTGAGACCATGACCTGAGCCTAAACCAAGAGTCTGACACTTAACCAACTGAGCCACCCAAGAGCCCCTTACCATGTTCTTATGATAGTTCCTGCCCTTATGAGGCTTACCTTTAGCTGGGAGATGAAAATAGCACACACGAAAACTTCAGGCAGAATGGCCTAGTGGCTGGGATCCCAACAAGATATGGAGCAACTACTGGGAAGATTATATACAACGATGATATTTGTAAATATATAGATTTATCTCCATTTCTTCGTCTGTAAAGCAGGGCACACATCCCACAGAACATTAAAAGAATGAATGTGTCTAAAACTCTTGGTGTAGTCCCCGGTGATGGTCAGTGCTCAGTAAACATTACCTATTGTTATTATTACTAAAGATATCAAACTTCTATTGCATTTCTGTTCTGAGTTGGTTACAAAGAACTTCAGGCACTGGGTTATCCTGGCTCCCTCTTGATTGTTGATTTCCCCCTTCATATTACATCGTTCTCACTAACAAATAAACATGCCCATCTTTCTCCCATTGTTAACCTCACATCCTGGATCCCACAGCAGCATTTGGCTACCACCCCAGTTCTCTGTCCCCTCCCTTCTCAAGCTTCTCAAGAGTTGTCTGTGCACAGTTTCCCTTTTCTCATCTAACACGCATCTTCAGTTCACTGTAATCCAGTGTTTACCCCTGCCTCGCGACTGGGAAGGATCTTACTAAAGTCCTGTATTAGTCAGGCAAGCCCCAATGCTGTAACAGATAACCCCCGAATTTTAGTAACCTAACACAATCCAGATTTATTTCTCACTCAGTTCATGGTTTCGTGTGGGTTGGCGTGGGCAAGAGGGGAAAGGGGACTCTGCTCCATGCACTCAGGTCATGATCTTGGGCTCAAGAGATTCAGGCTCCATTCATCAAGTGCCTCTGCACCCCCTGGGACCTCAGAAGCCTCTGGGTCTAGCTGCTAGATAAAGGAAAAAAGAGCTTGGAAGATTGCATAGGAAAATATAGCGGCCAGGCCTGAAAATGGCTTCTATCACTTCTGCTCACATTCTCTTGGCCAGAGTTCAAGCATATGTCCCCACCAGTCTTCAGGGGAAGCTGGGAAATGCAGTTTGCCTGTGCCCAAGAGGAAAAGGAAATGGTTTTGTGAGCACATGCCATTATCCTTCCCACAGTCCCCAATAACTTCAATGCTGCCACATCAACTGGATACTTTTTGTCTTCATCTTACTCTGTCTTTTAGCAGCTTTCCCAATAACTGATCATATCTTCCCTCTTGAAATGCTTTTCCCCGTAAGCCATCCTCTTAGTTTTCTTCCTTGCTCTGGCCACTTCTTCTCAATCTCTGTTGCAGATTTCCCCTTCTCCTCTATCCAGCTTCAGAATGCCTGGGGTGGAGAGCTTGTTCATCATGAGACTGGGCTCTCCCTCTCCTTCTCTCCATCCCCCATTCTCCATTCTTCACTCTCAAGGCTACAAATAATCTGTATCCTGAGGACTTTCTGGTGTATATCTCCATTTTTGACCTCACCTCTGAGTACTGGACTCATCTGCGCTGCCCAGGTGACGTCTTCATCAAAGAGCTCACTGATGTCTCAAACTTAACATTACCAAACTGAGCTCACGATTCCATCCACCTCTCACCTCCCATCTCCCACAGTGGATTATCCTTCCCCAAATATCCCCCTTCTCATGGCCATTCACCCAGCTGCTGAAGCCATTTCTTCGGAGGTGACCTTGATTTCTCATCCTCTCCCTTCTCCTCTCTTAACTTCCATCTTGAATCCATCAGCAAGACCCATGGATTCCATGTTCAAAATGCATATGGAATTTACCTACTTCTCTTCTACTATCTCACACCAAGCCACCATTACCTTTGCCTGGATTACACAGCAGCCGCCAAACTGGTTTCCTAATTTCTGTTCCCTTCCTCACACCATTCACCACATAGCAATCAGGCTCTTGTTTGCAAAATGGAGATGGCGTTGTGCTACTTAAACTCCGTCAGGGGCTCTCAACTACACTCAGCATAAAATCCACACCTTTTAACATGGACACCAAAACCTTGTGTAATGTGGCTCCTGCCTAACTCTCTGTCCTTATCTCATGCTTGCCCTTCCTCTTGGGGATGTAGGTAGGAGATCAGCCAATGTACTCAAGATGATGTCTCTAAAGAGCTTACAGTCTACTTGGGGGCACAGATCTAATTTGAAGAAAGCATGCTAACCAACAGCCATGCCAGGTAGTAGCTATTTAAATATAAACCCAGGTGACACAAGTAGAAGAGGTATAGGGAGGCCTGCAGGATAGCTAGACTGGACAGGACCCGTACTGTTCACCACTGTGCTGAGTGCATGTAGCACAGTGCCTGGCATACAGTAGGGATGAACAAATATTTGTGGAACAAATGAATGACGTGAGTCCTGAACCATTGGAGCTCACAGCCTTTTGGGGGAGGTTAATAAGTAAACAAATATTTGATCATATGATATATGACGGCAGGGGCATGTATATTCAAGGGACTTTTTTTTTTCTTTTGAGAGAGGGAGAGAGAGAGTGAGCAGTGTGGGGGAGGGCAGAGGGAGAGGGAGAGAGAGAATCGTAAGCGGGCTCCACGTCCAGTGCAGAGCTGATTGGGGTTCAGTCTCACGACTCCGAGATTCTGACCTGAGCCAAAATCAAGAGTAGGACGCTTAACTGACTGGGCCACTCAGGCGCCCCTATTCAAGGTGCTTTAAGGGTTCATGGGCAGGAATTGTCAACTCTGCTTGGAGACAGGTCAGGAAGACTTCGGACAAGGAAGTGACACTTAGACAGAACTTGAAGGATACTTAGGGGTGAATCCAGAGAGATGAGCGGGGACTGGCATCCCACGTTGAAGACACTGGAGTACTGATAAGGAAAAGTGGGGCTGATTCCTGGTGGGTTTCATTAGAGTGTCAGATAAGACAATGTGTGACCAACTGTCCAACTATATATCACAGACGACAAGGGCTTTGTAAGGTGGAGATGTTGGTGCAAGAAATGCAGGCTGGCTTACTCGGGCAATTTGAGGTAGATTTGAGTCACTACTGGGCCTTAAAATGTAAAACCATGGTCTAAATGAAAGGCGATATGCCGAGAAAGGTCATAACTAATATTAATGAGAAGACAGTCCTGATGACGAGAATCACTCAGGGAGAGCAGAAGCCAGGCTGATGGGGAGGGGTGTCAAATGCTCTAGCAGGCCACTCTGTCTGGCTTTGCCATGGTGAGAGGGAGGGAGGGGGGCAGGGGGAAGGACCTGATGACTCCTGTGGTCTGGGGCAGGAGACTGCCTGCTCTCCACCTGTTCTAGCTGCCACCATCCCTGCTCCTGGTAGAGGGCTGGCCTGGGGAGAAGCCCTCCTCCCTTCAAGGCCATCGGTGCTCCTGGGAATGCTGATCCTTGGGAAAGGTTGCTTTGCCTGAGTCCGCGACGGTGAAAGCCTGGTGAAAGCCTCAAACATTTGCCCCTCCTTGCTTCTTCCCTGCCCAGATTCTGCAGGGGTGAAAACACGGGGTTTTGGGGATGGTGGTCTACAGGGCTGGGGGAATTCAAACTGAGTGATGGTCTGCCTGGAAAACGTTTTTCCTGGTGGAACTAGGGACCAGAAACACTCTGGACAGTTTTGGTGGAGGGCAGGTAGTCAGAGCGGGGTGGCCTGAGGCCGGGGTGGGGGTCCGATCCCCCTTCTCTCCTTTGGGGAAGGATAGAGCATGTAGGTGGTCTTGGGTCTCTCTCCTTTTTAATTCACAAATCTACCCCCCACCCTGCTTACTACCCACATGTCTCATCTTAGTGGTCTTGATCATGGTGGTGGGGGTCTAAGGTATCAATAGGTAATAATAATAAAGCTAACCTTTACTGAGCCAGCTATTCTAAGGCCTTTATATTAATTAACTCATTTAGTCTCTTAACAACTCTGAGACAGGTACTTTTGGCATTCCCATTCTTCACACCTGGAGACTGAGGCTCAGAGAGGTGAAGCAATTGCCCGAAGTCACACAGATACAAAGCTGCAGACCTGGGATTGGGACCAGACGGTGTGGCTCCTGGAATCACTGTGGCTCATGAGTTTTAGGGGTGGCCCTAGGGAAGGGAATGGAGGGCTCCTGAACCAGTGAAGAATGTGCCCAGGAGCTAGCTGGCAACAGATTTCACCGCCACATTCTCAGAGCCCCTCGTCAGGGAATGAGGAGTTGAGCTCTGTCATGTGGATGGGGACACTGGGCAGCACCATACACTTTCAAAACCTCTGTTTTCTCATCTGTATAATGGGAGAGCAATTGCTAATCTGTAGGGATGTTGGGAGGAGGAAGTGAAGAGCACGTGCAAAGCACCTGATACATCAAGGTGGGTGCCCAATAAATGAGTTTCTTCTCCCCCTTCTCCCCTGGGTAAAGTTTGCTTCAGGCTAGGTTCAGTCATCTTTTCCACAGATATGTACTGAGGGCCTATATGTACCAGGTGACAGATCTTACGCGATGCCCTGGGAAATACACCCATGAATAAAGAGGCTGGAGCACTGTGGGGAGGGATGGGGAAATGACCCAGAGTGACCAGAGAAACAAAAAGGATTTTTAAGTAACGCACAAGAACACAACACCTGATAAATGTATGTTCTTCTCAAAGCAATAGCCAGGGAGGGTGCACGATTGTTCCAGAGATGCTGATGCATTGCCAAGAACTGATATCAGCACTTGGACTTTCTTCCCAGGGTCCCCTCTCCAGGGGGGCATTCCTATGTCAGGGTGGGGGGTGGCTGGAGCTTTAGGAAGATAGTCTCAGAGAAGGGAATGCCCAAAGTCACACAGCTGCTCAGGGTGAGAGCAGAACCACAAGACCACGGCTTTTGATTTCTGGTCTTCCCAGTACACAGGAGCGTTTCCCATCCTTCCTTTATCCTCACATGCTGCTTTGGAGATGGATAATTCTTCTCTAAATTTGGTGTCGCGGCTTATTCAAAACTTTGGCTCAGAATGGCTTTGGACTGTTTTTTTTTTTTTTTTTTTTTTTAAAATATATAACTAAACCCACCTCAGTAGGAGGGAGAGCCGGTTATGTTCAAAGGACTCTGTCTGTGGATCTGCCTGGTAGTGGTGGGTGGGGAGTGGAAGCTGGGTGTCCCAAGGTTACCACCAAGTGCTGGGTGTCAAGGATTTGCATTCAAATCATCTTTATACAGAGGATAAAGGCCAATGATTTTCTCGGTGGAAGAAAGGGGCCGAGGCTAATAAACTCTTGTATCGGGGGGCTTTGAGGTTTTCAAAGAGTTGGTGGGGTGGTCTTCTGAAGCCTATTTAACAGCTTGGAGTTCTCCGGCTAGGTGTGAGAAAGAGCTCCCAGAGGCAAGATTTATTTCGTTCTGAAGAAGTGAGTCAGGAGGGCTTTCAGAGAGTCCTTCGTTCCAGGGCCTCGAGGGACTGAGCTCTCTCGACTTGGGTTGACGGCTGGTCCCGCTTGCAGGCAGGGGGGATGGATTAGGTGACGCCCCCGAAAGACCTTGCTGGCACCGGGATTCCGGGAACCTTGGAGGCCCGGCGGCGGCGGCCGTCCGCCCGTGAGTGCGCGCGTGGGCGTGTGTGTGCGGTGGGTGGGAGGCGCGCAAGGGTGGCCGCCGGTGGGTGTGTAAGAGGCGCGGGGGCCGGGGATGCGCCCGCTGCGCCCACTTGTGGCTCCCGGGCGCCGCAGGAGGAACTGCGCCTTTGCCGCCTCTGCCGAGGACGCCGCGGGATAGGAGGAGGACCGAAGGCTGATGACATGAGGGCGCCGTCTCCCGAGTGATGGCAGCGCGCGCTGCCTCGCCGCCTCCGCCGCTCAGCCCCGGACTCCTTACGTCAGGGTAGCTGGGTCCCCCCTCCGCGCGGGAGCCAGCGAGCAGCGGGAGAGCAGAGCAGAGCGCGCCGCGGAGCCGGGGCGCCCTCACTGCGCGCCGAGCCCCGCCGAGCCCCGCAGAGCCGGGCAGGAGGCAACGCCGCCGAGCCCGCGCGGGACGCGGCAGCCGTACCCGGCGCTCCCCAGCCGCCGCCGCCCGGACCCGTGGGGCGCCGGGCTCAGCCTGGGCGCCCCCCGCCATGCGCGCCGGACTCCGCGCCTTCCCCGAGCAGCCCCAGCGCGGTGGGCACCGGCACCTGGGCCGAGGCGCCTCTCGCTAGAAGTGGTCGGGCGCCCGGAGCAGGGGGTCGCCACGTCGGGGACGCGGCCGGGATCCGCGGAGTCGGGCCCCGAGCGCCGGGAGCGGGGCCGCCCGCGCCGCCCCACCATTACCTCCCCGGGCGGCAAGGAGGAGCTGGTGGCGGTCGCCTCCCGGCTGTGGCAGCGGCGGCGGCGCGCCTGCCTGGCGGCCGTCGGCGTCCTCCTGGCCATGGCACTGGGGCTGCTCATCGCCGTGCCGTTGCTGCTGCAGGCGGCGCCCCCCGGCGCGGCGCACTACGAGATGATGGGCACCTGCCGCATGATCTGCGACCCGTACAGCGCCGCACCCGGGGGGGGGCCCGCGGGCGCCAAGGCGCCGCCGCCCGGACCCAGCACTGCCGCCCTGGAAGTCATGCAGGACCTGAGCGCCAACCCTCCGCCCCCCTTCATCCAGGGACCCAAGGGCGACCCGGGACGACCCGGCAAACCGGGGCCGCGGGGGCCCCCTGGAGAGCCGGGCCCGCCTGGACCCAGGGGTCCCCCGGGGGAGAAGGGCGATTCGGGGCGGCCGGGGCTGCCCGGCCTGCAGCTGACGGCGGGCGCGACAGGCGGTGTCGGGGTGGTAGGTGGCGGAACCGGGGGCGGCGGCGACTCCGAAGGCGAAGTGACCGGCGCGCTGAGCGCCGCCTTCAGCGGTCCCAAGATCGCCTTCTACGTGGGTCTTAAGAGCCCCCACGAAGGCTACGAGGTGCTCAAGTTCGACGACGTGGTCACCAACCTCGGCAATCACTACGACCCCACTACCGGCAAGTTCAGCTGCCAGGTGCGCGGCATCTACTTCTTCACCTACCACATCCTCATGCGCGGCGGCGACGGCACCAGCATGTGGGCGGACCTCTGCAAGAACGGGCAGGTCAGTCACCCTTCACCGCCGCTGGCCCCCGCAAATCCCCGCAGACCGTCCTCCCCACCCCGCGCCCCAAATCGCCTGGGAAACCAGACTCCTTTCTCCCCACTCGCCAGCGCCCGGGCGAGCCCCGGGAGGGAGCGCGCCGCAGCATCCAGCTTCCCCGTGCGCCCTGGTCGAGTTTGTCCCAGTGTAGCGCGGCAGGCTGTGCCCCGAGCGCCCAGAGACCCCGCCGGCTTGCCGGCTTGCTTGCGTACCCGCCAGCAGCCCCGCGGGCTCCTCGGAAACCTCATTCTTCTTTAGCTCTCCCTTTGCGCCCCCGTCTCCCCTTTGCCCCCCGGTCTTCTTTCTTCGCGGCCCTGGTGCCCTGGCTCTCCCCCTTCCCCGCTGGGTCAGAGTTTATTGAAGCCCCCTCGCTCCTTCCTTCCGGGACTTGACTTGCCGGCTGCCGAGAGGAGGGGACCGGAAAGGAGCTGGCCAAGTTGGAGAGAGAGAGAGGAGACAGAGAGAGGAGCCTGGGTGGGAGTGTGGTCCCTGGAGCTGGGGGCAGAATGCCGGCGGGGTTTGGGGCGGGGGGCGCCAAGGGGGTTGGGGAAGGCGCAGGCAGGGGTGCCCTGGCCCACCTGCTCTGGCGGCTCGCCCCCAGGTCCGGGCCAGTGCCATCGCTCAGGACGCCGACCAGAACTACGACTACGCTAGTAACAGCGTGGTGCTGCACCTCGATTCAGGGGACGAGGTGTACGTGAAGCTGGACGGCGGGAAGGCGCACGGAGGCAACAACAACAAATACAGCACATTCTCTGGCTTTCTTCTGTACCCGGATTAGGAGCGCAGGGAGCGCGGGGCAGAGTGGCCTCAGGCCACCCTGTGCCCCTGGTGGAGAGCTGTTACCCGGCTGGAGAGGACCACTCTCGCTTCATGACACTTCCTGACATCTACGGAAAAGACACATCCCTGCCGTCCTCCCTGCCCCGCTCCGACCTCAGTGTGTCTGCTACTCACCACGCTCCACTCTGGGCTATCCTCCTGGTCCCTGTCCCCTACCTGGGGAGGGAGAAGGGGATGCCTGAGTGGCGAGGCGAGCGTGAACCCGAGCCCCGGAAGCGAGGCAGCTCAGTTCAGACTTTGCAAACCTGACTGGACTGGACAGGCCTGGCGGGAGGCCTGCCCTTCCAGTCCTGCCTCCTTCTCCCACTGCCCTGAGACCGAGGGCTCCTAGCCCTGGCCAGCGAGGTAGGCCAAAGTGAGCAGGAGCTCCTTGGGGCATCCTTCTTTGTGACCCAAAATACCTGTGCAAATTTCCCTGTCCATCAGCCAGAAACCACCCGCAGCAGAATCCCAGCAAATGGAAAACTCACCTCGCCACTGCACTCCTGAGTCAGACCCACCTTGATGCATTAAATTATGTTTTTAGACCATGGGCTCCGACTCTCTCTCAGCGTGGCCCCAGGACCGGGGGGGGGGGGGGCCTCCAGACATCTACCTTGGCGTAAAGACCTTAACTGGGCCCTGAGTAGCCTCATATATACCCTGCTTGCTGGCCACTGCCTTGGCCCTGCCACCTGGGGTGGGTGAAGAGATGTGGGGAGAGGGGGTGGCAGCCTCCCTCCCTTTGGGGATGTGCTCCCCTGGGCTCAGCCCCGAACAGGAAGAGCCCAAAGGAGGGTGGGGGGAAGTTAGAGGACCCTGGAGAGGATAGCCTTATGGGAGGATGTCAAAGGGCAAGAGTTTCTGGAGAAGGGGGGGGCACGGAGGCACGCTGGGCTGCAAATGGGAGGCATGAATGAGGCACTCTCCAGCAGGTGATCTCTGAGATGTTTGCCCTAAAAGGAAGTGCAGAAGTCCTCGGCAGAAATACACCCACGCTTGCACATAGTATACTCAGCACAGGTCCATTTGCTCATACACCAGCTAGATCCACATCTCCCAAAAGAGCTGGTAAACAGACAATTCTGTGGACCATCAGTTCCCCGAATTCACCCAGAACCGTGTGGTGAGATCGACACTATTGCGGGGGGCATCCTTTTTCTGGGTCTTGCCTTCCATTTGCACGGTGATGTGGGGCACCTGCTCTGAACCCCAGTGTGCTTGTTTGGTCTCCCCTCTTTACTTCCCTTCACAATTCCACATTCACGAGTTAGGAAAACACCCCACATGGCTTTGATTTTTTTTCTTTTTACTTTTCTGTTTCATTTTTAAATCACTGAGTTCCGATAAACAGTAAGTTACCTACAAAATAACCAGCTAGCAACCTGTTAGTGCCTACTGAGCTTGTTTTGACCAGTTGGTTGTTTGAAAAGAAATGTGTGTGCGCAGAGGCGACCCTGGAGTGCGTGTACCTGGGTAAAGCTGGAAATACGCGCGCGCACATGCACCCCTCATATAGATATAATGTTATGGCTGTCATCACTAATCCAAGGGACACATGTGCACAAACACACACATTCGTAGGTCCATGTCCATGTGGTGTGTGACAGTGTTCAAGGCTGGATGTCTGCCCCCAAATTGCATCGTGCTGGACTTTAATTCTTGGAGGATGCTGAAAGCTGTTGAGTCCGATCTGAGAGACAATTACACCCCCTGCCTTGAGTCCTGTCACTGTCGTTATTCCTCTTTATGCTCTTATTTTATTTGAATAAGGTTTCATTGTCATTCACTTGAATATTAGCGATGATTGCATCTGCTTTGAGTCCAGGGATAAAGTGCTCCAAGAGAGCCGGGGGAAAACATGTATACACACACACACACACACACACACACACACACACACACACACACTCCCCACCACCACCACCACCACCACCACCACCATCTCTCCAGTTCCAGACCCAAACGGAACCCCAGTTCCCCACCCCACCCCAGTCCACCCCCCTGATTGTGGAGCCCAAACCCAGCTGAGCCCGGGAATTGGGGAGGGCAGAGTCGGGCCCCGTCTACAGTTGCATACGTATCAATTTCTGATGCCTTGTCGATTGTATCATCCAGAAATGCGATTAAAACCAAATGTCTGAGACCCAAATGAAGTCTAATTGCTATGGATCTGCAATCCCCCATGGGCCCTTAATCCTTTTTGACTTATTCCTCCCCTTCCTCCGATGAGATGGAGCTTAGACGCAAAGCCCTTGGTTTAAATTTCAAAAATTAAAATTGACATGCAGTGGTGGCTTCCCTGGGAGCGGGAGGAATTTCTAAGGAGGTGCCCGAGCCCAGCTTTATCCTCTGCATTAAGAAGCAATTTGTACTTCTAACAAAACCCCCGCCACTCCCCTTCGGTGGCAGGGCAGTAGAAATGCCTTGCCCCGGTCTGGCTGTTCACAATACTTAGACACAGTTGAATCTGAGATTCCTCCCTCTGTATTCCCTGATGCAACTGGGTTTCTTGCAATTCTAATGCCCTGGCAGCCGGGAGGAGCTTCCAGAGGTGTCACCTGCTAAGAGGATGATAGATTGATGAGATGGCAGGCTGGAGGCAGGAGCACACCCGCCCAGGACCACCTCTGTGTCTGCACATTCTCCGTATCCCAGGCAGGACCCTCCGGACTCACTGAAGTCCACGATCCCATGATCTCTGGAGGATGCCCTGAGATGGAGGCAGGGAGGAATGGGGACACCAGGCCTCCCCCTGCCGCCAACTTGGTGGGCTATCCGTCTTGCGGTTCTTGTGGAATGCAAGAAACCATTTGCCCCAGACCCCTACCCTTCTCGTCTCTAGTTGAGTAGAGAATTATTACCAATCATACTTAGAAAGTATTGTCTTAATTTCCTACTTGCTTTTGGGTCCATTTTCTGTGTTCTTAGGTTGGGATTACTATACTGGCATCTCTCAGGAAGTAGAAAAGTTCTTGTTCTGTTCGTTTGGGAGGCGGGGAAATTAGGGCTCCGGGAGGTCCAGTGACATGCCCAGGTTCACAAAGCTAAAAGGCTGACCCAGGACCTGACCTCTAGGCCGAGCCTCTGCCCAGCTGCCCAGACCAAGCATGTCCACCTCCCAGAGTTCACAGGCCTTTGAGAAGAGATCAAATGGGTGGGACACACTTCCTACCCTTTCTTACATCCTCTGATGTAGGGAGTCTCAGCACCCTCCAAAGGGTCAGGCAAGAAGAGATAGCCCTGCTTCTTGGGCCCAGGCTGCCAGCAGGGAGCACCCCAGATGGAGGCTCCCGCTCCTGAGGATTGGCTGAAGGTCCTGGCCTTGGGGTCCTCGTTGATGGCCCAGTAGGATCTTAGGTCACCAACTCCAAATGCTCCATTTGGATCTGTCTCCATCAGCAACCTCCCACGCCCCTTCTCCTTAGGGTCTCTTGACCACCTTCTCTTATAATAGCTCTCCCTTCTCCCTTTTGGTGGTGGGGAGGGGGGCACCTTGCAGGTGCAGTGGGCATGACTGTCCCTGATTGGTGAGAGGCCCCTTTCTTTATTCCCAGAGTTTACGTCTATGTGACTAGTTATTTTCAGGATTGCCTGAGTGCATGAGATACACACCCGGCCCTGGAAATTCAGATAGAAGTTATGCTTTCCACTACATTTTCCTCCCATCTGTTGTGAGCAGATGACTCCGCTCTGCAGATGACAAAGCATCCAGGTCCCCCTCTGCATGGAGCTCTGATGACACGGTAGAGGGGCTATATTATGGAGACCAGTTCCTCCAGACTTCACTGATCATGCAGTCCCATTGGACAAACATTTTTTGAGCACTCACACCCAATCTGTGTGTTTGACTTGTGAATAATTTACGTAGACTACTGTCAATCCATACTTTAAAAAAATGTTTCTATCTTTTTGTATTCATATCCATCAACGGATCTCCACAGTCGAGTCAGTCACTTTCTTCCAGCTGGCTAACCAATCTTGGGGAAAGTTCTCCTCTCACTGGAACCAAAAGAAATAAGGGTTAATCCATGTGTTTCCCTTCGAGTTGCCATTTTTCCAGACTCTTAGGCAAGAAAATATGCTCTTTTATGTGTCACAAGTTAAGGCTGCACACTTTACTTTTTTGCGAGCACAGCTCCAATCTGTATTTTAAGTATTAGGAATGCTTGATTTCTCTCTCTTTTTTTGGATGAAAAATAAATAAAACTCAAATTTCAATATTTCCATTCTACACCTGATTTTGAAGCTTTGATGTTGGCACTGGAACCAAGCCATGGGACCAGGACGGGCCAGGGGGTGCAGGCTCTCTCTCAGGCCCCTCTGAATATTGGGGAGAGTGAACTTGGCAGGTGGAAGTGAAGAATTTTGGAGGGAGGTTCTGGTCTCTTGTATTTGTCATACTCTGATTCCCTTCAACAAACAGGAACACTCCCCAGAGGAGCATGGATCAGAGCAGCACTCGCAGAAATAATACGAGACATAGTTTTTAAAAATATATTTTACCATAATAATTTCAAAAATACTCAGAAGAAAACAGAATAGTCCATTGAGCTCTCATGTGCCTATCATTGAGCTTTGATACTCACCAAGTCATGGTCAATCCAGGCAGAACGACAGTTTTCCTTTAGGAACACCTTATGATGTGCCAGGGATTGGTGCTAGGGCTCAGTTTGCTTCCTCACAACACCCCTGTGAAGTAAGTATTGCTATTAGCCCCATGTTACAGACGGGGAAACAGAGGCTCACAGAGGTTTTTTTGTTGTTGTTTGTTTGTTTGTTTTTTTGTTTGTTTTCTGAGACTTGCCCAAAGTGAAGGCCAGGACTGCCACTAAGTTCTGTTTGACCCCAGAGCCCAGACTCTTTGGGGAATATGGGCAGGGCAGGGAGGTGAGATCTTACAAACCACAGTCCGGGCGCATTGCTACAAACAAGCCTCCCCATCAAACACTCTGAGGGGGATGCTGCATCAGAGCATTTCTGGGGAGGCTCCCCACGTATCCTCTCTCCCCTGATAATTGCCATCAGCTTATTTCCAGAACTTCTCATTCTCTCCCTTCTCACTGTTTCATGCACCACTCATGCTGTTCCCCCTGGGCTGGCTTCCATCAGGGAAGGGAGCCCCTGAGCCCTCCTTCAGGGCTCAGTTGGCAGGTCACATCCACTAGCCCCCAGCCTCACCCTGTGCCTCCTCTACTCCCCGTCCCTGAAGGTCCACGGAGCTGTGACCTTCCCCACCATGGTGCTGGCCACACTGCTGTAATCACATTATAGTTTGGTTGTCTGTCTTCCCCATGGACTGTAGGCTTTGCAAAGGTAGAGCCATCGTCTGTGTGAATTGCCACTGAACCTTCCCCCGCTCTCCCCAGTTCTTAGAATGGTGCTCGGTATACAGCAGGTACTCAATAAAAATTTGCAAGATGGATGGATGGATGGACGAATGGATGGGGGAATCCTGGGGGATCCTGAGAGGGTAGATTTTGGAAAGACTTCCACTGGGGTGTCTGACTTTGTAGTGGGATCAAGGTGATTTTCCCAGCAAGCTGAATACTGCTCTTGACTAATTGGTCCCCGTCTGCCTCCACTCACGGGCCCTGGGTTTGTAGGGTTTGGATGAATGGGAAAGATTGTGAAAAGGAACACTGACTGCAATGTTCAAGGCCACGGTTACACCTCTGGAAATGAGCAGAACCTTCCAGTTGACATGAATTTATGACGACTGCCACAATGTGGCTTCTGGGCTGATTTAAGTTCCCTCCCCAGAGCCTCCAGGATGTCTGTTAGCCTTCTGGGGCTGCCTGGGCAGCAGCCTCACTTCCAGTGGGGTCCCTCGGTGGGTGCTTTTCTGTCTGGATTCTTCTATTTTCTCCCAATGAAAAACACCATTTGAAAAACTGTTTACGTAAGACGCACTTGCAAAGAATGTAAACAGTATAGAGAAAAGGAGACCGAAAGTAAAAACTCCCCCTCTCCTGAGGCAATCTCCTTCCCCAGCGGTAATTTCTGCTAACAGCTTGGTTTGTATTCTTCCCAACTTGGCAAATGCACATTTGTGTGGTTTTGTTCACGAAGAATATAAAACTCTAAACACTGTTCTACACCTGCTCTTTCCCTTAACGATCACTCTGGAGCAGCTCTTGGGGGGCAGTTGGTGCGCCTTGTCTCTTTTGACCAAGGTGCGCACCATTGTTCCACGGACAAGGAACTCAGGTTGCTAAAACAGATCAGCCTCCCCTAGACCTGTCAGCCGTTTCTGGCATTCCTGCTCCTGCAGAGGAACAGCCTCTGCTAACCGGATTGCTCTTCCACTTTGAGACAGGTTCTACCCTCAAGTGGGAAAATCCCGCCTCACGTCTGAAGCAATAGAAACGATGTCTTTACCCAGTTTGTAGATTATTCAAGTGCTGCCCCTCCTGTTCTCGCTGGCTACCTCCTGGCCTTTGATCTCCATCCAGAGGCCCTCCCCTGGGACTGGGTGAATGGAGGAAAGAGATGAACTCCAGCCAGCCCTGGTTGGCCCCTGCTGGCCCTGGAGGAGGGAAGGGGACTCCTGGTTGTGTGTGTGAGCAGGGGCGGGGGGGTGGGGGGATGCCCAGCTCCAGGCATCCTGGTCTCTGGTTAAGATGGTCCTTGGCTGCCGCCTGTGTTGCTTCCAACTTTGGAAACTTGCTGGAGATGTGATGTATGGGAGGGAGGGAGAAGGTTCGTGGAGGCAGGGTTGCTGGAGTCCGGGGCCAGGATGGTGCTGGAGGATTTCTTAGAGAGAATACCGCTTTTGATTTTGACTCTTGGGCAGCAGATTGGCAGAGCTGTAGTTTTTTTTTTTAAGATTTTATTTATTTATTTATTTATTTATTTATTTATTTATTTTTATTTATTTATTTGTCAGAGAGAGAGAGAGAGCACAAGCAGGGGGAGCAGAGGGAGAGGGAGAAGCAGACTCCTCACTGAGCAGGGAGCCTGACGTAGGGCTCAATCCCAGGACCCTGGGATCATGACCCAAGCCGAAGGCACACAGATGCTTAACTGACTGAGCCACCCAGGAACCCTAGAGCTGTGGTTTTTTAATGGTGTGTGTCTGCTTGCCCACATGGGCCTTTGGGGGAATTAGTAAATGACATCTCTTATTCCAGGTGGACGCAGCTTTTTTGCAGTTTCTGAGTGCGGTTTTGTGAGTGAGAAGCAGGCAGGAACTCGGCACCCATTTGGCTGCTCAGCTTTATACCCAGGTCCCCAGGCCCAAGAGGTTTGGAGAATGGCCCCCTCCCCCTTTCCCTTCCTCCCTTGCAGTTCCTGTGCCCAGGGCTGGGCGCTGGTGCCTCTCTGCTGTTCCCTGAACCTTGGGGAGGGGGAAGGAGGCGGGGCAGGGAGGGCATTGTCCTCTGATGCATGGTGACTCCAGGCCAGCCGAAGAGACTGACCCTGACAGAGGGATGCCAGGCCACACTGGGCATCTGACGTGTGCTCTGGAACCAGACTGAGCAGTGGGCAGCAACTGTGAGCACTAAAATAGCTCAACCCTTTAAAAGCAACCAGGTCATGGACACAGAGTCTGTGGAAAGAAAAAAAAAGTGGTTTTAACCTTTTTTTTTTATTGAGCTGAGCCCTTTATCTGTGTAATCTTGCTTAATCTAGACAAGGAAGAAGGTGAAATAGTTCAAAAGTTCTCACAGCAACTCTGGCAGAGGGGTGAAACTGAGGCACGGAGAGGGCTGGTGATTTGCTCAAGATCAACAGCAAGGCGATGCCTCAAATTTTAAGCTCAGGTCTGTCTGATTCAAAGGCTCTACAATTTATAATCCAATGCCCTGTCTCTCAATACTGATCCATTGGTAATCTGAGATTTGCATATAACCTCTCTGAGCTACTGTTCGCTCTTCCATAAAATGCCACCGATTTCATAAGGCTAATGGGGGAATGAATGAGCTAATGGATATCAACTATCTTAATGGGAAGTGCTCCGCAAAAGTTAGTTATTATCTGCATTCAAACATTTATTTTTAAAAAAGTCACTTTCTACCTGTACCACTGGCCACTTTTCTAAGCTACTGATATTCAGTGGAACTCAGAATAGTCTTTGAACTTGGATTCAAATTCACCTTCACCATAAACTGGCTCTGTTACACTTTGACAGATTATTTAACTGGCTAAGCCTCACTTTCCCCATCTGTAAAATGGGGCCAGTGCTCCTACCACATGGATGTTTGGGAGGAGTTAATGAGATGTTATAACAGAGTATGAGGTACAGAGTAAGTGCTTGCGACCTGGGGATGGTAGGTGTTGTTAGGGACTGTTCTCTTCTGTCCTGAGCTGACACATTTTGGGAAGCACCAAACCAAGGCTGCTTGGAATGAGAAGGGGCAGGATTTCAGTGTCAACAGCCAGTATTTATGAGTGTGTCAATGTCTTAGGGGCCGCCAAGGGCATTTCCCAAACACGTCTGCAATCCTTTCAGTAAGCCTGTGAGGTAAAGATAATTTCACCCATTTCACAGATGAGGAGGTGAGAGGCCATTTTCAACAGTTGTAACGTCAAAGTCAGAATCCAAACCAGTGCCTTTTCCAGTGTTCATGGCTTGGCCTCCCAGAGAGGAGGAACCACGTGGTAAATGGTGCCTGGCCTGGTCCCTAGACGTTGGGTTATGTATGCAGTGATCCTGTGCAGATCCTGGTGGGGCTCCCTTGTTGACTCCCAGGCTAATAAGCCCCTGCATAATTGGGCCTGGGGCCATGACTAAATCTCAAGGCTCTGCTGCATGAATATGCAAACCCCCATTGACGGCCCAGCTCTATCACAGCCTGATTTCAAATTGACGAGCACAGCCCAGTGGCTCAGGGCCTCTTGCCATGCATAGTAAGAACACCCACTAATCCCCCGCTGAAGCTCCCAGGGCTGGGTGGGGGGAGGTTCATCACAGCCCATTCGAGAGGGTACGTTGAGGGCATGCAGCCCAGGCCTTGCACTCCTTCAAGGCTTGCTCTGCCTCCGTGGAATGGATATGGACCTTAGAAGTCTTTGGAAGGCTGGTTTCTTCTTTCTCTCCCCACCTCCAGGATGCATGCCCCCGAGACCCAGACCCTGATGGAAGGCACAGAGTCCAACGGGAGAAGTCTGATGGCAGAAGTCCACTGGCCTCCAGACTTTGAAAACCAGTTTGCCACCTGTTCCATTCAAAATCTGCCCAATCGATATCCACTGTGTGCCCAGCACTGTGGCAGGGGGCCTGGGTGCTACCTTCTTTCAGTCTGGCC
This sequence comes from Zalophus californianus, assembly GCF_009762305.2. NCBI lineage: Eukaryota > Metazoa > Chordata > Mammalia > Carnivora > Otariidae > Zalophus > Zalophus californianus. Next base: position 94,594,993 of record NC_045597.1, read on the forward strand.
GGTGACAGGAATAATAATTGTCAACGATGATAGCACACCTTCTGGGAGGTGCCAGGGACTAGTGTTGATGTCATTTAAAACTCTGCGGCCCTTTAAGATGGGTGTTATTCTTTTCATCTCACAGCTGAGAGTACTAAGACTAGAGAACTTAACTGACCTGTAACGCAGACGCACAGCTAAGAAGTCACGGAGCCTGATTTGGAGCCCAGATCTCTCCAGCAACAGAGCCCCTCCTCTGCCCCACAGAGATGCTGAGGTATGTGGTGAGACCATGCCCATGGGGGGAAGGGCTGCTCAGATGGCTGCTCTAGGTACAGGGGATTTCTATCTGGCACTGAGAGGACCTGGGAAGGACTGGAGTGATCAGGAGGGCTTCCTGGAGGTGGTGACCTCTGAGTTGGGGTTTGCCATCTAATAGTCATCATCCTTATTAGTCTGCAATGGGTTTGAGCAGAAAAGACTCACACTGAAGATTTGCTAGTTATGTATTCATTCTCCAAAGACTTATTGATTTATCTACATTGAGCTCTGTGGTAGGCCCTGGGGTCAAAATGTCCTGAGACTTGACTCAGTCCTGCAGAAACTCTCAGGGGAGGAGAGGAACCAGAGCAGGGCCCAGCGCAGAGAACCTGGAGCAGGGAGGAGACTGCAACAAGGAGGGAGTCACTGAGCCCAGGGTGGGGTCAGGAGAGGAGAAACAAAGGCCATATTGGCCTCTTGGAAGGCCGTATTGTGGTGGGGGACTGGCAAGAGCTTGAGGTGCTAGTCTGATGGGGAGGGACCAGCATGGGCAAAGACATGGGAGTGGGGCTTGCCTCTGGGAGGGTTCTCATGGAGTCTTTCGGTCCCTGTGTGTGTGTGTGTGTGTGTGTGTGGGTGCGTGCGCGTGCATATGGAATGTGTATGTGTTGAAGTAGTTGTGATTTATGTGTGTGTTTTGGGGGATAGTGTGTTGCAGGTTTATTGTGGCCAGGATGCTTGTGTGTGGGATGGGGTGTGTGTATATGTGGGTGCTTGTGTATATGGAGGGGGACAACAGCATCAGTTGCAATGGTGCTGTCTCTGGCCCAGAACACCTCATTTATTGGGGCCTTCTTACCCCACGTTGGAAAGATGGAAGAGTTGTATGCCATTGGTTCATTCCCCTTGCCTCCAACACACAGAGTAAACTTTGTGGCTGCCTCTCTTGGAAATGTGTTTGGAGTTTGTATTTGGGGTGGGCTGGAGGGTGGGGTGGGGTCTAAGCCTAAGGCCTGCATGATGGAGGAGGTTAGGAGAAGCAATAACTCAGAGCAGGGGTTGGAGGTACCTAAGGGACCCAAAATCATGGTGTCCTGGAAACACCATTGCAGATACCTGGGCATAACCCAGCAGCAACTTAACACTTGTATTTTACTTGATATTCTCCAAAGCACACTGCAACTATCTCATCTATTGTTTCTTACCCAGCATGCAAAGATTACAGAAAGCTCCTTCCCATTTTATCTCTGTAATGACCCTGGGTGCTGGGTGGGCCAGCTCTTACACTTCCGTTGTCCGGTAAAAGATAAGATATGGTCATGAAGATAGCTTAAGATAAAAGAAGTGATTGCTCCAAAGCCACACAGCTGGTAAACAGTTGTACTAGAAATGGCCGCCTAGTCATTCCGTTGGATTCTAAGAGCTTTTGTTGGCTCAAAGTGAGAGGTCCAGATGTGGTAATCATGAGGGGGGAGGGAGTAAAAAGGCAGATTCCCACCCCCTATTCCAGGCTATTTAGAGCAGATCACTTTCATTTACCCCAACCCTTGCATAACCTTCTGGGTATAGCTACTAGGTTATCCATCCATCCATCCATCCATCCATCCATCCATCCACCCATCCATCCACCCATCATCAGTCATCCATCATCCATCCATCCATCATTCATGTATTCAATGCATACCTGTGTGCCAGGCCCTATGTAGGTGAGATGATGTCTATCCAAAAGAACTCCCAATCAGTGGCAGACTTCCAGAAGCCTCCATCCACTCTTTCCTCACTTCCTTTAAATGGCTCCTTACTGAGAGAGATGGGGTAGAGCCCTTGCCCAGCTCACCCATCAGTGAACCAGCCCAGCAGGAAGCGTGACAACCTCTGATGGGTCTACTCCCAAGCAACTGGCATCGAAGAACAAGCAGTTAACCATCAGTAAGGCTAGAATTCTAAGGCAAGATCAGCCTCCTGCAAATTTGTGAGGTAGCCGAGGATTTGGCTCTTCCCTTGAGGCAAAACTCAAGGTGCTTCCTGCCACTTCTGCAAGATAGTGAGAGTCTGGGGCATGGCATGACTCTTGCCTTGAGTTTGGTTGCATCATGTGCCATGTGAGCGCTTGCTTGGCCCGTGGCTGCAGGCTGTCCCCTTGGCTTAGTTGGCCACCTTTGCCGAGTGGGATGTGGCTGACCGTGGCTGGCATGCACCCCCCATTTCTGGAGGAGCATGTCACAAGTCCTACACTGTGGTCAGCACTGTATTGGGAGGTCTGGCTGCTGAAGGAGAAACTTAGGGCTGTGTCTTATTCTACTGTGCTGTTAAGTTACTAATTGAAGAGAGGAGCTTCTTGAGGAAATAAGCAAAGCCATCACCTAGTCTGGTGTACACGAGGCTGGGGCCCAAGAGGAGGCACTTGCACAGCTGAGCTCCAGGACTGAGGAACATGAGAGGCTGTCTCTAACATGTGTGTTTTGGGCAGCTCACGAAGTCCCCCTGCCTGCTGCCCGCTGCCTCCTTTCTATCACTGGAATAATGGGGCTGCCATGTTAGGGACCTTGTTATAGCCCCAGCCTTTAAACAGCAAATAATTGTTTTCACTGTGTGAGCGGACACCAGATCATGATTGCTTGCTGGAGGCTGCTGGGGGCTGGGGGCTCAGCCAAGTTTTCCTAGTTAATTCTCCATTATTCCTACTCCAGGAGTTGGGGCAAAGGGAGTCCAAGCATGATCAAATGGCAGTCAATCACACTCAGCTCCTTGTTGGGTAAACCTCCCATGTCTTCTGGCATTTACAGGGTAATCCCCGAGTCCCAAATCTGGTGGGCTGGAGCAGCATGATCTGGCCCTGCCACCGTGTGGCCCACCTCTCCCCATCCACAGCAGCCAGATGGAGCTTCTGGTTCCCCCACACGGAGGCTCTTTCTTGCCTCTCTGCAGGTCCCGGGACTAGGGTGAGGCACAAATGTAAGGGGGCGCAGAGAAACCTCAGTAATTAAGATAAATACTTTTAATGCAATATTTAAAATCTCAAAATCATTGCGATCCACAGTAAACAATCAAAATTTTAAATAAAGGTGTCATTGGTTCAAGACATTGAGCCTATCTTTCTCCTTCAGGGTGGATTCTTGATTCTCATTTCATCTCAGATGAGTACCGGATTGTTGAAGGGGAGGGCAAGAAGAGGGAAAATGGAGCCCTGAGAATTCAGGAATGGACTGCCTTAATCTTAACAAGAATAACCCTCCTGTTACTAACCAGCCATTGTTTACCGAGAACTTCCTCAGTGCCAGGTACCATGTTGTATACATTATATTTCTGATGTCCTTTTTTTTGCCCTGCAGAGGTGGCATGATGACGCTCATTCCATGGATTTGGAATCTGAGGAACAGAAAAAGCAAGCAGCTTACCCAGGGTGACACAGCTGGGTGGGGAGCTGAACACAGCTGAAATCAGAATCCAGATCTGATTCCGAGGCCTCCTCTAGGACATGATATGACTCCCTCTTGAGGGATTCTTCTGTCTCTGCTTTTCTCCCTGTCCCAACAACGATGGTGACTGGACCAATAAGTGCAATTTCCTGGGCTCTTGCTACGCCCCAGGTACTCTTCTCAGTGCTTTGCACCTGGGACTTGATTTAATCTCCTCAACCACCCAATAAGGAGGTAGGAATCATCCCCATGTTATGCACGAGAAAACGGAGGCATGGAAAGGCTAAGTAACTTGCACAAGGTTCCAGATATAGTAAGTGGCAGAGCCACCACAGGCTGGTCTCAGAACCCCAGCTCGCATTCCTTCCTGGCTAGCGGGGGGATGCTCCAGGCACTGAGCTGGACCGGGACTGCCCCTACTCCGCGGCCCGGGGTGGGAGGTCATGGCCAGCCCCCCAGCCCTGGCCGAGGCCCTGAGGCTCACAGAGCTCACAGGCCCCAGGCCGGTGCCTCTCCCAACCACTACCCCACCAGACCAGCGCCTCCCATGGTGGCCCCTTCAGTCCTCCCTGCAGAGAGCCCGTCATCCTGGTGGAAACCTGCTGGGGGGACAATGAAGGCATTCAAGGGCCGTTATTTATTTATTTCTCAATAAAGAAACTTCATGAATAGATGGATATTTATTCACCTAATTCACTTTTGCAAATGCAGTGTCCTTCAAAGGATGATTTGTTTGCTGAGCGGGGCTGAGGCGAGAGGTTAAAAATAGCTCCCGGCAGTACCGTATTTCTCAGTAAATCAGTGTTGATAATTTAATAATAAAATTAATCTTACATCAGGTACCAGATAACACTCCTCTGACATGCAAATCGAATTCAGCTTCCTACTCAACGTGGGTCATTTGTGAGGCTACAAATTCACCAGCCTCCATGTTTGGGGCACTAAATTTAGAGCCTTTCTTACCTGGGTCAGTACGAGGGCCTCTAAAATGTCTGTCTCAATAATGTGGTCATTGGTAATATACACTAAATTCAGAATGTAGATGACTGGCCTTCCCCTCACTTTGGAGCTGCCACATACAGCAGGAAGGAAAAGACTACCCAGCGCACACTTGTGCCATTTGGGGAGATCACTCTAAATCGCTTTGAGTTTCAAGACACAGGGGCTGTCTCCGCCAAATGCACCCCCCCTAGGTGTGTTTCATTTCCTCTCAATAAAAGTTTCATGACCATCTACTATGTGCCAAGTCCTGTTATAGGTGCTGGGGCAGCAGGGATGCTCCGGATGCTATCTCCATGCAGTCATGCGTCATCTAGTGCAGGGACAAGACAAACTTGTCAAAGGCATCGTGGTATAAGGACAATGAGGGAAGTGTGGACAAGGTCTAGAGGAGTACAGCAGAAGGAAGGGCTGACATCTGTGAAGGAAAGAGCAGAGGTTCCAGGAGGCTTGCCTTCAAAGAGACATCTCTACTGGGTTTTGCAGGATGCATAGGAGTTCTCCAGGCATTTGGGTAAGAGTTGGTGGCACAGGAGAGGACATTCCAGGCAAAGAAAATGATATATATTGTCTAGAGAAATTAAAACTGGTTGCATATAGCCAAAGACTAGTAAGAGGTCTGTGTGACATGAGATGGAGCTGAGATATTTGAGGGCCTGGGGAACCAGGGAAGGCTTGGAAGCAGGGGATAGGTGGGGTGTGATGTCCATGTTGAAAGATCTTTCAGGACACAGGTGGATGGAGGAGAGCAAGATGGTTCCCTTTTCCCCTAAGGACAGAGCACCCATTTTCTACAGGGCAAGTGGTGTACTCTGTGCAGGACACAGAGGCTGAAGAAAAACAGGGGCTAGAGAATGCTGAGGGTGAGGATGGAAGAGGAAGAGCTGTCCCAGGAAGAGCCTGGAGGGGCGGAGTGAGAGGTCAAGCTAGGCCCTCGGGGTGGGAACATCAGGTTTCACCCACCCACAGGTGTTCAGCAAGCCCCTCTATTTGCATGACCGGTGTGGCATTCAAACCATTCCAACGTGGGCCAAGATGTTTGACTACAGACTACAACCCTCTGAGTTGGCAGGGCACGCACCATGATTCCCATTTTACAGATGAGGAGACTGAGGCTCAGAGAGGTGAAATGATCTGTCCACGGTCACTCGGCTCGAAAACGGCAGCACTGTGACTCCAGACCATGTCCTCTTAATCCCTAGTCCTGGCTCTTTTGGGAGTAAATTCTCATTGCAATGAGTTGGGCTCAAATGATGATTTTCTTTTTCTTATATGTGGGGGGATGAGAGACAGAGGCTTAGAGTGACTTGCTCCCGATCATGTAGGTGACCCATGGCCTGAATTTAGATTCCCTTCTCCTGAGTCCCCCTTCCTTCCTTCCTTCATTCATTCATGGGGTCATCACTGCTATCTGGCGCTGCCCCCCTGTGGCCTCCCATTCTCACCCACCGGCTGGCTGGGGCATGCTGGCCTTGCTGATGCTCTGCAGCTGGTCAAGCACTCTACTGCTCATGGCCTTTGCCCTGCTGCTCCTCTATCTGGAATACTGTTCCCCCCAGGTATTATCAAAGCTCCTTCCCTTATTTCATTCAGGTGTCCACTGAGACGTCACCTCCTCGGAGAGGCCTTCCCGGACCTCCCCACACAGCCCCTCTCTGGCTGTAGCTTTCTTGAATGCACTTGCCCCTACACCTGCCGCTTCTTCCCCCACTGCCTGTCTCCCCCACTAGAAAGTAAGCTCCAGAAGGGCAGTCACTTTGTTTGCTTATCTCCTGTCTTATGACGAAGAGACGCTTGATAAATGTTTGTTGAGTGAATATATACATACAGAGTGCCCCCTGGATGCAGCGCCCTGTCCCAGGATCCAAGATGAGCTCTCTCCACAGGAGCTGGTTCACCGTGTGCTGGCGACACAGGCTTGCAGGCCCTCACCCTGTGCCAAGTTCGACAAAGTACCCAGGAGCTCTACTCACAGATCATCAATAGTCTGGGGCTCTGTTCAGGGCAACAGGAGCCAAGAGTAAAGGGAGGAACAAGGGACATGTGTGAGTTGGGGCTCTGGCGGGCAGGCTGACTAGCACAAACTCAGATGTATTTTAGAGTGAATGCAAGGCACAAACAAATGTGCAGAGGACATCCAGGTTGTACCTCAAATGGTCCAGAAAACCACCCTTCATTGTAAACACTGTGGTATTTGGTCATGTCCACAGCTTTTGGTCTTGGTTTATGGAGCAACAAAGTGGTGGAAACTTCCAAAATGGGTGGTTTTGCTTAGCTCACAAAGCCTGATATATCTGTCATCCTTTCCAAGAGAATTCAGTCTGGAACTCCCATCCCTGTCTTTTGCCCGCATCTTTATCACCTACTGAGTGTTCAGCTCTATGCTGAATGGGAGATACTGGAAACCTATCCTGCCTCCCTCCCCCCAGACTGTCTGGGCACTGGGACTTGAGGCCCCCTTCCAGCCCCCTTTGTCCCACAGTGGAGGGAAAAATGGGCTGGTTCAGGAGCAGGCAGATTTGCAGTCTTGAGAGCTGGCTCCAGCAAAATGCAGTTAGATGACAGGTACATTTTATTCTATAATAAAAGAGCTTTTAAGAAAAATACAGAGTGCTTAGGGGAAAGTTAAGGGGGGGGGAAGGAAGGCAATGGAATTGTTCACACTCCATCAATGCCTAGGAAAAACCAGTTCCAATGACGCACTCTTCCAGGTATTAGGAGGGCTAGGGGGTAGGGGCCGGGTGTGGGATGCCAGCCTCTCTGCTGTGCACACTCCCCCCTCCACCCACCCAGTGCTAGAAACCTCTGGTCCCAGCCTCCTGCCCAGCTCCACTCAGCCGCTCAACCGCCACCTCGGTTCCAACAAGTGTGAAACAAACTTCTGAATCCCCCCACCCAGAGCTGAGAGCCAGTTGGTAGATACCAGGAGAGCCATGTTGGTGAGTTAAGATATTTACATTTTTACTTAGATACTTAAATATGTAGATACTTTCATACTGGTTGGTGGATAACCACTGCCCTGAGCCACCCCACCTGCCCCAGAACCCCTAAGCCTCCGCTGTGTTACCACTGTGGTAACTAGAGGGTTAACCCCTGGCACAGTTGGGTCCAGCTCCAAGTCTCTTCTGGCTGGTCAGTGTCAATGCCCACAGGTCTTTAAGTGGGCTGAATATGCCCTCCTCCTCCCAGTCCCTCACTCACACCCACAAACTACTCAGGGGAACAGCACGCCTCTGACCCAGGTGCCCAAGGAAATATCTAGAGGAGTGCGTCATGGACATACCCCACTCCTACACACAAGGCCCAGCTAGGGCCCTGCCTCAGCTCTAGGACTCCATGAGAGCGGGCACTCTTCTTCCTGTTCACTGCTGAATCCCCACGGTATTTCTACCCCCTCCCTGTCCTGTAAACTTCACCAAAGGCTTCCCGTGACCTGGGTAGCCCAAGGTCTTTAGCCCACAGACAGGTCCTTCCCTTGCCCCCGTTGGCTCCCGGTCTCCACACACCCCACGTGGCAGTCAAGCCAAATCACTGATATTTGCATTTGCCCGAGTCTCATGCCACACTCTCTCGCTCCTCAGCCCCCTTGTCCCCATCCAGTCACTGTAGCCTGGAGACCTTCCCCCCTCTTCATTCAGTCACCTTCCACTTGTCCCTCAAGCCAGCCTGGGAGTCCTCTCCTCCAGGAAGCCTTCTCTGTTAGCCCCAGGGCTGGCTTCCACCCCTGCTCTCACAGCTCCTGGTGTGGCCCCGGGACATGGTCCATGGCTCCTGCTCTCCAGGATGGGGAGCCCCGATGTTGGAGCAGCATGAAGCCATGACTGCATCCGTGTCTCTGGCCACATACTTATGCTCTGTGAGCACAGCTCGGTGGCTTCCATCCAGGGCAGCAGAGCAGGTGTGGACACCCGAGGTCTGCTGACCCTACTGCGGGACCTACCATGGGGAAGAGAAAGCCTCCCCAGTTCTGTTTTCCATTCCTATAGGTGCTTACAAATTAGGTAGAACACATTTTCATCTTGCCTTCTTCTTCCCTAAGCCCGTAGGGACTTTTTATTTTTGGTAAGTTTTAGACATTCTGTAGATAATATATATAAGCAAATAAGGGTCAAGGATGTTCCTTTTCTTTTTCTTTACTAGAAAATGGCTTTTGTTATTTTTTCTGGCTCATAAAAGTCCTACATGTCCCCAGGAAAAAATCTGGACACTCTGGAAATATGTTGCTTTGGAGGAAGTATGGGAACCCAGCACTACTTACTTCTTCCTCCCTGCAAACCAGCTCCTGCCCCCAACTCTGGGGCCCCCACTTCCCCGTCCCCGTCCCCCCGGTCTCTGCTTCAGCTGGGGATCAGTAGCTGGGCCATTGCTACTGAGCACCTTCACCTGCCGTGTCCTCAGGTCTGTGGTCCTTCTTGCAGACTTCCTCACACCTATCTCTCTCCATCCCCACAGACGTCGCCGTCTGCCAGGCCTTCAGTCTTCTCTCACTCAGTTGTCTACAGTGGCTCCCATGTTCCTTTTCCTCCGGTTTCTCCCCCTTCACGCACAGAGAGGCCCCCCTGACACTTCCCCTGTCTATCCTCCCTCGGCGCCCCCCATCACCTACCTCGTGAAGGCACATCCTTGGGGTCCATCTGGACACCAGCTCAGACCTCACTGTCTCCAACCACACTGGCTTTCCCTGGTCTCTGTCATGGGCATTCATGGGCTCTGCTGCTTCTTCAAAGATTGTATTCATTTATTTTAGAGAGGGGGTGGGAAAGAACAGAGGGAGAGAGACAAGCAGACTCCATGCCCAGCGTGGAGCCCGACATGGGACTTGATCCCATGACCCTGAGATCATGACTGGAGCTGAAATCAAGAGCTGGTGACCCCGGGCTCTGCAGCTTCTGAACTGTACTTCCTTGAGATGGCTTTTGGATTTAGAAATAATATTCACCCCACTTCTGGCCCCAGGGCTAGAGGGAGGCTGGTCCTTGATTGGGAGGCAGGGAAGGGATGGGGTAAAGGGGTTACAGAAGCACTGGGGAGGGATGAGGGTCCAGGATGTGGGTCAGGCCTGCCCTGGAGAAGTGCAAAGGTCCTGCGTCTCCTGATGATGTGTAAAGCTGAGGGAGCAAGGTCAGGGACAGAGCTGAGCCCAGAAAACCGACGGGGCATGGGAGAGGAGAATGCAGGTACCACCAGGCTGCCAGAAGCCCAGGGAGGAGGTGATGCTCTCCTGTCTGCCCCAGGGCCTCCGGTGGGCAGGAACTGCCCCAGGGAGCAGGCCAAGGAGGGCTTGGGAAGCATCTGTCAGAAGTCTGTTGAGTGCTCCTCCACCAGCCAGCTTGGCTTATGCAGTCCTGTCCTCGCTGGGCTGGGCCACTCAGTCACCAGCACGGAGTATCCGCTGTCTGCGAGGCCTGTGGGCTACGCACGGGATGGGCAGAGAAAAGAACCCACATGATCTGAGCACTTGGCATATAGCAGGCCCGGTGCTGAGTGTTTTAATGCCCACCACAACCTGGTAAGGTAACTGTTATCTCATTCTACAGAGCATAAAGCTAATAAGGACAGAGTGGGAGTTCAAATGCGTGTCTTTCTTTCTCCTACTCCACAGAGAGGCTGGAGTCCCAGGGTCTGATGGACGGTAGACCAAGGAGGCAGGTCCTGGGTTCTGTTAGGAAATCCCTCCAGGGCTGTATCTGCCACCTTTGAGTCGGCCAGTGCAGGTTCCCAGCTCAGGGACTTAGAGAAACTTAAACCTGGATGCAGGGGAGATATTGACAGTTTTCACCAGGGCCACAGCGAAACTGCTTTGGGTGGGTGGGGGGGAATAGGGAGTCGGGGGGGGCCTCCCTGAGATAAAGGGAAAGGCCCAAGGTTAGTTATCAGGGGGCCTGGTGCTGTCATTAACTCTGTGGGGTGGAAGGGGGAGGGACTAGAGGGTTCTGGTCCAAGTCTTGGGTGGGGGTTCCTAGCCATGGAACTAAGGGGTGGGGGTGGGGATGGGGGGCATCCTTGCCCCCATAGCCTCTGTAAAATGCCAGTTGAACCAGGTCAGCTGGAAGGGCCCACCTGGCTCTGACTTCCATGGTCCTGGGATTCTTTCTGAGGTCCTGGCCTGCGTGGTCACAGGGCAGAGCTGGGAGCTCCTCAATGGCAGAGGTCATGCCTGTCCCATTCACCACTGCTTCCTCGGGGCTTGGCATCTCACAGGAGGGAGTGAATGAATGAATAAGTGCACCCTACAGACTGGAGCTTCCAGGATCTGAACAGGAAGTGGGAGGGTTGAGAGAAACTGGGGGTCACACGGGGGACCTTTGTGCCACCGTGCAGAGGACCAAGGCCAATGCCGACACTTGGCAGGAATAGAAAGGGAGGAGGAATGGTTTTACCTCTAAGTCTTAATCCTATAAATCCAGGCAGGGAGGTTTTAATTACTTAGCTTTGAGTGGTTTTATTTTTCAATTAAAGTCATCAAGTAAACATTCAGAAATGAGTGCCCTTGTTAGAAATTAGCAGCACAAGTGGACCCTCCTCAAGATGCTGAACTAGAGCTATCCAGGGAGGGAGGAACTTCACCCAGCCCATCAACTCCACCCATGGGCTCAGGTGGGACGAGACCTGGGGTCTTCAGGGGTATGTGTGCCCTAAAGCATTTGCCTCTTTTCATCTGCTTCCCCAGCAATAGCCATTCCAGGCTCAGATGGGGAGGGCCTCAGCTCAAACCACGGCCAGGGACCAGGAATCATGGAGCCTGTGCCAGGCCTGCGTATACAGCAGGTAATCGGCTATCATTTGGTATTTGGAGTGCAAGGGGAGGCACGACTCAGAACCTGGGGAAAGGGCTGTGGTCTGGGTGCTGACCCAGGCAAGAGTGCTTGGGTGAGGAACTCTGGCTTGTCTCGTGTTGCCCTGCCTGGGGACTAAGCTGGGAGGGAGGGTGGTGGGCAGAAGGGAACCAGCAGTGCCAGTCTGGGCCAGCATGGGTGATCTTTGGCCATGAAGCAACCACTTCTGGGCAAATCCCAGCTGGAGAACTAAGAGCTCTATCTGGCCCCATCAAGAAGAATTCAGGAGGCCACTGGCTGCCTCTGGAGAAAGATGCTCGTCCTCCCAGAGACTGAGGTGTCAGAGAAGTCCCCAGGATTCTTTCATCAGGGCTATGGACTGAATTGTGACCTCTCGAAATTCATAAGTTGAAGCCCTAATCCCTAGTGACTATTTTGGAGTAGGGCCTATATGAAGGCATTTAAGATCAAATGAGGCCATAAGGGTGGGCACCTGATCCTATAGGATTAGGGTCTTTATAAGAAGAGACACAAAAGAGCTTGTTCTCTTGCTCTTCACCAGGTGAGCACTCAGCAAGGAGGCAGGCTTCTGCAAGCCAGGAAAGAGAGCCTCATCAGAAACAAGATCAGCTGGCACCTTCCTCTGGGGCCTCCAGCCTCTGACATTGTGAGAGATGAATTTCTGTTGTTTAAGCCACTGTGCCTATGGTATTCTGTTCTGGCAATCTGAGATTACTAATTCAATCAGTGACATGTCTTATGGTGCTATGAGCTTCCAACAGCTCTGGGAGGAGGCTGAGGGGTAACAGGAGATGGTCATGACATAGCTAGGAAGTGGTGGTCGGGGCCAGAACCAGGCAGGTCTAGCAGCTCCTAAAGGCCAGCATCTTTAAAGACCACGCTGCTGCTGAAGATGCTGATGATGGCGATGATGGTGGCAGAATTCTCATGGAATATCATAGAACAAAAGAAATGGAGCTGCTGACTTCCAATTAAGGAGGTAGCCAAAGGTCAAAACCAAAACAGGCTCAAAAGGCTCAGAAGCATTTGTTGATGGTTACATCTCAGAGGTTCTAAGGGGGACAGTCCACCCTTTCTAGCCAGGACTCACTTGGGGATCCACCCTATTTCCTTATACTCTCTCCCGGGCCTGATTCCAGGGTTTAGAATCAGTACTTGTGATTGGATCTGGAGGGAGAGGACCAGACCCAAAGTGGAGACCCAGGATACTATTCATTCTGGACTCTGCTTCAGCTGGGGAAAAGAGGTGGCCTGGGACCCTCTTATCCAACCAATCCACAAACACCCACACCAACTGGGCTCTGTCTTCCCAGGCTGGCTGTCTTCCTGTGGACAGAGGGGCCACAGGGATTCATTTCCAATATCCCACAGATATCCAGTTGGGACCACAGGGTTCCATCCCTGTCCCAAAGATGGGCATCCCACCTGAGTGAGGGAGGGGCTGTGAGGAGGTTAAAGTGAACAGAAACATGTCCAGATGGTTCTGGGTTTCATGCCAGCATAGAAATAGCATAGCACCAGGATAATTCTTTTTTTTTTTTCAAAGAGATTATCTGAAAAAGTGAACATTAATTCAACATGTCAGCTTTTCCAGGAGCCATCTTTGAGATCAGAAGCCTCGGCTAGGCACCCGCTCCACACCACAAAAGTGATTAAGCAAAATGTCAAGAAATGAGACGATGTTATTAGGCAAGCGGGGACCCCCAACTTGGGCTAATGTGGGGAGATCTGGGTGAGGGAGAAGGGGGCCCTCTGATCACTCTGAGGCAGTCTAGCAGGGTGCAAGGATTCTCCGAGCAGTCTGGAGGCCTGGCTCCAGTGCTGGGTCAGCAACTCTCTTGCTGTGTGGTTTGGACTAAACAATTGCCCTCTTTGAGCCCAATCAAAGAAGGGATGTCTCTTAGGTGGATGGAGGTGGATGTCTCTTAGGCGGTTTTGTGGTCTGTGTTTCTCTGGATAACTAATATTTAATATGATTATGCTGTACGGTGCTTTGCAGTGTGCTTTTTCTTAAATTTTATATATATATAGTTTTGAATAACTGTTTATTTATTTATTTGAGAGAGAGAATGAGATAGAGAGAGCGTGAGAAGGGGGAGGGTCCGAGGGAGAAGCAGACTCATTGCTGAGCAGGGAGCCCGATGTGGGACTCGATCCCGGGACTCCAGGATCATGACCTGAGCCGAAGGCAGTTGCTTAACCAACTGAGCCACCCAGGCGCCCCTTAAATTATATTTTTTGAAGTGTATATCTCTACTTTCCACACATGCTCATGACCAATTATTCGCTGGTCTTTGGGGAGGATTTGGGACTTTGTTCTTGTTCCTTTAATTATCCCATTGACAGCTGTGTTCCATCCACTGAGGGAGGGGGCAGCCCTGTTCTTCTAGGCTGTGTGTGCTGACCAGTTACTAGTTAAGGGTCACAGAATAATCTTTGTAAAGAGAATGGGCTCTGGTCTCCCACAGAGCTGGTTGGAATCCAGGTCCCCGTTCTTGATGGCTATGAGACCAGGATGCTAGTATCCTGTGCGGGCAGGACACTAAACCCTACTGAGCCCTGATTTCTTCATGTATAAAACAGAATAACAGTTGGGGTGCCTGAGTGGCTCAGTCAGGTAAGTGTCTGCCTTCGGCTTAGGTCATGATCTCAGGATCCTGGGATCGAACCCCGCAGCGGGTTCCCTGCTCAGTGGGGAGTCTGCTTCTCCCTCTCCCTTGCCTCTGTGTGTTTTCTCCCTCTCTCAAATAAATAAATCTTAAAAAAAAAAAAAAACAACCCAGAATAGCAGTTACCTTGTGGGATCGTTAGAGGGGTACGTGAAGTGGTATGAGAGATGCACCCGTCTCAGGAGGGACTCTCAGTAAATGATAACCAGGCTACTGGAGTGCACCCGCCATTCTTGGGCTTCTCTGTCTTCTATTAATGGGTTTCCTTCCCTCATCGTGTCCTCCCAAATAGTCTCAGGTCCTTGCAGGCAGGAACTGTGCGTGACCCCCTGTAACCTCCTACAGAGCTAGTGCACAGCTTTTGGGTAGCGTTGATTGGCTCTTTGTCTGTGAAATGGCACAAAGGGACCCTCTTGGGAAACCGGCCTACCCCGGGGGCCATTATTCCCATCATTACCCATCCACAGGGCCCCTTCTCAGCAGCCACCTTTGTACTGACAAATACAATAGATCTTGAGTTCTAAGACATCCGTTTTTAAAACATTAAACAATTGATGAGTGCCGACTTGTGCTTTTTTTTTTTCCTTCCTTGTTTGTTTGTTTATTGAAAGTAATGCCTGGCCAGTATCAAAAAACTCAAATACAGATGTACATAGAATAAAAGATGAAAGTCCTTATTTACTCTTGGCCATTCCTAGCCCCAAGAGGTAACCACAGTCAATAAATACGGCTTTAATTTTTCCTGACCTTTTCTCTCTATATTACAAATGATCTACACACCATATGCAAACTTACACCACATAGAAGTTTTCTAAAAACCTAAATGGGTCATTTCCTCAGACTTGCTTTGTTTTTTACCTAATGAAATCTTCCTCATGTCAGACATAGTGCTGTTTTTAAAATTAACTATATTTTTAAAAGTTATCGTACAGTGACATTGACTTCTGGGTGGACAGTCTGTGAACTTTAGCACACGTATCCATGTGCATAACCATCACAATCAGGATACAGAACAGCTCCATCACCCCCTAAAATTCCCTTGCACTTTCCATTCCTCGTTATGCTCTACCCCCATCCCAAACCTCTGCGGCCACTGATCTGTTTCTCCCTCGGCAGGCTCTTGTTTCATAAATGGACTCCTACTGCTTGTCAGCTTTTGATACTGGTTTCTTTCATGTCTCGTTATGCCTCTGAGATCCACCCAAGTTGTTGTATCAGTTTTAGCTTTGAGTAGGATCTCACTGTGTGGATCAATCACATTTTATTTATCCATTCATCAGTTGATGGGTCGACGGACATGGGTGGTTTCCAGTCGTTGGTGATTATGAACAATCGTGTACAGATCTTGGTATGGACACATGTCTTCAGTTCCCTGGAATAAATTTCCAGGGGTGAGATTATTGCTGAGGCTCGCGGTAAATGTATGCCCAACCTCAGAAGAAACTCCTGAACCATCTTCCGGAGTGGCTGTAGCATCTCCCCCAGCAGTGTGTGAGAATTCCTGTTGTTCCATCTCCTCCATGTCCTTGCCAGCACTTGGTACTGTTGGTATTTTTATCTTGCTCGTTCTGGTAGTTGTGTAGTGCTCTCCCACACACAATGGCCTTAATCTGAGTTCCCTGAATGGTGAATGATGTGGATAAGATGTACATTTTTAAATAAAACATCGGGGGGTGGCACCTGGGTGGCTCAGTCGGTTAAGCGTCTGCCTTCCGCTCAGGTCATGATCCCAGGGTCCTGGGATCGAGCCCCACACTGGGCTCCAGGGAGCCTGCTTTTCTCTACTCTCTCACTGTCTCTCCTTCTCTCTTTCTCAAATAAATAAATAAAATCTTTAAAAAAAAAAGATAAATGAAACATTGGGTTGTCTCTGTCATTGGGCTATGTAGTTGAATCAATGTGAACTTTGTTGTTTTTAACTGAAGCTGAGTCTAGCACTCTGTGAGCGTAAGGAACCTAGGTGTTGTTGACCTGCTCCAGCCCTTGGCTGGTCCCCCGTCCCCCAACAGTAGGTATTCCACATAGGATCATCATCATTGTGAGTTATGGGTAGAGTGTTTGGTGCATAGCAAATGCTCAGGAAATGGTAACAAAACTGAATTGAATGGAAGTAGCTGGAGTTCCTTCCGAAGTCGGAGTCCCAGGGATACTGTGGGTCTTTGGGGGTAGGCACCCTGGCTGATGCTTCCCAGAGAGCCTTGCACTTGGCTCTTCTTAACCAGCAGGCTCAGGTGCGGACAGGAGACCAGGCACTTAGGATAGCTGGAGCCAAGGACTCTTGGCTGCAGAGATTCTGGTATCTCTCCTTGCACACCTGGATGCCTTTGCCAGGGCTCAGGTGTTGGAATAGGAGACAGCCAGGACTTTCTCATCACAACGGATTGTGTCCTCAGGGGCCAGCTGAGCCGTTCACGCGTCCCCGCAGTTTGGGACCTCTGAGCAGCAGGTCGCCTCACTTTGGAGCAGCGTGGCTGAAGGAGTGGCCTCTTAAATATTGAATCACCCCTCCCTGGCTCCACTCCTGCTGATTTGACTAAGGGCTGCAAGCCTTAAGTTTGTTTAATAACCTCCTGACACTAAACAAACAACCTTGCAGAAGGAGTAATTTGCTAGGCAGAAAGAAAACAAATAAGTTGCAAGGACAGCGGCGGCCAGGCTGATTACATTCTGGGGGGCCGCCTGAGTCTGACAGCCACCGAGAGCATAGAGATCTTGGCTCCTCTCCACTCTGGGAAGTCTTCAGGAACTCGGGCAGGGGAAGCTTTGCATTAGGCCCTATGGAGATGGCGTGTCATTAGAATTCTGGGGGCATATTAAATGCCATCTAGTTGCTAACACGATGCATCATTTTCTGTTAAATAATTGATCACGGTGCAGAGATTGTGTTTGTGGAGTTTAAAAAAGTGATTAGAGCAGGGAACATTGCTGGGCAGCAAGTTGCATCTATAACCTGGAGCCTGCTCTGGGCACCTTCATGGGGGGCCATAGGGCATTGGGGATTCTTGCCACAGCGGAGCTGGGGTGCGGCTCAGGAACGCTGACGCAGCAGGCTGAGGAGGGGTGGCGGCAGGCAGTGGGGGCGGCATGGTGTAAGACGGCCGAGGATGGGGGTGGGAGCAGAGCCCTTGTAGTGGCCCAAGGGTCTGTGCCAACCTTCGACCCTGCTGGAGGCATGAGAAGGAGAAAGCCTGCCCAGGGAGGCTGCGTCCCTTCCACAGCCCCACGCCCGACTGGTGTCTCCCAGGGCAGTGAAGGCAGGTTCTGGTCCTGAGAAACCCTTGTCTCAGGAACCCCCTGTTTTTTCCTTTTTCTGCCCTACTCGCCCCCAAAAGTAATCTCTTTCTCCTTCCCCTTCTCCTGAGAAAGAATTTGGGACTCTCTTCTCTCATCCCTGAGGAAGGGCGGGCTGTTGGGTTTAGGATGTGTATGAAAACACTTTGGTTTTGGTACATGGGAGGGCATTGCGGAAGATGTCGTGGGGAGAAGGATTTTAGGAGTGAGCTGTGGGTGCACTTCGGAGGGGGAGATGGGGCTTCAGCAGGTCATTAAACTAGCTGGAAAGTGGAAAGATAGGGTACGTGGTACAGCACAATAGTATTTTTCCCAAATGAATGACGCAGCCCTGAATATGGAGTCTAAGTTCACACGTTACTGACTGGCTGTGTGCCTTGAGCAAATCTCTGAGCCTCAGTTTCCCTACTTGAAAAGCACATGCCTGTGTGGATGTGTGTGGGCGGTGGTCATTTTTAAGGGCCCTCTGACGCTGATTCTGTGCTTCTAAATCAGCTACTTTTTTCCCTGGCTGCACATTAGAATCTCCTGCGGACCT
Organism: Zalophus californianus; assembly: GCF_009762305.2. Taxonomy (NCBI): domain Eukaryota; kingdom Metazoa; phylum Chordata; class Mammalia; order Carnivora; family Otariidae; genus Zalophus; species Zalophus californianus. The sequence continues at coordinate 94,612,946 of NC_045597.1, forward strand.
TTAAAAATACAGATGCTGGAGCCCAGGCTCCCCGGGGGGTAGGTTGAGGGCACTGGGGAAGGGAAGACACCATTTCCCTGCCTCACAGCCTGCATGGTCTTAGAATGGTTCGTTCTCTCTCCTAATGGCACAGAGCATGTGCAGAAGGCTTTCAGATGGTCCCACCAGTCACGTGTTTGTCCCTGGCCCTGTTTCCTCCTCCCTAAGGGACCCCTCCTCCCCCAAGCTGCCCAAGCTTGCCCCAGCCCTGGGGTCCCAAATACCCACTGTGCTGAGTTCTCAGCACACCCGTCCAGGGAAGACCCCCTCTGCAATAGCTGGGGAGCTCCCCGGAGGCCCAGCCCAGTTCTCCCCGCTTCTGGGCATAACAAAGTGTTAGATGCTCTCAGGAGTTCATTCAGATGCACATCTCACTGTACTGGCCTCAGCCCAGGGAGGTTTCCTTCCCTGCTTCTAACCACTGTCTCCTCATCTGAAAACAGAGTGGGCCAGGCCCCTACAGACTGATGGTAGTGGCTTTTGCAGCTCTGAGGGGTAGACAGAGAGACCACTCCGAGTTCTATTTTATAGATGGTATAACTGAGGCTCAGAGATGACCCGACTTCATCAAGGGCATTCAGCCAGTAGGTGGGGGAGCCATGGCCCCCGAATCCCAGTCTGCAACTGAAGAACGAAGCATGTAGTTCAAGATTATGGGCACCTTCCCAAATCCCCCATCTGAGGAGAAAATTAGTTTCACCTAGAAGACAAGCACCTACTTTGAAATGAGCCTTCTCATTCTCTCTCTTGACACAATCTGATTCATTCCCTCCCACAGTCGGGATGTTTCTGGGCTTTGTCTGGGCCTTTGGCTTGTCAGCTGCCTCGTGCCCCCGAGGGGCGATGACCTGAGCCCCACCTCCCATCCTGCTTTGCCCTGTCATACGTTGCCCTTGTAAGGGGGGCCGAGCCACCCACAGAGTGTCTGAGGGAGATTGGTTTTCAGCTAAAGTTCACAGCAAATTGCCTAGGGAATCCCTGGGGAGGTTCCTGTGGCTGCTCGTGCCCATCCTGGCCACCAGGGGGCGAGCGAGGCCCTGCGTCCTGGGCCACAGCGTCAGGACTGGGGGTGAGGGCTGGGGAGGGGGCAGGGTCAGAGTCCATGCCCAGGACGCCCAGGCGTGGAGGGTGCCTCTGACACCTTCCAGCTGCCACCCCAATTTGCTCCCATAGGGTGGGGTGTTGGATAAGCATCCAAGGCCGAGGCCGGGCCTGCCGAGCACAGCAGGGTGACTGGGAAAGTTCTCCTCTGAAGTGTATCCGTTTGAGAGGCAGAATCTTGGACTAGTCGAAGGGAGGTGGGGACTCCTCTCCTTTCCACCCTGCTGCCCGTAGGAGCCAAAGTGCTCTAACCTGGTCTTCCCTATGTCTCGTACATTCTAGTCTCTTCCTCAAAGGCAAGGGGTTTCAACTCAGCACACCAACTTCTGCGAGCAGCAGAATCACTGGGGACTTGCTGAAGCACAGATTCATGGGTCCCAGCCCCAGAGTTTTGATACAGGACCTCTGGGGACCACACTTTAAGGACCGTGGGTCCAGCCTCTTCCCACCTCAGTTCCTCGCCTTGCTGGAGGGATTTCTTGGAAGTACACATTAACTACAGAGGCAGACAGACCTAGGCTCCTCGCTCTGCTATTGTCTAGCTGTGTGACTTTGGGCAAGTCTCTCGCCCTCTCTGAGCCATGATTTCTTGAAATGTAGGGAAGGCAAAGCTCACCTCCCAGACTCCGGGTGAAGTCTGAAGGGGTTGTCTGAACATTTGTGAAGCCTCTGGTGTGGGCAGGCACTCCAAAATACTCCTTTCTAGAAGGGAGTCATGGCAGAAGCCAGAAGGGCAGAGATGCAATCCATCCTTGTGAAAATAGGGCACGTGAGGGCAAGAGCCCAGCCCGTGTCCCACTTTGGGGGCTGGCAGAGCTGGAGCCAGGATGGGCAAATCTGCCAGTGTTTGTCTTCCCTCCGGCTGGGAGGCCACAGCCCACAGCCCAGCGGGCAGAAACAGCACTGCTCCTCAGCTGCCCGAGCAAATGCTGGTGTTAAAAGCAGCCTCCCCCCCATCCCCCCCACCCCCAGCATCTTCTGCAGGCTGTCGCTCACCAAGGCCGCTGAGTCACCACTTCACTGAGTGGCCACCTCCTCCCTACTCCCTCCTGACAAGCTCCTGCCTTCACTGGTTCTGCTGGGGCTAGGAGCAGGTGAGATGTGGGGTGCAGGGCTTATACCCCACTTTCTGCAGGTACACAGAGGCTGGGCAGAGAAGTGTAGCCAAGAACGCCCCCCCCCCCCCCCCCCCGTCCCCATCTCTGTTCACACCTCTCTGTGGCTCTCTCTTGCTTCTGGCTACATTTCCTGTATGTCTTAGACACGGATCTTGCCCTCATGCCTCCTCTACCTCCAGCATCTAAAGGAGCTCTGTTTGGGCTCACCTCAAGGTGACCCAGGAGCAGGCCACAGGCTGCTTCTCTGTAGTTCCCGCAGCTTCATGTCAGGCCCTGGTCTCTTAGAACGAGAATCCTTCTGTGTCCTCGAACCTCAATTTGCTCATCTGTGAAATGGGAGTCCACAGGCGCACTCAAAGCCATCTCTCCTCCTCAGAAATGCTGTCCTGATGCTACCCACATGAGCACGGGTTGGGGCTTAGGACCCCCGCTTGGAAAGAAGGGAAGTGGCTTCTTGAAGGGCCCTGTTTATGTCTTTGGGGGCTAATTTCTACCTGACTTCCTTCTCCTGATAGACATTGGAATAGCCTGAATGGGAAAACAGTCTTCCCCATCCTTCCTCTGTGCCTTTGCTCAGGGACCCCCTCTTCCTGGCTCCCGCTCACCTTGGAGGGTTCCTGCTCGCGTCCCCAGACTGAGCGGGTCTCCTCTCTGAAGTATTTCTCTGACCCTCCCACCTGGCATCACCTGTCATTCATTTACTTGTCTGTCTGTCTGTCTGTCTGTGCTAAACCGGGCACCCCGAGGGCAGGGCCTGTGGCTCTGGGCTTCAGAATGTCCCCCAGAGCTCCATCATGGATGGGGCCAGGGCCGACGCCCTGCACAGGCGCTTAGTGAGCCTGGGCTCTGGGAGAGGATTTCTGCCCTTCTTCCCTCAGAGCTTCCCACGGAAGAGGAGCTTAGCAGGCATTTATTTGTGCTCCATGCAGAAGTCTCGGTCCCAGGGGCCTCTTACATTTTCCCTCTAGCATCATTGATTAAGGGGGAAGGAGGTTAGGGGGCCAACAAACCTAGATATCTAACTTTTGGAGACGAGGATTTCTGTTTGAGGAGTGAGCCAAGGTGGAGAGAGGACATCTTACCCCCCACCCCAAGTACTCAGCACTCCCCCCCTCACCCTCCCTGCCCTGCCCCGGGACACCTCACAGCGGCACCCACCATCTACACACATACACGAGGGAGGGTTATTCCTCCCATGGGTGCATGCAGAGTCTTTCGATGGTATCCCCCATTCGTCCCCTGTGGGGAAGGACCCTGGGTTATACCTTTGCCAGTCACCACCATCCCTATTCCTGGCATGTGGGGCTCCTTCAGCTCTTCCAATCCTCCTAAGACCCTCCAGTGTTTAGCTCAAAGGAACCCTTTGATGTCCTAAATGACAAAGCCAGGCATCACATGGGGACAGCTCCCTGCAGACTGCCGGGAGGGGCAGCCGCCTCGCTGTCAGAGCTTCTCGCCGTCTGAAGTGTTTTTTTAGCTTCACTTGGGCGTCTTTGTTGTCAGAGCTGCCTCTGCCCTGCTCCTCTTGGGTTTCCTTGGGGAAGCCTTGAGCCTGCCTGGCCGGCCTAGCCCAGCTGTGCATGGAGGGAGCCAGGGTTTGGGTCTGCCCCTGGCAGTGGGAGCCCTGCTTTGCCCAAGGCTGTGCAGGCTGCCTGACCCCTGTCTGTGTTCTCTGCTACTCAGCCGTCCGATTACCGAGGTGGGTGGAAGGACCTCTGCACACCCTAGCCCTGATCCTACGCTTTGGGCAGATCTCAGTTTTCTCATCTGTGAAGTGGGGATGATGATGATGATGATAATGCCTACCCCAGAAGACTGGATGCCACAACACATCCTGGCAAAAAGCTCCTGGCACATGCAGGCTCTCAATAAATACCAGCCCGCCTCCCCTTTCTTCCCCCTTCTTTTTATAACTCAGTGGTTCTCCTAGCTATTCATTAAAATCGTGTGAGGGGCATTTACAATGTACCAATGCCCAAACTCCACCCAGACTAATGACAGGGGAGCTCTGAGGGTGAGGTTTGCTTCTTTACTTTTTTAAAAACTTCCCAGATGATTCTAAGAATCAGCCAAGGGATGGAACTCCAGACCCCACTCTAACCAGATCCCTACCCTCCTGATGGGCATGTCCAAGAGGGTAGTCACCAGACACATGCACCTACTTAAATGGAACTTCATTAACCTGAATCAAATTAAAACTTCATTTCCTCGATCGCACTAACCGCTTTTCGAGCGCTCAAGCACCATGTGTGGCCAGAGCCTGCCATATTGGACAGCACAGGTCTACACCATTTCCAGCATTTCAGAGAGCTCTTTTGGAGAGAGCCGCAAGACCAGAGCCATCCAGTGGAAATAGAGTGCAAGCCACATGTGTAATTTATGTAATTAAAATTCTTCTCATGGCCACATTAAGTAAAAGGAAACAGGTGAACGTAATTCAAACAATATATTTTATTTAATCCTACACATCCAAAAGGGTTTCCTTGCAGCATGTAATCCAAATGAAGAAATGTAATGGCTATTTTGCATCCACTTTTGTATTTAATCTTCAAAACATGGTGTGCATTTCACACTTTTAGCACATCTCATTTCAGATGGGCACCTTTTGAGTGCTCAACACGTGTCCTGCACACCGTGGGCACCCGTCAAGTGCCCAGTGATGTGTGAAACTGTTTTGTGTGACCATCCTCTTCTTGACAGAGTGACATTGCTGTGACTACATGGAGTGCTTTAGGACTTAGGAAGTACCTTGATACATGTCTTCTGATGCCGCCAGAGTGCTCTGAGTACTACAACCTCAGGCTGGCTAGAGGCATTGCCTAGGCACGTGCTCCTAGGGCAAGGAGACAGCGCAGGTGTGTACCTTGTATGCTATTGTTGTAATCCCCACACCAGTGAGTGTCTAGCTCTGGACAAGTACACTGTGTGTTGGTCAAATAGACTGGTCATCAATTGGGGACATCCCTAGTCTTGCTTTGCCCACCTTATCTATGGTGCTCCCTCCACCAGCCCACCTGTCCACGGAGAAGATGTAACTTGAGTGGTGCTGGAAGGTGTCTCCCACTAGAAGACACAGGGGCCAGAGGTTTCCTTTCCAGCATTCTTCACTCCTTCCTCCTAAAGCATCTATCCACCATGGCTCCAAATATATGGTAATGCATTTCCAGGGAAGATTTATGCAGCCACCTGCATTGATTCGTCATGTTGGTTCATAGTAGAGCCCAGTCAGTTGTGAATGGAAGGATGACAGCTCAATTGTGATAAAAGAATGTGGAATGAAGGACCCATAGCGCAGAGCTCTGTCTAGGATGAGAGAAGGAGTCTGTGGTGGGTCAGGCAAGGAAGTCAGGGGCACATGAGGACACAGGGGTCCAGGCAGAAAGCCACGGCCACCTGGACGTGGGGGTTGGGGGTGACCTCAGCTCCTGGTGCCGCCCGGATGGGTGGTGCTGTAGGGGACTGGGTGTATGTGGCATCGGAGCCTCGAGAGGGTGTGCAAGGTGGAATCTTGCTCTCTTCAGACTTTTATCTCATAGGTTTCAGCTTCCTGTGGGAGCCAGGCAGACAGTGCAGCTTTCAGGGTTTTGGGGGTCCAGCTCCTGGCCTTGAGGGAGCCGATAGGCTGGGTTGGGGCATCAATTCTTGCTGGCTCCTGTAGGTGGTGAGACCACCCCTGAGGTATACAGCTGGCACCACATAAGAGCAGTTCTCTGATACCCTCACTTTCCCTGTCTTTCCTCTGACCTGCTCTCCCAACCCCTCCCCCGCAACCTGCCCCTGATCATCCCAGGTTCTGTGTGACTTGCTTCCAAATCACATCCCCACCGCAGGGACCCATACTAACCTTTGAAACTAACCTGATATGTCTCTGGTCTCTAACCTTTTCTTCCTTTGTGAGTTACACTCAGGTCCCCCATCCCCCCACCAGGACCCCCAGCTCTGGCTTCTCTGTGTCACCACCCTCCTTAGTGCAGACCTTGGCCCAGCCCATGTGGATGTCAGCCCCTTCAGCTTCTCCCAGACCCCACTGGTGCGACAAGAAGACCGGACCGCAGGTCTCCTCCCTAATTACCTCAGCCAGGGTGATACCGGCAGGGAGAGTGATGTATTGTGGGCACACCGCAGCCATTCAAATCCAGAGACAGTTGGCCCGGGCTGAGCTGTTCTTTCTCATTCATCCGACAGACGCTCGCTGCACACCAAATCCAGACCCCGTCCCACCTGAGGGCCTCCAATCTGACTGGCTGTGCCTCCACCGCTTGGTTTTGGATAATGGACTAATGAATCAGGATCATCCAAATGGTTTTCTTTTGCACTGCTGTGTCAAAATGCCAGGCAGCTCTGTTCATGGACTCAGCGTGTGATGATCCCTCCCAGAAAATCATAATCCATCAATCTCTCCCCTCAAGACCATCAATCAATGTTCCAGAATCCACGGCGGCGTTCTCATTCCAGGAGTTTTCAATCACTTCCCTTTTCCCTCATGTGCGCTGAACAATGCAGTGACACTAGGAAATTGTGTTTTGACATGAAATCATTATGTGTTTTAAAACCTCTCCCTCAATGTTGGTCTTTCCCTGCCTTCTGCTCTCCCCTGGCACATCTCCTGCTATGAACTGCAGCGTGAGCCCCGTTCTTTTGTTCAGCTCTCAGGCACAGGTGAGGGATGCACAGTCCAAAAGGAAGGAACATGGAAAATATAAGCTGCCCATTTTATTCCAGCACCATCACACTGTAATTAATTTGTCTCCTCCAATCAGAGCCTTCCGAATCTATTTCCTGCTGGAGTGTTTGAGGGGCTGATGCGTGCATATGCTGGGGGGGGGGGCGGGGTGGCCTGGGGCAGGTGTGTGTGCAGTGAAGTAACATCATAATTAGGTGCATTTCATGTGAAATTTAACTATATGCATGCAGCAATCAATCAGTCAGGGGGTGCAGTAGGTGCAGGGATTAAGCTGCTTGTTCATGGCATGGTGATGAACATCTATCGACCCCCTCACAGAAGCCCAGAGTAAGGGTGAGATAGGAGGTGGATGCTGGCTGCTCCCTAACTGTGTCCCCGTCCCTACACACTTCCCGCAGTAGAGCATCTCTCGTTGCTGATGCTGATTTTAGTGTTTAGAGACATGTACTTTTTGTACAATGAGCCCCTAAAGGCATGACAATTACCTATCTGGTACTCAGCCAAAAATGAGTGCTGGAGGAGAAATGGACAGAGTGGGACTTCCAGGAAAGTGCGGTGCGTCTATCCCGTCTCTTTCCCAATGCCTTCTCACGGGAAATTTTGATTCTAGGCAATTCTCAATAGACCTGCTGGCTCTAGATCTTAAGCCCCCTGAGGTCAGGCCTGAGACATATTTGGGAGGCTCAGCACAGCAGAAAGACAGACGTCAGCCTGTGGGGACACAGGCTTAACGTGGACCCTACTTAGCGATGTCTTCTCTGACAAGTTACTTAACCGGTCTGAGCCTTGGTTTTCTCATCTGGAAATGGGGGCCAGTCATACCTTCCCTGTAGGGTTTGACGTGAGAGTTAAAGATAAAATATGCTTCTCCGGGACCTAGTGGGTGTGTAGCAAGTGACGGGTCTTGTTATCGTTACGGATAAATGAGTTCTTGCTGAGGACCGTCGAGCTGCCAGTGTCACTGAGGTGCTCCATTTAAAAAAGAAACGACGTTGTTAAGTTAGTTTCTACAGAACGACAATAACTTACACTGTAAATAATTGATGTTGTGAGCAGACTTCCAGTGTTCACATCCAGGTGAGGTTTAGGAATGATGGCTCCACATTCTAAATCGCCTCATCTTTCCTTTCTTGAATAAATGGAGTCTCTGTTGGAGGTCAGAATAAAAGTCACACAAGTGTGACTTCCAAAAAAAGTGCCACCGGGGAAGAGTGCAGTTTGCTCCCTCCCGTGTGGCTGGGCTGCCCCTCTGTGCAATTAGGAGGCCGGCCCAATTGGTATCCAGCACCCACCTTTCAGGGGCCCTCCCTTCCTCTTGGCATCTGCTTCCGCAAGGGTGATTCACACTGTTTCTCGGTGTCGCTGAGAGGTTCTGTTCTAAGCCTGCTCTTCTTTGAAGTGCCCTCCCTTAAAAGCTGCCCGTCCTGGGTCCGATCCCGCGGGGGCCTGGCTTTGGCTAGGACCACCACAGTGGTCTTGCATCCATTTCAGGAGTATTTGGCCGTGCGTGATGTTAGATCTGGAAGCTGGCTCCCTGAAGGCTACCCCTCCCCCGTATTTCAGCCCAGCAAGTTGAGGCTCCCAGCCAGGAAACGGTTTGTCAAGGCCTTACAACCAATTTGACCCTGAATCATCCATGCTCAGCTCTGAGATGGGCTAGGATAAGGCCAAGAGGGGGGTGCAGAGATGGCCCAGGCATGCTAGATGAGGGGCCTTATGCAGGTGGGGGGAGGCTAGCTGGTTTCCCGTGCGTGTGTGCGTGCAGCCAGGTGAGCTCAAGGGCAGATGCCACGCCAGGTGCTTGCTTCCCAAAGTCAGGACCCGCGGCACTGCACTTAAACAGGGGGCTCTGGGAGACTCAGAGAAGGAGGCTCACGGCGCGTTCCAGGCACCGAGGTGGCTCCGGTGGTGGAGCGTTCTCTGTGGGGTCCTCAGACTTACACCTCCCCCCACTGACTGACATGAAAGACCAGCCTGCAGGTGCCTGAGGGAGGCCCTGCCACCTCTCTGTTATAGGAACTGCCTGCTCCGGCATTTTAGTCAAACTGCCTGGAGGGCCACCTGCTTTCTAGTTCAATGAGGCCCCCTGGGGAAGGAACTTTAAAAAGATTTCAAATCATAACAATGCTCTCCTCGGCTCAAATCGACAAATGTTTTCCTCCCCTCCATCACAGCAAGGGCACACGCACAGAAGGATAACATTGAGAAAATGCTTTTTCTGGCTGTCAGACCAACCCGGGACAATTAACCCTTACTTAGTCAATTTCTTCCTGGCGGAGGAGGCGTCCTTGGGTAAGCACGCCGTGGGGACGATATCCATCTCCTCTTCGCCGGCAACACCGTGTCCACCATCACAGGGGCCTATTTATTTTCTGTCCCTCATGTACGTTATATCCACCCCTTGCTTGGTGATCCCAAGGCGATGACCTTGGAGGCTCCTCATCCTCCTTGCTGGATTTCTGCAATGGCCTCGAAATGGGATTTCCCTTTCTACCCAATGTTTCCATCCGGCAAACTCCACTCTGCCTCTGAGTGATCTTCCTGAAGGTCAGGGTCATGCAGGCTGCAGTTTGCCTTCCCCGGGCACCCCTTCCCACCTGGTAGGGCTGTTAATCACCATGCCCTCCCTCAGGGTAGGCGCTAGGGCCTAGGCAATCACAGCACTTCGTCCCTCGGGGCCAAGGCGCTGGACCTAGGTAGCAGGCTTGTCACAGCCTTCCCTTGGGATTGGAGCTGTGTGCAGGGACGTGGGAGCTTCTAAGAAGGAAGGTGTCACAGGCAGCTGCTTTTCTGGGACAGCTGTGACGGTGCCCTGGCCCCCGGGGCCCAGTAGCCCGAGAGCCGAGTACAAACAGCCCTAGGAGTGTGGCCCCAGAACAGTATTGTGGTGTGGCTGAGTTTATCCTGACCCCTCTTGCCTGAGTAGCATCCCAGTTCTGTTCTGAGACTCTGTTGAAGATGCCGAGAGCTACCTGATGTATTTTGTTTTATTTTTGTAAAAGATTTTGTTTATTTATTTATTTGAGAGAGAGAGAGAGAGAGAGCACAAGGGAGGGGAAGGGGGAAGGGGGGCCGAAGCAGAGGGAGAAGTGGGTTCTCCACTGAGCAGGGCGCCTGATGTGGGGCTCCATCCCAGGACCCTGAGATCATGACCTGAGCCAAAGGCAGATGCTTAAGCCACTGAGCCACCCAGGAGCCCCTGTATTTTAGCAAACTCTTTCTACTAAACCAGCTGGAGAGGATTCTACTGACTGCCACTTAGAATCCTGACCAGCACAGAAGGTGACAAAGAGAAACCCCAGTGGCAGTGCTCGAGCTCTGGACGCAGCTGGGTTTGACGCCAGACAGCCCCCAATCCTTCCCAGCTATGTGAGCCAGTCAGCTCCACCATTTCCTATGTGGTAGACGAGGTATGTTTCTGACACTTGTAACCAAATGAGTCTTTAATAATCTTGCAGCCCTGCTCAAGCACGGTGCCACATCCCTGCTCAAGCACGGTGTCACATCCCTGCTCAAGCACGGTGACTCCCACGGCACCACTACCTGTCCGCTCCGGGTCCTGGCCAGTTCCCATGATGCTGTCTTCTACGGGGCACTCTCCTCACTGGTCCCCAAAGCCTGGATTCATTCCCTCCTGTTGTCTCTGCTTCTGTGGTGCCCTCTGCTGGAAGGCATTCACTCCTGGCCCTTGGCCCAAAGCAAGACTGTGCGTTATTCTAGCGGCTGCAGGAAGATCCCTGTTTTCTGAAACTCCAGAGTGTATGCAACACGAGCGTGCTCATTCATTCCCTTGTCAATATTCAGGGTCACATTCTGGCTGTGGGGGCATGACAAGATGTAAGCGAGCAGGTGAATAGTCGTTGGGCCCTTACGTGACAGGTGCCGGCCTGCTGAATGCTTTGGGCACGCCACCTCATTCAATTCTTATAACTCACTAGGAAGAGGTATTATACTGTCATTTTGTGACCGTGGATGCGGAGGTTCTGGGAAGTTAGGAAACTTCCCCCAAGGTCACACAGCTCTTTCTGGGCTTCCTCCCGGGATGGCTCTGTCCCTGAGGCGTGGTCCCTGTTCTTAAAGGGGCAGTGTTCAGGGCTGAGAGCCAGGGCACTCTCTTAAATAGGGAAAGGGTTGCTGTACTCAGCTTAGCAAATACCAATGAGTATCCACTATGTGCAACTGTTGGGCTGTTTCTGCAGGGGCGAGAGAACTGAAATAAATTTCAGTCCCTAACCTCAGGCAGTGCCGTGTAGAAAGGAGAAAGGGCAGGCATTCAAGGTAATTCAGGTTGGAGAGAACAAACAGGAGCCAGAGGAGGAAAAGACAATGACTTTGAACTGGAGGGCCCTTTAGCTGAGCCCCGAAGGCCACTCAAGGTCAGACAAACAGTGAAGACCATCCAAGCTACAGGAGCTCAGACCGGGGGCTACAATAGCCATGGGCTGGGTAATCCCTGAGAGCTTCCTGAGGGAGGTGGGCCTCACCTTGAGCCTCCAAAACTAGGGAAGATTGCAGTCATTATACATGTTGCTCCATTCCTTCGCCCTCATGTGTTAAAAAACTTCTTGATAAGGACTTGATAAAGTTGAAAAAGTTCTGTATGAAAACTCACTCGCATTTAATGAGTCCCTCCCACATGCCAAGCACCGTGCCCGGGGTGGGGGTGGGGGTTCTTTGCAAGCCTCAATTTTCTTGTCTGTAAAATGAGAGTGATGGGGCACCTGGGTGGCTCAGTCGTTAAGCGTCTGCCTTCGGCTCAGGTTCATGATCCCAGGATCCTGGGATTGATCCCCGCATCGGGCTCCCTGCTCTGCGGGAAGCCTGCTTCTCCCTCTCCCGCTCCCCCTGCTTGTGTTCCCTCTCTCGCTGTGTCTCTTTCTGTCAAATAAATAAATAAAATCTTAAAATAAAATAAAATGAGAGTGATAACAGGAGCCAGATTGTGGGGGGGGGTGGTTAACGGTAAGGCATGGAGACCACTTGGCAGGTGAGCAGCTGCTCAGTGGATGGTAGGTGCTGTGGCCCCACATGGAAGGAAGAGAAGAACTGTCACTACAGGTAAGAAAACAGAGGCACACGGAGGTGACAAGACTTTCTGGGACCCTTGCTTCTCACCTGCAGGAGGGGGCCCTCAGGCTGGAGCTCCCCCGCTCCTCTCTCCAGACCAGGCTCTCTGGCCTCAGCAGTCAGGCTCTGTTTGAGCCAAGAAGATTCTGTTGAGGCCAGTGGCCTGGAGACAGGGAGCACGCTTTGTGGACCCTTTCCCTGAGAAGGTCCTCAGCCCAGTGGCCTGGCAACCTTGATGTGGGCCCAGCTGGCTGTGGCCTTGCAGGTGTCATCCCTCCAGAAACTCAAGCCTTGAGTCAGATGTGTGGGGCCAGTGCCCCTGGGGTGCATATGCGGGTGGCAGGAGGCCTGGTGGAGGCGATGCGGAAGGCTGAGGGGGACAGTAGTCCTTTGTCCCTTCCCTGGATGTGTGTCTGAATCCAGCAAACAGAATGACATGGTGGGGGGGGTGTCTGCACATTAGGGTCACAAAGGGGGACGATGTGTGTCCAAGGGTGGACAACATTCTTCTCAAATCAGAAGGGTCACCTCGCCCTGGTGCCCAGGGTGGGGGGCAGGAAGCAAGAGCAACAAAGTGACATCACTTTAATTCGCCGCCCCCCCCCCTCCGTCCAAAGAAAGCCAGATCTGGAAAGGAGAAAAATGATGGGCACCGCAGGGAAGTTAAGCGACCTTTCATGGGGACATTCCTGTGGACCTTCTGGTGACTTCCACCAGAGATAAATAGGATGACTCCAGGGGTAGATCGGAGATCTTGGAGCAGTGGCTAAGATTAGTTCAAGAAAACCTAATCACAAAGTCGGCCTGGCATGATGCTGGGCACACGGTACGCCTGCAACAGCACTTTCCGGTTAATGTGATAAGCGGGGCTCTCTCATTAGCTGGGACGCACATGCTGACTGTTCTCGGCATCCCAGTCAAACGGAAACCTGCGCGGAATGACGATCCGGGCTTCCGAGGGGGTGATACAGGTGGCTGTGCCTCTGAGCCGCCTGGAGGAGCTGCTGTGCCTGCTTCCTCGGCTACCTGGGGGTGGAAGCTGCCCCCGGGCTTTCTGGGCATCCGGAGCTCCAGTGAGACACCCTCCCACCCTCCCACCCCCAGCAAGAGCGCGCTCTGCACCCAGAGGAGAGACCAAAGCTACGGGCATTGTCTGCGGGCTCTTTTGAGTGAATCTCTTGTTTAGTCTCTCCGAATAAAAACTTAGAGCAAATCCTTGCCTGGCCTCCCCTTCCCAACGCACCTGGTCCCTCCCCAGATGGGGGGCGGAGGCGCGCAGGAGGACAAAGGGACAGAGAAGAGCCGTGGGCGCTGATGGGTGAGGAGGTCCGATCCCCCTGGCTGGGCGGGACTGCCTTTCCAACCACTCAATTCCAGTGCATTTGATTCTGAGCCACAAGTGGCTTGTTCCTCTCCAAAGAAGCATTTGAATTTTAAAAGAGAACCCCAGAGAGGAAACACTTAACCCAAAGGAATGAATATTTAATGCTGGCATTTCAGGTTCTGTGGGGGAGAGGTCTTGGAGGGGCCGGTCCCAATGTTCCGCAGAGCAGCCTCCAGCTGCTTGCCTCTTCTGCTCAGGCACGGGGCCAGCCTGCCAGGAGACCCTCCGGAGAGGCTGGGGACAGGAGAAGGCACTGGGCTAGTCTCAGCTTCCAGCTAACTCCGTGTGTCTCTGAGCGGCCTGTGGCCGTGCTCGCCGGGCAGCCTCCAGGGTTGGGGCTCTCCAAAGCGTGGCCCTTGGGTAATATCAGGCCTGCAGTTTTTTAATGGGGCCCGCAGGGTGCTTTTGGGGGTGGGGGGCTCAGCACAGTCCCTACCACTTCTCTCATCATGTACCCGACCCCGCCTGACTCATTTCCTTTGCCTCCTGGCCTCTGGGCGTATTTGAGTTTGAGACCCCAGTCCTATGTCCCCCTGCATTTATAAGACTTGGGGCAAGAGGTAAGGTATTTTGAAAGCTGTGCACGAGGCATGGGTGAGAGAGATGCACAGGATGATGGCTCCGTTTTGTTTTCCGTCTCCTGATCCTAAAACCGGGGCGGCTACCACCTGACACAGACCACCTCACTTCATCTATCCACAGCTAAGAGGACCCAGTGTCCTCCCGTGAGGATGGAACCAGGGCCTGAATGTCACCCCTAAGCCCACACTCTTCCTCTTCAAATGCAGCCGCACCACCTTCCTTAAGACAAAGACTCAGGCCTGCTGGTGAGTCGCCTGACACAGGCTGGGGGGGTTTCCTGGGTGATGATGCTGTGTGGGGACCACCATCTGATGTGTCGCATGGCCAGACATGCCGTCTTCACGGGATGGAGAAGGCCAAGAGGGGTCTGGATTTTTCTTAGTTCTCAATATGGAATTCCAAGTTCAGGGAAGGAATGCTCCAAGGGTTTCTGGGGAGTGGGGCTACCATTCACTGTGCTCTTGGGGTCCTTCCTGATGGGGGCTTGGGAGGGGAACTCGGGGTCATTTTTGCCTGTTACTGTCTACTGAGGCAACAGGACCCTTTTACAAGTGGCCAGTTTGACTCCCACGTCACAGTACTGGCTGCAGCCACCTAGGGGCCTCAGGCTTGCAGGAATGCCCCTTTGGGTAGAAACCCCTGACCCCACCTCCCTCAACCCCGAGGAAGTGGCAACTATAAGAGCAGTGGGCTATGGCCCTGTGGGGTCTCTTCCTTCTCACTGCCCAGCCTTGGTCCCCCTCTTTTCCCCAGGGGGGGATTCTGGCTCTGCCCCTCAAACTCCTTCCCCCTGCCTCAGACCCTGATGCCCACAACTCCATCTGCTCTTCAGACCGTCCAATCAGATGGAGCTCACGGCCAGCCTGGGCTTTGTAGTCAGACCCTGGGCAGGTTGAATCCTGGTTCTCTGCTTTACATCGTGAAACTGGGCAAATGACCTCATCTCTCTGAGATGTTGTTTTCTTTTCTTCTTCTTTTTTTTTTTTTTAAAGATTTTATTTATTTTAGAGAGAGAGTGCAAGTGGGGACAGGAGAAGAGGGAGAGGGAGAGAGGGAACCTCAAGCAGACTCCCCCCTGAGTGTGGAGCAGAACTCAGGAATCGATCTCATGACCCTGACATCATGACCTGAGCCAGAATCAAGAGCTGGATGTTCAACCGACTGAGCCACCCAGGTGTCCCGAGATGTTGTTTTCCTAACTGCAAAATGGGATGATGTGTCACAATGTGTTTAGGCAGATTAAGATATTTTCCTGTATTATATGTATTTATATATAAATATGTTTCAATATATTGCATATATGAAGTATATGTAAAATATATAATATGTATATGTATATAGTCTCTCTACAATTGGCACTTGTTCTGCACCTTGTTTTTTCCTACCTCAACAGTGTATCTTGGACTATTCCATATTAGTCCATAAAGAACCTCATCAATATTTTTATGTTTGCCTGGTATTCCTTTATAAGGATAGACCATGATTTATTTAACAGTTCTCTTCTGATGGACATTGAGGTTGTTTGCAATATTTTTCTATTATAAATAAGGTTGGGATAACAGTTTGTATATTCATCATTTTGTACCTATGCCTCTGTGCTTATGAATAGGCTGTTCCTTTTCTTAGGCATTTCCTCTCCTTGTTCTGTCTCTCTGGTCAGGGCATTGCACTCGTCCTTGGGGGGTCAGCCCCAGTGCTGCCTCCCTGGGAAGTCCTCCCTGACTTCCTCCTGACAGTCACGTTGCCTTCCACCAATGCCTGGCTGTCCCCTCTCACATCTCTATGACAGACTCCTATTCCCCACATTGTATTCATTTATTTGGATGTCTGTTTCCCCTAAATTGTGAACTTCTCGATGACTGACAAGGACTGTCTCCCTCCGAGAGCAGAGGCTGCAGACGTACCCCTAGTGCTCGGCCCACTGTTTTGCACACAGTAGGAGCTTGATGACTTTGTGTTGCATAAATGAATAAATGAACCAGTCTCTGCCCTCAGGGAACTTATGGTCCAATGAAGGAGAGAAAGTCATGCACAAAGATAATTTTAATTGCAATGCAAGGCAGAAAGCATTAAATGCCACCAGAGGTACAAATGAGCTATTCTATTCAGTGGTTCTCAGCCATGACTACAAACGAGAGCCACCTGGGAGCTTTTTAAAAGTACTTATGCCTGGGCCCCATCCTCAGAGAGTCTGGTTTATTTGGTCTCATGTGGAGGCCAGCAACTGGCAATTTAGAGAGTTCTCTGAGTGAGTCTATTGGTAGCCAGGGTGAGGACCGCCACAATATTGCTCTAGCCAGTGAATCTCCTGGGGATCTTGCTAACGTGCAAATTCAGATTCCGCAGGTCCAGGTGGGGCCTGAGGCTCTACGTTTCCAACAAGAGCCCAGGTGATGCCCGGGCTGCTGGTCCTAGGACCATAATCTGAGTAACAGTGTGCATTAGCATCCCCATTCCCGGGCTGGTCTCCAGACCACTTAAGTCAGTGTCCCGGTGAACTCAGGTACTGTAACAGAATACTACACACCGTGGGACTTAAACAACAGCTCTGGAGGCTGGAAGTTCAAGTTCAGGGTACCAGCATGGTGGAGTACCAGCATGGTGGAGTACTTCCTGGTTATGTCCTCATGTGGCTTTTCTTGAAGTACATTTGTAGAAAGAGCTGAGAGAGACAGACAGAGAGGCAAGGAGGGAGGGAGAGTTCTAGTGTCTCTTCTTACCAGGGAACCAATCTTACCATGAGGGTTCCACCCTCATGACCTCATCTAAACTTAATTACCTCCCAAGGGCCCCACCTCCACATACCACCACATGGGGGATTAGGGCTTCAACATATGAATTTGGGGGATAATAGCATTCAGTCCGCAGTCGTCAGAATCTCTGGGGTTTGGAACCTAGGCAGTAGTATTTTTTTTAGAGCTTCTAGGTGGTTCTAATGTGAATGCCGCGGTTCTTTCTAGCTGTGTGGAAAGACACATTTCCTGGAAGAGATGTCACTGGAGGAAGTGGGGAAGAGAACATCTCAGGGGAGGGAACCTGCTGAAATGACCGCGAATTGCTCTTCTAGTTCGAATAGCCTATGAAAACCATGGTTTGAGTAGAGGACAGGAGTCCTGGGATCCAGTTCCGGTTCTGACAGGAATCATCCCCATGCCCTCAGGGAATTCATTCCTTCATTCATGCGCTCACACAAATATTTCTTGAATGCCACATGTGCTAGGTTCTGGAGAAATAGCAATAAACTAGGCAGGACTGCTCCCGACTCTCATGGAGCTCAGTGGATTCAAGCAATTAAACTAGTAATCATCACAGAGCATGATTAATGTTATGATAGGGAAAGCACAGGACAATGCTCCAGGTTCCCAGCTGATCAGATAGATGGCAATAATGAGGCCTTCCGTTTCTACTTCATGGGGTGTGATGAGTGCCAAATGGGACAATGGGTTTGGGAAAGCTGTGCAAACTTGTATAAGGTTTGAAGGAACATGACACATGGGAGCTCAGAGTGTGTGTCTAATGGGACAGAACTGATCCACTTGACAGGCAGACATACCAACAAGGCCTCAGCCAGCAGTATGTTTTTCTGCATTGCTTTGGGTTTTTGTCAAGCAATCTGGCTTTGACCGCAGTACTCTCCATGGCCACCAACACCCACACAGGCACTTAGTGGAGTGTGGTTTTCAGTGGGGTTGCTTTTATACAGAATCTGCATTTATCACAGCCCTCGAGATGACACAGCTCTTCTGGAAGGGGTGTGCAGAGTGACCCTGGAGGACCAGCAGTGAGGGGTGTGGGCCACCCACCAGCTGCTGGGACCCTCTGCCTGTCTTCGGCACTGTCTCTGTGTCAGCTGGAGCTGCAGTCAGCTGGAGGTGCAGCTGAAATCCCAGGTGGTCCTAGGGCCCAAGATGCTATGTGAAATGGCACACAGATGACAGCCTTAATGTGCAGGGGAAAGAGTGAGCTCTTTCATTTCTCTTCATCTTTCAAAGCATCTGACATCCCTCACAGCCAGAATGCCCTACTGGAGACTGTGGGAAATGGAATGAGAAAAATGTAGTCTTCCTCAGGGGGTCTTTTGGCTGCTTGGTCTCTGTTATTCTTGATTTGGGCAACTTAGCTGGACTACGGCATCGGTCTGCCCGCCGTGGATGTTTCTCATCTCTTTTCTGCTGCCACCTTCTGAAGCTGGGACCCCATCTCCTCAGCTCTGACTCCTACAAGGAGCCTTCTGACCTGTGCCCCCGCCTCCAGGATCAGCCTTCCCATTGGCCTTACCTGCTGCTGACAGATTGTTTCTAAAGCACGCACTTTAATTCCACGCATCTTGGTGGTTCCCTATTTCCTACCATGTCAAGCCCAGACTGCCCTGCCTGCTTCTGAAACTCTCCACCATCTCTTCCCCCTTAAACATTAGCTCCAAATGTCTGACAAAATACATCCCTGTTTTAGACTGTCAGCACATTCATTTTCCTATTCATCCTCTCTACCTTCAGCCACACATGCACATGCACAATCACCAACACAATCTGGCACACAATCACACATACCAAGCCTATACGTGGATGTGGAGAATGCTATTGCCTTCCTCAGAATGTTTTACTTTCCCATCTCCTTATCTAAATTTTATTCATTTTTCAACCATCACTTTCCTCTTGCCATACACACATTTACTGTGCTTAGATTACCCACATAAAGTATGGTATCACTTGTTTATTATCTGTGTCACATGTCCTAATTAGTTCTTCCCAGAAGACTGTGCATGCTTTGAGTGCAGAAGGCATGCTAGTCATATTTGGGTCTGCTTCCATTTATCATAGTGCTGGACATATAGGAGGCTCAATGAATTGCCAGACTGGTAAATCCCTATTAACAAACCAATGAAATCAGCCAAAGGGGCCAGTACTCCAAGTGGCATGCAGGGATGACCGAAACCCAGATGGGAGAAAAGGGAACACCTATTGAAGTCAAGCAATAGCAGGGTGAAACAAGCTCCTACTATGCTATTAAAGTAAAAAGAAAAACTAACCCATTTAGCAGGCACTTAATGAGCACCTACTACATAGTCAGCATAAATGAGAGCTATCCCCTGCTCCAAAGGAACTCAAGGCTTAGCTAGAGAGGAAAGCCCACATGCAGCCAAGTATAACACACTGTGGTACCTCATAATATGACCCAGGGCTATAGGGGCATCAAATAGCAAACACAATAAACAATCCTCACCTGGCTGGCCTTGGTTGTTGATTAGGTCAAACAGGTCACTAGCAGGAGCAGGTGGCCTATGTCAGAAATTAGGGAGCTGGAAGTAGGAGGAGGACACGAGGGACAACATGACATTATAAGAGATGACACAGTGTCCCAGAAAGAGCATGGAAATCAGCAAGACTTGGGTTTAAACTCCAGCTCCAGCTCAGCAATCATCATTTCCCTCATATATACAAGGGAGATGGTATCTATTTTCCAGATATCTATTTCCCAGAAAGGTGAGATGATGTAGGCAATGCACTTAGCACAGTTTTTGAAACACAGTGAAAGCTCTTGGATTTGAGCTTCCATTTCCAAAGACAAAGCCTAAAGACTCGGGCTGGAAGGCTTGAGTCCAGGTTTTCAGCATCAGGGAAGCCAGTCGCCTGTCAGTTAAATTTCGGTCTGGTTCGGAAACATAATAGTAGCTAACAGTTATGTGTCATTTCTGTGCTAGAAACCTTACATATATTAATTCAATTAATCTTCACAACAAATATAGATAAAAATATTGGTTTTGTCCTCATTTTAACACGTGAAGAAACCAAGGCACAGTAATAAGTCAATTGTCCAAAGTCCACAGGTAGTAAATGGTGGAGGCAAGACTTGACCTCAGACGGATTGGTTCCATCGCTCATGCTCTTTGCCACTAGGCTATGCTGTGTCAGGCCCTCAAGATGATGTGCTCTGACATAGGCTGGGTGAGAGTGGAGGACTTTCATGACCTCACAGCTTATTCTCCAGAGCTCCTCTTTATTTGGTTTGGTCCCAGAGGCGGAACCTCAGACGAGTAGTATTCTGTTCCCATCACTACCATCCCAGAACATCTGTGTTTAGTTCTCCCCCCGCCCGCCGCCGTCCCTGCAGGTCTTTGTTCTTCTGTATTCTTCCCCACCCCCACCCAGCCTCCCATTTCTCCCATCTCTTCCCTAAGGGTTAAGGTTAAAAGAGGCAGGCGAGAGGGAGGGAGAGGAAGAGAGAGGGAAGAGGGGGGACGGAGGGAGAACGAGGAAGAGAGAGAGGGGGAGAGGGAGGGCTGGAGAGAAGAAAGAGAGAGACAGAAAGATAGAGAGAAAGAGAGACAGAGACTAAGGAAGAGTGAGCAAGATGGTGAAGGTTCTGGTGATAGAAAAAGAGTATGCTAAGGAGTGATGAGGAAGCTGAAGAAAAGAGTAGGGGAGAGAATGGGTGGGAACGAAGAGGGAGAAATGAACTGGAAGGAAGCAAACATAGAAGGTGGAAGGAATAAGATAGGAGGTGAGGTATCAGGGGAAAGAAATATGTGGGGAGACTATATAAGTAGAAGAAGAGAATATAAAAACTCTGGAAGAGACACATGGTGAAATGGAGAGGGGAGCTTGAGGAAGGGAAACTGGGGAACTGGGCAGGGAAAGGCATCCAAGAAGTAGCAGCAGCAAGCTGACAACATTTCTCTTGAAGGAGCAAGCTGACATTTCTCTCCCAAATGAAGCTAAAATATTGCCCCTATCTTGCACTCTCCTTACCTCAGGTCTTGAGGTCCAGCAAGTCCAGGGGGGAAGAGTGGGAAAAAGCTTACTGCAGAATTATGAATTCCCGCAAGGTCAAGGGAGCCCCCAGTCCTCCTTTCTGTGGTTAGGTATGCTCTTCTCTTGCTCAACCATACCCACTCTTTTTCACCCTCCATTTGGTCAGCTGGTGACTTGGCATAGGCAGGACTGCCCTGTGGAGAAGGGAAATGTAGAACATTGATGCCTCTTTATCTGAAGTTTGTCTTTGTGAGTCATGAGGTGAGGAGTATGAATGGTATCATCCAAGCCCTCACTTCTTTTAAACTAGCTGCAACAAATTCTGCGGTTATCAAGGATCGGGGAACATTTATGGGATGTTATATGTGCTTGACATTGTGCCAAGTGCTTTTACATGCAGTGTCTTGTGTAATTCTCACAAAGAACCTGAGAAGTAGGCATTATTAATTCCAACTTTGTGGATAAGAAGCAGTGGTTTGGAGAGGTTAAATAACTCATGCAAGACCATGCAGCAAGTAAGTGGTAGAGCAGGGAACCTATTTATTCAGTCTCCAAAGCCTGTGTTCTTTCTATAATGAGCAAAAATCAAGTTATAATATTGTTTTCAAAAGGGAGGATACATTTTGCCCTGAAATTGGAAGCTTGAATGTAAAGTTGCTGAGATTAGAAAGGCCTTGCCCATAAGAAATGCCTCATTGCCTTAATGGAGGCAGAAATATCTCTGGCCCTGGTTTCTTGTATGACACTTTGGGGCCCTGGAAAAGCGCCTCTGTTCTGTGCCTTAGTTCCCTCCCTTCCCCCACTGCACCCTGATAAGCAACATTCAACAGGTTTATAGAACATAGATGTCTAATCTATGCCGAGCTCAATGAGGGTTTAAGTTTCCCAAGACTAAACATTCAGATTTGCCCCTACCCTCATGCTCTCTTTTATAACTCATTCTTTGGGGACCTTCCCTAAGTACCCTAGAATAATATTTTAAATTTGGTAATGCACACGCACTATACACTCATAACTTATAAGTAACAATGGTCTGTCACCAAGAGAAAAAGTCAAAGTGAAGTGTACTTTGATAGACCACCTGCCTCAGGCAAAGCACAACAGTCAGGAATGGTCTTTCCTTGAGAGCCACTAATTACTCTTGTGCAGGTTGTAAATTACACAAAATTATCAGACCCAGAAAGTCTGAGTGAGTTTTGAGACCCCCCCCACCCGGCCTGGACTCTCTTCTCCAATCTATGTATTCTGGCGTGGGGTGCCAGCCCTGAGGAAGAGGAATGTATTGTTAATTGCTCTGCCCAGAGGAGGATCCCTTTGGTATTCTGCCATGCAGGGGAGAAAAATTTTCTGTTTTTCACAAAGGCCCCCAACAATGTTTTAACTCTAGCCCTGTCCTTTCTCTCTTCCTCTTCATTTTCAAAGTTCATTTCACAGACTTTAATTTCCAGAAATAGTTCTAGCCATGACAAAGCAACTGGCTTTGGATTTACCTTACCACAAAAGGCAACTATAGAACAGGACAAAATGTACGAGGCAACTCTTCAGACATTGGACAAATCAAACAGGGTTATGAATTTTGAGAAAAGGAAAGCACATGAAGTGTGCCCCATGGTTTGCCTTGATTTGCTGCCTTGCGTCACTTTTCTGACTTTGGTACAGGGAGGCGGAGCCCGTGAGAAGAGTGAAAGTGTTGGTCTCACTGAGCTGAGAAGGCAGAGATTGAAGGTTGGGGTCACTGAAATATCTGAAATTTGCTGTGAAGGTTATCAGAGGAGAGGAAGCTAAGTGAGGATATGTGTGGCAGAAGTCTACCGCAGGGTTTCTCTCAGCGTTTTGACTGAGGTCTGTGTTGCATATGCAAGATGAGATGCTACAGCATAGGCCTATTAGGGAGTTGCTGCTAAAGAAAGTTGAATGGAGGTACCTTGGGTTTATGCAGTGCTGGGAGATAGTGAAAGTGCATTTTCAATATCTGAATCACTGAAATCCCAGTGAGACAACTCACTGAGAACATTGAGTCATGCTTTTGGAGGAAGGAACATGCTCTTTAGTAAGGTCCATACCCTAAGACTAAGGTCAAAATAGAAATAGATCTATTTGAAAAGCATAATAAGCCTGAAAATATCAAGAGGATTCAGCAGTTTAACTGACTCTGGGATCCCTTAGAAGAAGACAACATAATCCAAGATGCCCTATAATATAGTATCATAATGTCCAGCATACAATAAAAATCACTAAACATTCAAAGAAGCAAAAAAATGTGACCCATAATTAAAAGAAAAAACAGTCAATAAAAACATACCTTCAAGTGACCCAGATTTTGTAATTACCAGACAACTCTTTAGAATAGCTATAATCAATTTAGCCAAGGATTTAACAGAAAATTGGATATAATAAGCAAACAAATTGGGAATATCAATAGGGCAAAAAAATGCTTTTTAAAGAACAAATGGAAACTCTATAACTGTAAAGAACAATATCTGGAATAAAATATTCACTTGAGATTAGATACTGCAAATAGAAAAATTGCAGTGAAATTGAAGATGAGTGAATAGCAATTAGCTTAATTGGTAAAAGATAAGAAAAAGAACCTCAGTGGCCTATGGGATGATATTAAGGGATCTAAAATAAATGTCATTGGGATTCCAGAAGGACAAAAGAGAGAATGAAGAAAACATATTTGAACACTAATTGAAAATTCCTCAATTTAGTAAAAACATCCGTCTTCAAGAAGCTCAAAGACCCACAAATGACAAAAATTAAAAAAAAAAAACCACACATACCTAAGCCCATCATAATCAAACTGCTGAAAATCAAAGATAAAGAAAAAGTATTGAAAGCAGCCATAGCAAAAAAGACATATTACATATAAGGCAACAATGAAAACAATCTGTCTTCATAACAGAAAGGTAATGGAAGCCAGAAGAGAATGGAATATCTCTAAAGAATTGAAAGAAAAGAAGCTGAACAAACACTGGACAATAGGCTTTATGTAATTTTTTAATTTAACTTTTTTTACTGTAGTGAAATATATATATAACATAAAATTTACCATTTAGCCATTCTACATAAGTTCAGTTCAGCAACATTAAGTACATACACATTGTTGTGCAACCAACACTATTCATCTCTAGAACTTTTTCATCATTCCACACTGAAAACTGGACCCATTAAAAAGTAGCTTTCTATCTCCCCTCCCATATTTACAAACATTTGCAAATATTTTTTCTTATTCCATGGATTGCCTTTTTTCTCTGTTGATAGTGTCCTTTGATGCACAAAAGTTTTTAGTTTTGATGAAGTGCACTTTACCTATTTTTGTTGTTATTGTCTGTACATTTGGTGTTGTATCCAAGGAATCATTGCCAAATCAAATTTCATGAAGCTTTTCTCTACATTTTCTTTCTTTTTTAAAGATTTAATTAATTAATTAATTTATTTGAGAGCGAGCGAGAGAGAAACAGCATGAGAGGGGAGAGGGTTAGAAGAAGCAGCAGGCTCCCCGCTGAGCCGGGAGCCTGATGCGGGACTCGATCCCAGGACTCCGGGATCATGACCTGAGCTGAAGGCAGTCGCTTAACCACCTGGGCCACCCAGGCACCCTCTACATTTTCTTTTAAGAGTTTTATAGTTTTGTCTTCCATTAGATCTTTGATTCATTTTGAGTTAATTTGTATATATATTATCAGGTAAGGGTCTTTATTCCTTTGCATGTGAAGTTTTCCAGCACTGTTTGTTAAAAAGACTGTCTAGTTTTCCAGCACCATTTGTTAAAAAGACTGCCCTTTCCCCCCACTGCGAGGTCATGGCACACTTGTCAAAAAATGTTTGATCATATACATGAGGGTTTATTTGTGGGCTCTCTGTTCCATTCTTTATGCCAATACCACACTGTTTTCATTACTATAACTTTGTAGTAAAGTTTGCATCAGGAAGTGTGAGTTCTCAAAGTTTTTCTTCTTTTTCAAGATTGTTTCAGCTATTTGTATATTAGCTGTGGGGTTTTTGTATAGTGCCTTTATTAAGTTGAGATACTTTCCTTCTATTCATAGTTTGTTGAGTGTTTTTATCATAAAGTGGTGTTGAATTTTGTCAAATGCTTTTTCTGCATCAATTGAGATAATCGTGTGTTTTCTTTACCTTTATTCTGCTAATGTGGCATGTTGCATTGATTGATGTTCAGATGTCAAACCATCCTTGCATGCCAGGAATAAACTCCAATTGGTCATAGTGTATAATCCTTTGAATACACTGCTGAATTCAATTTCTTAGTATTTTATTGAGAATTTTTGCATCAATTTTTATAAGGCATATTGATCTGTAGTTTTCTTATTGTGTCTTTGGACAAGGATCCTTATATTCAAGGAAAACACCCTTTAAAAATTAAAATGAGATAAACAAATGGTAAGATAATCCATTGCCAAAATACTTGCACTACATCAAATTTTAAAGTAAATTCTTTAGATTGAAGGGAAGTAATGTCAGATGAAAACTAAAATCTACAGGAAGAAATAAAAGCATTGGAAATGGTAAAAATGTAAATAAATACAAAAGCCTATCATCTTATTTTTCTTAATGTCTTTAGGCAAGTTGAAAGCAAAAATAATCACTGTATTGTGGGATTTTTACCACATGTAATAATAAATATATGACAACAAAAGCATAAAAATAAGGTATAAATGGAAATACATATCTGTAAGAGTTATATATTTTGCCTGAAATGGTACTCAGTAGACTGTAATAAGTTAAAGATATACACTATAATCCTTAGAGAAATCACTGAAAGCAATGTAAAGAGGTAATAGCTTAAAAGGCTATATAGGAAATAAGATGAAATACTAAAAACTATTTGATTAGCATAAAAGAAGGCAAGAAAGAAGTAGCAGAGGAACAAAAAAGGAAAACAAATAGGGAGACAGCAGACTTAAACTCAACTATATTAGTAATTACATTAAATATAAGTAGTTTTAACTCCAATAGCGATGCAGAGATTTGTAGACCAGATTTTAAAAAGACCCAATTATAGAATATCTACAAAAACCTCTATATTTTATTTTATTTTTTAAAGATTTCATTTATTTATTTGACAGAGACACTGCGAGAGGGAACACAAGCAGGGGGAGCGGGAGAGGGAGAAGCAGGCTTCCTGAAGAGTAGGGAGCCCGATTCGGGGCTCGATCCCAGAACCCTGGGATCATGACCTGAGCCGAAGGCAGATGCTTAACGACTGAGCCACCCAGGCTCCCCAAAGCCTCTATATTTTAAATATAAAGACACAGATATATTGAAAGCAGAGGTTATACTATTATATAATCGAAATGTAAGCAAAAGAAGCTGGTGTGTAGCTATTTTAATGTCAAAGTAAATTATAAGATGAGTTAGCTACAGATGAAGAGAGACTTTCCTAATGATTAAAAAAAGAGTCTACTCCAGCAGTCAAACACGGTGTCTGCACTTAATAATAGAACTGTAATATATTCGAAGCAAAAGCCAATGGAAATAAAAGGAGAAATATTCAAACCAACAATCATATTAGGAGATTTTAACAGCCTCCCCTCAGTAATTGACAGAACAGGTAGACAAATGAATCAACAAGAAAATAAGATTTGAACACTAGTAACCAACTTGACCAAATTGACACTGATGGAGCACTCACCCCAACAATGATAAGATACTCATTCTTTTCATGTGCATGGAGAGCACTGACCAAGACAGATCTCACACTGACCATAAAATGGGTAGCAATAAATTTCAGAATGTTGAAGTTTTACATATGTTTTCTCATACTGAAAAGGAATTGTATCTGAAATCACTAGAAATAAGATCTCTAGCAATGTTCTAGCAAGGCATTTGAAAATCAAACCACATATTTCTAATAATCCATGGGTGAAAGAGGAAATCACAAAAAAATTAGAAAACTTTTCAAACGGAACAGTACAAAGATCACAGCATTTCAAAATGTGTGGGATATAGCTAAAGAGGTGGTTAGAGGAAAATTGACACCTTTAAAAAGGCGAAAGATTTATGCGATATGAGGAGAAACCAGAGTATAAATTGACACCTTTAAATACTTTATTAGAAAAGAAACAAAAATCAAGAATGAATTTTCTACCTTAAGGACAAAAAAAAAAAAAAGAAATAAAAGAAAGTAAATAAATATAAGAACAGAAAACAATGAAATACAAAACAAACAATAGAGAACAGTAATAAACCCCAAAGTCGGTTCTTTGAGAAGATTAATAAAATTGATAAGCCCTAGGACACCTGGGTGACCTAGTCCTAAAGCGTCTGCCTTCGGCTCAGGTCATGATCCCAGGGTCCTGGGATCAAGCCCTGCATCAAGTCCTTTATCGGGCTCCTGCTCAGGGGGAAGCCTGGTTCTCCCTCTCCCACTGTCTTTTTAATTTAACTTTTTTTTACTGTTGTAAACCCCTGCTTGTGTTCCCTCTCTCGCTGTCTCTCTCTCTGTCAAATAAATAAATAAAATCTTTTAAAAAAAACTGATAAGCCCTCAGAAAGATTGATCAAGAGAAAGGAGAAAACATAAGGTATCAACATCAGGAATGAAAAAGGAGATATCACCACAGATCTGACAAATACTAAAAGAGTAATGAGAAAATATTATTGGCAAGTTTATGCCAATAAATTAAACAACTTAGATGGAAAAGATGAGTTGCTTAGAAAAGGCAACTTAAAAAAAATGACACAAGATGGACTAGTGTGCCTGAGTAGCCCTGTATCTACCAAATAAAGGGAATTTTTCAAAATCCTTTCCAAGGAAAAAAACCTCAGGACTCAGGTAAATTCACAGATCACTTCAAGCAAACACTTAGGAAATAGTGTCAATCTTACACAAACTCTTTCAGAAAGTAGAGGAATAGGCGTCACTTTCCAATTTATTTTCTGAGGCCAGTAATACTCTGCTTTACCAAAACTAGACAGAGCTATTGGGAGAAAAGAAAACTGCAGATCAGTATCCCTCATGAACATACATACAGAAATCCTTAACAGTAGTTTAACAAGTTGACTCTGGCTGTATGTGTAAAATAGTATACCAATACCAAGTGGAACTGAAACTCAAGAATTACAAAAATCATTTAATCATCAATGTCATTTGTTACTTTAACAGGAGTAAAAGGAAAAAAAATTTGATTATCTCAAATGCAGAAAAAAATGGATAATATTCAACATCCATTCAGGTTAAAACCTCTCAACAAACTAGGAATAAAAAGGAACTTTCCCATCTGATGAGGAGTTTTTCAAAAATGCTACAGCTAACATTGTCCTTAATGGGGAAAAACTGAAGACATTCTCCCCAAAACTGGGAACAAAACAAGCATGTCTGCTGTCAGTATACATTTTCAATATTTTACTGGAGGTCATAACCAGTACAGTAGGCAAGATAATGATATGAAAAGATACAATGATTGAAGGGAAGAAGTAAATTGGTCTTTATTAGCAGACAACATGACTATGTTCTTTGTTCATGGATCAGGAGAATCACTATTGTTAAGGTATCAGTTCTCCTCAAATTAATATGTGGATTCAAAGCTATCTAATCAAATTCCCGTCAAGTTCTCCTGCAGAAATTGACAAGCCGGTTAAAAAACTTATAAGGAAATGCAAAGAACCTAGTATAGTCAAAAGAATCTTGAAAATAAAGCTGAGTACAGGTGGAAGACCTACACTAATCAATTTCAAGACTTACCATAAAACTACAGTATCAAGACAATGTAGTAGTGGCATTAGAATATACTAAAAAAGATAGAAATCAATGAAAGAGAAAGAAGTATCCAGAATCGAACATACCTACATAAACTCAATTGATTTTCAGTAAAGACACCGAGCAATTTAATGAAAGGAAAGTTTTTTTGGACAAATAACGTTGGGGTAAGACACCAGTATAAAATATATTTAAAAAAAAATCTTATCCTTCCTTTTTCACACTATATTTTTAAATAATGTTAATGAAGTTGATTATAGACTGAGACATCAAAACGAACATTAAAAAGTTTCTAGGAAAAAAACCAACGAAACAATAACAAACAACAAAAGCAACATTTTGACATCTGGAGATAGACAGTGAGTTTTTAGAGAGGACACAAGAAGCATCATCCATAAAAGAAAAAAGTTGATAAAATCAGATTTCATCAAAATTAGTAACTCCTGGTGATCAAGAGATACTGTTAAGAAAAGGTAGAGCAAACTGTGGACTGGGAGAACAATGTCACCGCACATTATATGACAATTGTCTTGTATCCAGAATATATAAATAACTCCTATATATCAAGATTAAAGACACAAGTATTTCAACAAAAATGGAAAATACTTGGATAGACACTAAGAAAGTGTAGGATGTACAGGGTTCAAATCTAGGTCTCCCCCCGCTGCCCAAGGCCCATGTCCTTAAACACTTCATTCTATGTTTGGAACTGGGCAGGACTTTGTTTTTTGTTTTTGTTTTTTTTAAAGATTTTATTTATTTATTTGAGGCAGAGAGAATGAGAGAGAGAGAGCACATGAGAAGGGGGAGGGTCAGAGGGAGAAGCAGACTCCCTGCCGAGCAGGGAGCCCGATGCGGGACTCGATCCAGGGACTCCAGGATCACCACCTGAGCCAAAGGCAGTCGCCCAACCAACCGAGCCACCCAGGCGCCCCTGGAACTGGGCAGGACTTTGAACAAAGTTGGCACGTGGGTGGCTCAGTGGGTTAAGCATGTGCCTTCAGCTCAGGTCATGATCCCGGGGTCCTGGGATCGAGCCCCGTGTGGGCTCCCTGCTCAGCAGAGAGCCTGCTTCTCCCTCTCCCTCTGCCCTTCCCCCTGCTCGTGCTTGCTCTCTCTCTCTCTCTGGCAAAAATAAAAATAGATAAAATCTTAAAAAAGAAAAAAAACTTTGAGCAAAGTCTAGTGCCCATCATTCTATCCATCCACTCACCTGCACATCTATTCATATCCAATCAACATTCAAACACGACTGGTGAGGTCCATTTTCTGCCCTCAAGTTGGAAGCAGGAGTGGAAGGGTCAGCAAGTGGAATCCCAGTGATGTCTGCTAGAATAAAGGCAGGCCGGGAGCAGGGGAGCTCCGAGGGCACAGAGGAAGGCCCCCACCTAGTTGGTCATTCCTGGGAAGCTTTCAGAGGAGGCATTCCCCCTTGAGATTGTTCCCCTCCACCGTCTTCGGTCTCCATCACTTCAGGGCTAGACACAGTCATCACCCCAGAGGAGTGATCTGTTACACAATGTCTGGGTGTGAAGGTGGACCAGACAGGACAAACCTGGGCTGCCATCCTCCTCCCTCTATGTCCCATTTCCTCATCCTGGACCAGCCAATGCGTATTCACCAGAGGACATTGCCCTTCCTTTCCACTAAACTATGAGGGCAAGAACCGAGAAAATGATCCCAGAGAGAGACCTCAAGAACAACCCGTCAGTCTCTCTACCTCTCCTGCCTGCTCGGTGCACAGCTGAGCTGTGTGGGGAGGTACAAAGGAAAGCCCAGGGGCCCACCCGAGATCCTCTGCTCCGGCACAGCAACTAAGGCATATACTCCTGAATGCTATTTAGGAGGAACAGCGTTGGATGAGAATCAATCAAAGCAAACAGGGAGGAAGGGGGGTTTGAGGGAAGCAGATGCAGTTTGGAGGGTGTCCTGGAGGAGGTGGGGCTTGAAAAGAAGAATGGGGAGGATGCGGATGAGAGGAGGGGCATGGGGACATTCTGGGTAATAGTGGTGTCACAGATTGCTGCGCACACTTACTGATAACAAATTATTACTAACATTTGTGGCGCATGCTGATTTTCTTTCGCTAGTCATTGATGGAGGTAGGTGCCTTACACGATGCCCATATTATCATGCCCAGAGTCCAAGGCCAAGGCCAGGTCTCCCGCAGCTCCTTAGCGCTGGTCTTGTTCGTCAGTGTAATTGGTAAGTATGCAGGCCCGTTGGGCAGCATCCATTTATTTGAACCTACACAGGAAAGGGTGCAGGCTGGACAGGTTGGTGGAGAAGGACGGCCACCTCTGGCGTCTGCTGGTACCATGCTTGCGAAATACCTAGAAGAGCTGACCCGCTGCCTGTAACCTTGCTGGGAGGCAAAGCTCACCCAGAGGAAGGACTTGAACAGCTGGCTTAGGTCCCCGTGTGATGTGAAACAATGCTAAACACGTGTCATGGGCCTCGTGTTCCTCAGGCTGTGTGCTGGGAGCCCAGGGCTGCCATGGAGGTGGGGGTGGCCCACCTCGGGGGTGTGGCGGGATAGCAGAATGGGTGGGGCTCCGGCCCTCTGCCCTGCTTCAACCAGATCTGTTTCACACATAATGGACTTCAGGTAAGATCTCATTCAAACTCACCCTATTATTTAAGAAAATATTGCAGGTAGAGTCCATTTGAAGCGCTGGTGTAGATCCATGTTGCCGGCTGTGGGGCTCCAGCAGGTGCTGCAGGAATTGGGGGACTGAGAAGAGGGCACAGAGGGGAGCTGTCATTGCAGATGGTGCCCTAGAGGACAGGGGCCCCGGTTATGTGAGCCAGCCACTCCCCTCATATCCAGCTCATGGAGTTCTTTTTTTTTTTTATTGTTTTTACTTCTTTATTTGACACACAGAGAGAGCACAAGCAGGGGGAGTGGCAGGCAGAGGCAGAGGGAGAAGCAGGCTCCCCGCAGAGCAGGGGGAGCGTGATGTGGGACTCGGTCCCAGGACTCTGG
Organism: Zalophus californianus; assembly: GCF_009762305.2. NCBI lineage: Eukaryota > Metazoa > Chordata > Mammalia > Carnivora > Otariidae > Zalophus > Zalophus californianus. The sequence goes on from NC_045597.1 coordinate 94,644,382, forward strand.
GATCATGACCTGAGCCTAACCGGCTGAGCCACCCAGGCGCCCCAGCTTACGGAGTTCTATCTCCCATCACGAATGCTGCACACTCAACCCCAGAATAAGAGTCCTAACTGAATGGTCACCTGCAGGTGACTTCCACTGTGACGGTCCTGGGGGCCGGGTGCTGAGGCTTTGGGGAAAGCCAGGAAATGTTCACAGAACCGTAGGTTTCACCTTTTTCTCAAGAAGGGATCCAAGATAACAGGGCCTGGACGGAGAGCCAACCTCGATCAAGACAGAAATCCCCCTGCTCTGTGAGGCGAGTGCTCCTTAGTCAGGAACCCCCCTGCCCAAACGGAGCCCTGGTCCCTGCTTCCCCCAAGGGGGCGGTTGGAAGCACCTGCCGCCTCATTCCCTGTCACTTGTCAACTTCAGAGCAATCAGTCTGCTACTTAACACTTAACAGGCAAAGCACTCCAGCGGCTGTCTCCGATTTGTCTTTGTTAGTGCTAACAGGAGGCGTGTATGGAGGTCTCATTGTGCTGGGCTCCCCCACCACTGCCGCACCTGGGGCCACGGCGCAATCACTCAGGCCCTCGGCAATCACCAGGCAGATTCTCACCTGGCAACGACAGTCAGCTCCAAGGAACCTCTGGGGAGAAGCCCTCCTGCTGCTGGCTCCCCACGTGCGGGTCGTGGGCACACGTAAAGATCAGTGAGTTCACTTAATAGACACTGGCTGGGCTCAGAGCTAGGGATGCAGCGGGCAACAGACCGTGACCCTGCTCTCACCACCCAGTAGACAAGAGGCAGACCCGTCCGCAGATAATTCCCAGCAATGTTGGAGGTGCTGGGATAGAGGTGGGCACTCAGCCTTGTTACAGAGGAGGTCTCATCTCACCCTGCCTGGGGTGGTCAGAAAAGTCCTCCAGGATTGGGATGTGTGGGGGGGATCCCAGGCCGTCAAAGGGCAGGAGGTGGGGCACGAAGGCTGCAGAGGGATGCTAGCTAAGGAAGCAGGGCTGTGCAAAGGCACAGGGGTGAGCAAGAGCAGGCTGAGCTGGGGTAACTGTGGGTGGATTGGCCTGGCTGGAATATCACTGAATGTATCCTGTAGCCATTATTAATTCATTACCTACTTCCGTTGTTCTCTCTATTGGATCACCCACACTTCCTTTGCCATCCATCCAGTGATCTGTTATTTATGTATTATCCATCCATCCATCTCTAGAAGCCTTCATGTCGTGTTGCAAAGCAGAGCTGCCTCCATAGAACTCTCCTAGCTCACACAGTGCCTGACACTATACTATTAGGGATGTGCTCCTGCCTTGGGGACTAATGTCTGAGCATTTTTCTTTAAGAGAGAGCATGGCAGCAGGGAGGGGCAGAGGGAGAAGGAGAGAAAGAATCTCAAGCACACTCCACACTCAGCGCAGAGCCAGACATGGGGCTTGATCTCAGATTATGACCTGAGCTGAAATGAAGAGACAGACACCTGACTGAGCCACACAGGCGCCCCACTCTCAGCATTTTAACACACACACAGCACAGGGTGAGGCAACAGAGATCACCAACATTGCAGCCTATATGATTTTTATTAAATCACAGATCTGTTTCACAGTCAGGTCCTGGGACTGGACATGGAAAGGGCAGGGGAGGTCCTGGGATCAATTTCAGAGGGCTGCGCCTACTACTGAGGATTTACTGTTGATATAACCATGACCTTGGGATTAGCCTTCTCCTAACTGTAAGCTCCATGGAGGCAGGACGGGGTCTGTCTATCTATTACAGTTATGGACCGTATTACAAGCTCAGTAAATGCTTTAGGATGAATGAATGTATGGGGAGCCTTGGGCAAGCTAGTGAGCTCCTTTGTGCCAGGCTTGCCACCTGCCTGGGACATTGGTGCTGCCCTTAGAAACCATGCCCAGTGAGGCCTGGACCTCAGTGACAGGTCACGTGCATTCATACAGGTCCTGCCTTGAAGAAGAGTTTAGCCACTTACAGGCTGCATGATGTGGGCAGGATCTGTAACCTCTCTGGGGCTCGGTTTTTTCAACTGTAAAATGGGTCCAATGGTGTGTCTGTGGGATCGAATGTTATTGCAGTGCTTTGGGAGCTACAAAGCACCACCTTAACAAGAGTGATTGTTAGTATATTTTTTTAATGTGGATACAAGGTGAGACAAACAGGAGGACCTTTGGCTTTTCTCAAGGAGGAGGAAGAATGTCAGAAAACACCAGACACTTTTAGGCTTTTGACCTAGCTCCTTTTGGAGTCAACCCCCTTAGCATACTGGAAAAATCTATGTTTTCTATTTAAAGAGCATTTCCTTAATAGCCCTCAGTGCAAAATATTTCCAAGATAGTGCTTAGAATCTCACCATTAGAGATTCACTTTTTAGGCAAAACCCTTAAGAAAGGTGTTTCAGTCTGATACAGTATCCTTCCTGGAGGTCTGTATGTTGGGGTTTAGAAGCTAACAACCAGGTGTGTGTGTGTGTGTGTGTGTGTGTGTGTGTGTGTGTGTGTGTGTGTTGTAAGAGGCGGGGGAAGGTGTGAGGGAAATATAGCCAAAGGTGAGCTAAAAGAACAGTGTCCTATGAGAATGGGTTCATTCCACCACCAAAAGGCATCGTCTTGATGAGCAAAGCAGATCAAGTAGTTTAAACAACTTCAGTGGATTCTGCATCACCCCTGCCCCACGTCCCACTTTGGGATCTAAAGAATTCCCATAAGGAAACTCAAGGAGGCAGAGGCCTTCAAAGGAGCTGGTATGCGTGATTCTAGGTCTGGGGCACTTGGATTAAATCAGGTGGGATGTGGGTGTGGCCACTGTTCCGTTATCTTTTTTTTTTTTTAAGATTTTTTATTTATTTGACAGAGAGAGACACAGCAAGAGAGGGAACACAAGCAGGGGGAGTGGGAGAGGGAGAAGCAGGCTTCCCGCCGAGCAGGGAGCCCGATGCGGGGCTTGATCCCAGGACCCTGGGATCATGACCCGAGCCGAAGGCAGACGCTTAACGACTGAGCCACCCAGGCGCCCCGTTACATCCGTTATCTTATTTGACCCCCACAAGTGAGCTAGGATGTAGATGCATGTTAGCGGTGGAATGGACCCATCCTCATAGGACCTTGGATTTTCAGGATCATCTTTGAGAGTGACACCCTTGGCCTCGCTCAGTGGGAAAAGCAGGGTAAGCCCAGAAGCCCCTGTGCCCCCCACTCAACCCCCCGCCCCACTACCGACAGTTCAAACTGGGCGACTCATACCACTGTCAAACTTCAAGATATCTTTGTGCCCAGCTCATCAAAAACCAAACACTCAGGCACTTGAATAAGATAAGCAATTTGTGGCTTTGTAAAAAGTCAATGCAATTCAATTTAGACCTCTTTAGGAGTACGCCTGCCTCTCACATTTATTGTTTCCTTGTATAACCTGCTGCAGCAAAGGGACTGCAGATTTGTCTTCTGTTTGCGAAGTGGGACGAAGTCCCTGGAATGAGTGACCTTCAGGAGCCACACGAAACTTACAAATGAAGCTGTCTCCGAGAAACCTCATTCTTGCCTCAGCTCACAGCTTTTTTGCTTTATATAGATTTGATTTTCCAAATGGCAGATTATAAAACTAGCTATTTTTTTCCTCCTAAATGCAAATGCTTTAATTTTGTCTTTTTTCCCCCCTTCTTAACCAAGAGTGATGTTTTTAAAATGCAGTCCCCACTCTAATCTTTACCACTCCCGAAAGGGTCCATTTCTTTTAACCCACGAAAGCATCTTTGGTGCCAAAGGTGGGCTGCCTGGAATGTGCTTCTGTCTTCTCAGGCTGGGGGTAGATTTCTTTTTCTGTTTGTTTGTTTTGTTTTGTTTTGACTTTGTCACAGAACAAATTGCTCTTAACTTCTCTTTATTTACTCCTTTGTTGGTTTATTTAGAAAACAGGACCAATTTAGAAAACAGGACCTTGTCAGACAAATTCAAACCAAGTGTGAATAATAATAATAATATAATGTTAATATAATAATAATGTTAATGATGGAGTATCTATATATCTATCATCTACCTATCCATCTACAGCCAAGCACTGTACTTGGTATTCTGTATATGCTTTTTGATTTAACCTTCGCAACAACCCTATGAGGTAGGTATTATCAGCCTCATTTTATTGATGAGGCTCAGAGAGATTATGTAACTTTTCCAAGGCTGCATCGCTGCTAAATGCCAAAGAGGTCAAAGCTATGCCGCGCTGAATCCTAAGCAACACTCCATGGCTTCCAGGCCCCCAGTGTTTCACGTTACTTCCTGCTTCAGTTACTCATGCCTCAACTGTGACAGCTTCTCAGGCAGGACTTTCTCATATTAGAGTCTCTTTCTGGCCCATATCCTGGGGTCTTCAAAGCCACCCTGTCTTGAAGAACCCATGGGAGCAGAAGGTGACAGTTTTGAAGTCTTCCCTTTGTTTTTTTGTTTGTTTGTTTTATTTTTTTATTAACACATAATGTATTATTTGTTTCAGGGGTACCGGTCTGTGATTCAGCAGTCTTACACAATTCACAGCGCTCACCATAGCACATACTCTCCCCAATGTCTATCACCCAGCCACCCCATCCCTCCCATCCCCCTCCACTCCAGCAACCCTCAGTTTGTTTCCTGAGATTAAGAGTCTCTTATGGTTTGTCTCCCTCCCCAGTTTCATCTTCTTTCATTTTTCCCTCCCTTCCCCTCTGATCCTTTGTCTTGTTTCTCTTTCTCAAATTCCTCATATCAGTGAGATCGTATGATACTTGTCTTTCTCTGATTGACTTATTTCACTCAGCATAATACCCTCTAGTTCCATCCATGTCATTGCAAATGGCAAGATTTCATATTTTTTGATGGCTGCATAATATTCCAGTGTGTGTGTGTGTGTATCACATCTTCTTTATCCATTCATCTGTTAAACTGATAAGAACAGATACTACACTTAATCTTAGCCAAAAGGCTGAGAAGCGATATCCATTCATCTGTTGATAGACATCTAGAAGCCTTCCCTTTGACTGCATTGTCATGTCTATCTTAATTTTAGGCTTCTGCAGGATTCTCAGTATCAGAACTTAACTCAATGAGATACCACCTCACACCAGTCAGAATGGCTAAAATTAACAAGTCAGGAAATGACAGATGTTGGCGGGGATGTGGAGAAAGGGGAACCCTCCTACACTGTTGGTGGGAATGCAAGCTGGTACAGCCACTCTGGAAAACAGTATGGAGGTTCCTCAAAAAGTTGAAAATAGAGCTACCATACGATCCAGCAATTGCACTACTGGGTATTTACCACAAAGATACAAATGTAGGGATCTGAAGGGGTATGTGCTCCCCAATGTTTATAGCAGCAATGTCCACAACAGCCAAACTGTGGAAAGAGCCAAGATGTCCATCGACAGATGAATGGTTAAAGAAGATGTGGTATATATACACAATGGAATATTATGCAGCCATCAAAAGGAATGAGATCTTGCCATTTGCAACGACATGGATGGAACTGGAGGGTGTTATGCTGAGTGAAATAAGCCAATCAGAGAAAGACATGTATCATATGACCTCACTGATATGAGGAATTCTTAATCTCAGGAAACAAACGGAGGGTTGCTGGAGTGGTGGGGGGTGGGAGGGATGGGGTGGCTGGGTGATAGACCCTGGGGAGGGTATGTGCTATGGTGAGCGCTGTGAAGTGTGCAAGACTGTTGAATCACAGATCTGTACCTCTGAAACAAATAATACAATATATGTTAAAAAAAAAAAGAAGTGGATAGCAGGAGGGGAAGAATGAAGGGGAGTAAATCGGAGCGGGAGATGAACCATGAGAGACGATGGACTCTGAAAAACAAACTGAGGGTTCTAGAGGGGAGGGGGGTGGGGGGATGGGTTAGCCTGGTGATGGGTATTAAAGAGGGCACGTTCTGTGTGGAGCACTGGATGTTATGCACAAACAATGACTCATGGAACACTACATCAAAAACTAATGATGTAATGTATGGTGATTAACATAATAATAAAAAAATTTTAAAGAAAAAAAAAGAACTTAACTGACATGCTTTCACCCATGTTGGAAGCTTCCTTTCCTCTCTTTCATCACCTGAGTGGAAACCCATCAACTGCCCCCTTACCCCCAGGCCCCCCTGGCTCACTCTCATTCTTGGCCCTAGGGAAACCATGGGGCTTGCAGTCACACTCAGCTGCAGCCCCTGGGGACCAGATGAGGTTGTGGCCATACATTTCTTCCTTTCCTTTTTGACCCAAGCATCCTGGAATTGGCTTCGAAGTGATCAAGGACAGGCACTTCTTCTTACTAGAGTCAAAATGGTCCCCCCATCTTTCCAGAAGACCAGAATATTCAAAGACGGAGGCAGGGCGCCTGGGTGGCTCCGTCGTTAAGCATTTGCCTTCGGCTCAGGTCATGATCCCAGGGTCCTGGGATCGAGCCCCGCATCGGGCTCCCTGCTCCACGGGAAGCCTGCTTCTCCCTCTCCCACTCTCCCTGCTTGTGTTCCCTCTCTCGCTGTGTCCCTCTCTGTCAAATAAATAAAATCTTAAAAAACAAACAAACAAACAAACAAGGACGGAGGCACCAGGCATCACGAGGAATCCAGTGCATTAGAATAGAATTCCAGTGCAAATGGTGAGTATTCATCCTTTCTGATGGCTGAGTAATATTCCATTGTACATATGGACCACATCTTCTTCATCCTTTCGTCTGTTGAAGGGCATCTCGGCCCCTTCCACGGTTTGGCTATTGTGGACATTGCTGCTATGAACATCGGGGCGCATGTGCCTCTTCTTTTCACTACATCTGTGTCTTTGTGGATGGAACTGGAGGATATTATGCTAAATGAAATGAATCAAGCAGAGAAAGTCAATTATCATATGGTTTCACTTCTTTGTGGAACATAAGGAATAGCATGGAGGACATTAGGAGAAGGAAGGGAAAAATGAAGGGGGGGAATCGGAGGGAGAGATGAACCATGAGAAACTATGGACTCTGGGAACCAAACTGAGGGTTTTAGAGGGGAGGGGGTGGGGGGATGGGTTAGCCCGGGGATGGGTATTAAGGAGGGCACGTACTGCATGGAGCACTGGGTGTTATACACAAACAATGAATCGTGGAACCCTACATCAAAAACTAATGAAGTATTGTATGGTGACTAACATAACATAATAGAAAATAAATAAATTAAAAAAATAAAAAAAAAAAGAGTAGAATGTCAGCGAGGAGAAGTACCAAAAATGCTGGATTGTGACTTTTTATCTGATCTTTCTTCTAGTATCTTTTGTTTGGACCAAACAGAGACCCAGGCACCTCTACCTGAGCTGCACAACTGAGCCTCAGTCTTTCTCCACATCCTCACTCATGGGTGCCATTGCTCCCCACCCCGTCAGGGGGCTGATGCCTCCTTCCATTTTCTTCGCAGCTATCCCCCTCCCCTCCCCCAAACCTGTTTATCATGCAGCATCAGGTTGCCATTGTTTTGTTTTCATTACATTTATCTTCAAGGTTACTTTCTGTTTAGGGAAGATAATGTTTGTTCTCCATGGAGGATAGTGATCTAAAGTTTGAATTTTTAAAAATTGTATTTAAGAAAGAATAAGCAGTCCTATTAAAACCATGAAGATAGGCAGGTACGAGGAGGAAATGAAAAAAGTCGTGCAGATGGTACAGAAATGACTGAAGGTGGGGGATAGTCACTTGTGTAATCCTGATGGGTGAAATTGAGGAGAGCGGAAACAGTTTGAATCAAAATGGTACGTGGTTACAGAAGTAAAGGTGATGGCAACAGCTGCTGGGTGGCCGTGCTCGGGAGCAGGGAGTTATGGGGAGGAATCCTGGGGATAAATTCTTTCCCTGGGAGCCTGGCTGCCTCGCATGTGACTCCAGCCCAGCCCTGAGCACAGATGTGGGAAACTTTCATGCATAAGGCACCTCTGAATTCTGGAACCAAATGGTTCCTGGCCATTTGGACAGCTCCTCCTCATGAGAGTCATCAGACTTGGTGCTTTCCCTGGTGTTTGCAATGCCTGGAGCCGTGGGGCTCCTGGGTGGCTCAGTCAGTTAAGTGTCTGACTTTGGCTCAGGTCATGATCCCAGGGTCCTGGGGCCAAGCCCCCCGTCTGGCTCCCTGCTCAGCGGGGAGTCTGCTTGTCCTTCTTCCTCTCTGCCCCTCTCTCCACTCGTGCTCTCTCTCTCTCAAATAAATAAACAAAACAAAAAAACAATGACTGGAGCCCTGACTAGGAGTCGAATGGAGCTCTATGAAGCCTGAGTAACCTCTGCCCTGCTGCCTTTCCAAGCCCATGACTGAACTGCTAGGGGGCTCATGGATGTGAGGTCTGTGATGACTGTCCCACAGGGGAACCAGGCATGGGAATAAGGAAGGCAAGGCTAGGCTGTCTTCCTGCACCTCACACTTGAAAGGCTCACATGTTCAGCTGATGAGCTGGAAGGAGAAATCTCGGGAAGGACAAGTAAATAAATGTCAGAAGAGCCTTCAAAGCAGAGCCAGGATACAAACAGAGGGGCCTGCAGAGGCTGTGTTTATCACATGCAGCTTTATAGCAACATGTCAGTTTTTGCCCAATCAACATACTAGTCACCCTGGGAAAATCAGTTTGCCTGATGTTGATAAAGTCGTTGTTTTCTGCATGTGCCAAGTAGGGAAGGAAGAGGCGTTGGCAGCAAGTGGGTGACAAGACAACTGAGAAGAGTAGCTGGAGGAGGTGGGAAGGGGCAGTGCAGGAGATGAGAACTCATAGACTGTGGGCATCAGGAGGGACCTTGTCCCACTCCCATGGCTCAGATACCATCAACGGTCTACACCTGTTACTCCCTCTTCCTGGCTAACAGAATTCTGATTTGTGATCAGCAATTTGCTCAGGCAATGGAGCATGACTGGTCTAAGCCAGTCATGATGATTCTGTATGCCACTTTCCTAGCTGCTCCTCTAGCTGGGTGAGGGACACACGACTCCACTGTGGTCAGGGAAACATAACGGGTATGTCCCGGAAGACTCCGAGGAAGCTTCACTCTCCTGGTAAAAAGTTCACATGGGGCTGGTATTCTTCTAACCTTCTGCCTGTTTTCTGCCTTGAGCACAGATATGGTTCTTAGAGCCACAACAGACGCTGTGTGGCTCTGAGATGACAAGGTGACACATCAGTGATGGCAGGACAGAACGGTAGAGAGATTGGAACCTCTGAATGATGTTCCTGGGCAGTTGCACGAAACCCAGAGCAGCCTACCTCTGGATTTCTCCCTATGTGAGATAGTTAATATCTTTACTGCTGGAGCCACTGCTTGTCAAGTGTTTTATTACTTGCAGAAGAGGATGCCAGGGGCCCACGGAGGGGCCAGAACCTGCCCAAGGTCACAAAGTTGATTATAGGTCTCTCTCCACAGATTTCAGGCTGTTTCTTGAAATCTCCCACCCCTCACTTCAACCACCCTGGTCTAGGCCCATCCCACCAACCCCCTTCTCTCTCTCTCTCTCTCTTTTTTTAAATTTTATTTATTTTTTGACAGAGAGACAGCAAGAGACGGAACACAAGCAGGGGGAGTGGGAGAGAGGGAAGCAGGCTTCCCGCTGAGCAGTGAGACTGATGCGGGCCTCGATCCCAGGACCCCGGGATCATGACCTGAGCCAAAGGCAGACGCTTAACCAACTGAGCCACCCAGGCACGCCCCACAACCCTCTTCTCAAGTTCAGTGCTCTCCCCCCATGGGTTCTCTCTCAGCGTATCTTTCTCAAATCCAACTTTCTGCATGTCAGCTCCCTACCCTGATCCTATCATGGATGACAGTGGAGGCAGATTTAAATGCAAGGTCCTCTGCTTGGCACCACCGTCCTCTCCCTGACTGGGTATACCCAGCTCATCTCCTCACTGCACCAACCCCCATAATGATTACCCTTCTATCAGTTTTGGGCACCTCTGTCCTTCTACCTTGATTCTTCCCTGCCTCTTCTGTTCCCACTGCTACTCATTCTACAAGGTCTGCCTCCTCCATGAGGCCCACTCTGATGGCCTGTGGTACTAACTGTCAGGACTATACTTCTGGGCACAAATTCTTTCTGTCTTAGCACTTCATCTTATATTGTCTCCTAAATGTCTTATTAGCACTTCTTTGGGAAGAAGGACTGCTCTTCTGCATCTTTTGACTACTTCACAGTTTCTAAGTCATGGCATGTAGTTGGTGCTCAAAAATACTTGGAGATTATACAATTTTACAGCATGTTTTTAAAACATGTTAACATTAAAATAACACATTAATTTGTAAAATTTGGAAAAGTAAAAAAAAAAAACCTGTAATATCAACACCCATGGAAATGTATGATGGCATTTGGCCCTATTTCCTCTTGGTTGTTAATCTTCCAAAAATTGAAATAATATTAACACACTGATTTATTGATAAATCTCTATTGTGGGAAGAAGTAAAACTATGTACAGATGACACAATCTTGTACATAGAAAATACTAAGGAATCCACAAAATGACTATGAGAACTGATGAACAAGTCCAGGAAGATTGTAGGATATGAGATCGATATACAAAAATCAATTATAATTCTATACACCAGCAATAAACAATCTGCAAATGAAATTAAGAAATAATTCCATGTATAAAAGCATCAAGAATAAAACACTTAGGAATAAATTTAACAAAGTGCAAGACTCGTACTCTGAAAACTACAAAATACTTTGTAAAGAAATTAAATAAATGGAAAGACATCCCATGTTTATGGATAGGAAGACTTCATATTTCTTAGATGGTTATATTCTCCAACCTGCTCTGTAGATTGAATGTAACTGATCAGAATCCCGGCTGGCTTTTTTTTTTTTTTTTTAGCAGAAATTAAAATGTTGATTCTAAAATTCGTATGTGAATATAAGAAAGCCAGACTCGCTAAAACAATCTTGAAAAAGGATCCAACACTTCATTGTTTCAAAACCTATGACAAAGATACATAATCAAGAGAATGTAGTATTGGCATAAATACAGACATATAGAACAGTGGAATAAAACAGAGATACCAAAGCAAACCTTCTTTGCCACCTAGGGCCCCCAAAACAAACTTCACACTTACGGTCATTTGCTTTTCAACACGGGCACCAAGATAATTCAATGGGAAAAGGATTTTCAACAAATGGTACTGGAACACCTGGAAAGCTACGCACAAAAGAAAGAAGGAAGTCAGGTTCCTTCCTTATACCAAAAACTCAATATGGACCAGATATTTCAATTTATGAGCTAAAACTGTAAAACTCTTTGAAGAAAAAGCATAGGAGTAAGTTCATGACCTGAAATTAGAGAAAGCCTTCTTCGATACAACCTGAAAAGCACAAACAAGAAAAAGAAAAAAATAGATAACTTGACCTAATCAAAGTTAAGGACTTTTGTGCTGCAAATGATATCATTAAAAAAGAAAAGGCAACCCATAGAATGGGAGATTTGCATGTCACATATCTGATAAGTGGCTTCTATCCAGAATATATAAAGAACTCTTATAATTCAATAATGTAAAGATAATAAACCAATTTAAAAATGGGCAAAGGATCTGAATAGACATTCCTCCAAAGAAAATATACAAATGGCCAACAAGCACATGAAAACATGTTTGATGTCATTAGCCATCAGGAAAAAGCAAATCAAAACCACAATGAGATACCACTTCATACCCACTAGGATGACTATAATCAAAAACACAAATAGTAACACGGGTGCCTGGGTGGCTCAGTTGTTAGGCGTCTGCCTTCGGCTCGGATCATGGTCCCAGGGTCCTGGGATCGAGCCCCACATCGGGCTCCCTGCTAGGTAGGAGGCCTGCTTCTCTGTCTCCCACTCCCCCTGCTTGTGTTCCCTCTCTCGCTGTGTCTCTCTCTGTCAAATAAATAAATAAATCTTAAAAAAAAAATAACACGTGTTGACAAAGGTGTGGAAAAATTGAAGCCCTCCGGTACTGCTGGTGGGAATGTCAAATAATTTATCTGAGTTAGAAAACACTGCGGCAGTTTTTCAAACAGCTGAGCATAGAGTTACCATATGATCTAACAATTCTACTTCTACTTTAATGCACAAGAGAAATGAACACTTAGGTCACACTAAAATGTTAATATCAACATTATTCACAATAACAAAAGAGTAGAAACAATTCAAGGGTCCATTAACAGATGAATGAATGAATAAAATGTGGCATATCTGTATAATAGAATATTATTCAACAGTAAAACGTCCTGATGCATGCTATAGCATGGATGAACCTTGAAAACATCATGCTAAGTGTAAGATACTAGTTGTTAAAGACTGTATCTTGTATGATTCCATTGATAGGGAATGTTTAGAATAGGCAAAACTATAGAGACAGAAAATATGTCAGTGGTGGCTCAGAGCTGGGGGTTAGGAGAGGTAATGAGAGGTGACTCCTGATGAGTTCAGGGTTTCTCTTTGAGGTTATAAAAATGTTCCAAAATTGATTGTTGCATATCTCTGTCGATGTGTTAAAAAAAATCTTTGAATTGTAGATTTCAAATGGGTGAATTAGATTGTATGTTAATTATATCTCAGTACACTGCTAAAAGTGTATTGTGGGTAAAGTCTCTTTGGTCTTTAAACATTCATTCAAAATGTACTTATTGTGGCCACATAATATTTCATTATGCAAGTAAACCATACTTTGTTTAGTCAGAACTATATTGACAGACATTTAAATTGTTTTTACTCCAGTGGTCAAGACAAAGATGAACGTTCTTACGTACAAACACTCTGTGCATTGATGATTATTTCCTTAGGATAGATTCCTGACAGGGTTAAAACTCATCTTGTAAATTGCCAAATAATCCCAGAAATGGTTTGCCAACCAGAGTGCTTCATTCATCAGACCTCCTTCAACACGCAGTATTACCAGACAGACACTCTTGTGATGGTCTCGTTCGGGGAAATGGTAAGTTACTGACGTTGAAGTTTTGGTGTGTTCTCTCGCTTACTCATTAGTGAGGTTAACCATTTTCTCAAACCTATACTGGGTACATTTTTCTCTCTTTTCCTTTGCAAATTGACTGATCATGTCCTCTTCTTGCTTGCTTATTTATTTAGTTGTTTATTTAAGGAGGGCACTTGATGTGATGAACACTGGGTGTTATATGCAACTGATGAATCTCTAAATTCTACCCCTGAAATTATTAATACACTGTATGTCAACTAACTTGAATTTAAATAAAATCTAAAAAAAATAAAATAAATATTTCTTGTTAATTTATAAGGGCATTTTATGGTTAAAAATATTAAAACTTTGTCACCATCATGGAAGTATTCTCAATTTGTCTATTTCCCTCTTAATTCTGTTTTTCTGTTTCTTTTAAAGTGCAGAGGTTCTTCATTTTATGTAGTCAAATGTACTGATTTTATTTTGAGTTTTCTTGTTTTCTTTTATCCTTAGGAAGTCCTCACATCCTCTATATTTTCTTCTATTTCTGTGGGCTTGTGTTTATAATTAACCTTTTATTGATCTGGAATTTGTGTTGGTTTCTGATATTCAATTAAGATCCATCTTCTCTCCCTGATTGTTACTAAATTATCCCAACTTTTTAAAAAATTAAATTCTCCTTTATTTGCCTCTGAGTTTGCAACAATACTTATATTACAAATATATATGTAGTTTCTGGCCTTTGCAGGCATTTGGGGAATTTATAAATACAGCCCCCAATTGGAGTGCTTTGCTAGTCTCTTGCTGTATTAGTATTAATCTGTTACACTTTTTATAGCTTTACAATGTGTTCAATAAACTGTGAGGCAAATTCATCCCCATGTACTTCTTTATCAAATTTGTTTGGCTATCCTTAGCCATTTAGTCTCCTCAGTGAGATTTAGAGGGACTTTTCCAGTTCCCTGATCCCCATCCTCTAACATACCAACTCCCTAAAGCATCCTTTGTGACTAAGTGAAATATTTCACGTACGTCTGCATAATACAAAAAAAAATGTGATCTTTTTCATCACATCTTGAATAGACACGTTTTGGGGTGTCTTGGCAGCCTATGCATTATTTCTCTGGTAACTGTACCTCCCACAGAATAGTCATGACAATCATGTCATAATATGTGACCCCCAACTGTCCCTCCTCACAGCCAATTGAGCTGGGGTGGACACCTGACCCAAGCTAGGCAAATAAAATCCATCTTTTCTGGGAACTTACCTTTGGAACCCTGGAACAGGGGAATTGGGTAGCCATTTCTGCCAGGACCTGGAGTGAGCAGAAGCTGGTCTGCAGGAAGAGAGAATGTCCAAGCAGCATAAGGCACAACCCTCTAGATATATGGATGTACCAGCTTTGTTATGAAGGTTCTCAGTTCCTGCTGCCACAACCCCCCCAGATTTTCTGAGATATCTCTGCTTCTTTCTGATAAGATTACCTTCTTTGCTGAACACTAATTTGAACCGTGGAGTTATAGTTAGGAAACTACAGATCTCAGATCAATGCACTAGTTGATGGCCCCTTTGGGATCAGGACAGAATGAATTCTTTGCAGGAGCTGTGTTCTATGCTAAGCACACTAAGGTGTGTTGATGCCTTTAATCCTCAAAGTCCTACAAAGTGGTTACTATCTTGCCTCAGGAGCAGGTGGCTAAAGAGGCTTCCAGAACCATCCTGAGCCATATAGGTACAGAGTCCTCTCATCACCAAGATAAAGCAAAGCTCTGAATTTACTCCTAAGGAGGCTAATAGAACATCTCTCCTGGTCTTCCATTTCTTGACCAAAGATATTGCTTTTCTCTGTCTCCCTAGAAACCTTCCAAGACCTGGTACAACCAGCAACTACTGTCGTCCTCCAGTGGTTCATGAACAACTAGAATCAAAGCTGTGGTCACTGTTGACCAGCACTTGTTTCTGAGTAACATACCATGGCATAGCCAACTGATCCTATTCCATTTTGGAGATTATGACCTGCGTGTAGTTCCAAGGGAATGCTACTGACCACTGGCTCTTAAAATTGTGTGGGTCAATCCTTTAGAGAACCAGAAGAAATCTGAAGAAATCTGAGAATCTGAAAAAAAAAATCAATGAACGAATATGCACACATATGTACATAATACATATTTGCATACAATTTTGGGAGGGAAGTTCACAAACTTCCTAACATCCAGATATGTGGACCCCAAATTAAGGACCCCTTCCTCAGGTAAAGTTGGATTTTATCCGGTCATGCAACAAATCTCTAATTTCATTTTCTGAAGGCAGGACCTGGATGGGTTCGGAGCTGGTGGAAAAACCATTTTCAATCCAAAATTGGATTAAGAAGTGGCTGTTGTATGGAGGGAAGTCTAAGTGGGGAATACAAACTTCTGCTCTTGGCCCTGTCCTACGCAACGTATTTTCTATATCAGTGATTTAATATGAGGCAGGTTTAGTCAACCTGAAATTGACACAAAATTTGTAGGGACAGCTAATACTCTATATGACAAGATCGAGATTCAAAATCTCTCAGCAGATTGGATGACAAGAAATTAAAGCAAGGTGAAAATTATAGCAAATATGTCACAGAACATAGGTTTTAAGTCTTGGAAGCCCACTGTCACTATTGTCATTGCTTTGGGGGTGTCACGAACCATGCCTGAGTAAGATGGCAAACTCACTGGCTCACGTGTGTGTTCTGATTTTTCCACTGACCAGTCATTCTCCGTCTCTCCCTCTCCCCAGGCTTGCTATTCCCTGAGACACGATATGGGAATTAGGCCAAAGGATAACCCACCATGGCCTCTAAGTGTTCAATGAAAAGGAAGAGTTGCACGTCTCTCCCTTTAAATCCAAAGCTAGAAATGATTAAGGAAGGCATGTCAAAAGCCAAGATAGGCTGAAAGCTCTTGCACCTGTTAGCCAAGTTGTGAATGCAGAGAAAAAGTTCTTTTTATTTGTTTGTTTGTTTTTACTGAAGTATAGTTGAGAAACAATATTACATTAGTTTCAGGTGTGCGACATAGTGATTCAAGAAGTGGATATGTTATGCTATGCTCACCATAAGGGGACCTACTGTCTGTCACCATACAAGGCTATTACAATACCATCGACTGTATTCCCTATGCTGGCCTTGTATTCCCATGGCTTATTCATTCCGTAACTAGAATCCTGTGCCTCCCACTCCCCGGGAAAAGTTCTTGAAGGAAATTAAAAGTGCTACTCCAGTGAACACACAAATGATAAGAAAGTGAAATAACCTTATTTAAAATTTTTTTTATATATATTTAGTGTAATAGCCTTATTGTTGATATGGAGAGAGTTTGAGTGGTCTGGACAGAAGATCAACCCAGCCATGATATTCCCTTAACCAAAGCCTAATTCAGAGCAAGGTCCTAACCTTCCTCCATTCTGTGAAGGCTGAGAGAGGTAAGGAAGCTACAGAAGAAGAGTTTGAAGCTAGTAGAGATGGGTTCATGAGGTTTAAGAAGAAAAGCCATCTCCATAACATAAAAGTGCAAGGTGAAGCAGCCAGCGCTGATGTAGAAACTGCAAAGTTATCCAGAAGATCTGGCAAGATAATTAATGCAGGTGGCTCCACTAAATGAAAGATTTTCGATGTAGATGGAAAAGCCTTCTATTAGAAGCAGATGTCATCTAGAACTTTCATAGTGAGAGAGGAGAAGTCAATGCCTGGCTTCAGAGGTTCAAAGGACGGGCTGACTCTCTTAGGGGAGAATTCAGCTGGTCACTTTCAGTTGAAGCCAATGCTCATTTACCATTCTGAAAATCCTAGGGCCCTTATGTGTTATGCTCAATGTACACTGCCTGTGTTCTATAAATAAAACAACAAAGTCTGGATGAGAGCACATGGTTTACTGAATATTTTAAGCCCACTGTTGAGACTTACTGCTCAGAAAAGAAAGGATTCCTTTCAAAACATTACTGCTCATTAACAATGCACCTGGTCACCCAAGAGCTCTCATGAAAATGGACAATGGGATGAATGTTGTTTTCATGCCTGCTAACACAACATCCATTCTGCAGCCCACAGATCAGAGTCATTTTGACTTTCAAGTCTTATAATTAAGAATTATGTTTTGAAAGACAATAGTTGCCAGAGATAATGATTCCTCTGATGGATCTGAGCAAAGGAAATTGAAAACATTCTGGCAAGGATTTACTATTCTAGAGGCCATTAAGAATATTTGTGATTCATGGAAAGAGGTCAAAATGTCAACATTCATAGGAGTTTGAAAGAAGTTGATTCCAAGCCCAGTGGATGACTTCGAGGGTTCCCGATTTCAGTGGAGGAAGTAAGTGCAGCTGTGGTGGAAATAGCAAGAAAACTAGAATTACAAGTGGAGCCTGAAGATGTCACTGAATTGCTACAGTCTCACGAGAAAACAGATGAGGAGTTGCTTCTCATGGATGAACAAAGTAAGGAAGTAGTTTCTTGAGACAGAATCTAGTCCGTAAACATGCCAGGAAGACGGTTGAAATGACAACAAAAGATAGCAAATATCACATAAACTTAGTTGATAAAGCAGTGGCAGGGTTTGAGAGGTTGGACTCTAATTTTGAAAGAAGTTCTACTGAGGGTAAAATGCTATCAAACAGCAGCACATGCTACAGAGAATTCATTTGTGAAAAGAAGAGTCAGTCGATGTGGCAAACTTCACTGTTGTCTTATTTTAAGAAATGGCCACAGCCACCCCAGCCTTCAGCAACCACCACTCAGTCAGCAGCCATCAACATCAAGGCAAGACCCTCCACCAGCAGAAGGATTACAACTCACTGAAAGCTCAGATTATGGTTAGCACATTTTTAGCAAAGTGTTTTTTTTTTATGATTTTATTTATTTATTTGACGGAGCGAGACAAAGAGAGAGAAGGAACACAAGCAGGGGGAGTGAGAGAGGGAGAAGTAGACTTCCCGTGGAACAGGGAGCCTGATGAGGGGCTTGATCCCAGGATCCTGGGATCATGACTTGAGCCGAAGGCAGACGCTTAACGACTGAGCCACCCAGGTGCCCCGCAAAGTGTTTTGTTTGTTTTGTTTTATTTTTTGTTTTTTGTTTGTTTGTTTGTTTGTTTGTTTTTTTTGCTTGAACTCACGACCCTGAGATCAAGACTTCAGCTGAGACCAAGAGTCAGACTCTTAACTGACTGAGCCACTCAGGTGCCCTGCAAAGTATTTTTTAATTAAGGTATGCACATTGTTTTTTTTTTAGACATAATGCTATTGCACACTTAATAGGCTACTGCATAATGTAAACATAAATTTTATAGTTCAGGGAAACAAAAAAAATTCATTTGACTTGTTTTATTGTGATATTCACTTTACTGTGGTGGTCTGGAACCAAACCAACAATAATTCTGAGGTATGCCTGTATATCCCCTAGGAGGTCTAGAGAACATGGATCCATATGGTGTGAGGAAAGTTGAAAAGAACCAGGATTCTTTACCCTGGAGAAGAGTGCATGGGGAGAAGGGTAGGGGCAGATAACAGCCATCAGTTATCTGCTAAGCTTCATATGGAAGAATGACTAGATCATTTAGTGGCTCTAGGAATTGCTCACCAACAAGCATTGGTTGTCCTATGGAGGAGTGAGCTGGTAATCACTGGAAATATTTGAGGAAAGGCTTCCTGGTCACCTAATGGGAGATGTAACTCAGGAAACATGGGTCTCCACCCTGAATCGAGGTGGAATTTGATCTGGGAAGACAACTCTAGTAGACTGGTAGTGGCCATCTAAACATGGTGATGAGTAAGTTTAGGAGGCCACCTTTGGGTTCAGCAAGTCAGTGAGTGATATCTGTGGGTACAGGGGTGAGGGGCAATGGTACTCATACTGTGTACTGGTCAACCCTTCACCAAGATTCCTTATTGCTCTAAAACTCTATAATTCTCCTTTCTGTACCTTGGCAAACTTCTTTTGGTGCACCTGTCTGTGCATCCACACATAATTTGTGTGCATTTCTTATAGATGTGTGTTTGTCTTCCTCACAGTGACTTGGTCAGCTGTTAATGTGGAATTAGAGCCCATAGCAAGCCCTCCATGGTTGGTTCTCATTCTTCTGCCTAAACTTACCCTCCATTCTGGACAATTCTGGCCCCCACTCCAGCCTAGGGGATCCTCATGGCCCTATGCACAGGCAGCACTCATTCCTACCTCTGCAACGTCACTCAAGGTTCTCTCTCCTGAAATGGTCCTTCTTTTCCCTGTTTAGTTCTCCACACAAGTTCAGGCCCAGGCAAGCACCTGACCCTCCAGCCAACCCGGCTGGTCCAGCTGCTGTGAGAACCACAAGCACTCCAGGCTGTGCTCAGCAGTGCATCACTTAGCATGAGCTGTGCCTCTAAGGAAATGAGGACAGATTTCCTGAATGGTTTATGGAAATTAGCTTCTTTAGGGGTCCAGATTGGTTGTCCCCAAATTATAGCCAAAGACAAGACTCGGGTGCAGGCAGTTTATTTGGGAGGTGATCCCAGTGGAGTAAGGAAGTTGGGGAATAGGGAGGGAGGAAAAGCCAATGGAAAGGTGGGTCATTGAGGCACCAGGGGCTTGGTTCACTGGGCCTCTGTGAACTGTACAAAGCACCTCCCAGAACTCTTCATTGAGGATAGAGATCGGGGCACTTATCCGTTTGCTTCTCACCCCACCTGTTGGGAGTTGCCATGGGAGCTTTAACTTCCATTTCTGAGCTGCACTTGCTTGCAGGCTGTGTAGACTCCCCTTAGAGCAGGTCCTGAGGCAAAAAGTGGGAGAACAGAGCCTTTGGCATGAGCCTTGTCTGCTTGAGCCCACAGCTACAGCAGAAACCAGAGGGGAATGACATGGGACCCTGAAACCATGTGCTGCTGCAGTAGGTCCAGCTGGTCCTGTGCCACCTCGAATTTTCCACTCTACGTTTATTTAGCGATCATTTATTGAGCACCATTGTATACCCAGTTTCAGGCACCAAAAGGTACACAAAGTTCTATGTCTGTCTCTTGTCTTCTAGATTGAAATGTGCTTGGTGCAGGGAACGTGATACCCCAGACACACGGTGGGCACCCGAACAGATCTGTTGATGGATTGATTAATTAGTTGACTGAACAATTTACTAAACTAAACCCTCACAGTTTCTATATTAAAAGTCATTCCTTATCATAGGAGAAATCAAAAGTTTACTTCCAGTCCTCTGGGGCATTGTAACCTGCGGTGTATGCAGTACACATTCCAATGATAAAGTCCTTAATAACTACAGGATGAGTTGGCAGAATGATTTAGATCT